>NC_138831.1:34595260-35195260 GCF_965183815.1 Platalea leucorodia
AGTCACATTTCCAGCACATTCCTGAAACCAAATTCAATCATCCAACTGCAGACAAAGCCTCCATCCCTGCTCTTATACACAGCTTGGTGTTACTGTTTTATCACTCAGTTAAGAACATTGGTTGGAGTTCTTCCAGTTTGTTTTTCCCCTTGGGGGAGGAGGAGTGGAGCACAGTATCAGTAGCACAGAAAACAAAAATCATACTATATTAGTTTTACATAAGAAGCCTACATCAGGCTTATATACCTGATCATTGCTTTTTAATTAAAAAATACAAAGCCAAAACACACACACATGGATAAGATACAGCAACCAAAAAATTACCAACATGAAGTCAGCAGCAGTCAAAGCATTCAAGCACCTCACTTTAAGCCAGAATGCCTCTTACCTTGTTTCTAATCCAGAAAAATCATAACCTAGTTACCAAGCACTGCACAGTGTCAATTTTAGATTGTTATACTCGGAAGATCTGCCAAACGAGAGTCTTTGGATAGGCAACAGTATCCCACTAAGACAGAGCAGGGTTGTTTTTCTCAAGATACTCTCAAAGCTTTCAAATATCAATCAAACCAAATACACATTTATGAGCCTTGCATGACAGTTCAGGTTACAGATGCAGAATTATGGCCTTGCCATCCTCCACCTTGACAATAAACCAACAGCACACATAGGTTAATTTCGTCTTAAAATGTTTGGGGGGTTTTGTTTGTGGTTTTTTGTTTTTTTAAAAGCACACAGAGCCACAACAAAACAATACATTTTATGGCTAATTTACCAAATTCTTCTGAAATTAAGATCTGAAATGCAGGAGCTCCAAACAAACACACGCTGCCTTTTACCTGATAGAAGCAGTTGTCAACTACTTTTGTAGCTGCAGAATTCCATGGGTTTTTTTTCCTGATACTTTCCCCCCGAATCTCAGTATGAAGAAATATATCACTTTGTCTAGTCAGATTTTTTTTCCTTTTTATAGGTACAAAATTTCTTCCTCTGAATCTCAACCAACCACTCTTAGTAAGAAATATGGGGTTAAGTGTCCCCTGAACAAACAGAGAGAGAGAGAGAGAGAGATGGCTTTTCTCCCCACCCCCAATTTGGGTAACTGTCAGTTAAGAAGATTCAATTTTAGCAGTCACATGGCTGCTACAGCATCTGCAGAACACATTACAACTCTAAGCTCACATTAACTTTACACATTCAAAGGAAGCAAGTTAGAAGCCAAGGATACAGAAATGCAGGAGTTCAAAGAGGATGAGATGATGAATAATGTTAAATATTACAGCTCTTTGAAAAAGAGTAACTTCTTTGGTTAGAAAGTTTAGTGAGTTTGGAGTAAGGAGTCAATAGTAACAAACAGTGTGGTTAAAAGTGTGTAAACAGGGAACACAACAGGTTTTTGTTTTGGTGGGTTTGTCTGTTTGGTTTTTTAAGTGTAGTGCTTTTAAGTTGAGAGAGGAAGAAAAAAAGTACAAGGAGTCAATGGGAGAGAAGGAATGAGAATTAGAGCAGCATTGCAATTCCCTGCTGGTCAGAGGCAGACATGAGATCTGGATGGGAGGACAAGGTAACAAACACTACAGTAGTGATTAATGTTAATGTGTCCGAAAGGCTTATTCAGCTATCAGCAAGGAAAACATTCCTGAACTTTCTTATCAGGCAAGTATGGGAAACGGAAAACACATCATTTTTCCTCAGCAAAAAGGACTATCCTCATCCTATTACAAAACTAGGCATTGTTATTACTTCACCATGAAATGGAGTACTCATTTACCTAGTTTTCCAAAACACGTACCTTGAAGAAGGGGAAGAGGCATCTGTTTAAGCAGGCACAATCTAGCATGCTTTGACACTTCACAACAATTGTCTCCCAGTCTCCCTACTTACATGCACATGAGTCTGCTCCAGGATTTTCTTCCTGAAAAACTTCCTTTCTAAAGCGAACATGTTAACTAAGTGATGAAGAAAAAAAATTAGCATGCTACAATTGTCCTTACATCCAATTACAAAACTGAACAACGTAGCACTGACAGAACTCAAAACCAGGTAATGTTGTAAGTTGAAGATGTAGAATGAAAAAAATTATATTAAGAAATATTAGCCAATACTACCAGTATTTAAATTCTGAACAATACAGTGCAGGAGAAGAGAGGAGACAGGAGTCCCTTCCTTTTTTATACCAAGCCACTACATTGCATTCAGTAGCCTGCAGATCTACAGATGAACTCCCACATCCCAGGGAGCATATTCCTACAGCTCATTTAACTGCTTCATTTTCATCAGTCCCTTGTACCCTTTTGTTTAGTGTCTACGTAATATAAATTGATTAAAATTATCCACTACTAAGAAAAATTGAAGTGATTGTGAAAGTTCAGTTTCACAAGACTGGCGGAAAGGGGTGAGTGGGGTCTAAGAAAAAGGACGGGTTATTTCAGCAATTGTGTGAACGAACTGAGCAGGTGTCCAACAGTTTTGCAGAGGCAAGGCATAGCAGCCAGAGGACTTTAAGCAAACTCTCTTGTCAGAACAAGTATAAACCTTAAAACAGCATCTTCAGCTGCTTGACAATACAATGGGTTAAGGAGCAGCAAAAGCCTAAGTTTAAGGCTACTTTCCATCCTCAGGGCAGAGTATCTCCTTTATTTCCAAAGCTACTCTGAACTGAATCAAGGTATCAGTCTGGCATTGGTGATGGCTTTCTTGAGGTAGAAAAGGAGCAGGCAAGAAGAGAAGCTAACAAAATAAAAATCGAAGTCTTTTCTGGTGGGTTATTCATTGACTACGAATGTAGAAACATCACTCATATAACAACATACATGCAATCACTTTCATAACCCTAGCTGCTTTAGTGGCTAACAAACAATTGCCTTTTCACAGCCAGTTAGAGTGCTATTTTTGGGGGTGGTTTTTTTAAGCTTAATCCTGGCTATACTATTAGATATCTGAAAGATACGGATGTTTCTTTTCAGAAGGCAAAAGAAGATTCATTGTTACCGAAGTAAGACTCACAAATGTGTTTTACAGAAAATACGCGCACCTTCCAATTTATTATCCTTTCCCTTTTTCCAAGTTATCTGCTTCCTTCTCTTCAGGAGCCATGGCCACTAACAAGCGCAAGAGAAAATAGCAGCACCTCCAGAAGAATGAGCAAGCAAGGAAGAATCAGCAAGACATTTCCACACTTTTCTTTCCCTTCCCTTAAAAGGACATGCAGCAGCAACAGGGACGCCCCTGCCACCCAAAACAAGCCAGAAACATCTTTTTACTCCCATCATAACTCCTCATCTTCTTAAAAGCAGCAATTAAACCAGCTCCATTGGGGAGCCAACACCAGACAAGAGGCAATAGAAGCAGGCCTGAGATACCGCCCAGCACCAACAGCTGCCTTGATTACAATCCTCCTCTTTGATTTCCTACTGGCAGCAATCCCACCATTGCCTTTCACTACACCAGTGGTTCACAACCTCTTCCAATTTGCAGACCTCCTAAGAAAAGTTGGATGCAAATCACCTTATATTAAACTTAAGCTAAGAAAAGCAAGCCTTTTAAAATAGCATGCTCTGGATTTTTTGGGTTTGGATTTTCTCTTTTGGAGGCTGCATCCCTACCCCCACTCCAAGTAACTACGAATTCCCATGAATCCCAGGCTGAAGAATTACCCTAGCCATTTCTCACTCACTGAGTCAGCAGACAACACCCAACCTCCTTCCTTTCCCTTCTGAAGCCAGGGTAGAAGAGACATTGGCTACAGTCACTAGAACAAAATGACAGAGTAATTACTGGACAAGAGGCTTTACACAGGCTTCAAATTAAACTCTGTAGGTATTTAGATTTACATAACCATCATGCCTTTTCCCATCCCACCCTACAGACATACAGCTAGGATTTTTTCTTTCCTGTTTGCACACCAAAGCAGGGGAAGGGACAAGGGAATTAACTAACACACTCAAGAGCATTAATGGTTGACCAGATCAGAACTTCCTAGCAGCGTGTTGCTTTTATGCATACAAAGGAAAACAGCACACTTCAAAACCAATGAAATGCCCTCTTCTCATGAGGAGCCATCTGGTAGACTTTCAATTATTTTGACTATTGTAGGTGAACTAACACTGAATTTTACGTAAAACTTAGTATGCAAATTTAGAAAGCTTTGTAAGTAAGGAATTACCAAAAATTACAATCTTTCACATCAAATAGCTTCCAGGCCTTTCTTCTGTAGTTTAAACTTCACCTTCTACTTCCCCAACTGAACATTTAAGGTGATTAAAAAAAAAAAAAAAAAAGAGTATAACTAAAAGCACAGTTCCATCAAAGGAAAAAAAAGCCACACCCAGAAAGCCAAAGGTTAACCTGAAAAATGGTTACAAAGCTACTTTTGTATTTACATCAGCAATTAAAAATAAACCTATTTAAGTGGAACAAACTGCCTCACCAGCAGCTTTAACCACATGACACTAACTTCTCTTCCCACAATTTCAAGTATATCAAGGATACAGGATTATATTCTTGACCAAAACTGCATCATGTCCATTCATCACCACTCTGGAACGCACATTCCCAAATAGGCGAGAAAACTATGTGGGCAGAAACGATCAGGGCTATTTTAAAATATGCATTGTGTTTCTACCAGAACTGAATCTTCTAACTACCTGGAACCACATTTAAAAAATGAGACTTTACAAACCCAAAGCCCTTAAACGAGGGCAAACTTCTCCCTTTTTGAAAGTTGTTCTGATTGTACTTTAACTCAAAAACTGCAAGAGTCAAAAGTATAACCTGACACTCCAGTTTGCAAGCTGAAAATTCGCTCAAGTTTACACAACCTTTACCTCACCCCTTTATTACTCCAGCACTCCTTGCTCCTTGTGGTACAGAAAGCAGCTCCATTGAACTTCTACATTCTGAATGTCATATATTCTAAGAAAATAACAAGGGGTTACAGACCAGGGAAAATTACTAGTGTAGAACTTTAAGTCTCTCCCCATCTGTTACCTTGTCTCTTTAAGCTTCACATTCTAAAGCAAGTTAAAGCTTTAGTTGACAAAAGAGAACAAATTCACTTGAAGAGTGACAAAGTTCAAAAAGAAGCAAGGAAGAAAGATAACGGAAATCCCACTTAGCTGCATTTTTCCCCTCTGCAAGTATTTGTTCACATTGCTGCATATTAGCTCCAATCTGTTCCACAAAAAAAAAAAAAGTAATCAACAGCAAAAGTGCTTCCACACTCTTGCCTTACTTGAGCCAGCCCCTTGACCCTTGAGAAGGAAGGTGCACATCAAAACATACTGTCATTTAATTTCACAGCTAAACTTAAGTTCTTTCAAGAGCAGAACTTCACTCCATTTTTGGTTTTTGTACCACACTCTTGCCCCTTGGATGTTCACCACCAGCAGCCCAAACATCAGGTGTGTCATTGGCATCTGCAAGTCAAGGACCCAGGTGGTCATTTTTGTGACAACACGTGGTCTTTTCTGGGCCTTGGATAGATCAGCAACATAGTTTTAGGATTACTGCATGACTGTTTTTTAAATAACTTTAAGTTGTTACAAGGCAATACAGAAAAAATTACTTAAAATATTAAAAAAAGCTTAAAAAAGTACTTAAAAGCTCTTTTCCCATTTTACCTCTGCTTTACATCTTGCATCTACACAGCAAACTAGGACATATTTTAGCTGCCCAATCCTGACAAATACATCATAAATTGAACACATTAACGTTCTATGAGCATGTACCAACTATCAGCTTGCACGTACGTATCATCATACTGGTGCCATTTTTCCTTGACAGTGCACTGTCAACTTCGGAGTCAGTGCTCCCAAGCCTATTTACTCTCAAAAGATCAAAGACAACACATGCATTATCATATCAATAGTGCAGATGCAGTGATGCACATACTTAATATACTTAAATACTGAGACCAATGGCACTGCAACACTTCATGAAAGCACAAGAAGTTTCTGCAGGGTTTAACTTCTTCCTCCAAACTGGAGGAAAGGCTGTTGCAAAGCATTAGGTACAGGATAGCTTAATATCATTATTTCAAATAATCTATAGTCCCACATACCTACATAGTGCACATCATTGCATCAGTATAATTGAACACAAACATTAGTATTACTTTGAAATAATTTTCAAAAGCAGTATTAGACTTACATTGTCTTTATTTTTAGGGTACAATACAACCACATTTTCAAGATTTTTTTTTTTTCTTACTGCTACTAGAGCTGGGTACACACTTTTTCCAAGATGAAATCTGAGCTTCTCATGTAAGCAAGTGATAAGCATTGAAACACACACAATTGTAGTATCTGAAGTTTGCACTTGGAAGTCAGCCTAAACAAGTCTGATAGAATGGTACAGATGACTGAATGACAAAGCATTTTTGCTTTTTAGTAGTCTCGCTTTGCTTTTCTTCCATAATACATTTAAGGGGCTCTTCCCCCCCCCCACCAAAAAAATTAAGTCTACTCCAGCACAAGTTAAAAGGACATTTAGCATAAGCCATTTGTATCAGTCCAAGAAAAAGCATCCAACATGATCTAAAGTAATGCTCATAATTAAATGAGCTTCAATTATCTTCGTAGACTTATTTTCAAAATTGAGAAGAGGAAGAAGAAAGTTTGCACACCCTACAAGCACTCACCAGAAAAAAAAAAAAAAACAACACAAAACTTACTGAGGTATTAAAGAAAGCTACAAATAAAACCCATTAAATACAGGCAACAGTTTGACACCCATCAAGAACGTCTCACAAGGAAAATCTAGACATATCAGCACTGTAAGTAACACTGAAAGTGTTCTGTTGGAAGGCTGAATAGCAAGAGAACATCACGGCATTTTCAGGAGAATTGTCATTACAGTTAAACTACTGGTGGTCTCCCTATCTGTACAGGCCTGAAAAGCTACCTTCATTCTCAGCCTATGAAGCTATCAACTTAAGTATCTAATACAGAGGCACATCAGTGAAATTATTTTCTATAGCAGTCAGTTTGATACTTTTTATAAACACACAAACAAAAAGAATGAATTATGTTCAAGTATGTTGCTCTGCTTTTGCATAGATAAAACACATGAAGTGAAGAATCCCAAACTAATCCCTACATAAAGCCATGTCCATAAAGTAACAGTGGGTGTCACGGCTTCAACTCAACTTTGAAATAAGAATTAACTATGCAATAAGTAACACAAGTAGAGATGCTACATGCTTACGAGACAAGACTTATGAGAAGCTGCTCTTTCTCCCTAGGTAATCATCATTTCATAAAGAATAATCCTTGATTGCTAGCCAAGCTATGGTGAAGATGATGACAAGCACGTAGAGTATTTCAGAAAAGGAACTCTGAAAACAAAGACTAAAAATAAAAGTCTATACATAACTACTCAGACATGCTACCCATCAAACCCACCTCTTAGCAAGTATTTCCCATCTGTGCTTAATGGGCAGATGTCTTTTTCATTTACTCAGCACATTTTTTTTAAATGAAAAAGCATGAATGACATTCTAGCTGTTTATCCAACCAGCTGGAGAAGAAACTGGATAAGCTGTTGGTTAACAGCTAAAATGCCTGTATAATTTTGGCCAATGACCTGTTTATCCTAGGTTACAGCTACAGTTCATTCAACTGTTGCCCCAAAAAACTATCAAGTTACATACCAACAAGAACCAGATGCTGAGGATGGTGGGGGGAGAAGGAAGCAACTGAATCACCTACAAACCTGCAAAATCAGCCAGCCTTTTTTTAAAAGGACCATCTTTCCTAAATGAGTAAGAAACCTCAAGAGTTCAGCTTCAGTACACCAGAGAAATCTGTCTGATGAGTCAGTTCAATGGAAAATAAAAGAAGGCCACAGTTTGCAGAGAAACCATTTAATGCACAGTATTCTTTGGAAAAAATCCTGAAGACTAAATACGTAAGGATAAAAGTGAAAAAGTTGGTCAGAAAGAAGCAATGAGAAATGAAACAGTACTTCCAGGAAAGACAGTTGTAGTACAGTCTTTTTTCACTAAAATCAGAATGGAACAGCAAAAGAAAACTTACTGTAAAAAACAGGTGCTTCCAAAGCTTGACTGATTTAATATTTGTACCTTTATAGTCATGCAAGTTCTAATAATTTATCAGAGAAAATTAAGTGCAGTGACAATATCTACATTTGTACTTCTTGTATCAATATACGGATTTAGTTTCATCTTTTCCACTAATTTTTGTAGGTTCACCTTCAGAAGTCATTCCTTTTGGAATTTAATCCTCTAAAAGATACTGTAATGTTATCAACAGGTGTAGTAATCCATCTTTTTTTCCCCACTGTGCCATTTAAGTTGATCCAGAATAACAACTGTTGAACCAAGCCATGGAAAATATTTCTCCTCTATGGAAACTGAAGTGCAGCTACAAAAAGTTAATTTTAATATATACAAAGAACAAACTTTCTTGCCCTACCAATCACTACAAAGAATGCAGACTTCTTTTACCCAGAAGAGGAGGAAAATACTCACTATGGAGTTACACTGTTCAGTTAGGTTCCTGCTGTAAATTCATTACTCATTCTCTTCACTGCATTACTATCGCAGGAAAAATATATTACATTCTTTTACAACTTCAAATTTATCACTGTCACTGTATACTATTTAGCCAAATATCAAAAGCAATTTTAAATACACCAGCTGCTTATCCCTGAATATGCACTACTGCTTCAAGAGGTTTTAGGCACAGGTTGGCATATTTTGCAGTTACTGGAAATGCAGTACACACAGGTGAATACCTGTAGTCACACTGCCCCCAAACAAAGAGATGATGCCATGCTGCAAAACAGAAGCTCAGTCTTAGAATTATATAAAGCTTCATGCGTGATACACGTATACAATATCAAATGTTACTACTTTGTTTTCCACCTCTCAGCAGAATACAACAAAGATGCTTAGTTTTTGATCCAAACACATTGAATGCAAACAAGCTTAGAATCTGAGGTACAAGTAACCAATAGATTATATTAAATATAAATATATTCCCTGGAGTCAAACGTTAAATTGTGAATTGATGAACTTTGCCCTTCATATGTAATGGGCTATTATGCTTCTTATTGTACAGGCTTACTTGGATCAAACATCCAGTGCCTTATTTTCAGTGAGAATATGGATTCTCTGTAAGTGTCTTTGGAAAGCAAAAACCACTTTATCCTTGTAACATTCTAGTCAGGCTACTGGCATTAAAGATTTTATACATTTGAATTTATTTTTCCTCTTCATATGATCCTTACAAGTCAGGCACTACCTGACCTAAAAACTATGAATAAAATCAAATAAAAGTAAAGAGATTAAACAAAAAATGAAGTCAATTTAATTTTTATTCATGTTCTAGCCCTGCTTCTAATGCTCAAGAAAGTACTGGCATTATAGTTACCATATACGATGTCCATTAAGCATCACATACTCAAAAGAAACACTTACTTATCAGCTTCTTCCTATTCTTTGTACCAATTCAAGAAAAGACATTAGATCTCAAACTTCTATACGATACACGCTACATTTCAGGAAACTACTTTGCACTGTATTGGTCATCATCAATAAAGGACCATTGTTTTTTTAATCCCTTCCCTCCCCTGCTTTGCCCAGTCACATACACACACTTTCCGCCCCCTAATCCACCCACTCTTTAAAGCCACCACATCAACTTTTCAAGGCTGCTTGTTTGCAACAGCTCTGAAAAAACCACACAAACCAAATCTCTCACACACAAGCTATTTTTGAAGTGAAAATTAACACGAATACAATTTAAATGGAGACAAGTCAACAACTGGGCCCAGATAAGAACTGTGTGTGTAGTCAGCAGGGGAGAAGTGTTGTTATAGAAAATGGGGGCTAAAAGCATGGAATGAGAGCCAGCTTTGTTCACAGTCAGTAGCCTAAGTGCCTATCAGTCAGCAAAAGCATTTTTAAAACAGCTGCATCAAAGCTTTCTGCAAGTTAGTCAGCATGTGACAGGCCAGCACATTACAACAGTGCCACAGCAATCTCTGCGTAATAGGAGTGCTCGGAGTGACCTGAAAGGTCAGTGTTTTCAAGCATTCCAGTAATCTGTAAATTGCCTTGGCTTATCGCTTGGAAGCAACATAATTACATTGCTTGAAGGGCTAGGACAGTAAAGACAGATTTTAGGTATTATGTTTTGGTCAGCTACATATTAACCTCTACACTCTAAGTATATCCAGGAAATATGGACTAACATACAAATAAGAAATAATGGAACATCAAAACATGGGGAAAAAAATCTGCTTTTCTGATAGAGGGAAGTTTTGTAACACTGTTTATAGTATTTTATCAAGTATAAATATCTTTGAGGTTTTTTTTAATTTCTCTAACAAGTGTTCCAAAATGTTTACAGTTTTTTCTGTAAAACTGATTTTTAAATACAGAAAGACTCAAACTACTGAGTAAATTAAAAGGTCCTGTTCTGGAAGTTAAAAGGTAGAGCAAGCAAAATCTAGTTTCATACTAAGTGTCCAGTTCCATTTGAAAAATGATACTTTCTGTAAGAGAAAAGAAATGATTACTGTCAGCTATAAACATCCCAAGCGATTTCCTCATAGCAAAGCAAGGCCAGTCATTGACTTTATTCAAAGATTCTTCTAGAAATAGAAAAGAAAAATTGGATCCCTCAGTCTACCTCACAAGATTAAAAACATAGTATTTAGTTGCCAACAGCCTAATCAGGATTGTAGTAAGATTCAAACTATTTCAACTCACTATTTGATTCATGTGCTTCTCTCCTGTCATACACCACAGCATACAGCACACCAACCTGATCACAAGGCTCACGGAACAAGGCTCAGTATCTGTATTTGCAGCTCACCACATAGCTTACTTCACCCTGTCCTGTGTAGCCCTTTTGCTGCACAGAAGACCAATGTCTGCTTACTCTACCACTATCTCACTAACAGATCTATTTCTACTACTTCACTCCAGGTGACTTCAAGAATTCTTCATCCACACAGAAGGGAGTAAAAACAAGGACAAATACAAAGAACATCATAAAAACTCCCCATTTTAATTCAATCGTGGAGAAGGGAAAAAGCCCATACAACATTTCTCTGACTGCTTGCTTTTGTTTAAAATATTTTTATTATCAGTAACTACTTAAGGCATGTTTGATTTTTTTAATGGGAGATAGTCAATGTAATACGTCCAGGCTAGCAAAATGCATGCTGCAGAAATATCACATTCAAGTTTAAAAGTCATCTCCTGCCTGTTTGCATTTTAAACTAAGATGCTAGCACAATCTGAAGTACAGGACATAAATCTCCCATTGTTGTCAACCAAACTAAGTTTACAGCCAAAAAGATAGCCCTAGCATTATCAATAATCCAACTGACTTAAAAGGTATCCTCGTAATGCCAGAAGGAAAAAAAAAAGCACACCACCACTGGTCATTCTGAAGGAGAAATGATCTCAGCAACTCTCAACCACTGGCTTCTTACTATTGTTTACACATCTTCCCAAGATAAAGAGGCCTTTACCAACTACAGATAAACACAAGTAAGAAAACCTTTTACATTAGCATTGGTTTACTTCAAATGAATAATCTCTGACTTTATATACTCTGAAAGGCAAAGAGAGTTCCTCAAAACTTGAAATCCAAACATACACTTAATGGATATTTCAACTTCCAACCCCAAAATTCCTCTTAACAGGCAGGACAGGCAGCTACGAAGTCAGACAAAAATTACAAACTTTCATTTTGACCAAGGTGTGTATTGGTTACGTAATCTCATGTTTCAGATGGAAAATTTAACTGGAAAAAACCCACTTGATAAAGAATGGAACGGGTTCCTGGGAATAGCACACCAGCAGAGAAACTAGGACTAGTGCACTATCCGAGAGATGTTTCTTGGAACATTGACTCCCCTCTCCCAAGGGGAAGTGCAGTTTGTATTGGCTAGACAGCCATTTCCTAACTTTTATTCTCTTCTTGTTGTGAGGGGGAACAAACATTAGTTTTCAATCCTAACTGCAGCTCTTCTCAGCATGCATCTGCCCCCCACGGGCAGAAACCCCAGGACATTTGAGGAAGCTGACAGATATGATTCTTCTTTGTCCATATTCTTAACATTAAAAATACTGCCAGTATTCACAGTTTTGGGGGTGGGAGGGGTTGCACCTTTAGACCACTGGGGTGGTGTTCCCTCTCAGCTGGAAGAGAAAGGCATATTGTGCAAGCGAGTAATTCTGAACAACCCCCTTCCTTAAATAGACTGTTTTAGCTAGAGAAGAGGAGGACTTTCCTTAAGTCAGAACATATAATTTATAGGAATAGTTTTCCATTTCCACAGGGATTGTTACTATCTTCTGAACCAATTCAAACTACCACTCTTTGCACAACTGGGAGCCTTCAGGTCAGCGTCTCCTCTCCCTGAAACAGCAGAGTATTCTCAGAAAGGTGAGCTCTTCATTTTATTCCACCTGTAATTCAGGTCATATCTACACGAACAGTTAAGCCAGTAAGATCAAAGACTTTCAGATGATGCTTGCTTTGTTGGCTATCTATAGAAGACTTACAAAGAATATAGATACGCATTTAAGAGGATGTAGCTTGCCAAATTATCCTCATACTCAAGATTCTGCCCTTTTTCATTTATCTGGGAATACGTTCAGATAAATACTATAACTGAAGAAGAACGCCCAAATTAGTGTGTGTGATGATCTCCATTATTTCCAAATGCAGTACAAGAAAGGATAAGTAGTAGGTGCATTTCAGTATGTTTTGTTCACGGCTTCTGATTATTTCTCATCTGAAGTTTGCATTCTTCCAGGTTTTGAAATACTTCCAGCTTGCTATGGAAGGTCTTATTATCTAGAATTTCTCTATAGAATCCTTGTGTCCTTCAAACTGTCCTTTATTTGCTTTAGCATTTAGAAGAGCTTTTATCATTTTCTTTTCCTCTCCCCACTGCCTTTACCCGTCTCTTACAGAAAGCAGGAATAAGCAAATGAGCTCACACAGCAGCCACAAGAAAATACTCCTGCAACTTGAGCAAAACATCTACGTTTTTATTATGGCTCCTTCAGAGGTTAGGTCTGATACTATAACCTTCTTTTTTTTTAAAAATAGTAATCTTTAAATACAACTATGCAGTTAGCCTTGACAAGACAATTCTGTGAGTAAGGCTTAGTCATACAATAGAAGGTTTCACAATAATTATTTGGAGAGTCCAGACACCTCAGCTTTTGTGCTAAGGTTTTTGGTTTCTTTGCTGGGGAGGGCGAAGGCAAGAAAAGAGGAAGAACAGGTACTTGACTCAGGAGTAAAAACTGTCCACTTGCCTTTGGCTCCCTCTTTCCTTTCATTCTCTTCCCCCTCAAATATCACTTAGTATTTTCCTCTCTAACTGTTTTCATTCTGTAGTTCCTTTCCTCCCATCATAGTTCTCATTTTGGCTCAGCCAACAGAAGCTTACACAAAAATCCAGGAAAGGTAAGCAAATACAATGAAAACATAACCAAAGACAGATCTTTGGCCTCCCCCGGTGAAAGTTCATTTGAGAAACCAGATGCCAACCTTTCATTCAGAAGATGATGGAATTCAAAGTATTGCATAGACCTAGCTATTCCAACTTCCTCCTCTTGATTCTTAAGAGACAATACTCTCCTGCAGCAGCCTGGAACATGTCTGCTATTTATTAATTTCCGAATCCTCCTTGCTTGTAAAGACCAACTTCATCTGATGCACTCTTGGCACCTCCATGAAGGAGAACACACTGATGCAAACATTTTCGGATATGTCTAAGAAATATTGAGTGGCAAAGATAATACTCCGCCAAGACACATCATATCAGAAGAACTGGGGCGGGAAGAGACAGGACAGACAACAACAAAAACTTTGCAGTGATACAGTGCCTCTGCCATTCACTTCAGAAGATAACAGTACAAAGGTTTATACTATACTTACTTAAGATTTGCAGAACTGCTGCTGACTGCAATATAAACAAAAACTTAGAATTCTGATAAGGCTAGTGGTATATGGTCAAGAAGCTTCCTAACCGCCCACAAGATGATGACATTTCATGGCCCACTTACCACCTTACAGATAAGTAATACTTATTTTTTCAGTCTAACTGCCACTACTGCACCTAAGAAATGCAAAATACAGGGGTCAGCAGCTGCAAGATGAATATAGTAGACTAAATATTCAGGATTGCATACTGACAGGGTATTCAAACACTTTTACTGATAGATCCCCTAATTTGAAACTCAGCAGTTTCCTGAGCAGCTCCAGGGGGCATTTACCATCTAACTACCAACAATACACAAACTACAATAAACTATATGAGCAAGAATGGAAAAAATAAGCTGGCATACTACAGGGTGCTTCTACAGCACTGTCTCCGATTCAGACGAAACATGTTCTTGGTTCAAACCATTAATATGTTTTTTATAAACCTGTACACCTTTCTTGTATTTCCTAGCTAAAGGCTCCATGGTTTAGGAGCATTAATCCAGTCTTCATTATCCATAGGAGGTAAAACCCAAACAAAATGCAAGTCCATTTAGTTCTCTCATACGAGATTACCCTCCAGGAGTTTCCATTCCTACATAGCTGGGTTATTAACATAGGGGCTTATCCTGTATGCAATGGCCAATCGCCTTCCACAACTTAATTTCAGTTTTGAAGGAAACACAAGTTCTTTTGTCAGGAAGTCATGCCTTCAAGCTTGGCTTCAAGATCTTAATACCCACTGGAAATACTATTTCGGGGAGTCCAGGTTTACAGGAAAAGCCTGCACCTTTTCCACCTGACACTATGCTGGAAAACTACTTCATGTGGAGGCATTCATTGGCAAAGGAGTATTTTTCCAAATAACATGTCGGAACAATGCTGGGTCGAGTAAGATGAAGTTTTTAAACAAGCAACCTGTGCTGAGAGGGTTAACATGATCTGGCCTTCTCCCAGATTTAATTCTGGGGAAGCCAGCCATCTAAAATGAACATGAATTACAGATTTATGAGTCTTGGAATTTGTTCAGATAAACAACACTTGGCATACTTAGCCCCAGGTACTATCCTGATCCCATATTAGTTACAACTGACTAATTATTTGATACCACATTGTCAAGTAGCACCTTTTAAAGTTACTTCTCCTAAAGTTTTACAGTTACAGTAATTCCAATTGTTACTTTCTATTAGAAACAATGAATCTTTAGATGGCATAATTTAAGCCTATTATATTTTCAATGAAGCTGAAAGCAACTGTAAATATTCCCCCTTTTGCTTTTTTTTATTTTTTAAGACTTCTAAAATTTTTTTTTTTAATCATTTTATAGCAACATGTGCCAGGTCAGTCCTTTTGCAAACTCATGGCACCGCTGCTTGTAGTTTAAGTAATACAAAAACTGACATCATTGTTCAAATTTCACAATATGTCTTGTTTCATTACATTACTGCTTCTAGTTATAATTTAAGGTTATTACTTCCCTTTAATTAACTCTATTTAAGAAACCAAGCAGAGTCTCTTCAGCCACAAGTTACTTCTTTGTAATTTCTGTTATTGTATTTTGTTATTATCCAACTTCATAGTGAATATAACCAAGTCAATAATGCTGTAGCAACAGCAGTCTAAAAGATAATAAGGGAAAAGGCTTGGAACTACAAATCAAAGAAACTGCCTACTTTTGCTCAATTTCTACTTTTATCATATCAGTACTTTGCATATGCAGGGGTGCGGTGGGGAGACGAAAAGACTATCGGAGCAGTAGCAAGTTCTGTTATTGCTTCCTCCGCTATGGAAAACGAACAAAACACCTTATGATGAGTTATGCAGGCCAAAAAGGGTATGCTTGCCCCCTTCTCATGAGAACATGAACTTCTCCAGTCAACACTCCCTACTGCTATCATCTTACTGAATTGAGGCTGCCCTCCCCCACCACAAAAGGGTAGAACATCTGTTTATAATGGATTAGGAAACAAGAATCCTATTAGAGATTACCAAATACCCTTGAGAAAATAAATACTATTTTAATATAAAGCCAATATTTAAATTTTTAGCAGCTACAATATATTTAATTTTTCCAAGTGTCTAAATAAACCCTGATGTGCAAAGGCAGGAAACAACTCTAAAGAGCTACTGAAGATCCTACAAAGTTAGGAATAGCAAACATGAGCAAAGTGCCCAGTCCTGCACACACTGGGGCAGTTCTCCAACCCTGCAGTAGTCCATATACACAGCTCAAACAGCCCACAGGGCTCGTGGCTTAAGAAGTTATCTAAGGATATACCACAGCAGGAAAATCCCATGGATAACCAAGCAGACACCATTGTCCCTGGACAAGGCATCACACCTGTGGCCTCAGCAGCACTTGTTACTCTGCAGGATTCAAGGGACCCACACAGGACCATACAGCATTCAGATGAACATGTTCCTCCATTTTCTCAGAAGGATCTGAGGATCTCAGATCTGAAGCACATCACAGCCCCTTGAAACAAGGGCACCCCTACTACTTATGAGTGTAGGGCGCATATTTGAATAACCTGTCCCTAAAATAGCATAATTATAAGACAAGACAATGTTTTCATTTCAGGATTTTTTTTGACTCAGCATAAATACACTGCACAGAATCACAAAATTCATTTTAAGACTTCCCTACGGCTGTTTGCTTAATCAGTACATTCAGTGAAGAAGTCATTAGCAGTATATTTGCCTGAGAAAACACTGAGCATAGTTTGTTATTAATTTTTGTTGCATTTATACTATGATAACCAGGAAAAATTGGGGGGATATAAACTATCAATGCCTTTCTTAACCAGAGGATAGTTTGCTGTACAGACTACATAACTTCAGACATCCTACAAACTTAACAATAAGCCTTTACTTCAAATACTATCCCTTAACTCAGACACTCAGATTTTGACACAGTGTTAATAAACCGAACACTGGGACTATTAATTTTGACATAGACACATATGGCTTTACTCTCCCCACACTGTGACTGTAATCTGACTTCTCCCCTGCCCCCCCGATATACACAAGACATCACCTTTCTGCTAGCTATAGAGGACAGGAGAACAAAACAGAAGAGAGGATCCCATTTCATACTCCAAGCTTATTGGCATGGCCTGTAACAAAATGAGCGAACAGTTGGGTCCTTGGTCAGAACTTCACCAACTGATACAAAGTTTTTGGATGAATGCTTTGACCTGAGAGGGACAATACTTTTGCACAGCATTTCAAGTAAAAAAAATCAAAGTATTTAGCACAATTCACAGCTTGAATAGTTACAGTTACTAGTTACAGTTCTGTTTTCAACTCAGTATCTTATGCTGAGGACTTGTTATCAAGTATTTTCATGAGTCCTCATACGAGAAAGTTTTGACCATGGTGGTACATTGTAGTGGCAACACAGACATATACTCGAGCTTAATGACTGCTCTTGACTTCAAGCACCAGTTTAAAATACCATGTTTTGAGCCTTTTTTTGCATAGACAGAAGCCCAATATCTGCCCTCATAGTACGTAAGTAGTAGCACAACGTGCACATTAAAATACCAATGACGTACAATAACCCATTTCTAGATGTTTTCCTTGAAACAAAGATTAGCTAGCTGGTCACTGATAAGCTCTGACTGATTTTCCACTCTATAAAGGTGGAACCAGCTCCCAGGCACAGTCAGATTTCAAGCTCTGTTTACATTACAGTAATCTTTGCACTGCATGTTGAACCAGGAGCAAACTGCAGAATATACTTCATAATGACCTGCAGAGTGTGTGGAGCTCACGGCTCTTCTCACATGACAACAAAACTCATACTGAAAAATACACCTAAACTATCATTTGGTAGCTGAAGTTGCCTATAGTCGTAACTGTAACAGTCGAAGAATTCAAGAAAATCCAAGCCCAAAATGTAAGTTATATAGACAATTTCTTCTTTGAAAACAAAACATTAAAATAAGTATTTCCTAAGGTCCAAACACAACTTACAGGAACACTATCAAAATTAAATGCAGTCGTCTTTTTTCCATGTAGAAAGTAGGTTCTGATGTTAAACCAAATCCCCAGTGTTACTTTCCCGTATCCATTTGCTATGTATTTATTTCTTCTTTGTTGTTATAGTTGAAGAATCTCCCCAACAACCTGACAGTTGATCTAACATTATAGCATTCACACAGTCTTAAATGGGAAAAACAAAGTACTGTTCCAAACCTAGCTACCTCACAGATTACAGCGTATTAAAAAACACTTTAAAAGCTTGCGTATATATTCTCTACAAGAAACAAATACACTGGTGTCTCCAAGTAGGATTTGGGGTAGAATGCTAACCCACATTTATGAAAACTATTGGTCAATCCCTCTAGCAGAGGAAACCAAAGAGTCCTTGCAATCAGCAAGTCTCAAACTGTTAATGTGATCAAGTTCTCAGCTTCTGATTGAAGTGGTAGATAATAGATATGTGCCTGGAGCTAGAAAGACAGAACAACCAAAATCCAATTAATTACAGGACTGAGGTGAAAGACTGGGAAATATTCTTTATGCACGTGTTTAAAACTAGAAGGAAGCCTCAAAAACTCCGGTTCAGCATTCAAAAAGGCTCAAGAATTCAAGAAGTCCTGTCCCAAATTTACTACTTAAAAGCATTTGTATTTTTTTTTTTAACCAATGTGGACTATATTTGAACTCTCAGCTTAAAGGTGGAAAGCTTTACATCTCATTACTAATACCCTGACACAGTCATTCCCACAGCATCCATTAGTATTGTTCAAAAAGACATCAGAAGAGATTAGGCCCCTTACATTTTGCAATCACAGCCACCACTAGATTAGACTGCAAGCAAGATTTCATTTCTCTCACCGTTTTCCATTGTATACTACCAACAGCTACAGCAAGCATTTAAAACCTTAATAAAAACACATTCCTTTATAGCATAGCAGGGAAAAAGTTAAGTAACCAAAATTGAAGGGCTGTGGAAGGTAGTATAAAGACTGTTGTTAATAGAGCATAACACAATCAATCATACCCACCAAGATTCCCACATGTACAAATAAGAATTATTCAGCTAATAAAAAAAAATTATTTTTTAGTTCTCTTCTGGTCAAGCTTGCCAAGATAAATACGGACATGGACACAAGGCCCACAAGGCTAAAAAGTATGTTAAATAACTATTAAGAGAAAACCATTCACAGAGGGTTTCTTTTAATGCATTACAACCCAAAAATGAGAAAACAGATACCGTGTCCAAAGGGGTAACTGAAAGAAACCAGAGCTGAAACTTGAACACAGAAGTCCTCCAATGTTCTAGTATTTCTAAAATATTTAAAAGTATATGAACAGTAGCCCAGGAATTCATGGCTGAGGTAGAAATAACACTACCCATCCACTGAAAGCACTTCTGTTTTGATAAGGAAATTCATACAAACTGTATGCATAAGATTCTAGTCTCTAAAGACATTTCTGTGATCACCATCAATAAGGAAAGAAATAACTTTGATAAGAGGCTATGACAGACTGTAAGAATTTACACTGAAAAAGTTACAGAACTTAAAATTTTTTTTTCCTGAGAAAGAGATATGATATTTCAAATACATGATTATTTTTATAAAATCTGAAAGTATACCAGTGAAGAGTTAAACCCGAGGCAGACTATATTTTGCAGCATCCTTAAATTTACATACCTTCCAGTACAATTACTTTGGCTGATATTGTATACATGTATACATGCTCAAAGGGCCAATCTGATATGACCATGATCTGGAAGAAGTTTCAAATAACTGCTATAGTAGGATACAAATTTCTATTTTACACCAGTCTGTACACAAGCCTACAGTCAAGAGATAATACTTCTGTATTTAAAAGGCAATATTTTTCCATAGCCTCACAAAATAGCTACATTTTAAGAGAGTATTTTGAACTGGAAGCGGGAGCCTTGCACCCCAATTTTATACAGGAGAAAATCTGCAAAATTTAAGCTGATGCAATTTCTCACAATTCCTCACGTGGTAGAATTCTAACACAACACTATTCTTTTTTAGGAGCAAAGACAACATTTATCTTCAAGTCCTGTTTGTTGCTAATACAAATGCATTCGAACAGGGGGGAAAAAAAGCATGCTTTATCGGTCTCTGTAGCTAGGTGACACCACCAGTTTGAAATATTACCCAAAATAAGTTACTTCTCCAATCGTATGCACTTATTGTTGAACTGTGTGCACATATATGTTAAAATGTAATAGAAGATCTCTAAACACATACTTAGAAAGGAGCATGCAACTCAGCAGGTCAACACTGGCATTTAAGTTTTTTAAATCCCGCTCTGGAAGCTGAAGTTGCCTTGAATACACCTTGAAAGTAAAATTAAGACTTCAGAGTCGATAAAATCGCCACAGCTAACAATATCTTACAACTACTAAGTTTACAATTAACTCAGTATTTCAAGTAGTCTTAAGTTTTTCAGTAGTAACGCGGTAAGGTGTGTATTTTGCTTCAGCCTGCAGAATATCACTTGTGAGTAAGCGCATACCAGTAAGTAACATCAGACCGAAACCACATAGTTTCACTCCAGAGCAAACACCACGAAGCCGAGTTCCAGCAACACCAGCTAACGCACGATGGGAACTTGCCATGCTGAAGCCAGGGCAGTTACTCAGGAGTCACAGCTAAAAATTAGTTCGAAATTTAAATTAAAAGTAGTTTCAAAGCAAACCTTTAATAACACACGAAGGAAAAATAACCTGTTGAGTGCTGCTAACTCCACCTCTTTCCCTCGGGGACATTCAGCATTACTCACCGCCGCGGCAGTGCTAGGGGAGGTCAGAGTACACACCCCGCAACGTGCACCTGCACCATAAACACCTACGGATCAGGTGGAGGACCGGCAAAAGTTTCTGAAGGATTACTGCCGCCCCAAAGCTGTTTACCGTATGTCAGCAACAATCATCCCCGACTGATTCAGCGGCTGCAGAAAAATCCTGCAGTACTGGACTCTCCCGGTTAAACCTCTCCTAATTGCTAGCCGACTCTTCAGCCTGGAACAAAAGGGCACGGCCTGCCCCAGCGCGCAGGCAGCGCGCGCCCACACGCCCCTGCCCCGCAGCCGGCGGGAGCGCGCTCCGGCCGCCACCGGAGGCTTCTCCCGGGGGCCCGGGCCGCCCCCGCCCGGGCAGGGCCCGCCTCCCGGGAGCGCGCCCGCGGTCGGCGCGGACCCGTCCCGCCGCTGGGGCCCGGCGCCCGCGGCGCTCCCCGCCCGCCAGCCGGGCGCCGCCGCACGTCCAACAGGTAGGCGGGCGGGGAGCGCCGCGGGAGGCGGCCGGCGGGGTAGCGGCCCCGGGCCCGGGGGGCTGCGGGCCACCTGCGCGCTCGCTCGGCGCGGCCGGCAGGCGGGAGGCTCGCCGGGCGGCCGGGGCAGGCGGCTGGGAGGCCCCGGCCCGCCTCGCCCACCCCCTCAGGCCGAGCGGCCCCCCAGCTGCCCGCGCCCCCGGGGCGGGCGAGGGAAGCCGCGGCCGGCGGGGCACGGGCTCGGCGGGGCACAGGCTCCCCGGCGCGGCAAGCGGCTGCACGGCGGCGCCGCCAAAACCGCGCCGGGGGGACGGCAGGGATTAGAGCGGGGATGGAGCGCCGCCGCCCCGGGGCTGAGCCTTACCTTACTGGAAGCCGCCGCGGCCCTGGCAGACATTTTGTTTCCTTTTCTCCCCCGGAGTAGGGCGAGTGTGTGCGCGCCTGCAACTACTCAGGCCGGGGGAGAGAAACTCCCCGCCGCCACCCGCGCCTCACGCAGCTGCCCGAATAAACATCCCAGGGCGCGGGGGGAGGAGGAAGAGGAGGGCGGCGGGGAAGGGGCGGGGACGGGGGAGGAGGGAGGAAGAAAGAGGAAGGGGAGCGGGGGCTCAAGTTTGATAAAAGCCCGGTCTCTCTCCCGCGGCCAGCGGCGCCTGGCACGCCGGGGCCGGGGCCCGCCGAGCCCGCCCGGGGTGCCGCCGCCGGGGCGCGGAGGGCGGGAGCGGCGCCGCTGCCCTCGGCCCGCCCGTCCCCTCAGCGGCCGCGCCGCGCGCCTCCCCCCCGCCCAGCCGCCGCGTGCCTTTCCCCCCGCGCAGCCACTGACATGTCTGACTGCCGGCACGGCCCATCCCATCCCGCCCGCGGGGGACGGGGGAGCGCCCCGCCCCGCCGCCGCCCGCCCCCCCGCCGGGCCCGGGCCCCCCCCAACGGCGGCGGCGGAGCGGCCGCCCCCCTCCCCGGCCCCGCCGCCCCCGGCCCCGCCGGCCCCGCGCGGCGCGGGGGCGCCCGCAGGCCTCGCCCGCCGCCGGGCTCCCCCGCGCGATGGTCGGGGCGGCGGGCACCGGTGGCGGGGGCCGAGCGGCTGCCGGCTCCACCGCAGCCTATGGGAGCGCGGGGGGCGGTTTGAACGCAGGGAGCCGAGCGGGCCGGGGGCCGAGCGGGCCGGGGGCCGCCGCAGCCCGGCCCCGCCGCAGCCCGCACCCGGCGGCGCCGCCGAGCCTGCGAGCGCCGCCGCCGCCGGGCGGAGAGGCGCGCCCCGGCGGGAGGCGGCTGGGGCAGGAAGGGCGCAGCAGGGCCAGCACCGGCCCGCCGCGCCGCGCTCCGGCCCGCAAGCGCTTGGGGCAACGCGCTCTCGCCCCCGCGCAAGTGAGCGCAGACCTGGGATGTCCATCAGTGAGGGCTCGAACCTGCTTTTGCGTTTGCCTATTGTTTGAAGGGGCGGGGCATCAGTTCTCAAGTTCCTAATTGTACATTTTGTTCTTGATATAAAAGCAATAAAGACACGAGAAGAAAACAACTTGGGAGATTTGATTTGGTTTCAGGTGGTGACTACACAGCCTTAGCATTTCCTATAGCACCGTGAACTGCTGCCTGTGGCTTTAAAAAATAAACTTTTTCAAGTATTTTAGGCGAAGGATTTTTAGCGTCTTTTACAAAGTATTTATTTAAGCACTATGAGAAAAAGTGCAAACATTTTTTTTCCATTTAGGAAAAGGCTTTTTAAAGATGTTATCTTACTTTTGGGAGGTGGGTGCCTAACCCATGCAGGATGAGGCTCTATCTGAAAAAGGAGCTGGAGTTGTGACTCAAGCACACTCTTGCCTTACTGCAACGGGACGGCTCTTGCCACAGAAAGCTGAGAGCATACTCCCAAATTTTGCAGGACCAAGTCATAAGTTAATCAAACCACTTCCAAAGGAATCGCCCGCTAAAGTGCTTTGAATCTCAGTGAAAAGATGGCACACTCTGTGTATTAGCCACATCACTATGGTCCATAGTTTATGATGTTGATTAATTTACTCTTGAAATATTAGACTAGAGCAAAAGTTCCATGACTAATCAGATACATCAGCTACCAGTGAAAGGAGAGCAGGTGAGCAAAAATCCTAGACCAAAATTGGAGTATTTTGCACTCGCTTTGCAAACATTTCAGGAGGCACAGATGACAGTAAAAGGCATGGTAACAGGGCCACAACTTTCTTGCAGTTGTACTTTTTCTGTGCTACCAGCTGCTTTCGTGCTCCATGCAATCTTCAGAAGTACTTAAATTCTTAAAAAGAGGCAATAATTCGACGATCCAAGTCACTCCTCTACAAAGAAACACCCTACCCAAAGCTACTGTATGAGTTTTACGTTTGTTCTCCTTTGAAAATAAACAAATTCATATTCCAGGAAATAGCTGAAGCAAATTCCCAAGGCAGCAGTCCGAAATCAGGGGGGAAGGGCCAACTCCTCCGCCATGGCGCGGAGAACGTGGCACTGCAGGGCAGAGCAAGCCCACTGGGACCTTCTCCCTCGGAGCAAACGGTGCCAGCCCCCTCTCTAGCAGATACTAGGACAGCCTCAAAGCTCCAGTAACATCTTGCTTTTCATCAGCACCATCCCTGACTTTCTGGCACCTGGCTGCTCCCGGAGTACCCAAATACCGTGGCTTCACTCCCCTTTTCCCGCAGAGGCACAGCGGCTGTGCTGAGCTCAGGAGGGGCTCGTCCCCATGGGAGTTCTCCTACGTTGCAGCCCAGCCTTCTGCCAAAGCTCCTCTGCTGGCCCCTGCCATGAAAACACTACTGCACATTTTTTTATTTGTTCATTGCTAGATGTAACTAAGCCTCAGATTTTTGTTTTAATCTATCTACACATGCAGAAGGCGGAATGTGACATTTTTTATGCCCACATGCTTCATTGCCAGAGTCTACAAGTATTCACCAGAGGAGGCAGGAAGGAAAAGGCTGAGATCACAACAGGAAGGAGGGGGAAGATTTCAAGGTGTGGAGACGCACGAAAATAAACTCAGAGGAGGGTGACCTGATAAAGAGTAGGGTAAAATAATCCCTCCCTTTCATCTGAACCCCCCCCCCCCCCCGGCCTTGAATAAGCATAGTTCTGGGGAGGGTGGCCAATGCTTGCAGGCTGGGGAGGAGACCAGGCTGGGAACAAAGATTAAAGACCACAAAAGAAGATGAGGCAGGGGAATGAAAGAGGACCACAGGCATGCAAACACAGAGAGGTGGAGATGGATCCCTAAAATAAGGGAGAAGGACCATGGCAAAGAAAAGTAGTTATTTGGGTATTGGGAGAACGATGGGGAACAAATAAAGAGGTGAAAGAAAAATATTAAGCAAAGAAAGTTCCAGCAAAGATGGAGGTGCCATTTTTGCATCATCTTACACTGGGTGAGAAAATGCCATCAATCCATACACTGAATCTGACAAGGAAGGAGACTATTTAACAAGGAAGGACTTCTATCTAGGGGTTTGAAACATCTGGCAGTGACATAAAATGATCACAGACAATCTCTCGCGAGTCTGGGAGAACATACATAACTCTTTTGGCCCATAGATACTAATGGGATTCTTCTCTTTCTTTCTTTTCTTTCTGCCTTTCCTTCCTTTTTTTCTCTCCATCTCTTTTTCCTGTTTTTTAATTTGTTCCTTCCTTTCCATCCCTCCCTCCCCATCTCCCTTCTCCTTCCTTCCAACAGTTGTTTAAAACTCCATCTCTACTCTTGATATGAATTAGAGGAGCTAGAAATGTCATCTTATTCTATTAGCATTGGTAAAATGCATATATTTGTTGGTAGATACAAATTATTTTAACAAATGTTTTTGCTTGTTTTTAAACAAAGCAATAGCAGGACCACATTTCTGTCCTTTCAAATTCTTCCTTCAGGAGAACTTTTTCATATCTTCACTAATAAACTGCTCACAAGCAAAGCTACGATCAATAGTACTGAAAATGCCAAATCAAATGTTCATCAAATGTTGGTCGAATCAACCTAAAATAATTATATTAAGTGAAAGAAACCTTGAATGATACTCCTATTTAACTTTTTTTAAAAATTCTTAATAAAGTATTACAAAATTAATCTCTGAAATGAGCAAGTTACATTTTTTTAAGACTGTTGGGATTCCAGTGTATTCATGTATTCCCTTTAAAAAGGTTTAAAAAAAACCACAGCAAATGTCTATGTATATATATACACACATATCAATATATAATGAGAAATACATACATGTCAGTGTTTATGTGTATATATGCCCTATATATATATATATATATATATATAGTAGATTCAGTCAGATACAGATATATACCAAGTCCCATCTGTTAGCTGAAGGATTAGAAGTTTAAATCATATTCCTCATACTGCCCTTTTAGGTCCTGAAAATGGGATGGCTTCCTCATCCTTAAAGAGAAAATTGTCCTAAAAATTGCTGAAGAAAAGAAAGTGCTTTACTCATCCTTTAAATGACTGCTACTGGGAGATGTCTAAAAAAAGTACTATTATTTTTTCTTGGTAGGAAACCTAAAAATAAAACTACTATTTAATCAGTATATTTCAAACCATAACCGTAAATTGATTCAAAGGACACAGAAGGACAATCAGATGTGTGAATCCTTCTTTCTAACTGAAGGTATGTCTATCTGTTACACTGCAAGAACAGGAAGTCTATTCTCTACTTTGTGTTGACTTAACTTTTTAAGAAATGTTTTGACCACTTAAAGACGGCGAAGAAGGAAACTGCAGAACCGCAGCCGCTACAGAGACAACTTCCTGTGGGTTTTGTGGTGTGTGTGGCTCAGAAAGAGAACAATTCATATAAGATCTTTCAGAGATATTAGATGGTTTTCTGCCCTATGAGGTAGTCTTGGGATACTTAGCTATAAATACGCCTATATATTATCAATGATGTCAAGCAGTTTAGTTGATATTGTACGTCCTGTATTTGTAACTGCCACCTGATCTCAGCATTTCAGGAACAAAGAAAAAAGGGGAAGAGAAATTCAGAATTCACCATGTAAACCACAAGAGAAGAAAGTATCTGTTTCCACCTCAAGAAAGAAGAAAGTGGTCTAAAGAAAGCTGTGGGAAATTCATGTCCTTAAAGTTACACAGAATTTCAGTGTCTTGCTGAATCAGGTCCCTAAGGAATAAATTAATGCAGTAATGATGTCTAGTAATGATTCTTATCTTCCTCCCACTTCCACGCAGTTAAAGCTTGCTTCCTATATCTGCTTCCTCTTTAAAAGGCTGTGTAGCACTGCAGGTGCCTCTTCTAAAAACACTGCACATAATCGCTCAATATACAGTGAACAGAGTCTTCCAATAACTCATTGCCTCTCACATATTGGAACTGTTAAGACAAAGACAAAATCCCAAACATCTGTACTTTACCTCTCATTAACAGGTTAAAGCATACACCTCAAGAACACACCAGAGGCTGGATATGCCCTGAATGGGAATAAACCCAACCTGTTTTGCCAGTCAGCCTGTCTTAAACTCCTGCTGTTCTAAACCCCTTGTTACTTCTTGTTTAACACCTTAAAAAAAAAAAGTATTAGGTTTAACACAGTGCAAGGTTTTTCTGTTCAGTCAGAATATCACTTCAATTTTTAAGCAAACGGCAAGCGTACAAATAGAATTAAAAGTAGGTTGCAGTGGCAAAGCAAGATTATTTTCAGCCTTAAAAGACTTAAAGAATTTATCACTGTAGAGCTGCAGAGTAGTCTCTTTGGTTATTATTTTGGGATATCTTTATAAAAAGAAACCCTTGTCTCCTTGGTTTGGACCAGGTCTTAGAGAATCTTTGTCATCTGTGTAATTATGTGTAGTGACAAAATCTGAGACCACTGTAGAAGAAAATGTTATCTGTGAGTTTTAATCTCGGTTCATGACAGCAGAGCTAATTTATAACAGAAATGTTATGTAAAACTATTCTACTACCCATCTCAGACAGACGCTTTGTGAACGGGACTGTATATTTAAATGCACTGCAGCTGATGAAGGCTGCTTTTACAAAATGTTTCACTATAAGTAGCCACTGGATGTCAAAATGTCAGATATTCTGAATGGTTCTACTTTCTCCAAGCTTATTTGGTAGAGAGGGGACAGTAAAAATAATCAAAGACAGCTGTGAAACTTAAGCAGGTGTACATTCACTGCTGATGTGGTTCCAGTTCGATAAGCAGACCACAGACAAGTACCACACATGCTCCACTGATCTAGAATTCTTATTTTTCATATTTTGCTTTCAGAGAGCATGACTTAAAATGCTCTCTGATGTTCATTCTTAAAATGCTTTCTTAAAGAAGGTTCATTCTTAAAAATGCTTGCCCAGACAACAAGCAACATGTACCACAGATTAACTGCACAGGTAACTTTGATAAGTAAAAGCGAAGCACGAACGCACATCAGGATAAAGGTCTTTGTTACTTACAAACCGTACGTATTTTGGAAAGGCAGCCCGGGGACAGCTTAATAAAATTGATTGATTTAATTACCTGGCTGGCAAACAACTCTGTATTCAAAACCAGGAATTTTCCAGGAACCCTTGCACCAGATACAAAGTGACAAAACTGTTCTCCAAAACCCAAACAGAAATCCCCATGTATAACGAGGAATGAAGCTGGGGAGGAAAGGGGGTTGCAGAGGTGTGGTTTTCCAGCCCAGACAGTTCTGAAACATGAGATCACTTCTCCAGTTTCTTCAGCACAAACACCACAGTTGCGATGAGTACCACAGGAAATTATCGTGACTCATTTTTGTTAATGAGAAGGGCATGCATCTAGAACATGAAAATATGTACTGAAAATTGTTATATTCAACACAAAAACATACATTGAAAACTGTTACACTGCTAACAAAGTTTATAGATAATACCACAAAAGTGTGAGCTCGTTTGCTTCTTAATTCTTCATATAAGAAAGACTTTATTGCATAATTGCAAAAATGTAGAAGCTTAAATTACTAACATTTATCAACTGTAATCCATTTTTATTGCCACTCAGCTTTTGACTTCTAGAATCTGAAGATTTATTTTTATCCTCTAGCCTTTCTTATTACAACTGCTACAAGACTCCATTTATTCTTTTAAAATTCACATGCACAAGTCCATCAAGTCAAGGGACTAACGATGTACTTAAAAGTAGGAACACCAGATTACACCCAGTAATTCCAGTGTAATCTTTACCTTAGTTGGTAGCTCTGTCCTAATAGCACCTGCTTTATAAGAGTGACTTCAGTAAGGTTTAGAGGAGGTAAGTAAAAGGATTAAGCTCCTGATGGTGATGCCCATAGGGTTATGAACCTTTTCCACCTTAGTATTTGCTTTTGTTTCTACCTCCAGATATTAAAAACAGCTAAAAGAAAGCACTTTGAAAAGATCACTGTTTGTGTCAGTGGAAGAAACTCAGGTTATCTTATTTGCACCCCCTGCAGCTTTCTTAACTATACATTATTGGGTGATTACATTGCACAGTGGTGTCACCACTGGTCTGCGATGGTTTTGTTGGGGCTCCCTTTCAAAACCATCATCATTCAAAAAATATATTAAGCTTGAGACATGAATGTATCAAATATTACTTTGCTATAAAATACTACAGTAGAAGATAGTTTTATGAGTTTTAACTTCATGTTTTAATAATTCAGCCTCCACCCTCAACAGATCTTATTTAAGACAAATTTACTGAGCATCACATACTTCCCATCTTAAAGTTTAGAGTGCTTTTCAGTCACTCTTAGTCTGTAGCAACTAAGGAGACATCTGGTTATCCGTGATATTACATATTCTATTTTAGCTGTGTCTGCAATCAACAGCAAAATTTAGCTCCCAGGGACAACATGTGGCTTTGCAGTATGCCCTGGTGGAACACTTCATCTGTAACTGTTATAGTGTGGTTAATATTAATCTTTTTAATTATACTGATAAAACTCATTACAAGTTTTTAAAGTAAGTTAAAAAGTTTTCACTTTATGTAACAGTTTCAAGATGGCAAAATACAAGAGAGGATAATAGAATAGAAAATGCTTAGCGTGGAAGGATATTGCATTATTTCCTGATCTGCTGTTGTCAGGAAAGAAAAAACACGTCACGGGTTGGCTTTTGGGCTTTGGTATGTCACAGCACATGCAATCAGTGGGCAATATACATTAACGTGATGGAAGCCCTGCATTCTTCTAATGTTACTTGACGACTCGTTTCTGCTCTTGCACCATGTCACCACCACCACAGCTGCATCAAGCTAACTCTGTATGGGGTTAACTAAAGTGATACTGGTTAAAAAATTACTCCTGTAGCACAGAGGCAGGAATAATTGGCCAAAAATGGGGACTTTTAAGCTGGGTTTACTGGCAAAGATAACATGATTATGTATCTACACTTCCATATCATTTACCCACACTTCAAGCACATAGATCTCCTCAGCTGCAGATGTCCAAACTTGTGGACAAAAGGCATCCTCTGCCTTATAGAGGTAAGGCACCCGTACCTCATCTGAGGTAAGGCTGCTTGCTTCACTCCTTGGATAATGGCATTACATTTTTCAAGTGGTCCTGTAAGATATGCCACCATGCACGTCCAGGAAATCCTTAGATGCACATTTTTTTAGTTTGGAGATTTATATAGTATTGGCTGTATATAGACTCAGTGAAACCAGATGTCACTAAATCACTCCAAAGCCCTCAGAAAGCATGCATGCTTTTTCCACTTGGTTCCATTAACTGCAACCTGCAATACACTTTCAATAATAAGGTATTTTTTAGAAATATCTAAATACAATTTTAGTTCAAGTTTTACAAAATCAAGTTTTGATCACAGAGTAATACTGGATATGTTTAACACAGTAAACAAGAGGTTCAAAAAGATGTGAAGTACTAAATGAGAATATTTTTAATGAGTCATCACACCGTTTATACCGATACAGAGTCCCAGCCTCACTTATTTCTCTCAGTTGATTAGATTCAGTCCAGCTCTCTAGGCATTTATACTGCAAACAGATCTGTAAACTGATTTACATTTGCCAAACCAGAAGTTTGTCAGAGAAACTCACAGGTGGCATCTGTCTCCAGGAAGGGGGGGGGCTCGATTCTGATCTTAGCTTAGCGCTGCTCGTTAAAACTGGTTGTGCATTCGCTTACTCAGGAAACATTAGCATTTGAGAAGATAGATACACATATGTGACTAAGGGTGTATCTTTACTTCAACGCCAACTTTAAATCTGAGAAATAGGCAGTCAGAAATTTTCCTGACTCTGCTGCATTACCAGAGAAACCTTCCTTGTCGTATAGGACCACATGCCACAACCTATATTATAGTGATGCCAAGAGGCTCAATCGGAATGATGCTTTAATCTAGCTAAATGTATATAGACAGTACAGAAAGATTCAAAGCAAAAATATTTACAGTGTAAAGCTAACAGGGCAGATGCTGTATTTACCACGCTTGGATGAGTGTTTCTCACATCTTACATTTCTATGTTTTTAGGTAGCATAGGCTTCACAGAGAAGTGCACATTATATCAATTTCATTAGCTAAATCTTTTCTTTACACATCTGTCAGTTCAATCCAATGTGCAAGCTGAAAAACTGTAACTGCCATATCTTTTTTTAAATGTGTGAGATTTTAATACTTGTGAAAAGTGCTAAAGCCAGAGTCTAGGGACGGAAATGCTTCTTGTTTTCAGAGCAGGTAAAGCAAAGACAAGCATTAAAGCAAGCTTCCCTGCAAAGCCCAGTCAGTGTGGCTGTTTTCAGTCCCTCGATCCCTTTGCCTGAAAGCTTGCCCATTATCTCCAATGCTATACTTTGATCTAATAAAAGATACAGCTTTTCCCCATAAATCTTGCTCCCCAACTAGCAAGTTTTTCTGAAAGCCTTTTCAAAACTGGAGAAGCCAATTTTGCCAAGTGTGAGACCTTTCATGAGTCACGTAACACTCTTACTTCTTCCATTAAGATGAGTAAATATTATAATTGACAACACGATGTTTGATACTGAAGTGATTTATACAGCTTCCTATGATAAATGTAACAAGTGTTTTGAAGAAGGTATTCTGCAGATACTTTATTTAGACTTATTTTCCCATACTTTTCAAAAGCTTTTCATTAGAAGGAGCAGCCCTCAAAACAGACTTTTTTTTTGTCTAATGAAGACCCGATTATAAATACAGAGGTTGAAATAAGCCCTATGACTACTTCCTGGCTATGTGTCATACTGACATTTCGCAGCACGTCAAATGCACGCACCGCTGCTTTTTAGACATGCGCTGCTGGACAAATAGACTTCATACTACTTCTAAATGTTTCTATCAGGGTAGCCATAGTCTATTTTCACAACTGGGTATCTCTGTTTTCTGAACAGTATATGCCAAGACCATGCAAAAAACAGAGCAAGCCTAGCCCCTAAGTCACCACAGAAAGCATCCAAAAACATTTTACTAGAATAAACACCTTTATTATACACTTAGTCCAGTATGGACTAATTTTTCTTTCCAGCCTACTTCTTTCTGTTTCTATAACTGTGTCAGGGCCCTGGCTGCACTAACAGCCCTTAATGGCCCTGACAAACTGATTATGAAGATAATTAATTGTTTCTCTTTAAAAGCCCTGTAATCTGGAGGCAGCAATGGTGGCTGACAGAGATTTACACGGAAGAGGGGAGAAGGGGAGGTGGAGGCCTTTTCTCCCCATGAACACCAGAGGAGTTGCCATAACTCACATGAAACCTCCTCTGTTCCCTGGCCAGAGCTACATCATGAGCAGTTAACTCACTCATTATTCTTGGCACAGAATTAAATTAGAGGGGTAATCACTGAATGCTTAGATCATCTGGGGAAATCAGTGAAATGATCTCTACCTACATAAGCATATTCAACAAGGATTACAAATCATGTACAATGTTTATTATACCTGCAAAGGCACAGGATAACATAGCAGTTGTTGCCCTCATATTAAAAACAACAAATAAATTCTGAGCTTTGCAAAATCTTTGCTCATAAATACGCAGGGTCAGCTTTACCCATGCATGGTCATGAAAGGCCTGGAGGCAAGGGTGATGCCTCCCTCCAGCAGCGCAAGCCCCATCTTGTACAACCTGCTAGTGAGAGGCAGAAGAGCAGTAAGGTGAATGCGTCTTCAGAATGTGTCGTTGTGTTAGTACTTGATAATGCTACAACGCAAGTAATGAGATCTTATCAAAACATGATTTAATGTCATGACTCGAGCTGGATGGTGAGCACGTGAGCATTGTTATTTGAATTACAACTTTTTAAATTGAAATTTCATTATGTATCATATTTCATTTTAAAATTAGTATTTTGTTTCTAAGTGAACAGAGTAGATTGTGTAACTGAAGGATATCTACATCACAGCCTTTTTCATGACACTGCAAAAATAATTCTAGTGGTCTCAAGGATAAGTTGACTGAGGTCTCCCAAAGGCATGTGTTATATATGCAGATAAACTTCTTGATTTTTAATTAAAACAATTATTTTCTGTCTTCCTGCCTGCACTGAAAGGGCAAATACAGGCTTACCCTCCTCCAACCCCCCTTCCAAAATCTGTGCCATGTGTCAACAGTGAACATGGCCAGCGCTCCACCAATACGCCTCTGCATGGCAGCCAGGGACAGGGAAAGGAACCGTCTCAGTGAGGAGTACACCTAGGTACAATCTGCTTTACGAGTATTCATATTATTCTTTAGACAGTACGAAAAATAGTATTCTACAGCACCAGCATGCTCTTGTATTTGAAACTGAAATTAATTCAGCCAACGTAAGCACTCCCTTATTAAAAGGCTCTTTGAATATAAGGAAACAGATGCTTTAAAAAGTCATGCATCTGAAGTTGTTCGGGAGTAATTTCTTTGTTTCTTCAGTGTGTGCAGTCAGCCGTGGGCTGCACCCCCTTAAACAAACAGTCCCGCTGCACTGTCGGGGGGGAGTCACCTGAAAGACAGAGGGTGACAGTTCTGGTGTTCACCCGCAGTCTGCGTCGACTGGGGAAAAGGCAGCTTCCACCTCTGGCAAAGGACTCCACCAAAACCCTCCCAAAAGAGCTGGTTAGAGGACGCAGTGAGTCAGTGCACTTCCTCTGGAGGCACCTTCCCCGCGCACCCGCTCTGACCTGCTCCGCTCACTTAGCCATGCTCCATCTGCACGCCACAGCCCTCTTCCCCCAGGCAGAGCTTCTGCCATGGAAACCTTCTTCAGGCTCCAGAGGAGCCTGACTCCCTGCGTTGCTAATATTTTTAGAAATGACCCTGTTGCTGCAATGTATTACAAATGAAACAAATGCACCATTATATAACATTATTACAATTATATTGCAGCCTTTGCCTCGGAGAGACAGAAGCACAGCGGCTACTAAGATTCTGCCACATTAAGGGGCAGAAGACAGCACGCAGCTGGACACTGAGTGCATTATATCTTGCATAAAAGTAGAGGTATAAGAGAGTGCTTGGATTGAGGATATCCCCTTACTCCATCAAAAAGTTACACATATATAAATCCTGAATGACTTGCAGCATGAAAACAAATTGCTAGGCCGCCAGCTGAGATTTCAACTCATTTTGAGCCTCTAATTATGCTCAAACAGCTCTTGAAAACACAGAAATCTGTTTCTGACTGCATAGCAAAGCATGGAATGGGCAAGACAAATATTGTAGTAACTTTCATAAGCAATCTGATAGTTATCGTGGAAACAGCCCTCTGCCCTTTCTCCTCTCTGGGAGAGGTCTGTACCGATTTCATAATCAGTACTGATTATGAAAACATATTTAATAAGATGCTCCAGAAATTGACCGTTTTTTCTGGTTTTAACATTTATTTCAATATTTTAAACAAATATTTAATTTGTGATGTTATCTTTCCATTTCCATTCTCTGTTATATGAAAGAAGTATTTAATAGATATACTTTGATGTAAGCACAGATTCACAGACAGATAATTTTCTTCTGAACAAACATGTTTCTGTAAATGTAAATGCAATGCAAGCATAACTGGCACAGTCCTGTCTGTGGTAACAGCTGTGATTAAATCATACCTGCTTCTATTGTCAGGGATGTTTATTAACCTCCACTTTGCAACGAAAGGGCAAACAACTGGGACTACACCCATATTTTAGCAGCAGCAGGATACAGATGTTAAATTCTGGACTGCACTAGCCTCACATCCCTCCAGCTCTGTAAATGGCCTCAAAGCCAGTCTTTTTCTTTTCCAGTTTTTGGGTTTCTTTATATGGAGATCATTTACTAGGCTCTTCATTTTTGCTATGTTATATATCTGAAGGAAAAAAAAGTGTAAAATACATAGCATGAAGCATACTGCTTTTCAACATTCCTTTTTCAAGCATTTTCTGGGACCTTTTTAGAAGAAAGCATTCATAGTTCACAGAGAATTCTCTTGTATGACCTTAGTATTGTCACCTCTTCCTCATGGAGGAGGACCGCTGAGAGACAAACAGCACAGACACCTGGGTTTTACCACCGAGCTGCCACAGGCATGCTCGGTGACCTTGGGTTAATCACTTAACTTCTCTGTACATTGGTGAAACGTCAATGGGGGCTATATGGCCAAATTAGTAACTTGAAGAAGCTTTTTATGTGCTTTAGAAATTAACTGGTGGTACATAAATACACAGTACTGCTGTAAAATTGTAATTGAAAAAGACAAAATTAAGCCAAATATTGGTAGCCATTCTCAAAAACTCATGCAACTTGCACATTCAATCGTTAACATTTTCATGTCATTTTTTCTCTCCTGATTGAGTGCCTTAAAGTGCTTGTTACTTTGGCAAGGTAGCTTATTATGTACTGGCAAAGTATGGGAATTTGACAGGTTGTTCTTCCAGAAAAGGCCACCTGTTGTCACTTTCTTCCGTAGTATAAAGTTTTTGCAGATACAGTGCAGACAGTCTGGGCTATTTTGAAAGCTATATTACACTGCAAAGCACAAAATGATTTTTCATTTCTTCATATTATCACCTCAATTTCTCCTTCAGCATTACAATTGTGTCATCTCTACCCTTGGAGGTTTTCAAGATCAGACCCCCTACAGCCCTGCACAACCTGGTCTGGCCTCATAGCTGGCCCTGCTTTGAGAGGAGGCTGGAGCCCTCATTAGGTCCTTTCTAACCTGAGTTTTTCCACAATCCTATGATTACTGCTTCTTCCGAATGAAAATTAGGATTTCCCAGGGTTTTCACCTCTGTATTAGCTTGTTTTTACAACAGAATATTAATTTTATGTTCTGCACATTTTCAACACCCCTACCTAGCTTCCTAAAGTATTTTCCACCTCCAGTGGAGGTCACTTTTTCAAGCTTCTTAAATAATAGCAGTGAGCTTTATTATACCTTTTTCCTCCCCTTTCTACTGTCTAACAGGAGACATTACTGCCATCTGGCAAACAGTGCGCTTTTACTTTTTTTTTTTTCCTTATTCTTTTCTTGAAGAGATACCGTAAGAGTTATAAAAAGCGGGTCAGCTCTGCAGGCATCTATATGATAACTTCTCCTGTCTTTAAAAGCTCATGTGAAAACAAAATAATTTACATACAAAACTTAGTAAAATGACTTCTGGAATCAGGAACCAAAAAAGAGAAGCTAGAAAATTATCAACTAAGATGCAACTGTTTTTACTTCCACCTTATCTATACTTAGATTTTTTCAGCAAATTATTGTTGATATTTTATCTCCTCTAAGCACCACTCAATACGCAAACATAAACACTTTCAGTATTTTTGCCTTTATGAATTTGAGATCCATAATGCTAGACCAAAATATGTGGGTTTTTTTTCCTTGCAAATATAAGCTGGTATAAATGGCTCCAGTGAGTAATTTTCCTTAAGGGCCACTAGATAAGTCTGGCATATTTTCTGACTATCCACATTACTGAAGGTTGCTTACAGCTTTGAGCAAAACAGTGAGAGTACTGCCATCCTCATGATCAGGCATCCAAGGAGACAACTCTTTTGCTAAGTTACAGAAAAAAGGACTCTGTTTGCACACACACTTGTACACTTTTCAGTTTCTTGCCAAAGCCTGTCCACACTTAAAGCTCCTGGTGGATTCTGGATGTGCAAGCACAGCAATCCACCCATGATCAGTGAGTCACCATGGCATGATTATCCTGCGATTAAACCACTTTTGCTTCCTTTTGCTGTGGCCACTCCACATTGGAGCCTTTCCAAATAAGTCCACGTCCTCCTGCTCAGAGATCTCTTCAGTCCACCATGTGAGATTGTAGCACGAAGGGTTGTGGGACTGAGCACTACTGGAAGGCAATAAATCACGGTGCCAAACTTAATAATTTCTATGATTATCTATTCATCCTCTCATCCACTTCATCCAGGACAATCAGCACCAGTTTCCAGTTGTGACAAGCCACATGGAAGAAGCACTGTTAAGCCACTCTGGTGTCATGATAATGACTACAAAGAAGCCATTGCACCTCTCAGAGATATAATGACTAGGGAATACAGGAGAATCAGCAAAAAGGTGATGCTAAAATGAGGGCCTGGAAGGTGGGAAACAGTTGTTTTGGGGACTGGAATGTACCAAGGTCTACTTTCATGTACGTAAACTTAATCCACAGATCGAACTGAATCCAGTACAGTAATAAGTGGAAGGTAACTTAAAACAAAATACGGACACAAGATGAGTTTTCTGGAAGAAGCCTCAAACAGCTGAAATAATCATGTAAACAGTCTCTAAAACTCAGCCCCCTGTAATGCTATGAAACAGTAGGCAGCAGAGAGGACTGACACGCACAGCAGCATTCCAGCTCTGCCTCGCAACCCCAGTAACAGGGATGGCCACAACTGTCTTTTGTTCCTTGTAAGATATCTGTGGCTCTTTGTCACGTCCCCCAAGATTTTTGTGCCTTAAAGATAAAAATTTATCAGCCAGAGACAGTTTTCCTCAAGTGTTTTATGGAATGTTTCTGCTCTCTTTCATACAATACCGAGAGGTATTTTCTTTGTGTATTGTGAACTGGTATCTACTATAACCTAGGCAGTGCAACGAGATGCTTGTTTCCTAAGAGCATATTTCATGTTTTTTAGATGTTTGCAAATGGTGGTGTCCTTAAAAGAACAACCCCATCATGTAGAGGACTGAAGGAAAACTCTAATTTAACTAAAGAGCCCTAAAGCTGCCTCAGTTCAGACTTGTTCCCAAGAGAACATTGCTGGGAGCCAACTACTGCCGCTTCCTTCTTTGCTTTCTGTTGCTGGCAAGACTTAACCTATTTTTTACCGACATGCCACTTATAATATGCTGTGAAATGCAGACAGAATGCAAAGAGAAATTGCAAGCTATCTTGATAAACATTTGACATCAGTTTCCAATGCTTAGAAATAGTTCTGTAATGCTTTGAACTCGGGTAATGCAGGGATGATAATACCGCGGTCTAGCATTTTTGTGGTTTAGTTACACAGAAATGTCAGCTGTGAGATGAGCAGCTACCTTACAGGAAAGAGCATATTCTAGCATCTTTACATTTAGACTGCTCTACGTAGTGGCTCTTGATCAATAGTTTGGCTGTGCTACTGACTTTCTGTGTAACTGCTAAAGTCACTTAATTTCCTCAGTTCGGTCACCTATAAAGTAAAATAAAATATGTAAGTGCCTTTGTAAACTACTCCAAGATCTTGTGATGGATACGTTATATAAATGATATTTATTACACGAAATATTTCTTTGCTACATTCACAATTTTATCTATCTCCAAACAGAATTTGAAATGTCTTGATAATACTTCACTGACATCCTTTACTTTGCAACTTTGATTTTAAACACGGATGTCCTCCTCTGCTCAATCTACTTTCAGTCTTGTTCTCTCTAGTGCTTCTGATCCCCAGACAGGAGTTGCTCTCTCATTTGTGCTGCTTCAGCAGTCTCGAACTCTTGACTGCCTTTAACCTACTGAATCACTTCCTAACTTTATGTGATGCCTGTAAACTTCTCTTCACCTGAACCTGAAGATGAGCATTTCAATTACATTTCTCCACTGTCGCAAACTCACATGGTGGAATGAATTTTGCAGCATAGTAATTTTTGCTGCATTTCAAATCCAGCTTTTCTTTCACCATCTCGGTCATTTTCCTTTTGTCTTGCTAAGAAACTGCCTGCGCTTACTTTGATAGAGTTTATACCTCTTTCTTTCTGTTTCTTTTTATAAGTAGTTTCAAGCAACAACAAAAATAGTGTTATCTAAAGATGCAGGTACATTTACAAAACGTCACAAAAACATGTTTTTGGCAATAATCCCAGAGCAAAACAAAGATATTTTGGGAAGGCCTCCATTTAAAAATAAATTCTATTCTAAACCAGGGGTCCTTGTGCTTTTTCAGAGGAACGCGTTGTGTCATTCTTTACACACAGTAAGATCCTCATCTAAACAAGTTAAGAGTCACGGAGTTACAACAGTGCCCTGTATCTACCTATCTTTCCTCATATCGCTCCAAGTGAGGCCTCCCGTCTGTTGCCAGTGTCCCTCTTCCCAGTTTGCAGTAGCACAGTAACCACACCAATTATCTGAAAGGAGAAAATTATCAGGATGCCATTTACCTCATTTTTAGATGTCTTTTAAAGGAGGTAACAGCTGGAAATAAAGGTAAGAGGCAGCGGCTGGTTATGCAGGCAATGTAACAACAAGGAGAGCATTACAGTAGCTCTGTGGAAGAATAGGAGGCGTTTGTTCACCAAGTGCAGGAGCAGAATGAAAGAATTTCAAAGCTGCCCTTCCATTCCAGTCCCCTGCTCACCAGGTGACCCCGGATAACTAAAGTTAAGTTTTTATCTGTCTGTATTTCCTTGGGCAGCTAATGCACTTCATTTCTTCTGGAAGGTACAGCCCAGGGGAAGGCAAAAATGACTTTAAGTCAGATCTGTGTGGCCTGAACTCTGTCCATGCCTAGCGTTACGACAGTTCCTTGTGTAAATTAGCAGAATGCTACAAGCATACTTTGTCGTGTCCTCAGTGGACCTCCTACAGTGGGAAAAACATGGGCCTCCTAACATCAAGCGTATCATGGGAATTCTCTCCTGGACTCTCGCAAGTCCTCTGAAATTCTCCATGTCACTGCAGCAGACAGGAGGACGGGAGGAAACTAGACTCAGAGCTGAGCTAAGTGAAAAATAGAATCAACCCTTACCCCTCAATAAGACAATGCATTTCTTTGACTGATTGACTGTCAGAAGCAGAAAGGGCTATAAAAATTACACTCGTAGCCTGAAAAATAGAACTCTATGTAAGCTGAACCTGCACAGAGGCCAAGGCACTGGAAAAGTGCTGGAGACCCAGGCTGGCAATGGGGCGCTGCATTGGGAATGCCAGGCTTCTGCATCCTTCTGCGTGTCTGCTGCCTGTGATGATGCTGTGGTCTTCGAAGAAAATCAGCTGCTGCCCCGTCCACTGTCACTTCTGCTTTGTTTGTGACTACCCTGTTATTTTCCTTAGAATACGACTAATATAAAGATACTTTTAGCCATGCACAGGAGACACTCTTCAAATCTATTTCTATCATCAGCCTTGATCATTTTATAGCCAAACAGTACTGTTCTTCAGACTGATTTCACTGCCATGTGGAATGAACGGATGCTGTATATGGTATTACAGTGTTTCCAGATTTCCACTCTGCAGATGGTCATGGCATTTTCCACATGACTCCTACTGTAATACCAGAACCACATAAGTCATTTATAAGTAATTGATATGTCACAGCACCTTATAGTGCGCCGTGCAGTATTCAAAGCTGAACAGACAATACAAAAGAAACATTAGCATGTCTCCTTGTTTTAATTTTATATAGAGCATATATGCATCCAAAAAAGTAGAAAAGCAGAACAAATATCGATGTGTTAGCCAGCACGTGAAAATGTCAGAACTTCCATTAAATATGATAATCTAAAATGCAACAGAATTGCGAAGGACATGCCCACAGAAAATAAAAGGTTATTTTGTGGTGTGGTCAAGGCTCTGAAAATACTGTTACCGTTGATCTGAATTCACTTGTATAATTGGCAATTACTTTGTTACTGGAGAAAGAGGTGTCTAATTGCTGAGAATGACCCTTCTGTCTTTGTTTTCCATTCTCTTTCTCTTTCCATTGGGCTAAATAGATAAACACTTTATTTTTGTCTTTTCTTATGACAAGATGTAATAAAATAACTTTTCAAAAAATTAATAACAAGAGACATGGGTCAGAAAATATCAAGGAATACAAAGAAAATTGTATGGCTTTTGATACTAAGAGAATATGGGGTGAATAATGAGATCCCACCAGCTTTTAACCTCGAAATATTCAATGTGTTATGCAGAATTCCCTTCAACAAAAAATAACAAAAAAGAAAAAAAAAGTTCCCACTGGTACCACAACTAAGCATTCAGGCCACATAAATACCTATTTTCTTTAAACATTTTCTGTTTGCTTCTACACATATTTCATTTCAATGCAAAGCTTCATAATTTAATTTTTTTCTTTAGACTCCTAACAAGGAAATGCAGGTGCTAATGTTTCAGGTGTCGGTATCCTAGGCAGACAAAGAGACAACTGCAGTGCCCCCAACTCCCTCCAGCTCCAGCTGTGTGCGTAGCCCAGATCAATCTCAGCAACAGCAGTATTGTACTTCCACCTCAGAAGAAACTTACTGAAACATTTTTCTGAGCAACCATAACAAAACTGCTTCAGCGTGCAGGTGGAACAGACAGAACAACTACAACACAGAAACTGAATGTGAGTGTCTGACACCACTAAGGCAGTAACTGATAATCAAATTATAATTCAAATCCGAATTGGCAATATGTTCCCTTTAACAAGTCTGACACATCTCCACTGTGCCTTGGTGCAAGAGCAACAGTCAGACACCAGAATATTTGATCTTGTTCTGGAAACGTGCTCACGTGTGAGTGCCAAACAATTCCAGTTTGGCCAGAGCCTGGGCTCTGTGAACGAGGCGGGCAGTTTCGGAGTGGAACGCAATCCCTGATGAGGCTGCAGCACTGCAAGGGAACCACGTACGAGATGGAATGTCTTCATTTCAACACTGCTCTCCTTTTGTGAAGCTAATATCAAAGTATCAACAATTTTTTACAAATATAAAAGAAGTCCTCATTAACCAAACAGGGATCACAAAAAAGGGATAGATTTCCTGTCCTGTACATGAGTGAGAAACTAAAAAGAGTTGCTCTTACGTTAGTCCAGTGATGCAGATTTTGGTTATAGAGCCCTGGGCATGTAAAAATAAATTCATAGCTATAATAAAGGGTTAGTGTCAACAGATCAGTGATGGTGGGGAAAGGGGATTTAAATTACCCATTTTGCTCCTGAAGTTTAGTCTCCAGCATCACTCAGAAACGGATCAGCACAACTTTAACTACAGTGGTAAGGACTTTAACAGAGTTCCACAGGATCCGACAGAGTACAGACTCAAGAGAACAGACCTGAGATGAAGTCTTGCTTTCTCCTTTCCACCTCTGCGATCTGAACCTCAGCCAGAGCCCGGTGATGAAGGTAGCTGTGCTGCTTTTATGTCAACATGCCAGTTGGGGAATCCCTATGTAACTAGTTAAGCCAGTTCTGAGGTTGCAGTTGCCACCAAAGCACCCTGAATTAGCCAGTCCAATTGACTACAGCAACTGGATTATGCTGTTGAATATTACAAAAGGTTTTCCTTTTTTTTTTTTTTTAATCTCCTTATCAATGAGGTCAATTAAGAATACAGCACTTCTGAACATTAATACAGGCAACCAAGCGCAAATCTAGTGGCTCAGGCAGGTAGACACCTGCCTTTAAAGAAAATTTGACATTGGTTTAAATGATGGAGACAGCTTTGTAAAGAAACATGAAGTAAACATGAGGGGAACATTCCTTTTTGATTATGTGAACTCCCACACGCGATGTCATGAAGAATTTGTGTGGGAACTTATTTACAAAACTGGGACTTAGTGTCATTACACTGCGCTGAAGCAGAAAAAAAAATTACCATGCTATAAGTCAAATGTCACAGCAGAATTTAATATGCTGGAATTCTTGGAAAGTGTTCTAGTGTTTTCAGCTCAAACAGCGTGCACTGCTTTTTATAGCAAGGAATTTTAATTATTATTAGTTTTTGACAATCCCCATGGTTTGCTGGCATTTTCTAACCCACAGAGATTAAAACCTGAAGAGAAACAGAAGGTGGAAGGAAAGGGAAGAATGCCTAACTGAAGTACTCAACATCTATTTATCCATGACTTACTAATATAGATACACAAGCAGGAGTTCAAGATCAAGACATTATTCCCATTTTCTCCCCAAACATGCCATTATTAACCAACTGCATTCTCCTAATGGTAAAAATAGGTCAGAGACAAGTGGGGAAGTGACTGGATCACGTGAAGGATGGCGTGTAGTAGGTGGGCTGAGGAAAGACTAGCAAAATAGTTTGCCTAGAGAACAGAAAGAAATCCTGGAAAGGTTGCTGCTTCTACCAAATCGCAGTACCAGGGGTCCACGGCACTTACACGTAGTCAGTCTTAGTGGATTTATAGGTAAACAAGTTCCCACCTTGCAGTGCTTTCAGTATGAAGACATGTTCACACTGCCAGGTTTCCACAGTTTCCACCTCACTTCTTCCCCTTTTTACTTTTCTATCCATACGTTATCTCACAAGGCAAATACAGCCTCAGTTCGCCAGGTCTTGATCTGTATTCACTGCAGCCATCCCTCAGCTCTCCACGCTGACATGTCATTGTGGCTGCCACACAGCCGTGAATGAAGAACATCAGCTTCAGACAATCCAGGGGCAATCCCACAGCTTCCCGTTCCTCTGTCCTATGAGCCACGTCCTACCCCCTTCCACCAAGATGCTGAATGGCACTTCAGATCCTCCTGCCTACTGTTCAACCTTTTTCTCACACTACTCCAGACTTCAGCATGTACTTTCTGGCTTCAGACTGTTGACTAACTCTTTCTCGGCCAGACTGAGGGCGTGACTCAGATTTGCTGCTAGTGGGACGAACACACTCATATTTTGATGAATATCTGGAAGGAATTCTTCAGACACTGTAATTCTGAGCATGGGAGCAAGGGAACTATTATAGCACCAACTAAGGCCAGCTTGTTCACTGTATGTATACAGCACTGAGGTGTGTATCAAAGAGATGAAGCAACACTACCACAAGGCTCCATGCCTTCGCCTGATGACTTGTTCACTCCGAGCACTAAAGCTGGTTTCCCCAGTGATGCTCTTCACGGGAGAAATGCCGCCAGCAGGCAGGGGTGGGCAGGGGAAATGCAAGTTTTAGTATAAAGAGACAGCACCTTTCTGCTGGGTGGCTAAATGCACAGCTAGGAAGAATCCTGGTTCCCCTGCACTTTGGCATTTAATGAATTGTGGCAATGCAGTATTGCCTGTAAGAAAAGGATTTGCTCAGTAGCCTTCTCCCCTTTACAGAGTACTCTCTGCACCTCCTCTGTTTCCACTTTCATGCTTTTCACAGTTTCCCTAAGAGGGAAAACATATGCATGAGACAAACACCAAAAAATTCACAGTATAACTAATCCTTTAGGATTCGTTTTATGTTATACGCTATATGAATTATATGCTATTATGTTATATGCTATATGAATAATAAAGCATTACACAACTTATAGATTTGCATCTTGTAAGTTTCATAGAAAAATAAAACTTTGATTTTTCATGGAAGCTTCATCAATGATTAACATTTATCAACATCCAACAGTCAAAAGCTATCAGATGTCAGTGTTGTCCTTGTTAATCCTTTTCCCCTGGGAAATGTCTTAAGGATCTGTAGGCTGCTGTGCTAAGCTCCCCTTCAGCACACAAAACTCATCCAGATTTCTGCAATGACGAATTTCCTACCAGATCATTTTTGTTCTTCTGGGAGGGAGTGAACTTCTTGCCACTGAAGAGATCGCTTTGTAGTTACTAGTCAAACAAGCACTCGTAACAACCTCTTATCAGTATTTCTCCGGGCCTTCCCCTACTTTCCTGAGTCTCCTTATAAACGTAACGCTTGAAATTTAGTTATACAACTGGAATTTTAGCTGACGGATTAGGTTAGATGGTAATAGAAACATTGTTCTTGCACATTGTTGTTTCTGTCGCTTACTTTACTGTACCGCCATCACAGTACTTAAAATCTCCTTTGGAAAGGCTAAAGAAACTGTCTTCTGGACACAGAACAGCATCTCATTTACTCAGAACAGTAAAATTGTCTCTTATGTGCTCTTTACCCTGGAAACAATCATGAAACCCAAGATGGTAACATATGGTCTGTTAGGAATCACCTTGCCCTTCTCCAGCCTCACTAGGCCAGGGCTATGTAAAACTCCACATCCATTTAAAGTTATTAAACTTTAATAATAAAGAAAACTTGCCTGGGTGTTCTCAGCTGTAAACTCTCTATTTGTCACCTGCTACTCCCAGACAGAAAAACTCACAGATGGGAGAGACTGCAGATCAGAAATTACAAACCTTGCAAGCACTGAGGTACAGAAATAGCATAGGAGAAATTCATTGTCTCCATTTCCTCCAGGCCTCATTAATGGATAATTATTTTTTTTCTTTGCAGGCACTTCAACATCTGAAGGGCCCCCCATTGTGCCCAGGAGTGTGAGCATACCCACTTTGCTGCAGAAGAAAACATAAGTGAGCAATCACTAACATTAATTGATGAAATGCGAAAGTGGGGCTCCAAATTCAAAGAGCTACTACAGGTGTGGGAAGACAGGAGCTGCGAGAGTTGATGTTCTTGAAATGATGGAAAACCGAACACAGAATTTCTACAGATCACAGGCAATGGTGAACATTTACAAATCCCTGCGGGAGCTCGGAACGGGTCAGCATCTGCACAGACACTGGTCGTTTCACAGGGGCAACTCGCTGTGTGCTGTGCCCTATGTGAGCACCCGCCAAGCCAGGCCCTGGTGCGGTACCTTTTACCAGCAGAAGGGCATGTGCAGAGAAAACAGCCCCCTTCTCCCCGAGGAATGCTGCCAGCCCTTGCCTGCTCCTCACCACCACCACCGTCCATTTGGGACCAACACTGTTCCGTGTTCCCCTGGAGATGGAGAATTTGAGCAAGTGCAGAAGGCACATAAGCGCCTGGCATGTGATCTGTATAAAATACTGCGCCAAAATACTGCAAGAAGAGGCAGGAGGGGAAGAAAAATCAAAGGAGCAGATACTAGCCCATTTAAGATGCCTGATTAAAAAAAAAAAAAAAAGTCTGACAGGTTGTGGGTTTTATTATATTTCAGTTTTAATTCCTTGTTGGCAGTAGGTAGTCTCATTTCATTGCCTTTAATTTCTCCTCAGGTCTATCTGCAAGTTTAATACAGGTCTTTGTGCATGCTCAGGACTTGTTCACTTAATTGAGTGAAACTAGAAGCCACAGTTATGCCAAAAGGTTTTATTAGGGTATTAAAGAATAATCAGCAATCTTTCCCCAACCTCTCCCCAATTAGATTGCACAAAGATTTAGCTGATGTTTTATTTAAGCACAGGAATAATACACGGTCTACTGCAGTTCTTAAAATTAGTCAGACATGAGAAACTCCACAAGTATAGAGTCTCCTCACTCAAGAAAATGAAGGAAAGCAGTTAAAAACCACCACTACAATGTACCCCAAGAAAATTCCAGTCCACAAAGCTGTGCCCGTATTTAGAACCTCTCCCGATGGTTCTACATCACAGATATGAAGAGTAGAACACAATACTCCTTGCAAACTGTGATCCTGTGCCAGTATTACACACTGGGGTATTTTTCACTTGTGTAAACTAGCTAAGAAATCCACTTGTGTTCCCAGTCCATCCTAATTGAAATTCCTCTTTTTCTAGGTATGTTGATATTATGCTCTATGATACATTTTTTAGTCACAGGCACAGTACTTGCAACATTGCTTGCAAATTATTTTGAAGGTAGAGCTCTCTCCTTCAGCCTTCAAAAAATGGACTTTACCTCCCATTTGGCAGTTGAATAATTACTGGCTCCATGTTGTCTGGGGGCTGGCTTCGTGAGCAGGAAAAATTTGGCAGAATGCTCCACCGTCAGTTTTGGCTTTGCTCTTAGCACTTTCTCCCTTAAATCAACATATTCCTAATTGTTTTCCCCTTTCTTTTCCATTCCTTATTATACTTCATAGTCACCCTCTTCTTGTGTTACATTCCCCTATTCTGAACTTCTCTACCCAGTTACCTTCAGCTAATTTTAGGACTCAGCTTGCCCTGTTATGTTGCAGTCGTCTCCAATATCACTTGAGCAGAACAAAGGGCAAATTTACGCAATGAACTGAACTCTGAGGATGAGAAGCAGGGTGGAGAAGGCCTGTACTGTTTTAGGAAAGGCAGTGTGGAAATCAGGAAGAGAAAGCTCAGTTCACATGTATCTAAACAACTTGAGCCTGGACTAAGGCATTTGATAACGGTGGCATCTTGCTCACGCTGCTCTGGACAGACTGACTGTGCAGTCCCTGTAGACCAAATCCCTGCTTTCAACAGAGCAAGGCCGCAAAGAGCTTCTAGCTTTAACAGCTGGCAATACAATACACAAACCTCTCCACCACACTTTCCCTGATAGGCTCCCAACTTCACTGGAGGCTACAGTTTTTAATTCCTTACACTAGAGCTAATTCCATGATTAAAAAGGGAAAACCAGGTGTCCTTGGCTACAGCTCAGTGCCCCACCCATACGAAAGTTCAAAAACAGTTGCAGAACAACGTTCAGACGCAGACCAGCAGAAAAATTTCTAACATAGATTTGCCAGACTGGAAATGTAGCTAAACCACGTGTGAACATTATTCCGCTCTATCAGACCTCAAAAACAGTTCACAGAGCCTAGAAATCATTTGTGTATGGTCTTGAAATTAAACACTGCCATCAGTCACCTTCACTGTGCAGAATTTTCCTCTGTTCACACACAAACAAATGTTCCTCAAACGATGCTTCTGGAGAAGTTTTTGCTCTAATACCTGATGTCATTTCAAATACAGTTTGCCTTTATAATGACCATTTTTTTACACTGTACGTCAAAGACACCCGCCTAGTTGGGATGTATCGATGGTTGTGTACATGCCTGGCACGAACCTGTATCTGAAAGCAGTAAAACTTCATCATTCTGCTGAAGTGTTTCAAACCTGTCCTCTGCCTGCCAAAATATAACCCCTGAATGCAGACTCTGTATGACTTGCCCCTCAACTATAGATCTGTCAACTTGCATTATCCATGGTAACAGTAATATTTAAGAAATACCCTCTAGCAAAAAGCTTACACTGTTTTGTTTTGGTTTGGGGTTTGTTTTTTTTTTTTAGCTTGAGCAGAATAAATACCAGATATCAACAATACCACAATCATACCTTCATTCTGATAAACAGCTCAAAGTGGAATTTTGTTTTTATAATTCCTTAAACCTACTAACAGTTTACATCACAACCTTTACATTCATCTAAAAATTGTATTTTTAATATTAAAATGATCTTGTGCTTAGAAGCAGCAAGTTCTAGAAAGAAGATTAATGGAAATAAAAAAGGTAAACAGTACTGAAGGGCTATTTCTTCTGTCATCAAAGTACAGTTAACCTTTTTTTATTTCATCTTAAAATATACTTTTGACTGCCACTGCCAACTCTCAGTTTACTAAGGAAAACCTGCACACACATATTTATAACAAATTAAAAAGTCATTCACATGTTTTGTTGACAAAGAGAACAGAACTGCAACCTGGAAGGACACTGGAAATACGCAATGTTAATTGATTATCATGCCAAACTGATCTTTCCAGATGAAGTAAAAGCAAGATCTGACAAATGTATCTCCTGCCTACTAACAGCCTCCAGTGAAATGATGACAACATGACTACATTGCTTCCTCTTACAAGCTCATTTACAATACGCTTTGTCGATGATATTTAAACAAGCTAGTGCCAAATGGGACTGGCAATGCTGATTATATTAATCAGCCTTCTTGTTCAAAATACGAAGTGTCTGTTCATCATTTTTCTAGGTTTCCTAGGAAAACAAACTTGTTTTATCCCCTTGCCTACCTGCTATCTCTACCCAACTGACAGTAGATCGAAACGGTGAAGAGTATTGAAGACAAGGTGGCTGTGAGTAGTGAACAATTTAGAGGCTATCTTTATGGGGAGAGATATGGCAGTAAAAGGTGCAGGGCATTCAGACACTAACTCACAGAAAATTACAGATCAGTATTTCTCCTGCTCAAGGAGAAGATTTTTTTCAGCTGTCAAATTTTGGAGAATATTTTTGTTTTATACACTCTTCTAGGGTCAATAACAAAAAAACAAAAAATTCAGCTCTTTTCCAAAACTGAGACAAATTGAAGTAAAAACCTACACACGCATACATGACTGCAAACAAAACTGAAGGACAGAAGAATTCTCCTATTCAGGAACCCTACCACAGGTTTCACTTGTTTCTGCTGCAAAGGATATAATCCAGTGCTAATAAATAATGAACGAGATGTAGAATGAGAACTGATATTTTAACTGGTATCAGAGAAAAATTACTTTATCTGTATACAGATAATGTGGAGTCAATTTTGTACTGTACAGCATCAAATCACAGATAAAATAAAGTTCCTCATCAGAAGTCTGACATTACTACCTTTAAATTTAAAAGTAAAATCCAGCTTCAAATGGGAGCAAACATACTTTGGAAAGTCAACATTAAGTTTATTTGTGTGCTAGCCAAAATAGGTCCCCGTATGCAATCTGTTCTAACTAAAGCCAGAAATAATTTCTGCCTAACTATGTGCGCAGGTCCTTTGCTGGGCCAGGGAGCGAGAGCCGTAAACTTGTGGCCCACACCCTTAAATACGTCTCCACAGCACCAGCCATGAAGGTACAGCACGCAGCCACTATAAACACAGTATTTCAGATCATCTGGAAGCAGCACAGCTCACTTGCCTCCCATACTCTTGCATGGGGGTCATGAATATCCTGGCATGTGCTAACGTATAAAATTCTCCACAGAGTGGTACATGACATCCAAATAAGTGAATTTTATTGCAAATAAGAAACAGTGGTATGAAATATATTCAATATATACACTAGAAATCTAGGAGGTATCATTTACAGACATTTTTGTGTTGTTACAGGCTCCAAAGATACATAAAACAGGTTGCTTTCATAGTCTTGATATGAAAAAGGCAAAAACATAGTATTTTTGCCTGAAACTCTCCTAATGGCAACACATAGATGCTGCAATTTAAGAATATCCCTTCTAAGTACTCTTCTGAAAAACTATAAATAGTCTGTAAAAAAAAGTGAATTTAACGTCTCTATTATTTTAATAAATAACAGTAATTCAACATTAGGTGTGGTTTTAAGGTTACAAATTTCAAAGACTATCAGGAAAAGAGAAAACTGAGGACAAAACCTTGCTTGAAACACGCATAATTTTTCGTGATAGAGCAAATATCCTCTTGCTAATAAACTGTTATCACCAGCAGACAGTGCATAAATCAGCATTGTTCAACTGTGAAGACTTCTGGATTATGTATCAGAGTTTTTAACAATTTGCCTACCTAGCTCAGCCAGTACAGAGTTAAGGAAAAATCTTCTTGTCAAATAATTCAGTTGAACCTGTTCCTGCTGCTACTGAAGCCAATAGGAGTGTTGCCCTAGAATTCAGTAAGAGCAGGACAGGATCCAAAGTTGTGGTGTGATCAGTTTTACTGTTTATATTAGTGCTATAACTATCACTCTCCAACTGGAGATGATGCTACTGATGGTAATGAGACTTATCAACACCAACTCCATTTGCAGTTTGGCCTTAATCCGAGGTGTCTACAGCAGTGAAGTAAATTACATTCAAGCAAATTAAGGAATCAATTCACTAATCAGATTTTAACTTTTATTCCCATCAAAAAGTTTCCATCAATGCAACTTTTGCTCTAATATGGTTCTAGAAATTTACTCACTAAAAATCATACATATATAGATACACACATTCATGGAAATTCTTCTTGAAAATGTTTACTTCCTTCTGGTTCCAGCCTGCCACATAGATTTAGAAGAAAGCTGATTCTAAATTGGCTCAAAATCATTGCCGTGACTCGACAGTGACACAGCATATAAAATGGGTTTGGACAGGAGGTAATATTCTATCACCACTCTCCAGTGTGCCCTGGTAAACTTCACCAGTTTTCCCTGGTTTCCCATGCCAGTTCCTGGCAGAGCGTTCTCTCTAGCTAAAAGGACATACAGTTTCCAAAACAAAGCTAGGTTTTTATGCCACATAATAAACTAACTTTTGAACTGTATGCAAATGACATTCAGATAAACTGTCATTAAATTGTGGACTAAACTCCCAGGACCATGTAAGTCACTGCTAAAAAGGATTTGCGTTCCAGCTAGCAACTGGCCTTGTGCATCTCGTCTCCAACACAGGACCATGGCTGCTCAGAGGACCGTGTAGCGCTTCATGCATCTGGACGGACTGTTCCCTTGACTAGACCAAGGCGTTTCTGTGCATGACTGTGGGATGGATCTGACTCTTGAACTTCTGCTGAAATGCCACACCCTGACTCCCATACAAAACACTTTTTTGGCTGGCTTTAAGGAATGCCAGGACAGACATCTTTGTATGTTTTGATGTGCATAAATCTTAGCTTGCCGCAGAATCTGGGTTTGCAATAACGAAACACATACTCTGTTCTTGCCTTACACAGAGAGTGAAGGATTATTTTTGATTGTGCTAAAAAATCTTAAGCGTAACAAAGTTACATATTTTATAGGACTCCTACTCACCTCCTCAGCACCACATGTATCTTCCTCTTTATTTCATTTCTTGGCAGGCCATCCTCTCCAGCTAAGAGGACATACTGTGTCTAAAACAAAACTGTCTTTGTACGCCACATAACAAACTAACTTCTGAATTTGTATGAAAATCACGGAGTTGACAGCTTAGGGTTTAAATGATGAATTTTTATAACATTATGTAATTATTGCCACAAAATGAAACATTCATTCTGGGTGAAATTCACAGAAACATTAAATCTGTTAACATGTATGTATACACTGAAAGCCTTGAGGACGTACAATGTTAGAGAACATCATATTCTGTTCAGCTCCAACTCCACCCCTTTGGCATTAATTGAAAAGGAAGGTGAGATCTTTCTTAGTAAGTAAACGAGGGATTCCCTATTGATTACGAAACAGTGAGGTGGTGAAAAACTGACATATTTGGCTCCGTGCCACCACACCGTGGCTTAGCAGCAGCCACCGGATGCAACACATGTTCTAGCACCACATATGACTCTCCTTCAGTACTGATGCACAAATAAGCATCTAGTTTGTAGTCTTTACGCTTTTTTTCTCTTGATTTCCACGTTTTTCACACTTGCTATTTAATTTGTGAATAAAAATCGTTCTGTGGTCATCATATAACTGTGTCTTACTGATTATGCATTCTCAAGACAGAACACATAAAAAGGCTTACAAATATATAAATAAAGTTCACTGCTTTCTAGGACTGTGTTTGAACTGCTTTTGCTGTTAAAAAAAAAAAACCAGAAAATGTCATCAAAATAAATGACTATTTAAGAAACAGTTAACTCTTCTGCACAGTCACTTTCTGCAACAAACTAGAAAGCTTTCCAATGAAGAGGATTTGTTTTCAAACAGTTCTCAAGACATGTCCTTAACCTGTCCAAGAGCCCATTTTTGTTTATCTGTGTTTGTTCAACCCGCTCCAGGAACAGTAAAGAGGGAAGCATTTTTCATGAGAATACCTGCTGAGGGGAACCATGGTCTGGTGATATCAAACATATATCAAACACTTCATCAGCACTTCTTAACAGCTGATTTCACCTCCCCTTCCCCAAAAGCCCATGCTTTCCAAGGTTTTCTACGCATAGTAAATGTCTCATTCGAAGGACAGACAGTGATTTTTTTGTGTATAATTATGCTAAAACCAAATCTGCGACTTTTGTTATTGAGTACTAAATATGCTAAATGCTTGGAGGATCTCAATCCAAGACTCTAGGAGGAAGTTCAAAATAGCCTGTTACAACATTTTCCTGTATGGATGTTAAGCTACAGTTTTACAACTAAGTCTGATGTCAAGCCGTACCTGTTTTTTAGCATCTTCAAATTCCACTGGATATCTCTAGGCTAAATAAATTCCTAGTATCAGTATTGGAGGAAGTCAGCATTACTTTATACTATGAACCTCAGAAACTTCCGTGAGAGGCGCAGGCTGCTAATACGGGCACAAAGGTTGGCCTCGGAGAAGTTCTCCAGGGACTGCAGGCGAGCGACAGTTTTGTGTATGATTATATAAGCTTCAAAAACTAACTACAGCACTGCTGGCAAAACCCACCTTCTGATAAGGACCAGAGCTCTTCAGCTCTCTTCAGTTCCACATTATTTTCCCTCTTATGTTCAACTGCTAGCAAGAGAGCATTTCTACAATAAATATTAATCATCATATAATGTTGATTTCATTGCCCTTAGTAATAATTTTACACTGATACAACAGTTTATATTTCCCAAGCACTTGAAAAACATTAATTACGATGTTAAATTACAGCATTTGTGAAAATGTATCAATTAAAGTCAATGACAAAATCCTCTAAAAAAACTGAAAAGCACATTAAGTGGAAGAGTCAGAAACACACGGAGACAACAGTTTCTTGTATGCTGAAGATGTTCTCTCCCTCTCGGACTGTTCAATTCCAAATGTCATGATTTAACAAAAAAGAAATGTGTGAGACTTGCAGTCACACTGCATAAAATAAGTTTACATAACTTGGAAATTTCTCTTTAGTAATCAAGCACTTTCTTAATTCCACGGAGTTGGACTGAATTCTCACTGACTATTAGCATTTCCCAAAAATATACTACACAGGTATCTATATACCTGCACAGATGCCTGAAATGTCACTGCAGATGTTACCTGAGCAGGCTTCAAAGGAATGTTACACAGGCCCATGTACAGTGTTCAATATTATTCTTGACTTCCAGCAGCCCCACAGTCCAATATGAAAGAATACAAGAATTTACAAAGAAGTTGCATAAAGTTACAATTCCTTAAATTCTCCTGTTATGCTACAAAGAAACCTGCTTAGTGTATGTGACTGACTGACTCACCAGTGATGTAAGATAGCTGTGATAGGTGAGATATGACCATATATTAATGTCAGAATATGGAAATATAATGCAACTGAAGTCTGCTTAACTTAACCAGGATAGCTAGACATTAATTCTATACCAAGATCATTTAATGTGAATTGCTGGAAGAACAAGCAGGAAGCCACATCAGGACCCCCAGATAGGAATACTTTGTACATATCCAAAAGACTATTAACTTGGAGGATCCTACAATCTGTCCTATTTTGCCAGCCGGGAAGCATAAACAAAAAGAGACACATAAAACCCCTTCAGGCAGAGAGAAAAGGGGAACGCCAGTTTTCAGGGTCTGCCTGGGGAAGAGCTAAGAGAGAAGCTCGGCAGAGAAATCTGAAGAAGCTGGACATACCGCACTAATGTCTAAGTGATACAGCATTTTCCCTTCTACAGACTGATATCCAGATCCTCCTCTCTTGTGCTTTTCCTCATATACATGAAAAAGCGAGTCCATTTTGTCCCCATGCACATGTGTGTAAATTACTGCATGCAACATGTAAAACACAACACATTTCACAATTACCAACTTATTCTGCCATCAAAGGGGAGAGCCATCAATGCAGTTACTCAAATACAGCTATCCCTCACATGACACCTGGACCAATAAAGCTATTTGCATTTATACTATTGAAACATCTAATAACATAGTAAGAATCAAGCTTGCCCCAAACGGCCCACCATCTAAACAGGAAGGAAAAGAAAAAAATTTGAGAGAGATCAAACCATTTGGACAAGCTGCACAGAAGGCGACAAAATCAGAAATAAAAAATTGGGTTTTTTACACTTAATGCCTTCACCTAGGTTATACTTCCTCACATTTAGATGATCTTCCTTTAAAGCCTGACACCATACTGTAAAGACAGAATTTGCTTTCAACAAAGCTATTTCATCTCAAACAGGGCCACTGCTTGGCTTGAAGCTATGCTACCGAATGGTCTTTAAATATGGAATGAGTTGCATGCCCTAACTAGAAATAGAAGCAGAAGAAATATAATGAAAGTGCGAAATATTCATCGGGGAAATGTGGAAAAGCTATCATAGCAGTTTCTTTAAATGGCTTTGTGAATTTTATTCTTAAAGATCAATGAAATTAGTTACTTAGTAAACTTAACAACGGGTATAAAAAGAGCCAGTAGAGAAATCAGAAACCCTCTTTTTAAAAAAATCATTTTACAAGGTTTTTTCGGTATTAATAACTTCCAAGGCCTTAGAATTTCTTCTGCTTTCCTTCTCATCGGTGCCCATTAGCACTAAATGCAGCAGAGTTGCCCGTGAACCATATTGCTAGGAGTTGATATAGATCCTCAAGTTTGTCCAAAGGTGCTAGCAAGGCCTATACACAAGGCATCCAAAATTCTTCAATTCAATGCATCGCCTGTGGCAAGGTAAAAGGTAGCAATGTGCTAAAAAGACAACTATATTGACACTCTGCTATTTGGGAATTAATCCGTTACAGCCCTGAAATCCTCATTTTTGCAGTTTCATGGATTTGGCTGTCAGAGCAAGGTGTTACTTTCACCTGGAGTAAGCAGGAAAAGAATGAGGAGGTAGCTGAAACTGAAGAGTCAGAGGAATATCACCCTACTAACAAAAAAAAAGGTTGCTGCCTTTATTTTATATAACACTTAAAGTTCAAATCTTTGCTACAATATTGTATCAACCTTTATAAAAGAAAAAGAGGATGTATGATTTCTGAAGCATGGGATCATTGACTTTGCTAACAGGAAAATACACAAATTTAGTTCGTGGTTTGGCATTTTTCAGTTAAAACTGCAAGAGAGAACATGCTTGAAAAGAATGGGAGCTAAAATGCTGAAAAAGATTAAGTCTCTGGTAAACTCAACTTAGTCACGAGGTCAGTTTAGGGGCATTCCCTGTAATTTGATCTTTCATTTCTCTCAGATAAACAAGCCTAATTACTTCTCTCCTTCAGGATAAATTGAAGGAATGATGGTACTTAATTTAAAGCTACTGCTTCATCTTAATAGTCCCTTGGTATGAAGAGACTTCAAAATTGTTAATATCTAGACTGTTAGTAAGCCAAAGGCTTCCCCCGACAGCAGCAATCATTGATTCTCTTGTCATATTTCAAAAGCCAAACCAGAGGTGACTAGTTTAAATCTGATACTCCCAGTGGAATAACCTCTTTCATCTATGCTATGATCTGTGTAGCTCTGCTATTACAAGCTACTCAAAGTAGCCTTTGTAAGTGAGAATGCTTTATAAATGCCAGGTTTAACTGAATCCTGAACTGACATAATTTGCTTTTCTAGTTATTGAGGTTTTTGCCTGTTTGATTAAAAGTACTATAAAGCATTTTCAAAAAATACAAAATATAGTATTGTCTGAACTATATGCAACACGCTCTAAGTAAAGGAATAGTAAAAAGTTTGCCTTATTTCCACAGTCTTCATGTCCTTCCCTTACATGAGCGCCTGCTCAATCTACCTATCAATCAGATATCTCTGAACACAGAAACAGCAGCTCTCATCTCTGATTTGGCAAAAATGTCAGCCTCTATTAAGGCTCATTAAGTTTCCACATCAGCATTTTTGTACTTTCTTCATTCTTGAAAAGAGCTCCCTGCAATAAAACTCTTCTTAAATTCTCCTTTGTCCACAAAAATTTGGTAGAAGGTGTATTGAGAGCATTCCTCTCATACTGAACAACGCTGTCTCCTTGTTTCCCCATGCCGCCCCTTCTGTATCATCACTTGCCTCTTGTCTTTTGCTTAAGTTGTAGGATCTTTGAGCAGAAACTATCTTACTGCTCTGTATCTGTGGAGTCCTGCACAGTAGTTAACACCTGTCTAAATAACACCGTGATCAAATCCTACTGCCTCTTGCAGATATTTAGAATTAAAGTACATTCTCTCTTCCAATTCTGCTATATTATTAGCGATTTTGTTGCAATATCTTATGGATAAATACCATCATTATTAAGTGAAAATTAATTTAACTGCATGTATTACAAATACAGCCACGCTGCAGGAAAGGATTCTCTCTTCTATTTGCTCAGAAGTCTGGATAAATGATCTTACACAGTTTTAGGAGCGCCCCACCTTGAGCTCGGCTGGCCAGGCAGCTCACTGCAAAGTTAATTAGGATATGTGCCTATAAAGGGCATCCTTTCCTCGGTGCACAAAAATGAGCTCAGCAAAATAAAGAAAACAACTCTGCTGCAAACACTTCGAAGTCAGATTCCACCTGCTCACAGATCAGGCAAGCTCTCTCATTTGGAAAGGATTATTTACAGGTGATATTTCAGTTTATGATTTAGTTTAAGTATTGTTCAAATAAGAGAATGCATAATCCCCTCAAACTAAGTAAACAAATCCTCAAAGTCTTGCTTAGCCTTTCCAAAACATAAATTTTAGGCAACAAAATGAATGGAATATTTCAGCCCAAATGGATAGGTTTTGAAAGTAATATAAACTTGAATTCGAACTAATGCAGCTTTAACCAGGTCCATGGTAACCTGCACACATTAACACTTTTATATGCACGTAAGCAATGCTAAATGAGGTATAAACTATCAATTTTTTAAAAATTAAATAATATTGTCTGAACTTTTTAAAAACTATGTCTCTGCAGTATTCTTCATAGACTTGTCAGAACTTACATGATTTATAAGTAATTGAGTAAACACCTTAAAACCTGATTTTGAACTAAGTTGTATAATTTGAGTGACTTACAAAACTATTCACTCATTTTCTTTGTATATATAATTAGGAATTTGAAGTCCCTAAGCAATGCCAGATAATTTAAATATGTATTGAAAACATACTAAGGTTATACCAGTGTTTGCGTGTCTTTTCTATTTATAGTTAAGTATAAAAGAGTCATATGCACTATCTGAAAAAAACAGCAGTGTTGATAAATCCCTGGTTGTGCGTACCAGAAGAATAGCTCTTGGTCTGGTTTGGCATTTAAAGTCTGACTCCTTTTCACACACCCCAAACCCCACACACATTCTACTGCTAATACTCAACACAAAAGGACTAATACCGGCTGATTAGAACATGCTTCAATAGCATAATTCTCTAAAGAGAATGAATATCCTATAAGTTAAATGATGACACTAGGTTATATGAAATCCTAATTAGCTCAGCAGAAAAGAAGAAAGACTTTAGAGATATGAAACTATCAAAACAGACCGCTCATAAAGGGGTATGATTTCCTCTTTGCCCTTCAATCACATTTTCGAAATAGCTTCCTAAACTAGCGTTTGCAGATACATCTGTTTCTGTACACAAAAAGGCTAATTCCACACTGAACTGCTTGCTCACCTGATGACGTAATGAATGCGTATCAGTCTCACAACCACCATGAATCAGGTTCTAGTTTTTAGCCTTCTTGCCATTTAGTCCTTGGAGTTCTAATCAGTGACAATGCTATGATACTACATTTAAATGGCTTTTCAACAAAGACCAAAGCTACTTTCCCCCCAGTGAAGTGAAGTGAACCTTCAGAAGACATTAATTCATGTTGTCCAGGGATTACTGTTTTATAATAGTGTCTGCTGTTTGCACCCTCTACCATTTCACAAAGTGCATTTCTTTCTTTTGAGCACACGACTGATGTGTGCGATTTCCTGTCCTTTGTAAGACATTGGTGCTGAGTCTGAAAAATGCTTTGGGTTGGATTGTGCCTGTAGCTCCAGAGGCAGGACAACACCGGCTGAATGGAACACTCCTCTCTTGTCTCCTTCATCTCTCCAGCTCTGCAGTCTGGGGAGTGAACTGAGACTGGAGTAGATGGGTAGAAGGACTACCTAACATGTACTTCGCAGCCCTGTGGAAGTTACCTGGAAATTACAATATCATTTGACTGTACTACCTATTCAAACTAGCTTTACAACAAGTACTAGGAAAAGAGCAAAACTCTTCTTCCACAAAGACCTGTTGGAGAAGTGAATTTACAGCTTTATTGTGAAAGATGATGTGCGTGTTGTTGAAGACTGTATAATGGACATGAAAAGAAATGTTAGAAATGTTGTGCAGAAATGGAGTCTAAACATTCACATGGACGCACTAGTCACCCGTCTTTGGGAGATAAAGCTTGTGAATTCAGTCTTGTGAATTGGACTGTCAATTCCCTGGCTGCACCTCTTTCTCCCTCTCAGCACAGCCGAGCTGTTCAAAATCACAGCACTTGCAGAATAGAAGCTGGACTTAATTCACATGTTTTGCCCTTGCAACAAAGAGTTTTAGAAGCAGCAGAAATTTTTCAAAGAAATGGTAACCTGAAGCCACTTCTATGACAATTGTTCTCACAGGGACTGCCAGCAACAAATTAGAGGAAGTCCAGGCAAAAGAAGGGGCACACAAGACTCTCTGGCCACAACTGATTCTGCTGCTTCTTTGTTTAATCATAATTCCAAGTGGCGGAAGTGGGTGTAGCAGGAAAAGCAAATAACAAGAAGCTGAATGATAGATTCGAGTCCTTTTTAATTTGGACTTGAAGTTTGACCATACTACCATGGAAAATGCTGTTGCACTTCCCATTAATTTTGATGCAAATTTTCCCAGCATACGGTTAGGAAAATTATTATTTTTATAATACAAATCAGGGATAGCTACAGCAGCCTTGCAATTTTTTGTTGTCATGGAATTCTGTTTTCTGTCTGTCAGAGAGGATAATTTTCTGTACAGTCACACCCTAAATTGAGGAGAAAGGAATGAAAAGGAACAGAAAGGAAAAGAAAGGAAAAGGGAAAAAAGGAAAGGGAAGAAAAATCGCCTACAGTTGCTATTATGTTTCTTTAGGTCCAGTGCTACAGCACAACTGCGAGATGACTAACAGGAAATATGCAATGAAGCAGTACCTGTATGCTTAAAGAATATTGCAGATGTTTTTAAAATCAAAGTATCAAAGAAAAAACCCTGCTCCTCTCTACATTCTTATCTACACAGCCAGTTAAGATACCATGTTATCAAAAAGCATTTCTACTCTGAGTTCAGGTAAGTCAGGATGATTCGAGTAATTCTGGAAAATGGATAAAGAACCAGAATCTTTCTGATGATGTCATTGACAATGCAAAATTCACGACTCGGTCTGCCTTCTCACTGGGCCTCAGTCAAACTATGTTCATGTTGGCGTAAATCAAAAATGACTCCACTGATACCAGCGGAATTAAACCAGTGTAAAACCACCATGAGATCTTCCATTGCTATATTCCTGTGTCATGAGTCAACATACTGTCACGACTGCACAATAATAATCACAAAGTAATTTGTATGCTCACTATTTAACTCTCAGAAAGAAAACACTTTCATCTACGCTGGGTCGGAAACCATCACGTGAATTCTCCCACGAGCTAGAGAGCATACGGCAGACCCGAGCTGAGGAGATGCTGCGCTCCTGTCCTCCGAGGTGTGGGACCCCACGGAGCACTGCTACGGAACAGGACTCTTCTGGTGGGCTCAGCAGAAAGAAAGCACCATGTAAAAATTAATGACTCTACTCTCGTTTGCATGTGACTCCCATGAATACCATGAGCACAATAAATGCAGCGTCATTTTTAAACAGAGGTGCTATACTGTGTCTCTGCAGAATCCTAAACCAAAATCTCTGGAAAATAAAATGCATTCTTTCAATATGAGAGAGCATGTACAGATTAATCAGCCTGGCTGAATTTTGAGGAGCTTTATGAGTGAAACAGGTCACTTTCCCTACGCAAGGGTGATGATGACACTGTGTTTGAAATTTAGCCCTAACAGAAGGTGCCAATGGAATTGTACCTGTATCAGCACTAACATAGGTGTAAGCTGCTTTCAGTCAGAGCATAACTTCATTTTAAATGGCATGTTACCTAATAATTGTGGAAATAAATCTCAGTGGAAAGTATATGAAAACCAAGCTACAATCACCACACACTTTTCCCCCAATATTCATGTTCTTCACTTGCTCTCATTTATAAATCAACGTACAAGGCAAATTAAGTTTAATTTGATCAGTGATACTCTCTCTATAAGCTTTGCATTGGAAAGCAGTGCATAGCAGTGAGAATCAGGGTGAGAACACTCTGAAAGAGAGCAGTGTAAAAAGAGAGATTGTTGCTACCATAGAGCAAACTGTAGAAAAAGCCACACAGAATAACAGTGAGTTCACACACTCCCAAAGCTGCTGATCAGTGCAACTGTCAAACCCAGCTTTTGTTCATGTAAACAGAGGAAGACTGTTCCTATAACAAACTTGCCCCAATGTGCCCTGCAGGGATTCATGTTGCAATTCTTTATCAATTCCTGTCAGGCATTATTCTGCCAGCTTGTAATCCTATAGTAGGAGAAGTCTTCATAAAGAAATGTTCAGGAAAGAAAAAGTGTAACAGCTCATCTTTCTTCATGCCATACATGCCAAAGCACTGAGAAAGCATTCTGCAGATATGTAAATGATAATATAGCAGAATCCGATTTTTTTTTTTTTAATTTGCTGACTGTAATATGTACAAGAGCCTTTCTGAAGGTGGTTGGAACAGCTTCTGGGTGACTTCTCAGTTACTGTGTGGCACTGCAGCAATAACCAAAAGAAGCTGGGAGCACTCTGGAGGAAGGTTTGAGGGACAGTCAGGATGGTTTTGAACAAAGACAGGGGCCCAAGATATGTAGGATAATTATACTTCTCATTTTCCCAAGAAGCATGTTTGTTATTTAGGTACTAAGGATCAACCTGCCATAGCAGATGCAACTACACACTAAAAAATGCACTTTTATTCTCTCATGTATTTCAATTGCTTGGAAAATAAACATTCCTGCTTTCACATGCACATGTGCATCCACACAGCTTTGCATTTATAAACACAGTCTGAGCCCACTCTGCTATGAGAAACACCACGTGGCCTGGGAGAAAGAGGATGAAAGAGAATTGTCAAAGTCAGCCCAACTCCAGCGAAAATTCTCTGCACCATTAACCTTACAGCAATGGCAGGTTATTTTTATATTAAGTTCATTGAAGGAATTAGAGTGAAAAGTATGCATTTCCTGTTCATACATTTAGAACATTTCAAGGCAGGATTTTTTCTCCTCCTCTTAAGGTCATTCAAGTACAGCATCTACCCAGAAAGGAATCTCAACTCTAGCTGTCCTAACCAAACCTTTACCAGAAATTCCAAAAGACAATTTGCACTGACAGCACTTACAGTGATATATTCCATTGCATTATATAGACACGTTTCCTTTGACAGAAGCAACGACCAAGATTTCTAACGCTATTCGTCTTCAAATGCATATCAAAACTTAAACCTCTAAAAACAACTATTTTGCTGGTCTTAGTCTATTACAGTATGTACAATGCAGAGAGACGACTAGCGAGAATATCCAAACACTGGAAACAAACTTTGCGCTAGACAAGTTGCAAGCTATAATTCTCCATATCCACCTTACACGTGTAGCAAGAGGTTTACGTGAATCAAGTAGTGTTTGACAACCCCATTTAGTCCTAAACATGTGCCATCATCTCATCCTGTAAATGTCAGCTGCAAAACTGTTCCTTCTCCCACCAGGCCCCGTGCAAAGAACTTGCTACTACGACTGCAGGAAACCTTGTACAGCATTTAACCTCAAGAGAATTTGGAGGAAGGGGCAAAGCAGCAATTTTACATTACTTACACAGGAAATGGAAAGCGAGTGTAGCAATTGGGCCTTTCCAAAAATGTTGGCCTATGGCAAAGTCACCAAAGCCTTCAGATTTTTAAGGTCCAGAAAGCCACATATGTCTGTGGAACTGTGTGGGATGTGGAAATATAAATGTGGGATTATGCCATGAAGAAAGAGGAGGAGGAGAGAAGCCCAACTAAATTTTCTGCTACTTCTGTACTGGGACACTTAATCTAACAATAAAAATGTTTGTGCATGATGGATGGATTAATTATTTCCAAATATGTGAACTGATACTTCTTACGCAGAATGAAAACAACTAAAGGAGGTCTAACGCTGTTGACTTTGTTCAATGAACTGGGAGGGTTAGATCCATCTCTTCCTTTCGTAACATCGAGTATTTGCTACTTTTTATGTAAGTGGAAAAGGCAGTTATATTAAAATACCATTCCCACCCAAGTTCAAGCCACAATACCTGAATGTTTGCCAATTTTTTTGGTGTATTGCTAGAAAATAGTACCGCACTGTTTTCCAGGATTGGTCTGCCACTCCTATGTACTTTTCTCTGTTCAAATATTTTCTCAGAACTTCTTTTGTTACAGTATTTTTACCTCCTTCAGAGTGGGGAAAGTTTATTCTGCAGACAAGTAACTCAGGCCATGTTCAACTGCACAATTTATTTCCCAAGTATAAATGCTGCTGCTATTGTTTGCAGTTGAAGACATAAATAATGCAAAAAAATGCTACTAAGTATGCAGAGAGTTTGATCCCTTATGCCCAAAAGACTTAAAATTTTCATAAATCAAAGCAAATATATTTTTGCAATCAGAGCTGTTGGAAAAGTAGTTCACTGTTTCCTTTAACCCAGGATTAGCTTGGCTATCTATTTTTATAAAAGGTCAGCAGGGAGAAGGTGCAGGTGTTATTAGAAATGCTCACAGTAATGATCTAGTAAGTCAGTTTTTTCCCCAGGTCAACACAGGATAGGGCACTAAGGTACTGTTTTCAGTCAGATAAAGGATAAAATGCCTTGAAAATGTGTGGCCATGAAAAAGCAATGCATACGTGTCTGTGTTTCCATGCATGCAACGCTGGAGTGTCAGCAGCCTGGTCATTTTTAAAAAATGAATAGCTATCTTATGCTTAACATTTTCCTGAAGTCATAAGTGCTCTATACAGTTGTCCCGCACCATTAAACAGTGACAATGTTGCAGCCTAGAGGTAGCTTCTTTCCAGTGATGGGTGAAGTGATTTTTGTGGTTTTTCCTTGTATAATTCAAAAGTGAGCATGACCGGATTTTTGAATTGCAAAAGTAGGACATCTGTCACCATGGGGAAGCAATGGGGGAGTATGCAGTGCGCTTCTGACAGCTGGGGGCTTGTGGTCACTAGAAAGGTGCCTACTTGATTTTCTCTCCACTTCAGCATTCCAGACATTTGGCTCTGTCATCTTCCAAATTTCTTCTACAGAATATAACCTTCTTCCTCATTTCTAGTCAGTCATATTCTTTCCCAGCTTGGCCACTAGCTCCTCCCTTAGAGTTACGGGGACCCACTTAAGCACACCAAGCCCCCTCCCAGCTATTCTTGTCTAGTAGATAACGCAGTATCTCAAGTTACACAACCACTGCAGAGAACAGGAGCTGGCTCAATTGATTTTTGTAAAAAAAAAATCACTTTGCTGCTAACATAGGCAAAGACGGGCCGAACTGCAGTCTCACAGCAGAAAGCAAGTACAAAGGCACGAAGGAAAGCATAGCATGGGACAGAGTAATCAGAGATATCTGCCCAGGTGAAATGAAAATAAAATAGAATTAGGCAGACTTATTTAAGTGAGTTCTTACCACAGGGATACTTAGATTACTCTGCTACTTAGATTAGCTCTCTCTGAGATTTCTCAGTGCAATCAACAGAAGTAGCTATGCAGATTTTACTGACAACACACATGTATCTTTTTAGTGTCTTTTGAAGTTCGTGTCTTATTACTGCAAACCTCTTTCTGGCTCTGCAAATGCAGTAGGAAACCATGAATATATCCTCTTTTCTTCCTCTAGGACATGCATGTTCATGTTTGTTTACAGTTCAGAAGTACTGCTACATTTGTTGGCGGTGGCACAGTATTACACGAGTATGAGGATCAACAGACTCCAGCCCAGGAAACAGTTGCTTCCTCAGCTGATGCGGCAGCTCCATTTGTACCCACAGACAACACCACAGACTACTGATCTGGTTTCTAGAGCAATCCAGAATGCAGTTACAGTTTACCAGAGTCAGCTGCATAGGATTTGCTCAAGAATTTGCACAAAATTGCTCTGTTCTCTGGCACAGAAACACACCCCAGAGCCTGTATTTCAAAGTGCCGCTGGAAGTCACAGCGGGGCTCATTCATGGAGCTGGTGGAAGCACAGCAGGACAAAAGGCCAGGAAACGGGGCCACCCGTGACAGAGCACTGACCTGCCGCGCTGAGGATCCACCCTGCTTCTTACTAACCCGCAGTGGAGCAGGCGGTGGAACACCCTGCAGAGACGGCCAGGCCATGAAGCAGGGGTCAGATAGGAGGAGGGACTTCTAGGTACTCCACTCGCCAACGGGCTGGACATCTGTCACGAGGGCATACGTCAAACCTCACGCTGGCCTGAGTATGAGGATTAATTTCAGCTCAGGGATCTTGTGTATTGCAGTTTCCAAGACTCCGTATCCTTGGGCACCGTTTCACCCTTACTATTTAAATTGAGAAATATGTAATACTCCAGAAACAACTACATATCAGGCAACTATCGTCTACACCAGCACTTCAGGTACGTCATTTGAGAGAGAAAGTCCACTGAACTTCTATTTTTTTATATTCTACCTTTTCCCAGGAAATGTTTTTGCTTATCATGATCTTTTTTTCGTCAATAACAAAATAAGCACCTTAACATTTCACTAACAACAAATTTCTCCCACTGCTGGAACTCAACTTTGAACCAAACCTTAAGATGTCAGTGAAAGGGAAAGAGCTTCCCCATACCCCAACATGCATAAATTAAGATATTTCTGTTATTATATTCTACTAGCTACATAGCTTCTTTGCTACTATTATCAATGCTTTTAATATTATATTGCAAGACATTGCCTCCATTTCTGTAGGATTTTTGACCCCTTAGAAGAATACTTGAGACAGGAACCAGAAATACCTGGTATTAAAGAATTCACAACAAAAAATGGAAAACTCTCTCAACACTGAGAAAATTAGCTGAGCATGTTAAAAAACTTCTTGATGATGCTTCTTATCTTCCAAAATAACTATATACCTCCCCCTGAGGGAATCCTAATTGCTCTGCCTACACTAAACTAAAAGCCCTTTTACTTTAAATAGTACATGACCGAGGAAAGACATTATCCCAGAGAGACGCAGTATTTCCATGTACTCTAATGCAGTCATTCACTGAGAGCATCATCCAGCTTCTCAGCCTGTGACCTCTAATGATGTTCTCCCCCTCCTCAAAATATTCTAGGCTGGAACTTTGAATACAAGCATCCTATCATCTTGTTTACTGTAAAACAGTAGGCGATAAAAAAATGCTTTAATGTCACTTTTAGGAGAAGATTTCTACTCCTTGCCTGAAATGCCTGCTTGCCACTACAGTAACAAGTTCTATTTCTGTAATATAACTAGACAGGGAATTCATGATACTCGCATCATTCACATGAGGGAGTTCAACTCACATATTTCAGTCCAGTATACTGAAAAAAACAGCAATCAAAGATAAGCTTGCCCTATACATCTTATCTACACATCTGCGTGGATTCTGAACACACAGGAATGCAGCTAACCCATGTAGATTGGTCCTGAGAAATTAAAATGTGTTTAGCTGTTACCAAAAGCTTACTGCAGGAACTCAAGGCATCTATTGCAGGCCGCACTGAAGATTCTCAGTCTAAATCAGCGCATCTGTTTTGTTGTAGGGAGACCCTCGCCAGGATACACCAGCTGAGTAACCAGTCCTTCTAGTACCAAACTAGCATGAGAGAAACTGAACATTCAGGACGATTATAGAGTCCAGCTCATAAGTGACACCTTTCTGTATATAACAGCCTGTTAAGTGTTATTAGCAAAACACTGATTTTAGACATTATTGTAAGTCAACCATTAAAAATTATTGGATATGGTCACAATTTGCCTTAAGATGCAACATTTGGGTTTTTTTTAATAATATGGAAAACATGTATGTAAGAGATTTAATTAGCTTACCATATAGATCCATATGTCACCTACTTTTATCTCATCAACTGTATCAATATTTAAAAGTATTTTTACTTATATTGTAAACTTCTCCAAATTTAAAAATGCATTTTCTGTTTCAGGGAAACATATGAACACACAAATGAAAAATTATTTTAACCTGAATGCTGAAGAAATAACTCTTTTTCCCTACCAAGTACTGACTAGCTACATGTTTCTCACCCACAGTAAACCAACAGAGCAGAATGGTTCTTTTAGTCAACAAACCATAAAGTGAAAAGTCTAAACAGAACTTGCTGCTTTAGCCTGTAAGTCTGACCACAGAAAATGACATTTAAATAATCAGAGAATCACAGAATTAGAAGCTGCAAGAGACGTCAAGAGACCATCTAGCCCAGTAGGGCTTGACTGACAGCCTGAAGGACAATTCACCCAGGCCAAGGTCCATTCCTTTTTTCCCAAGGAGTCATCAGGAACAAGCTGTGAGTCACAGGGATTGTTCTGGAGGTGCTGCCCTCCCCATCATCGTCTTTGCTGGGGCCACATATCCCTTACCAGGTCACAGCAAATGATCTGGCAAGACTGTACAGTACAAATCAGGTAAGGCTGTAGAGCAAAATCCAGCCCCTACCTCATTAAAATGTTCTGTATGATTTAGTCCATTCTCTCCCAGAGTGTCAAGATAAATAGAACTAAATCTCCTACAGGTGTTTTTCAGACTTGTTTTCAAAGATCTCCAAAACACGGTCTGTGCGCACGTGCCTCAGCACAAACCACAGTTCATGACTTCGCTTAAATGTGATAGGAAGGGGATTGAAGACAAAATGATGGATTGATGGATTTTGCACTGACCTGTGTCTGTCACTTTTGCTGCAAACAAAGGACTTTATATCTCTGATCCTACAGCCAGTGGTCCTGGGCAACAATAGCTGCTGTTTATGCTTGAACAACTTTCTACCTATTTGAAAACTGGTATTTATTCTTCCCTTTTCTAAGTTTAGCAAACCCCATTTGGCAAATTTTTCTAAACATACCATATTCGCTGCCTTCTTCTGTACACTAAGTTATCTGTTTTCTTCCTAAGGGCAGAGCCAAAAAGCGAACAAATTACTCCTGGCCTCAGAGGAGGTCTCGCTAATACATCTGATATTGACGATCCTATGAATATATTTCAGAACAATGTTTGCTTTTTTTTGAAACACCATCACAGTGTTGACATACTCAGTTTGCAGTCCTCCACAATTCCCCATTCATCCTTTGCATTATTGCTGCCAACCAGTTATTCTTCATTTTATGTTTTGCAACTGATTTATCTTCGCCCGCTTTTGAATTTACTAAATTATGTCTTATTGATCTCAGACCATTTCTTCAATTAATCAAGATAATTCCGAATTCCAACCTGCCCCTCAAGGGATTTAGAAGCAGTTTCAGGTTGTTATGATCCAGATGTTTCATAAGCGTACTCTCTGCTCCCTCATACAAACTATGCATGAAAACTGTCCTTATAGGGATAGAAGGATGAACACTTGCTGAACCCCATCCAAACTGGTTACCCTTTCTGACAGCAAACCACTGATAGCAGCATACTGAGCATGTTGTTTTGAACAGTTTTACAGTGGATTTCTATTTTTACCTCATTAGATTGCTAATCAGAACATTATATGGAGTTGTGTTCAAAGCCTTGCTAACGTCAGATAAATAACACCACTTTGACTTCCTCTCACCTACCAAACTACTTAACTATTGAAAAAAGTAAGGAACTTGGCTTGATATAATTTGTACATCGCAAAGGTACATTGAAAGTTTTTACCATCTTACTATCCTCAAGATACTATAAACTGGTTGTTAAACGATTTGGTCTAGTATCTTGCTGATACTAGTGAAGCTCCTTTGTCTATGACTCCTTAGCTCTTCTTTTCCTCCTGTTTAAAGAGACATACTGTATTATGTGCATCTCCAGACCACTGGGACCTCTCCCCCTCATCCTCCATGGGTTTTCAAAGATAATTGCTAATGCTTCAGAGATTGCTTCAGCTACTTCCGTAAGTAGTCTAGGATGAATTCCATCAGGAACTGCCAACTTGAATATATCCAACTTATCTAAACACAGTTTAACTCATTCCCCTCCTGTTCTGAATTGCCCTTTATCCTTTGCTAAAATCCTGTAGCCCTCTCTGCATCTGTCATTTGTGCTTATGATCATGACTAAAGCCAAGTTAAAATCCGTATAATAACAACTGAAATGTCTGCCTTTTACATTTTAAATTTAAGCCTTAAAATAAATATTCAAGAATTCCAAGCAGAATAATTACCTCTCCTGTTCTGCATCAGCAACAATATTTTCTAAGCAAATACATTTCAAAATAGTTTAACAGTTTTTTCATGTTTTCTTCCCAATTACCTCATTTATAACTTCCAAATAGTGACAGATATGGAGATTTCCATGGTTAATCTCATTTATATAGCAATATATCATATACTTAATATAGCATGTCCACTATTCAACGCCATTTCTACAAATCACAAAAGAAACAGTATACTGTCACTGGCTTTTAATTTTTTAAACTATGTACTATTAAATGAGTTTTAATTTTGAGATATTATATACTGTAGATTTATCTTGCACCTCTGTAGCAAGCAGCACACAATAGCAGCCTTCCTTTGGCAAAGTCTTATTTTTTCAAGAGAGACCTACACTTTAGAGCTTTTCATTTTGAATTGTTAAAGCCGTACTTTGGCACATAAGGCATCTAATTTAGGTTAAACATAAAAAAATGCTAAGGGCAAACTTCAATTTGTACACACTTTACCTATTTTGGTCCAGATATATATAAGAGAGAAAAGCGTTTGTCTCCAAATATGATTTCTCATTTTAACAACATTTTTGTGGATATTTTGAGCAACCATACATGCCCTTTTGAAATTCATGCAGGAATTAATGCTTTTCAATCATATTTACTGTCGGTTTGCAAACTATTTACAAGCATGAGGTCCCAGGGCCTAACTCTATGCTTACAATTCTGAACAAATAAAAACCATCTAGAATTGCTTTAGTTCTCTAACTAAATGTAATATGCCATTAACCTAAAAAATATTTATGAACATTTCTTCCTTTCTGCACTTATTTAAACTTTTACTTGCCAAACTATAAAACCTATGGTAAAGGAATATAAAGATTTCAGTTGCTCAAGTGTTCCAAATTTTCCTTTCTACCAATGAAAAAAACCACTGGAGGTGTTTGCATACTGAGATGATAAATAATGGCTATAAGCCACGTGGAAGTTTATGTGTTCCTTCCCCTGATCCCCTTGGAATCAGCAAAAAGATAAAAATGTATAGAGAGAATGAGAGCTAACATGAAAAAAGTCCTACGCATATATACAGGTTATGTGAACGTAAATAAAATTTATTGTGTATTTTTTCATATTTCTTGACGTCAGGGCATAGCGATTGACAGAATGTATACACCTGAATCTGAACTTACCTCTAACTTTATTTGAGGAATGGAATGAACTGGCCCAAACTTCTGCAATGGAGAAACTTACCCATTTGCCTCTTCTCCAGAGAGTCAGCTGTGGTTTCTCTTTTGCTTTCTCTCACTCTGAGTTTGCATGAATGATTTCTCAGCCAACTTTCTGCTGATTTCTAATGTCACAGGCAATGGAGTGATCACCTGGGAACCGTGGTCACGATGCAGTGTCAGCATTTTAGTGCAAGCCTCCAGTGTGCTGAGCCAGCAGGACCCAGCTGTCCCTTATCACTGCAATGTCTGTTTGCCTTCAGCTAACATGCTGTGCATCCAGATGTGTCAAAATGTCTCTCAAAGCAAATCCTGTACTTAAACAAGGCAGAACTCCAGACAAGCACCCTTCCAGAGTATTTCATGTTTTATTTATGAAAATGCTGTTTTAGAAATCATTTACCATCATGCAGGACTCGGAAGCAATACTGGAGGGATGCATCCATCTATCTGCTGCCTCTCCACAAATGAAGCAGCCAAAATGAAGATGCCAAAATGGCATCAATGCCCTCATTTTGTGGCAGATGGACTATCACTTACCTGCAGCATATATGTTGATGATCTGTAAGGACTTGGAGAGTTACAAAATTCTCTTTTTTTCCTCCTGCTTCCAGCAGCAAAATTGCATTAGAAGAAATTTGAAATAATTTCATGGTATAACCTTCTCTATTGAAATATAAGTCTATATTATTGGATAATGAATGAGAAATCCTGAAAATATAAAGAGATTATGCATTCTCCAGAGATGTGTCTTGAAGAAGCTGAGACAGATGCTAGGCATAAGAAGCGTCAAAACATATGAAGATGGCATACATGACAAATTCTGTATCCAATTTATGATTCCACACAAATTTATTGAAGAGACATTAAGCAAGGGACATTTCTGAAGGGAGGGGAGAGTTCATTTTCTTTGGAATTACAGTGCACTAAGTAAAAGAGAAGTGCCAAAACAGAATTTGCTTCACGTTCTGTTTAATTTTGAAGCTTTCCTACCACTATTGCTGCGCTGGGCTGTAATAAATGGAATGTGAAACATAACCTGGAAACATCCCACATACTCCTAGTATATCCACCTTCATTGCACTGCTAATAAAATCTTTTAAGCCACTCCCCATAAAAATAAGTTTGATTCTGACTTTTAGTCATTTAAGAATAGAACAAAGGTAAAGTACTCAGTCAGCACCCTGAACATAAAAAGCAAATATTACTTAAACTGTGTAATTTCCCACAGGCTCCGATCAAAATTGCCTTCAAAAAAATCAGTTACTCTATCAGATACCAATTTGAAAACAGGAATGTTTTGTAGTAAGGGATAAAACTGTATCCCCATCTACTGTATATACACTGAAGCAGTTATTCTGCCATCTGGAGGCTTATTCTAATGTTCCAGAAAAGCTCAATCCAAACACTGTCCACTCGGGACAGTGCTTTTTAAATATATATTAATATCTATTCCATAGGACACACGTAAATCATCAGGAATTAAATCCAAGGGGTGCATTTGGAAGGCCAGAGACATTCTACTTCAAGCTGTCTAAAAGAAATAGCTAGGAAAATCTATTTTTTGTATTGACCCTCTCAAAATAAAAGAACAGGTTTACTCCTTCAACTTTTTTTTTTTTTCTTTTGTTTTCTAAGGCACTGTCATTCAGTGTACAGACCACTGGCTTTAGGTCCAGTGGCATCCTGGATGGATGCCATTCCTAGTTCTCTCGTTGCCCTGGTGGACAACTATTTGCATGTTTCCTTCCTTTGCTTTGCCCATCTTTTATATTTAACTGTGTAAACTCTTCAGGGCAGGAACTGCCTCTTACTATATATACAATTAGAGCTCTTTGCACAATTAGATACTATCACCAGCTGAGGTCTCTCAATGCTACTGCTGCAAATAACAGTAAACACCACTAAGCTGGAAATTGCTAGGTGGCACTGTACCACTCAGTTTCAGCAGCATTTTTCCTTAACATATAGCTAATTTTCAGTCTCCAAAGAAAGACTTCACTATCGGCAAAAGAAATTCGATTCATACAAACAGCAAGACAGCTTGCTTTCTCAATTGCTGTACCTAATGTAGATTTTGATGTAGTTTTTCTTGGACTACTGATACTTGGGCGGAAGGAGAAGATTATATACTCACCATCTGTAGATATCTTTATTCAAGATAAAGATGACTGACTGGTAGGTAATGAAGGCACTTTCAGAAAGTATGCTACAGTCTAGATCATAACTTTTTCCTCCAGTGGCAAACCAACTGGCAAGGCTTCAAATGTTGCGACTGCACAGCAAATGAGCCACTATATGAACAGAGTGGTATTATTTCTTATTCTTCCTCAATTAAAACTACAGAATAGTTCCACAAGAGGAGCAGTCAACTGGAAGATAAATTGTAGGAAAAATGCTTTGAAAGAATGCTGCAGATACTAGCTAATTTTTCTTTCCACTAACTGCAGTGCATGGTAGGCCTGTTCTGACGTGGTACTTTGAAATCTCCTCTGAAATAACCATATGATGTAAAAAGTGGTTCCCAAAAATCAAACAAGGAGTGCAGAAGCCCTGTCTCCTACATTTTACATTTAAAAATAAGCATGCTGAAAGAAAGGCGTATAATTTTAGAAAATGTTAAAAATGTTTACCTGACATGTATAACCTGCCATGTTTTGTATGACAGGAATGTACATTATGCTTTCTATATAAGATAGGAAAGCATAATACTTCATGACAGACCATCATTGTGGGAGTAAGCAAACCCATCTCTAAAAACCTCTATTCTTGTGTGAATACATAACAGTGGGGAGGTGTCTGCAAACTGAAATAGGGCTTCAACTCAAGAGATTAAAATAACGAAGAAAAAAAAGAGACACCAGTAAAACATTTTGCTTGACCTCTTCTAACTTACAGACGTATTTTGAGCAGACTGAAAGAAAATTACCATTATTAGCACAACATGTTTTTCCCACTTGCCTGTAGAATTGTAACTATATTGCCAGGTCATTCTTAGAGATACTGATCAAACTCTCTTGTAAGACTCCTCGAGTTCTACTAAAATTTATGGAAGTTTAATTTGGCCCTTTGCATTTTCGTACCTTTGAAATTGATTTTTACACTAAAGATTCAAATATCTGGATCCACGATACCCACAGAATCTCACTGACAGCCAGAGAGATTTTGGCATAGGCCAGTAGACATGGTGGTATTAAACTATCTGCAGGCAATTACAATGAAAACCAAAACACAAAATTGGCAGTGTTAAGTGAAACCGCTAATCCTGGAAGATGGTCTTAGGTGTCAGATGTATAAATAAGTGGACAGGTCCTTTATATTTCAAAGATGTCCAGTAAGCCTTATTTATTTCTACAAGGGTGTCCAGAGATCATAACTGTGATTAAATTAAGCCACAACATCCCTTTTATTATTTGCTTTAAAACTTCAAACAAAATTAAAAATCTCAATCAGAATCTACAGATTTATAAAACAGTTTTTGTAATTGAACTCCCTGCTATTTATTCTCTTATAGAAAGATCATGAAGAGACATGCTATGACTTAAAATTCAGTGAAGAGTTTCTACTTCTGAAACGACTCTGAAATACAAACTGCAAGACATTAATGGGACATAGGATATTTACTCTGCTAGTGCAATCGCCTTGTCTCTAAATGTTAGAGGAAACATGTACTATTATTCCCTGTGACTCCACCCTTCCCTGTGGGAATAATAAAAGGAAAGCAAAAAAAGTCACCTTTCTACTTTTGCTGGATTTGTTTACTTTTCCCTACCAGGATTCGTTTTGGCAGGCTGGTAACAACAATTTCACCGTCCTAAGAGCCGTTCCTGGTGGAGAAATTTTTTGACATGCAGTTTTCTTGATATGGAAAGTCTTGCAACTACATCACAGATTGAAATACAGCCCTGCCCAGCTCCCCTTGCTCCCTAACAAAGCCTGGAGTGACCAACTGCAGTACTAACAGAATGAGAATGCCAGGAATCTGTGGTATTTCTTGGTTTGCATAATGGTTCTACTTAAGGACAGCCTTCCATATAATTGTTTTTAAATGGGATTTCTATTGGGTTTGTATATTTAAGATGGATAAAGGCTTGCTGCAAGGATGTACTTTCTAGCATGTTTTCAAAAGATACTTTGCACTGCTCAACTAAAGTCAAACGTGCCATAGAGAAAGATCACTTTTTTCTCCCGTGCTTTCTTTTAAGTTAGTCCTTATCTTTTCTCCACGCAGTTATGATCAGGGCTCTTTTTGAAAAGTGGGTCTTTCAGATTTTCAGTCTGTTTAATCACTTCTCAAAAGTTTCAGTGTTATTGCTGTGAGCGTTATTTTATTACGTATCTAACTTTAAAGTTTGTTTCTCCATACTGTCTCATTTCAAAAAAGATTCTCTTAGCCCTTGATATCTTCTTGCTTTTTAAAAAATCTTTTTTCCTCAATATGCCATATACACATCTCATGCCTTGTACTTCCTGAATATTTCACTCAACCTCAGACAAATTAAGAAGGAAATCTTTTCGCTGATAAAATGTCACAGGACAAAAGATACCAGGCGCACCGTCAGCCAGATCTTTGCCTCATATGCTCAAATGACCTAGAAAAAAATCATGCATCACTTACGTTATCAACTGACAGATCCAACAGAAGCTACTTTTAAGGGTGGCACCTTGCCTTTTGGCAAGAATTTTCATTTTTTACTCCATGTACGTTAGTGATAAATATAAGAAGTGGGACAACTAAAAGTACATCAAAGGTAGAAACAGAAGTAGAAAAGCTCACTAAGCACTAGTCTAACTGCTCCCACGAATGTAAAAGAATCTCTTCCATGGAGTATATTTCACTGCTGAAAATAAACAATAATAGAGTATGTTTACCTCCTTGACTAGCTTAACACACTTTATACCTCGCCCCAAATTCATCTAAATGGGGCGCATTTCAAAACTATCTGCACCTTGTTCCCTAGTGATTTTACTCGGGAAAAAATATTGTAGTGAAAACCACACACTTGGACTCAGACAACACAAAACAAAATAAACACACAAAATTTACGAAACGTTTTAGATTTCCATTTGGTGGTTCTATAGTTGTACCAATATGTGACATATGCATAAGCTGAATTTCAGTTTCACTGTTTACAGCCATGTACCTTTTCTCAGAGGACAAGTGTGACTTATCTTTTAAATGTGACTGTAGTCAGAACTACTTGTTTAAAGTGGGCAGTATATACCCTTAAACATGTCCATCACAAACCCCCTTATTTTACATAAAGTGTAAATCAAATGTTACATCAGTCTGCTACATCCACTTGTCCTCTCTTTTTTTTAAAAAGAAAATCTAAATGGAGTTGGCATATATCATAAAATGTTTACAGCCTTTGTGGGCCCCAATGGCGTGTTTTTCCACCAGGGCTCATTCTGTCATATCTATAAACTTTATTTTTAGCCAATGGCAAATTATCTTGGTTTAAAAGCCCAGTCTTACTACCGGTACTTCACTTGTATCTTGGCAAGTTTAGATACTGTTACTTAACAGAAATTTCCTTGGTATCCTAAGGACACCACCAGTTCATCAACAGTACTGTAATTACGCTCATCCCTTTGCTGTAGCAAAGAAATACACTACTCACATACATATTAAGGGGGCTTGTTTCTCCATCTCCCGTGACAGAGACAAACCTCCTCCCTACCTTCTTGTGCTAATGTTCATTGGCTTTTATTTCTACCCTATTTCATGGCAGGAACTACTCATTTACTGTGATAGTCTAGCAGAACAAAGGAATCAAGTGTTAAATTAGGAGTACAAATCTCCTAATTTCTCTCAAGATTTAAATTTCCACTCCCAAGAGGCAGATGAAATTACCAACTCAGCAGCTAATGCAGCAATAATTGAAGAATGTTCTGTGTGTTGATTACTTCATAGACAGCAAAAAACCTATGCAGGTGGCTAAACTTAGTGGATCAACAGTGAATACAGCTATTTCAGGTGAATGGATTGACTCCTTAGTGAACGATTGCTGTCATCAGTGTAGCACTCACATCTCGGCCAGAATTTCTACACCAGAACACAGCAAATCAGAGTAGGAATGTCTCTGATTGTTTTTTAAATCTATTTGATAATGCTTTGGGTAGGATGTCTGTGGAATGAAAGAAGCTGTCCACTCCTTTGGTCATGCACTAAGTTTGAAAAAGTACTGTAACTGGAATCGATACGACAGCACTTCAGAGACAGTGTACACAGAAGTATCAGCTACAGTTGTATGTGTGAATTATTTTGCTGTAGTGTTCTAAGTTAATTAAACTACTTTCATATCCAGTTTAGTGTAGACACATTTAAATCAATTTCAATAACACTCTGAGGAATTAGATCCATCCATTAATTCATTAAATTAAGTTAAAACTATATAAGTACAGCTGAAACGATTTCGAGTGCATCCACAATAACTAAATCAATCGCATTACATGAGTGTAAATTATTAATCTAATGAAACCTTTAGTGATTGCTATTGATTTGTTTACTAGTAAAATAAATATTTTCAAATTGGCATTTTGAGCCAATCCATGAGACCTCTCGTTTCCATGCATGCACACACACATGGATGAATAGAGGCATGCACCCATACACAACAATCTTTAGCCAAGCACCTTGCTTTTTTCAGACCTAAAGAATGTGCAGTGTTTTTTTTACCAGTGTTACGACTGGATCCCAACAGTAACAAGAGTCACAGCACAGGTTTGGAGATGCTGCATAAACTGGACACACTTCTTTTAAAATCTGGCATTTAAGAATTACAATTATCAATAACAGGACATTAATTGAACTTCTGAACTGTATTTGGCTAAACCTGTCCCTGTAGAAGAAAAAACAAACAGTAAGCAAAGCATAGAGTGCTACCTGCATATCCCAATACCAACTGAATAGAAATTGTGTCTTTCCTTGTGATTTTTCATAAGAGTCTTTCCAAATTTCCAATGCCATGGGGAGCATCAGGCCCTTGCACAGAATTTTTCCAACACATGTTGGACCTCTCGGTCCAACAACAGCCCAGTGCAACCTTCTACATGTGATCTGCAGACAGTGAATCTCTGTAGCTTCTTATCGCCCTGGACACTGAGCTCAGATCACTCGCATAGCAAAGAGACACACAGAGTCAGTTTGTGCAGCCGTCCTCTCCTACAAAGAGAAACCACAAAAGTTCGGCCACTCTCTGGGAATTCTTTGTACGTGAAAGAAATTTTGAAGTTAAATTTAGGGGTCCAGAGTTTTTGTGTGTCTTAAATATAGATTTTTCCGCCCAAAATGCTGTGTCCTAAATGTGACTGTTTGTGGGGTAAAAAAAACCTGTAGAAACAGAGGTTAGGTAATAAAATATGAACAGTATCTTTCTTTGGGTAAAAAAGAAAGCTGTAACTCTACAAAGGAATAAAATTGTCATGATTACCAGGTATCTGTTTCTGATCCTGTTTATACTGGCACAAATTAGAAAAGAGATCAGAATGAAGCTACCAATTGAAAACTACAAAATATAATTAAACCAACATTAAAAGCATTGATTCTAAAGACAGAGGAAAATAGTACCAGCTTGTTATTTTAGGAATGAAAACAGCTTCTAAATACCTTGCAAAAAATTTTTGCAAAATTTAGCTCCCACAAAAATAACTCTATTATAATATTAATAGCAACATGACCACAGTAAAAAAGCTTGGCTTCTAACAAGTGGTTATTTAAGAACTGGATTTTAAACCTGGAGCTCCTTCTCCATCTTGCAAATTCTCAAAACTTGTTTCTGTAGAAACACTATTCCTTTATTCAGCAGAGCAAAGATGGAGATCTGCCAAACTGTTATGCAAGATAATGAAGCAGTTTCTCAGAGGGTGAGAGATCACATGAAATCACATGCACTACAGAGGGATTAAAATTTAAGGAATGTCGAAAGTTTTGCTTCCATTAACTTCATAAATTACATGACATTTTTGTTTCAAATAACTACTTTGCTCTGAAAGTTTTAAGAGTACTTCATAAACTAAGGACTTGAGTTTTTAAAACCCTATCCATTTTTACCACTTTTCATATGGACAGTGAATTCAAATCCTAGCTGTGAGAAAGAAGAAAATTTTCTGTAACGATGACTGCTCAAACTGAAGCATATTTTTTCATCTAATCTTTCTTTTTCTTCTGCTGATGAGAATGATACATATGAAGTTAATATTTTAAGAAAACCCAGATTTCTGTATCTACATATATTTCCATACTTCTTATGATATAGTAGTTTACATTTGCAAGACCATCTCTTAGCCTCGATTCTGCTCTTAGCTCTGCATATCATGATACTTTTTTCCATATGGAATTTTATATTTCTATTTAAAATATCAATTTTATTAAGGATTTTGTGAGTAGAACCTGTCATATTGATATAATCATAGAACTGATACTTCATGTAGCACAATGCAGCCAAAAATTCACAAGAGGACTGCATACATAGGTTTCACCATGTATCTATGAAAAGAGGCATTTTCAGTAGTTGTCTCTACTCCAGCATTTCCTTACAAAGAGTTAAAAATTTATCTTCAGTATGAATCACCTTTTTACAATCTGTTTATGATCTATGCTGATTAGCGTTCAGCAACTCAAAGAATTCAGTCCTGCAGGACCTAATAAGAGGTAGTTCTCATCAAAAGATTAGTTTGATGATACAAAGGGAGGTAGACATGGTCTTCTCAGAAGATGTTTGGAGAAAAAAAGTAACGTTTCAAAGTTGTCTATTTTTCCCTTTGGCACAATTAAACTAACTTCTAAGTTCATGAACTTTTTATTTTCACTTTTAGACTAGCTACTACAAAAATATTAAAATTTTGCCTTTTTTGTAGCAGGAAAATGCACACCTTGAGATTAAACACAATTTTAAAAGGCCCATTATATGTTCTATCATAAATTCTAAGCTTTTAAAGCACTAGTTTTCGTACATTGTACTAAGTAGTTAAATCAAACCACTACAGAAAAAAATGATACTGTAGATATCCCCTTAAAGCTTTTCCCTACATTGGAAAAGCCAGTTATTTTAAGGATTAATTAGATGCATAGTAATTCAAGGCAGCCACTGTCCTTACAGCTTGCAACATGACTGGCTAGTATACAGTTACAACATACAATTTACAAATTAAACATATAATGACTGGCTGTACGGTTTAGATACTGTTCCATACCGCCCCAAAGAATATACTGAACTCCAAACCCTATATCAGAGTCATGGGCTATTCCTTGAGAAACACTTTTTTAGTTCAAATAAGACCATTACAAATATACATATAAAGGCCTCCAAAATTAAAAGCTCCAAAACCCAGCCTCTGCTCAACACAGTCTGTAGCAGAGGAGAGGCCTTATGCCCCAGGACCATGTAAATGAACCAGGATTCCTCCTGAGAATCTCTCAACTTTTGATAGGTATATGTTACATTTATTTTAAATAAACAGACTCTGAGGTGTATATGTAGAGTTCACTTGAGACTACTGTCAGCAAGATAGCTTTCCAGGAATATCAATCCATAATCGTTTACTTAAGATCCTCCAGTATCACAAATGACTTGCTATTGTAAGATGTACAGCTTTACCTACTACTCGATAGGTCAGGTGACCTGAAAGAAACATACAGCTTTGCTAAGCTCAAAATTCTATCCAATATAATACTGAGATACTTGAGAAGACAGCTGCCATACTATTAAACCGAAAAACATAGTCACTGATACTCAGCTCCCTGGCAAGAATTGCCGACAGCGCAGAAATAGGATGCTGGACTGCTCAGTCATGTGTCCCTTTAGACACTGGTAATATTTTGTTATTTTGCCAGTATTCATTCAGGCCTTTTGGATATGATACACCACAGCCACATGCACATGTAGATGCCCTGGATCGACAATCAGTTACTACCTGAATGGTCTCCAGGTCAAAGTTCAAGGAAATACAGAGGAGAAATGTTGCAATGGGACATCTATACGTACAACAGATCAATCTCTGGGTTTCCAGCTGAAGAACTACAGACCATTCTCGAGTAGGCAGAGCATTAGAGAGTACCCCTGTGGAGAATCTTGTGCTGGCAAGAGATGCACTGGATGACCTAACAGGACTTTTCCATCACTAGGCTATGATTCGCTGAACTTCATGCTTTTTGACAGTATTACAAGGTTCGACAGGCATTTCTCTTCAGAAGAGGGATTAAGGTCAGTAAGAATCAGCATCAACTAAAAAAGTGCACATGAGGCAATTGTGATGGCAGTAGGCAAAAAGACATTCACAATCAGATAAGTATTCAGTGCTTGTGTCTTCTGTACATGCTAAAATATATGATGTAATCAAAGCACTAAACAGAGGAACAAGGAATATAAGATTCATGCTTTCACAGATTTTTCTGTTATAGTGAAAGAAGAAAGGTGTAATACGATATAAAATAAAAACAGTAAAGGTCTAATACCTTACACATAGCAGAGACATAAAAAATAAATTCCAATTTTAAAAACTGGTTTGGAAACAAATTACATAGAAAGTCAGTCATGTTAATTCATCACTCAAAGCTCAATGCCTATTAAGAACTGAAGTTGAACTTCAGAAAACAAGTTTTGTTGTAGAATCAAAGTGACACATGAAGAGATTTTCAGTAAAATGTGAAGTATCTGTATTTTATAAGAATTCTTTCACAGGGACTATCACAAGGATATACTTCTTGCCTTGTAATACCTACATAACGCAGTGGGATAACAAACCATACGGCATATCCAACAACCATAAGACATAACAAACTCGAACAATCTATGCCAGAGGGACCAACATGTGGCTCTTGAGCTACATATAGTTCTGAAGCAGCTCAAGTCAGCTCTGATACATCACAGGGTCAGCAGTGTGGCTGTCCTGGAGAGCGGCTGCTCGGGAATCGGAGTGCCGAGACAGCTGAGACAGTGAGTCACTAAAAGGCTTCTGAGATGCTTGGTCACCATCCAACCCAGCTGTGCTCTCATCCTACTATTTTTAAAGCTGCCCTTCCTTTCAGTTCTCTAAATGTACCAGGAAGGTACCCCTGCAGTGTCCATGGAGCGTTGTTTAAACATAAATAACAAACCCAAATATTTAAACTTTAATGGTAACAATTCTGGTAATATGTATCAGTGTAGAAAGACCCATTATGTAACTATTATATCCCCATTGCCATATGATGTTACACATTCTGTCTTCTCTACAAAACATCACAGAGATCTTTACACTCTTAAACATAAAACAGAATTCCATGTGAGGAAAGAAAATACTTTGCTTTCTGAAACAGAAGATTCCAAAGAAGATGATATTTATCTGTGATGGTACCTCATACTTCAATGAGCTACCTACATCCTTAACCCTGAGCATGCTTCCGTTCCAAACTGAATTATTATCACACCTTCCAGTCCTTATAAGAAAGAATTAGTCAAACAAATTTCACCAGTCAGTGGCAGAACTCTTAATCTAGAGGCAGGGGATTTGGCTCAAAACCCAAGATGAGTACATCTATTTGGTGAAACCACTAGTGTTTTCAGGAATCTTAGATTCTATGGAGATACAAGACAAAGGTTAAAAAATTTCCAGAGAATATTCAGAAGTTCCTCTGAATTATTTGCCCCAGAAATTACTCTTATCTTCTAGTTCTAGGTCCCTGGTTTTCTTTCATTAATGGTTTTAGACAACTCAACCTTGTTTAAAACATTCTCAGATCTACAGTTCAGAATAAGAGACACAGTATAACTAATTTTTTCAAAGATAGTCTGCAGGTTTCTTCATGACTCATGCTATACAACATTCTGATGCATTCCAGCATACAATGTGAACTTAAGCCTTGAAGTGATACTAAGAATGATGTACCTGGAACATAATTTAACATTTAAAGAAGATTTACTCATACAACTGACAAAATTCTTTGTGTCAGCAGATTTAGTTTTCCTTAAAGAAGAACTAATGAAAGAATTACAAGTTCAATACAGGAACCCAACAGAGGCCAAGACACAGAAGTGAAACCAGCTGGGGTGAGAAAAAACTTGATTCGAAAGGGTTTGAAAATAGTTTCTATACATATTTAAATATTCTGGTATGTGTGTGGGCTGGGCTTAGACCTCAAGGGAAAAGTAATGGGATAAACCCCTTCCTGCTAGTAAACAGTAACTGCAAGTCAGCAGCTTTGCGTTTCTAAATTTGCTGCTCTTTCCCAGTCCTACTATCTACTGCTTGTCACGTTGCAAAAAGTTGGTGAAAGCAAAGCCAACTGGCCCAATTAAAACATGAATCTTTAAAAACGTAGGCTGTTTCAAGGATTTCCTGTAACCCAGCCATTTAAAACAATAACTGACCATCTTCTTATTACTTTTATGATTGTATCAAAGATGTACTCAGAATAAATAGAGGTTTCAAGCTAGATCTACTTGAAAGCACCAGCAAACCTGTGAACCTACTCAGGGTAAGAGAACCTTTACTGTGGCTACACCGCATTCCTCCCACCAAACCACATACTAGTGCTCTGCACCATAAGTCCTGAGTTGTGCCTGCAGATGTGGTATACCCTAAGAAATCTGTGAAAATCTAGTTACCCATACAGTTACCCTACTGCATTCTCTTTTGCAAATGCCTGAGAACACGCCCCCACAAAAGCACGTTCCAAAGGACAAGGACAAAAAAGGGAGGATGCATACAAGCTTAACTCTCTGCTCTCTAACCTCCGTGCCAGATCTTTTCAACAGACACCCCTCTGTTCACATCTGTGAGGGAGGTATGATCACCAAGAACTCACATTTTTTATTAGTTGAAGCAATACCCTGATTTTTAAATTGTAACAATCCACTTCTGAGGATTCCCTTCTGATTCTTGGACATCAGAAAGAGTAATCCCATTTAGAGTATTAATGGATTTAAAGAAAAGCTACTAAAAGTGAAGCAAGATAGCACTAATTAGGTCTGAACACTATATGGCAATAAAAAAAAAAAGACAAAAATAGCAAAGTAAGATTAGAAGTAGGCATTGACAAAATTGAACTAAAGGATTTCCATTCAATTAATGTTTGGTTTTTTTTTTCATTTCACTCTGCACTTACATTATTATCTGCAGTTTCCTTTCTGTTGAAGCAAGGAGGTAAGTAGTAGAGCAGCTGAAATAAAACCAGTGAGATGGTGAAAGGTCGTTATTGAGCAAGATGCCTCACTTTGGTTCTGGATGCACCTGTGTTTGTAAAGTCCATTCACAGGTTACACGTTTGCTGGGTGCGAACAAAAAATATTGCAATATATTGTTCCATGGCATATTGAATGAATATACAATGGAATCTTTTAAAACATGAAAAAACTTGAAGCTAGCCAAGATAATTAAAACTTGTTGTGCAACCTGTGCTTTTCACAGAAGTATCTTCTTGTGCTGAGGTAGCATAGGAATGTTTTAGATCTCTTGCTAAATACTCACCCTTAATGTGTGATGCATATTTTGGCCCAATATAAAATTATCACATTGGGTCAAAACGTGGCTATAAAGTGAAGAATAAAAATAAATGGTTGATTTTCACTATGGCAAATAATTGCTCCTACTTCTGACTAAATCTCCTAGGAACAATAATGAGTAGTAAATCAAAAAATATATGCAGATGACATAAAACAACTGACAAGTCAGAACCAAAAATGCTATGAAAAGTTTCAGAAATCCTAAACCACCAAGCTGAACAGGCAACATAAAAACAAATAAAACTTAATGCTCAAAAAAACCAAGTAATGCAAACTAAAAAAAAAAAAAAATTATGAGAGTTCTAAATTTCTAAATTAATTGCATCGTACCAAATACATTTTCTGACAATTGATTTAACTGTAGAAAGCTCAGCAGAAACATCTGATCATTGTGCCAAAAAAAGGTAACACAATGTTAAGATACACAGTGAACTGGATGGAGAATAGCACTGAAAACACTATAATTTCCTCAAGGAATCAATAATGGGTCTTCACCTGAATTCTACGTTTATGTGTCATTCCTTCTAAAAAGGGAACCACAGAACCAGAGGAAAGATACAAAATTGCATAGAAAAATCTCTTAGGAAGAAAGAGAAAAGACTGCAACTGGACAAACTGGTGTGTTCTCACAATGGGTACACAGATTAGATTTTTGTCTCAGACAAGAAAGAAGATTTAACAAATTAATACCTGAACTTTCTAAAACCAGTAAAAAAAAAATCATAAAAAGAACAACATTTTTAAAATCTTTTTAAACTACAGAACTCATTACCAAAGGAAGTTTTCAGGGTAGAAACTTTGTCTCTTCTCTGTTTATATAAGAGAGAGAAGATATTTGTATCTCAAGAGCACACAAACGTTGTCAACAGTTTTGAAAAGGATAATAAAACTTTGGCTTAAGGCCTAAGCTAATTTCTTTTGAAATAAAAGCAACATGGAGTTATTTAGGAGAAAGATTTTTATACCTATGCTTACTTGAAACATCTCCAGCATCTCTTTCTAGCTGTTCTCACAGACAGGAAGTTGTGCTAGTGTAATCAGTATGTTTGTTATCATTTGCTACCCTCATTGATATTAAGACTATGTAAATAGAGTATTTAATAGTTAGCAGAGATTGTACCTTTCCTTAGGGACAAAGTGGTCATTTGCTAATGATCCCTTGCATAGGCGTTGTAACCCCAAATGCAATGTAGCGTTCTGTACAAGTTCTTTCTACTGTTCTGTACTGCAATGTACTTTGTAGTAGAGCAGTTCTAATTTAGAATATTATCACACTGCTCACTACCATTATAGCTTTCCCTTCCCTGAACATTCCTCCATTTTCAAAGAGAAAATCATGACTGCATTGAAAATGGACAGGGAAAGCAGAGATGCAACCAGAGGTGGACTGCTTCATGATGCACTTCTGGTTGACTGATGCTTTCAGTTTCTAGGGATGATGGAGAAGTATATATTTGAAGATATGGCCTCTTAAGTTAATTTTCCCATGTTATTACAGAACATATATGAAAGTACATGTATTCTGTAAGAAACTACATGACCAATATGTGTGATGAGATAAAATGAGTTTATGTATCAGGCCAGTGTATGAGAAAATTAATTAACATATTTAGCATGCAGAGAGATGGATTTCAGCCAGCACAAGACAGAAGGAAGGGGATTCAAGCACTGAACATGGTGTGAGACAGTGAGAACTGGCATTGGGAAAGAGCAGGTAGGAGGCTAATTAGCACAAGATTTGGAGAATGGGAGAAAATGCAGCAGTATGAGAGAAGAAAAGCAAGAGGCCCTCACTAAGAAAACTCCAGTAGGCTTCCCCATGGAAATATTCCTACTTTTTTTATAAAAATGCTTGACCATATACTAACAAATTCTATTAATTTCTCAGATGCTACTTCTTTACTGTGAGTAGGTTATTTGTGATACAATAAATTTCCTATCGTGCGCATAGGCATTCATTTGTGGTAAAAGCATTCTCTTCAAAAACTTTTTAATAGGGTTCAGCATTAAGCTATATTTGTGAGGTCTGTATACCTTATTTAACGTTCATCTGTCTTACACAGGCAGATAAGTCTGCAAAGTTACAGGTGGTATCAGATAAGATATAGTTTGGCCATCAATTCTTCTAGCTGCTTTTCCTGCTTAAAACTTCATTTCTTCCTTGCATTCAAATTGACATAGCAATACCATGTACATGGTATTTAAATTTAGCCTACACACAGTTGTGAAAAGATGGCTAGCCTAATTTAGACACTTAATTCCAGCTGTCAAAGCTGCACAGTGAAGGAATTGTCAAAAGTTCTTAAGTTTCTCTTGTCACTAAAAGTGTAACAAGATTAGTCACAAGAAAGTGTAGGCTAGTGCATAAACCACTAAGCACGACTACTGTAGGATCACAGGGTATGGATCAACTGCCTTCAATGGGAGATTGTGGAAGCAACAACAGATGTGATATGCTGTGTAACCTACGTGACATGATCCCTCACAGACTGTGATACTGGTGGTTCTTAGCAGGACAGTAGGCTTGGGATGGCCCTCCAAAAGCAGTTACAGGATTTTTTTACATGCCTTTTGAAGAAAAAATACACAAACATCCAAAAAGGTCGAAAAGCAAAGTCAAGAGGGCTTAATTACAACATAATATTATTTATTTGCTTTGCAAGTTCATTAGTTTGATTAATTGCATAAACTGAAAATCATAGCTAAGCAAAGTTTGAGTGAGCAAGTCGCAAAAACTGTCCCTATGGGTCATGAACGAATTGTTTACTGAAAATTAATCTAGCATATTTACAGAGTAAATTTTAAAATGTTTCAAAAAGGAGAAAATTGGAAAATTGTGCATTGTGTTTAAATTCTTTACCTTCACAGCAAGAGATCTGCCCAGGACAGATCACCTGCACTTAAAATGACTGCAGCTATATTACTTATGGTACTGCTCTGCCAATATTCAAACAGCTTTACCTCTAACTAAATTTCAGTGGCTAGTGTTTAGAGAAAAGCTGCACAGCTCTGAAAATCGGTCTATAGGAGTTTAACACTACCTTATCTTTGATATCCTTTCAACACTACTCTTTAGATCTTGAACTATCTGAACCATCTGAGCTCTGATATTCTAAAAAAATGACTGTTTGGGGTTTTTTATTTGACATAATCTGATTTCATAAAGCATCTTTAACACAAGACAATATTACTATATAATACTTTATTATCTTCTTTAAAGATTAAATTTACCTTATATTCAAATGCATTTTAATTAGTTTAATCAAAGAGTAGAAAGCAGGCTTAGATGGCTGTCCATCCCTTGACCGTCAGAATAATTTCTCTAAAATCTTTGTCAAAACTTTAATTTCTGTAGTTTATTCTAATTTAATAAAAGCACAGTTTACTGGGGTTCAGGTACTTGGACCCTGCCAAGCTTTGCAGCTGATTCACCCTCATACCAAACATTTAAAATCTTGCACATATTTAGTTATTTCTGCTGACTCGTCCTAGCAGCTAGATTAGATGATTCTTTTTCACCCAAAACAAGGCCGAAGCCCTCAATTTCTTCCAGCCCCCTTACGTTACGTAAAGGGCCCAGAGCAGTGCAGAGGGTCTGTCAGAGGCTGGTGACAGGCCCTTCCCAGCGCCAGCGCTGTGGGTGACAGCTGTAGGGCTGTGTGCCCGCCACCCTGTCCCAAGGGACCTGCTCCTGAGGGGGCAGAAGCAAGATGATGATGTGGGGACACGGCTCTGCAGAGTGCTGTCCCTAAGGACAGGACAAGGGCAGGTGACTGCAACTTTGAGACCACATGCAGGTTGGCTCCAGCTGTGAAAGAGATGGTACAGTCTGGTTTGGTCAAGCAGCTGCTGTCAGCGTGCCTTACTTCCCACTGCTTCTGCCCCTTCTCTTCAAAGCTGCACACCCTGTTTTTGGCCTATTCTCCTCCATCCCCTTGTCTGCTCAGGTTTAGACTCCAAATTTCCTTCCCTCTTCTACAGGAGGCACAGTCCCTGCCAATTTCTTACTTCTGGCCCTGCTCCCAGACTTTCTGCCCCTGATTAAAGGATAGAAAACCTCCAAAGGAGATAACACTTTCTTTACATAATCTATCTAGTAATACTTTTCAAGTAATTCAAAGCTAACTCCCACTCCCAAAAAGATCTCAAAAGGACTCTAATGATTTAAAAGACTAAAATCTGTGTTGAATTATTGAATACAAAGGATGACAAAACCCACTATTGTGGGCTTCCACAAATACACCCAAAATACCACAAATGCTGCCAAATTCAGTCAGTCAAAACTGTGAGTCATAAGTAACTTAAAAGGCATAGGGTTTGGGGGTTTGGGTTCCTTTGACATTTTTTCAGGTCTGACAATTTTTTTGTCCTTTCTTAGTTGAGCTTTTAGTATATACTATAACCAAATTCTAAAACTGTTCCCACTGTTACAAGGGAGGGGATCAAGGAAAATCTTCCCCACGAAGAACTTCAAAAATCCATACCACATACATCAAAAAGGTTGGACTAAAGCTACAGTAAATGGCAACACCACGCCACTGTGCAGCCCAACTATGCACCCTACTGGTGTTTTTCCAAAATGACTATGAAAATGCACTGTGTTAACAAAGAGGAAGATTCTGTTAGTTTTTAGACTCCATTCCATTTGGTTAAAAGCCCCTTCAATTACGTATACATCCCTGCATTCATTTTATCATTTTTATATATGCTATAAGGCAAAGATTGTTTTTCCTTCTCAGTACAATTAGAAATCACCTAATTCATCTGCACACAGAGAAATCTTGACTAGACTAGAGGCCCTGGAATTTTTGTACTTCTTCAGGCTTCTACTTGTAAGCAGCAAGGTAATTACTGCCCACTTCTGACTTTCACCTACAAGACAGTTTACATAGCACATTCCTCTCAATGCCAGGTAAACTTTGGTAGAATTCCAACACACGTGTTGGTATTTTTCCCTATGCTCCTTAGCACCTCATCAATCAGAAACTTTTCTGGTACAAGAATGATCCCCCCCCCCAAGTATAACTAATAAAAATAGTTGCTAAGATGACAACTCTTACTAATGTTGAGCATCTCCACAGGTAATGTTTAGATGCAATTATCATCTTTAGTTCGGTGGCATCCTAAAGCACTACCAAGATCAGGCCCATTCATTAGTCAGGGAGCATAAAAACTATCAATTAATGGGTCTCATTCTTCCCTTGGTCATCTTGTTCCTCATCAGCAAGGAACTGTCTGAGAACACTTCTCTGCACCCCAGAAAACAGGAACAGTTGCATTAAAGAGGTAGCCACTTTATTCTCAGATGTTCTGCTGAAATTTGTTTGCTTTCTCTGCACCATTACAAGTGAACACAGTGTTGTCTGAGACTTAGGACTCCCGCAATAATCTTAAAGTAGAATGCTCTCTCCTCTAATATCACATTATGAACCATCAACAAAATGATGATAACGAATATTCTCAGAAGAATTTTTCTCTTTTTTCAAAAAGCAAATATTTTAAAAGCAGCTATTACTCTTGGTCCTCTTCCTCTCAAATATATTTTATTTCACTCAAGGTGTTTCCTCGATGATATTTCTCCTAAGAACATACGGCCTTTAAACAGACATTCCAGATTGTCCTTTGGGTGAAAATGCACCGGTTGAGTTTCCTCCCATGTGTTCCCCTACAGCACATTTGTTTTGTTCAATCCCACATTTATCCTGCTCATTCTGGTCTGCCAACAACGCCTCATTTCAATGAGCTCCATTCCAATAGCCTTATACATGGTTTTCCCCATTGATGGGATACTGAGCATCCACTTACACTTTTAAGCAGAGTAGCCACAGAAGAGGCAGCACGGGTGTCCATGTTTTAACACCAGAGTAACTACAGCCCTGACAAAAAGTGACTTCAGGAAAAATCCAGCTCAGTTTGCTGAATATTTAATATTTTAGGATGTTTGCATGGGAGTGAAGAGGTAGAAGAGCAAACACTTCAAGAGTTACATGCACTGCCTTGCTTCAGATAAAATTAGGGGAACCCAAACTACCACTATGGTGATAAGCCATCTGTATCTTATTAGTTTTAATTGATATATCTGCACTAGTGGTTTTTTAACACATTTTAATATATTTGATGCTTAGAGAATTTAATCTTCTTCCGGTACAGTGGGACTCTGATGCTAACAGGGTGCTCCAAGTACTACTGTAATATAAATAATAAGAACCACAAAAGCTGAAGATGAAAGCAAGAAACAGAAGACAAGCTGTGCAAACGTTAATGTAAAAGCCACTGCAACCCCTGAGTAAGGAAAATCTTTAAGGGACAAAATATGACTGCAGATCTTCAGCTGGTCTTTTTGGAAGTCATGAAGTATGATCTAGACAAAGATACCTAATGCCTCATCCCAAACCTGCATAGTGTGTTAGTCCCATCTATTTATTGAAGATCGTTTTTAAAGGCATGGTCTGAAAAGAACACAATCTCCACATTGAAAATCCCAGATTATCAGCAGAATCAGAAAGTTTCTAAGAAAGATTTCTGCTGGCAGGGAGCTACTTATAATGCTTTGCTGGTAACTTACACTTGCAAAGGCTGCCCATACCAGTATATCTTCACAAGACAGTGTGTATCAGCAGAAGCTGTGTAACACTGCAAATTGTGTGTTACCACTTTTGTGAGCGCTCCAGAGAGTGCAGACACCATTCTAAGTACTATCTTAAATGGAAAAGTTTGCAGTGGTAGAAGAAAAAATGAAGCTCCTGTCAGGGAATTTTAGGTGTTTGGGATCAAGTCCAACAAATCCTCCTCACTCATCCATTATCTTCCTGGGTTTGCACTCATTCCAAACAATTGTCTATTTTCCATCCCAAATTGTATTTCTTCATGCACCCATCTTAAAGCCCCAAGATTCCCTCACAGAATGCACAGCAACCAATCTGAATCCATGAAACAGACACTTCAGAGGAGACTAATAATGCAAATATGAGATTACAAAGTACTGGCTGCAAAACTTTTGGTTTAATGCATCACATTTCTGGGCATGTGTCTGAACTCATTCAAGTTTGCCTGTGAACATACAGAAGAATTGCTATTAAGTGAAGAAATGAAGGCAAGTCAGCTCTAGGTGCTTGCATCCCTGGACTGCTATTGCTTTGTGAGTACTTGATTTGGTAGTAATCATCCAGGTATCCAAAGCTATTTTGTTACACTGCCCAAAACTGTCGCCAGTGAACGTAGAGGAAATACCGCATGCAGTTACTGGAAAGATCTTTTAGTAAGGTGGTGCAACATGAAAAAGCCTGATTGAGGCCATCCCTACATTACCTTCTAGATAGAGAAAGGAAAAGCCAGGTATTTCTCTGGTTATGCAAACACTGGTAGACACCCAAGTAAGTCGAATTTGGTTAATCTGGTCAACCAAGTTTCACAGGGATCACACGTTTCAGAATAAAAGAATATAGACTGCATATCCAGTTATAAATTGTGAAAAGCTTTCACGCAGGTCTTGAGGGATTGTTCATTTGGGAGCTCACATCCCTATCTTGTTAGAGTAAATGAATCATGATTTCACAAAGCAGTGTTTTAGTGTCCACATGTAAAAAATACGCCTAAAAAAGTGCAGCTGAAGTGCTGCCTGACCACTTCAGGCAGCATCCAACTTCAATGTACGTGAATTTACAATCATCTTATTCTACAGTCATCAGTCAGGTCAAAAAGTAAGACACGCTGCCCTAAGAGGGGGAGAAAATGAACTCTGTTTTTAGTTAGGTTATGTTGTATGATTGCCATGTTACTCTGGAGTATGAGACTTTATTATTTTCCCTTTATCTGAAGAACTGCAGGAAACCTCACTGAAAAGCATATCGCTCAGACTTGAGTATTGCCTATTCCTAACTTACCTTCAGAGCAGGTTCAGAAAGCACTCTAGTTTCTGAACATTTGGGCAGCTCCAAGAACATATCTTCTCTTTGCTGATTTTTCCCCTTCTTTGCCATTAACAACCTTTCAGCCCCCTTCCCCTGGGCTGTCGCTAAGGGCAATGAAAGGCAACACAGTATACAGTTGGAGGAAGTCAGTAGATATCAAAAGTTAAATGTCAAATCTTCATAAAAATACAAACACTTATTATTTGCTTCCTATTCATGCAGTGGCATTCACCACAGTAAGAATAGGATATGCACTTTTCAAATTCTCTAGCTCTGAGGGGTGCTAGATAAGCATAACGATAGTGCAGCCAAGATTGCTAAATTTATTACAGGAGCCTGTGATCCCAATAGTATATTGCTAATAACAGCGCCAAATATCCAAAGGCAGCTGCTCTTTAGAGGTTATCCAGTCCTGTACTCTCCCTCACAGAATACTGCAGAGCAATAAGCAAAGGCATATTATACCAGTGGGAGAAGCAAGCTGCTCTTAGATATAGACAGGCAACAAACATCCAATATTTCTTTGAAAAATCAAGGAAAACTGTGCCAGAGGACAAAAAGGACATCTGTGCCAAAAGAAATCAGAATCTCTGCAAAGTAAAAGCGTCTCTTGCTGCAAGAATGATGAGCCAGCCCACGCTAACTGCCCTATTCCATTAATGCATTCTAACTCTTTTTTTCAGTCTATAAACAATTTGTTTTCCATTCACAGCCCCAGACTTCAAAAATAACAAATTTCTTTGGACTAAAAAACCCCATCATTCTCCTAGAAGTTTGCTACGACATTTTTGCAAATTCATGCAGTCTGAATTCCAAGGTGCTTACAATCAATCTTTTTTATTTTAGTCTGCATTTAGGTTGAAGACTTAGGTGTTGGGTAGAATGTACTTAATTTTCAGCTTTCAATGCATAGAATTATATTTCCATTATTTTAACAACATTTTCTTTCTTTTTAATACTTTTCCAGTGACTGCAGCAAAACCTTATGCTACAGCCCATATTTCAAAATCTTTTTTGACTGCTGAGAGTATCCTGTCAATTCTTCTACATTAGTACTGGTGCATCCTCTTAAAATAAACCATCTGCTAAAGGGAAATTCCTTTGTTCCCTGCCTGGGCACACTCCTCAGCCATTCGGTTGGCAAAGATGGGGAAAGGGCTAGATGGAGAATTATTTGGGATGGTGAAGAATGTTTAAAAACCCAATATTTTACTTGAGTGATAAATGACACGTTCCTGAGCACCCACCAGGACTTCTAGAGAGCAAACAAAAAAAGTTGGTAAAAGCAGACCTTGACAGGGTGACAATGACATTTTACAACTGTTGTTGAAGGACTGCCTGTTTAGGGTCAGGCCCTGCTCTTGGAGATGCTTGCTACTGGCAGAGACAGTATAATTTGACAGGCAGAGTTTAAGTCAACAAAACTCTAAAATTTATGTAGGAACATGCTGACAAAAAGTGACCTTAACCAGCAAAATTTTGTATATTAAATGCAATGTGCATGCGTGTGTGTATATATACAAAATACGTGTATACTTATATTTTTTTATATTTTATATTTTTTTAATTTATATAGACAGATATGCACAACAGCATCTGGATAGTGGCAGATAACCTTGAGCATGGCTGAGTTTAAAAAGAGGTATTCTGCAGCTGTTTAGGAACTCACACTATCTTCTCGCCTCTCTGTATAACTAAGACAACCTTCTTCAAACTGTAAAGGAAGAAATATAACCCAGTGCTGCGAAATGCCCACTTTGAGAGTGTTCTAGTAGCAATTCTGACTGGAGTATCTAAGTCACAGTTATAAAATACTTCGATTAATATTTCTTCTATCGTAACTTAAGAAAAAAATAATTTCAAAGACCTTCTAAGGAGGCCAAATGTATTTCAAGATCTTGCTCAGCTTGCCTCTCAGTGTCTCCTTTAGTATTTGACTAAGTGCATCTTCGGGCTTATCAAAGCAGAACTGAAAATGACTGCAACATTTGCAATCTGCATTGTTTACAAATAAATCTGTACCTGTTCCTCGGGAAAACTCCAGAAGTCCCTCCATACCAAGCTGGCCTGTCTGACCAAAATGCTGCTTGGTAAGAATACCAACAGACGGGCACTTTAAGAGAATCCCTCTTAGTGAAAGGCTCATTGCTTAAAAACTCTAGACAATCTGAGGACCTTAATTATAACTGCGGCTATTGTCTTTGTGTGTGAGTTATGAAGATACTCTGATTTTTCACACAGATCAATTCCTGTATTTCAGGAAGAAAATATTCTTCTGTTCACTTCAGTGCACAAACAAGTCTTAAGTGTGTGGGAAATACTAATATTTCTGTCCTTAACCAGAAGGGTTCCTGCAGTATTGCCAGGCACGGACCAAGGGATCCTGTTTCTGAGACAGTAACAGAAACTAAGTGCCTGAAGGTCACGGGAAACATTTCCATTTTTTCGATGGAAAAAGTAGCAACAAAAATTTCTGCCCCCACCAAACACTGCATTCTGAAGCTGACTGTACCTGCATTATAGGATCATTATTATTTCCGTGAAATCATTATATCTTTGCAGACTGGCCAATGGTGCCTGCATTTACACACATATTTCATGACAGAAAATTCCCAGCAGCTTTTGCTAACAAAAACAACAGTTTTTTTTTAATAATAAAAACCAAATCGTAAAGACCGTTAGAATTAATCACTCAAAAAATTCTAGTTTCCAAGGGGAAACTGTTCTGCTAAGGCCAAAAAAATTGGCAAAAACAAACAAACAACCCCAAAAAATCCAACCCAAAAAACAACCACCTAATAAAAATATTGAAACAGACATCCTACTAGAATTCTCGGCGTATACATTCTAGTGATACATTTGAAAAGCCATTCATACTGACACTCCTGTTATTTGCTATCTTTAAGCACAAGGCTGAGAGCCTGCAACGAAATTGTTGCAGTCTTTGTTTCCTCATATATAACCAGTCTGCCTCTCTGAGCACAACAGTGGGGAAAGGTCAAACAAATAAAATCTATCAATAACAGGAAAATAGATTGAGCAATATGATCTTAACTTCTACTCTAGAAATAAACCACTGAAGAATTTCTGGCATGAAAGATAAATGCACTTAGACTCAAATACAGTTTAGATTCACTCATATAAAATCCTTTTGGACGGAAACAATTATTTACTACGTATATATGTAATGCCTAACAAAATGTCAAGGTATCTAATCTGTGTCAAGAAACCTTGATTTTCAGAAAAAAAAAAAGTTAGATTAGCATTTACCTAGAGAAGCTTATACTTATATGAATGCTATTCTTTTCCCTGAGTCATCCCATCAAATTAATGCAACGTTGATCATCATGTGGATGCAAACAGAATCCAGTTCAGAAATCAAGACATTCAAGGGAGCTCACGCTGGTACGTCAAAAACAGAGACAGTGGTCATTCTCAATCACCTCTCTGCTTCCCTGGATCCCTGGGCTAGTTGAAGGACAAACAATTGGACCTTCATCCTGCTTCGGGCTTCAGTTCACTGGAAGGTAACTGCATGTGCACTGTAATACTGAGACTGAATACATCACACTAGCATCCTACACAACCACACAAAAGCCATCTGATAGTATATAATTTAAAGACAAACTCACAATGGCCTACATATCTTTCAACATTTTCTTAAGAAATGAGAGACCTGACAAGTCACAATCGTACGCAAAGAATGATGGTGTTGAAGTAATCAACTGGGTATTACTCTAACAAATGCCAAAGAGTATTTCTGTATAGCTCCATCTGCCCCAATTCATAATGCCATTCTGAGAAGAAACAAAAATAACCTAAAAAATGCACTCACTCGAAAATATATTTCTAATTAAAATTAAATGTAAATCCAGTCGCTGGCATAATGACTATTATGGAGTTAATATCCTTGGTAGATTTAAACTGGAGTGCTGAATTTATTCAGAAACATAAATCAATCAGTCTGAATCAATTCAGAAACACAAATCAAGGTCAATCACAATTTAAAATTTAGCAAATGAAATTATTTGTTCATTTATGGTTAACATCCTTAGGTTAATCTTAAGGCTGCATAAGCATCACCTAGTATTACGCTGGAGACTTAATACTTTGCCTTGACATTTAGAATACTTCTTCTATAAAACTTTGGATTTGTTTTTAAATAAAAAGCAAGATGTCAGAATAAACAATGCTGAAAATATACCCCTCTTTCCCAGAGGAGCTGTAATCTTGATTCAAAAGCCTGCAGCTTTTTCTCTTTCTATCAGTATTATATTTCAAAAGTTGTTCCAATTAAATTTTCTTTTTTTTTAACAAAAAAACCTCTGTATTTAAAACTATTAACTATATGTGTTAAAACCAGTAATATGTATTTTTCTGCATTGTTTTCTATGTACTTCACCAATGAAATACAAAAGAAAGACGTACGTTCATTTCATTAACTGTAAAATGTGTTAATTGGTTAAATAAAACAATTTTTTTTTTTTAGCATTTAAACTATCTTAGGTAAAACAAACTGGCCAAAACTGGCTCTGCTGTATAAGGTCAGTGCTGTGTTCATATATCCACCAATAGATGAAATTATTATTATAATGAGTCACAGTACAACAACGATAGTGTGAAGCAAGTCTAAGCCACTATAGAGGATTTAGTTCTCAGAAACAGCTGCATAACAACCACACTTCTCTGAACAGTAACAAATTAAGGGCATCCACAAGACTCCAGCTGTGTTAACAAATTCTGCCTTCCACATCTACAGAGATGATCAAAATACCTGCAGGACTTTTTAAAGAATGTCAGCGTTCTTATGTCTCCATCCTAACAAATAACTCCGATACGTATCATTTGTGCGATTATTCATTTATCATTTTACTAGTTCTACAGACACATACTCAAACTAAAATACTCGGCAGAAAAAAAAGATCAAGACAAATGAAAGTATAAAACCAGAACAATTTTATTAAAAAAAACCAAAACTATAGGATAATATCTACCACCTCAGAAGCCATTTATAAGATGCTTCAAAGGGAAGATGAGCTTGAGTTAGACTAAATAAAATACGAACTGCAATAAATCCATGCTCTTCAGTACAGACTAGATGGCCTTGCTCAGCAAAATGCCCTACAAACTAGTTAAGCAGTATAGCACAGCATCCTGTTTTGATCACTAGATTTTTTTCACTGGGAGGAGCGGGGCTAATCACAGCAACAATTACCCAATGTACTGGTAAGGACATTTCAAACAACAAATTGATTCTTCAGCCTGCCATATACTTTAAAAATCTACCAAAGAGATTGGGGACGTGAAATGAGGATGTCATCACAAACATCCATGACAGTTAATGACTAAAGCCTCTAAACAGCCTTGAAACTTTATTACAAATTATAAAGCAGGTGAAACTCCTAGTAACAACGGCTGCAGCAAAATAACGTACTCTCACTCACAGCTGCTCTCCGAGCACACCGGTGCACACAGACCTGCTTGCACACAGAGCATGCTGGGCACACACATATCCCCAGGGAGAGCACGCGAGGTCAATCACTCCATCCTGCTAATGAGAGCAGGCAAGCACAGAGAGAAATAGAGAGTTTCTACATCTCCTCTGCAAGGAAGCATACAAGATATCCTACCCATTCAATGGCATACTACTTACTACAGTGAATTAAAAATTAATGTTCTAGGTGACCATGCGCATCCCCTATCTAAAATAGGCAATCATGCGTTAGCTAATTCTCACTTTCTGATTACCACTTCCTTTGTTGCCTATTGCATTTTGTCGTGCATTCCACAGTGCTTTATTCAGACTGCCCTTTGTACTTAGTTGTCTCTCTCTTCTCCTCTTTTGGGTCATCTCCCACCCTACTGTGTTACTTTTGTATTTTGCACACTGACATCCACTGACCTCTAAAGCAGTAGTACACAGTGATTCTAGCCAAATTCACTTCATTGTCAGTACATGGCGAGAAGAGACAAAACAATGCATCTGAAAAAGGTAAGACAAAGAATGGAAAATTGGGGGGGGGGAGGACTCCACATTTCTATAACATTTTGCAAAATTATTCCTTGAAATTCTACCCCGATGCAAACAGAAGTACACTGGAGATTAGCTGCTTCACTATGACTGTAGGTTAACTGAAAACTTGCTGTGTGCATGTTTATTGAGATCAGGCTAGCACCAGCTGCCTCCAGAAAATATGCAGAACTGGACTTGTTCATATTGTAAATAACTGCAGTGCTCTGATTTCTGAGGAGAGCTCCTTCTTCCACAAGGACTGATTTTAGCAGGAAAGTGTTATGTCCATATTCCTTCAAACATATAGTTTTCAAGATGTTGATTTTAGTAATTTCTCAAGTGCAACCAAGGAGTCACAATACTAGAAATGAAAAAGAAGATACCGTAGACATTCCATCACCGTTACGATTCAAAAGCTCCTTAAAAATGCTTTCAACAAAGTCTCCCTTGCTGTCATTCCCACAAAACATCATCACTGTCTCACAGGGAAAGAAGGGAACAATTTCTCTGCATCTACGCATTGTAGGGGTGGTCAATGTTTGTAATGCTATGAGCCACACACAAAATGTCATATGGTCAGCACTCACAAGATCCATTCATACACCTCTGAGCTGCCATATAGACTCCCAAGGTAGGTTACGCACAAATGAGGGTGACAACTCCCCAGCAGCCCCAGTGCTCTATCACGTAGGGCAGTCCCAGAATGCACCGGCATCCCAACATGACCTTCAGAAGCCCTCGCACCAGTGCAGCACTTGAACAGCTTGAGAGCCATATGCAGCTAAAGAATCAAAGGTTAGTCACATCTTACCTTTGTTATAAATAGATTGTAAGGTCCTTGAGAGTAAACACTTTGTGTTTGCACAATGCCTAGTACAACAAAATCCATGTCGATAAATTGGGACTCAGAAGTGCTACTGCTATACAGGATTGCTTGTGCAAACCCAGAGTTTGTTTCAGTGTAACAAACATTAAAATATGGATGTAATGAACATTAGTAATACAAGCTCATTCTACAAGGTAGTATGTATTCCACATCTTTCTGAGAGCTGATAATCTTATTCTTTCTCTTTTCTCCCAAGTCTTCTGCAATGTGGAGTAGTTCTGCAACATTTCTGGGTTGCAGATAACCATTTACCAACATTCAACAAAAAAAAACAGATTTTTTTTTTCTATACGTACCAGTAAAACTGAGTATTTCAAGAGCTAGTATCTGAGGAAGCATAGCACAATGACGCTCCTTAAAGAAGAACTGAAGGGCAATAAAACAGGTTTTACTTAGTTTGCGGGAACAGGTCCTAATTTAGCTAAGTGGTAGCACTAATACATGCAGAGGATCAAGAAAAAGGATGAAAGAACTTGAAGACTGATACACATTTTAAGGGAGTTGCTGTACTGTCACCCTGTGACTTAACATTATTTCACCCCTTTATCTTCTCACTTGCTGTCTTAGCAAAATCGTAACAAGAGGTATCACTATTACAAACCCCAGTATCGTCCACACAGGACAGCAGAGGTATTACTAAGAAATAAAACCCAGATTTTGTAAGCAATCCCGCAGACTCCCACCATTTGTAATCAGGGACAATTTATACCTCCTAAAAGGATATTAAGGATACTACAGTGTGAGCCAGCTATGGGATGGTAACACAGGTATGCAATACACCAACCAGAAGTTGTGTGCTTTGACAGTCTCTCACAAATACCTGAGGCTTGCAATAAGTCACTGCAGCAGCAGGCCAGCCAATGACACGCTTTTATAGGCAAAGACCTCTCTAGCATTCTTAGGTATATCATCCATATTAACAGCTACAGGTATAACTAAAAGCCATTAATATCACAAGCTTCAGATTTTATTAACTGTGGTAAACAAGAAACTTGGCAGCATCATGTCTCAGACAACCCTCTGAAGGTGTCCGTGGTATTCCCTCCAAGTCACTCTTTGGCCTCTGCCAAAATTTTACACATGCAATAGGCTCTATGCTGGTTATCCCCTCCCTTGCAAAGAATAACCCTGTTTCTTAATGAGCCTCCCAGCTTAATGCAGCTCCCGCAACTTATCCCCTGCCATAGCTGAAGTCACAGTAAATTGGTAAATACAGTATTTTTGTGTATTGAATTTTTGTATGTGCATATTGCATGGAAATCCAGAACTTTCCCACAGGGGACACATTTCTTCGCGCTTGGAGAAAAGAAAGCATAACTTAGTTTTTATGTCTTTCTGCTGTTAGGATTTGCCCTCAGTAAGAATGTGCTTACTGATAGGGAACAAAAGGTTTACAAAAAAGATCAGTTTGGGATGCATATAGGCATTACTTATTTTAAAGTGAAATCCAGTAACATTCAGAATTATTAATGGATCTCAATCTCATTACATGATGAAGAAAACCAACAGTTCACTGGATGCTCAATTTACTTTGAGTTTGTCAGCATCTAAGTTATCCACATATTTAAATATGAAACTTCTCATCTTTATTGTACATAAAATGGATATACTGCAGCATAAAACAGGTGTCAAGAGAAAGTCTTAAAAAGCTCTTTCCCCTCATTGTGTAAAAGAATTTCTCACTTCTACTAAATCTTTTATTTTCAATTTTATTCTATCTGCCAATGCCTGAGCTTTCTTACTAGAAAAAATGCTTAACATGAAAAATATTCAGTTCTGGGAGCACTCAGGAAAGATTTAGGCATGCTAATTTCCTCAATTATTTCTTTAGATCTATTTTTAATCACAATTTTAAAACAATAAAAGCACCATTATACAATATCAAGAAATATTTCAGTGTGATTCTAAATTATGTAGCAGCAAGAAAATCCATATTTATAACTCTGATTTGTGTGCTTAGCTATTTAAACTTGGATCATCCTTTAACATGAGACCTCAGAATAAAAAGTGAGCTTCCTTTCCTGATCCTAATTATCAATACTTAGCTATTAATGTATGAATTTATGCATATATGTACTCTACACATTCGTATGCTACAGATACAGATATGCCTCATTAATATCTGTCTCAAATCTCTTTGCAAAGGTTCTATGGCATGCAAGATAGATACTCTTTTTACCGTTGGCTATAATCTCTTTTTCTTTGAAGGCCCCAAGAGTAGAGATAGATTTAGATAAAACTCCTTAATAGGACCACACAGATGAAGACCCATATAGCACAAGGTAAAATTATTGTTTCAGTAATCTCATTCCCTAAGGGAATTTTTAACCTTCAGTAAGGTAATGATTACACCAATATCACTGCTGTGACAACAGTTTGCATAGACACACCAAAACTAGCTTTAAATTAGGCAGTGCGAGTTACTGACAGCATGGAACTGAGCACAGGCTCACACTGCACATGTTTCCCCAGCTACAGGACCTGGCTTTTCAGTACCCACACTGATAGATGTATCTGGACACCATACGATACGCTAAATCTCAAATCCTTGCTACTAATTTCATTGCTTCCTTAAGCAGCAAACAACAAGCCCTCTGTCCCAAAGACAGCACTACAAGACTTCATAATTAGAAACAAAACAGTCCTGAGAAAATAATACCAATTATGCTATTGGCATCATCTGTAAAAACCATCACACCAAATGATACAACACACTCAAACCATTGTTTTGCTTTAAAGATGTTTCCCCAAATTGCATCTGAACATTTTAGTTACATTGTTGATATCTAATACCAGACAATATCCCCACGTCACTATTGATTTGCACATTTTAATGAAAACATGTATTTCCTATCTACCTCTTTCATCCTCCTATTTAATAACCAGTTTATAATTTAACATATTCTTTGACAGTATTTTAGTATTTCAAAACTACATTATATTAATTTATCAGAATATGATTTGTTTTGGCCAAATTCCCCCCAGTTAGTTGAGAGGTGTAGCTTTTAATGTTTTTTCAGTCAAGAATTTTTTAAAACATATTGTGTTTAGGACTAATTCTAATATTTTGTAAACAGTATAAAGAGCAGGAAATCTACTTGGAAATCTATGTCCCATACTCTTTCATACTAACAATTTGTTTTCTTCCATTACTTGAATGTAAACAACTTCTCCTGAATTAAAAGTTGTGTAGAAAAACTATTCCAGTTTTCTCTCTCAATTCAGCTAAATCTCTAAAGCATCACCTATACAAATTCTTTGAAACCATGACTACATTGAATTTTCTGAAACTATAAACCAAACATTTCTACACCCTAACAAAAGAGCAGAAAATACATATATACCAGTACTGTTTAACTGTAGTAAGATATCATCTGTGATACTAGCTTTTAAGTGCTATAAGCACACACATCTTTTAGGAACACTTATCTCTCTTTCTAGTACTCTATTACAGCCATATAGAACTAAAACAATTTTGCGGGTTTTGTAAAAAGATAATCTATTTTACTTTAAATGCAACTTCCAAAATCTAAATATAAAAACAGAATTTGAAAACATATTTCATTTTTCATATTTACTCCATTTCCAGTTAATTGCTTCATCTTATGCAAGCGGCAATATTAAAATCTGACATCAGAATTTATATCTAATGGTTGCTGAAGAAGCAAAACATAGTTATGCATCACTAATTATATAAGCATCATCACTGTTCTTAACATTTGGCAATGTAGAACTGCAATTACAACGTCATTAAGTACAATACCTTTTCTAATTCTAACAAAGAGATCAGCCCAATGCAGGAGGGACAACTGCTTTATTAGCAAGATTCTCATAACTTCATATAGGATAAGTGTAAAAGATATGGTACTTACAGTGAATTCACAGAAATCAATACTATCAAGACTTTTGCTTCTGTGTATTCTCCCTTTTATTCTTCTTAAAGACGGCTTTCCCTGACTTACACTACAGGTAGCACCATTGGGATTTTCAGAAGATGGAGTTACCCTGCCAAACAAAAAAAGCCACGTATCAGACAAAGAATGCATGTTTTTATTGAATACATTTGCTTTAAGTAAAAAATTTACAAAGGAAAAAACATTGCCATGCTACGCAAAGAAGGAATGCCATTCCAAGCTTTAGTTTTCAATCAATAAGTGCCAAAATAAGACCACAAAAGTATGCAGAAATCTAGCTCCTATCAAGTCCACCATTGCTTGCAGATTTAGTCAAAAACATTTGTAGTCATCATTTTTGTACAAAAGTGAGAAGTATCAGAAAAAAAGTCAGATTACAGAAAAATATATTTAACTTCTGAAAAATTAGAAGGAATATTTTTCTCTATTCATTCAGGGAAAAACTGAGTCCTGTGATACATGCTGATGGCTGTCAGTTAAATCAGTAGGAGCCTGGCAGTATTCGGCTTTCGACCTTTTCCAGTTTGAGTGTTAATGGTACTCCAGCTATTCTAGCAATGAATAACAATGAGCAATAATGAAATGAATAGGATCTGTTAAGGTTATATAGGTAATATATTAAGGAACTACACTTTATAAGGTCTTTCATCACATTGTAGTCTGCACATAGTCCTAAGGGGAGGCCATAACTAAAGTATTTTGAGTAAGCAATCCATATTTCAAGGAGCTTGTTGGAAGTTGCTAATGAGTAGAAGTAAATGGCGTTAACAATTAACCAAGTGTATTAAGGCCTGTGAGATCAATATTTTAAATGCAAAATAGTCTCTAGTCAGTCTGACACCACATTAGAAAAAGGAAAACTGCATTCCAGCAAATACGCTCACCAAGAATCACCTAAGAACGTAAAATTCTTAATGTGCAGATTTACACGTTTCATATAATTTCTCAACTGCAGGCATAAAAGACTTCAAAAATGAGCTTAAATGAGAAAAAGTATGTATCTTTTTTGCATTTCCCAAGACTGTGGAGAGCAGCTCAGTGTTTTTCTCTGTAACCATTAAGATTACTCTCACAAAAAATATTTAAGTACGTGTTTTAGGTTCTTTTACTTAGAATTACCGGCTTTGGTATATACATACAAAAAAGAAAGAAAGGTGGACATATCTTATACATATCACCAAAAAAGGACATTGCATAGAGTGGGCCATGTTAACACTTGAAATACAAAATTCAAAGTACAAAATACAATAGCCACAGGCTGAATACAGTTGTTTGATTGGTGACTCTTAGGTCTACACAGCTTCACGGTCAGGATAAAAGGTCCAAATGCATATTCATAGGAGGCTAGGGAGAAGAAAAAGTTGCAATAACCAAATCTGAAAATGAAAACAGATCTTTTCAAGTCTCTTATTCAATTTATAAAGATAAAGCCCTTCATTTTTTGTTGAATTACTGTGATTACCAAATCAATATTTTGTTTTCAGACACCAGAGTTTTTTGGGTTTTACACATGCACATGTACACATGCAGGAACAGCTTGCTCTAAGTCCTCTTGATAATATAGTAATTTGGTTTAGATGCTTTTTTCCCCTTGGGTTAATTTACTGCCGACTTTTAACTGCAAAGATAAATAAAAATTTCTAACTGAAAACATAACTGTAATACTCAGACATTTTAATTACATTATAAACTTCCTTCTGAAACTGCACTAGATTTTTTGGTATAATCATATATGGATTAAATTCTGAGAAAGATGCCTGGCTACTACAGTAACATATTTGTTCACAGAACAGAAACTGCAAAAATGCCACAGATTCCCTGCTAAAATGTCTTAAAAAACTACCAGGACAAATTTCCAAAGACAGACAATTGCTCAGTCTCAACTCTTGTTGCACAGAGAGTGACATCTATGGTGACAGTACATTTCTATTATATGAACGTATCTTCTGCTACCGAGCTCTCCAAACATCTCTGATAAAGTTAATCCAAATGTAGGTAACTACACATATTCTGAGTCCACGTCAAATGCAGCTGTTGAAACCCACAGAGATGCATTGTTTCAGTACAGTTAGAGGTCTGTATTTATTCTCTCTCCAGAAAATCTTTGAGGGCTGCCTATTTCATTACTTATCACTTGGGTCAATAAATCTTCAGGTGCACCTCCAGTGAATTAAATGCTTGGTACATTAGACTTCTTCCTTATACTTAATAGAAATTTTTTTTAAACAGCTGTAAGCTGCATTGGGCTTTTCTTAATTTTAAACTATATTTCAAACCACTTATTCTGGGGCCTTACCTATAAATGTGCATTTTTTTAAGTTGCAAGTCTTTTAATGTTTTCTGATACTGAGAAGTCTTTATAAAAAAATAAAATAAGAAAAACCTTATGCAAAAGAAAAACAAGTAAAAATAACGGGCTAATCAAAGGTATGTAATTTTAACAGAGAACTAAACTAATGATAGGTTTTGAAGGCCCCTCCACTTGGGAACTCCACTCTTTAAAGCCACTTGAAAAAAATGAACTCGCTGCCTCTGGAATCCATCCATCATTTCATTCTGCAGGAGAATGAATTATAGCTCTTACTTGTTAGCTTCCGAGATCCAGAAAAATGCTTTTAAAAATCACATTTAACTTTCACAATATAATTTTATGGGAAGAAATATCGCAATCGAAAGATTCCCTTCAATCCTTTATAAAATAACTAATTCCTAGGTGTCTTTACAGGAAAATAAAGTATTATTTAACCAACCAAAGAAAAATCCAATCAATATCATTACTGGGAATCTGGAAGCTTTGCACTGTATTGTGCACCAAAGGAAGGATATGAGGCAAGATATTCATATTTACAGAATCATTGGGGTTTGATTCTACGGTTGATGAGGAAACTTTGGGGTCAGTGCAAAGAAAGTAAATATCAGCTTCTCCAGTGCCTCTGCTACTCCTGCAGTTTTAGCAAAGAGAAGCAATAGCAGACCTGAGACAGTCTTGGATCTATTCCACCCCGTCTTCTCAGAATGCTGGATGCAGCAATGAAACTCTCAAGAATCCATTTCCAGTAACACTTGTGCAGTACTACAACAGGAACTCTTTCAAGTACTAGAAACTTCCACAAGGAATACAACTCAAAAGTTAAGTCTATAAAGTTGCAAGATAAACACGAGTGTCAGCTTCAGCGAGTCCAAATTCATGAGACAAGGTCCAAAGTGTTTGAGTTTGATTTGAAACTACATTATTAACAAAATCTGAAGAACAGCTTTTTAAAATCCTTCTCACTTTTGAATCTTGCGTTGTGCTCTCAAAGTGTTCATTGTAATTGGAGAAACAGTTTATTCTTTTTAAATGAACACTGAAACTATAACGCAAAATCCTATGGTTCTGGCATCTGAACCTTAAGTTTAAAAACATTAATTATTCATGAAATTTACTACATCTGATTATCTCCTTTGATCTTTTATTTGTATTGTTTAATCAATAGAAAATTAATAAGTGAATTGCTAAGTCATTGGGTTTAGTACATGCATCAGGGGTATAGAGGAATTATCACATGTTAAAGCAGAAAGATTTATAAGAGCACTCTTAAAATCTCTGCAGCTCATCAACTACTTCAAGGCAAGTACTCTTGAATCAAAACCTAAGAATGATATGTTCAAGGCAGTCTAGAGCTTCAAAAAGTAGAATATAGCATCAAGATCTTTGAAGGGAGTGAACAATTCTGGATACCTTGTTTGAAATGTGCTGTTGCTGTTCAAAGAATGCATTTAATATTCTGGAAACGTAACACTTTTCCCATGGCTCATCATGGGAATCCTAAATTAAGGCACCCCAATTCATTAACTTTTGGAAATTTTAGTCAAGTAAAATTGAACCATTTTGTAAATCCCATCTGGAGCCCGAGGCCCTTATTTATTATCCACAATTCTTACAACAGTTTCATTGACCTTGACTGGTTCCTGATGATATATCACATTACATAACCATGACTCTAAATTATTTCTCTAGTTTGTAAAATAAGCAAAAACCTTAAACTTTCAGCATCTGTATTCCACTGACAAATATGCTAGCCTAACAAAATACTATGCAACAGTGACTTCAAGGTGCAGCATCACATCAAGGGCTAACAACTTAATACACATCATAAAATAATTAGATGGAACATATATAACATAACATTTTTATTAATAAAGCCTGTATTTATATTCTACTTGCATATAATTACTATTTATAACAACCTTCAGTATTACCTAACATGTTTTTTGTAGTTAAATTTTGTCTGAAATTACTAAACTAATGTCACATTATTTTATAGACAGACCAGTTAGATTCAGCATCTTTTAAGAACGTAAAAATTCTCTTCTTGTTTAGTGATTAGAGTTTTTAAGAATTTTATAAAAGACAACATCAGAATATTTAAAAAACAAATCTTGAGATGACACATTTTCTGTATTTGTTTTCTGAGTGTAGTATTAATGCTAGAGTTCATGCAGAGAGGACAAGTTTTTGACAACTGTATAGCCTCAACAAGACTTATAATGGTGACATAATTATTACACTTTTCATATACTGCAAGTTGCCTGCCTATCTTATAAAAAAAGCATTTAGGTACTTCTAGCAAATTATTATTATAAATGGGTTCACAACATGTAACTCAAACTTCTTAGAAACTTCTACCTCTAGTAGTTACACAGACCTCAGTTGCGAGATATATAAAATTTCTATAATTTTATGTCCCTCCATTAGAAGGCAGGCTTCCTCAATACTACAGAAATTGAGGACATCGGCTGGACTTAGCTGAATGTTATCAGTATGCCTTCTGGCTCAAACATAAGGGTGGAAAAGCTGAAACTTACTCCCACTGATCAGACTGGAAGACCTAACAGTTATAGTTGCTCAATATTAATATTTGTTTGGAAAAAAAGGCAAATTTGAAACAATGACTAGTGACACTTAGCAGCCAGCTGCTATGCTAAATTCTCGTGCACCTCTGCAAATATCTTCACTTCTAAGCACAGTATCCTGCCTTCATCAGGAAAAAAATGTATTAATTAATTTGCAACATGACTAAATCCTTACAATGGGCTAAACTGAAATTGTTATCCCCATTTCAAACAAATATTAACAGGAGCCAGTAATAAAAAATGGAAAACATCCATTCAGGTGATCTGTATTTTTCCATATAGTTCTGTAGAGACACCCAAGAGGTTCAATCTTTGACACTTTCTTTCTCCTATACTAAAGTGACATTTTCCATTATTTGATTATTCTAAATATGACTCTACTTAGAACATAAACAAACAATGGCACTTTTCTCCGTAGGGATGATCCTAATGATAAAACAGGCATCCTTCATTATAAGCCTGGACTTCAACATGCAAGCCCCAGCCTGAACACAAAGACTCTGAGTCAACAAAGCTTTTAGACTGGTGTTTAATTCCAGACATGCAGGTTACTCCTCACTGATTTCAAATAAGTTGATTCCTATGCTTGAAAATAAATGTGCCTGTGCAATATCTTACAAGAAGAAGCTATCATTTAACATCCAGGCTTCTATATCGCACATTCTTTTGACAATAGCACCAAACAGGGGAATTAGATCCTGTCAAAATTCAAATTCTGTAGTGCATGGCATCTGCATTCTTTTCTGCAACCTAGATTGCCTCAGACAACTACCAATCATTCTTAAAAGATGCAGGAAATGTAAATATGGAATACCCTCAGCCATTTCCATAATATTCTTCACAATTAAAACATCACTAATTGAGCTTTTTGTCTTATTTCATGACTCTGCGCTCCCTTGCACCAAGGGGAGCATAGCAGGAGTAAGCCAAAGCAGAAGGAGCCTTTCAAAGTAGAGACAAATGCTGTAAGAAAGAGAAGGGAATATTAGCGAGAATTATTAGAGTTGCTAGAATATCCTGTTCTTGTTTTGTTTTTGCCTACTCCTTCTCCTTGCAGCAGAGAAACATCATATTCAGTGTGACAAGAAATTATGGTCGACTTGTGTAGTTCACCTTAATTATGTGATTTAGTATTTCCCTATTGTAAAAGCATTCAGGTTGCACATATTGGGATTTCAGTAAATATTTATGTAAATTTACTGTTTTAAGGTGCTCCTAGGTCAGCAGTTAGTTTTTCCTGAGCACCTTAGCAATTGTTAGTCCGGGCTGCACTCTACCTGTACTAGCAGCATTATGGTGGTGGGTTTTGTGTCCAAATACTTTTCCCCCAGCAAGACGATTAAAAGCATCCTACTCATCTCATTTAGGTTCCTACATATTAGATTACAATGCCACACAAACACAGGAAAGGGTCTGAATCAGCAGTTCGCGACTCCAGCAACTTCCTCCATCACCAAGTCCAAAACTCTACTGCCCCACATAAACCTCATCCTAAAATGATCAACTCCACATTAAACACAAGTAAGTTTCTGGCTCCACCACTTCCCACTGCAAGCCTGTGGCATAGCTACCTTCTGTTTGTTCAGTTGTCTGGTTTATTCCCAGCTAGCTTATACCAATTTATTCTTAACCCATCATGAGACATCGGTGTCCATCTTTTTTGTTTTAATTTGTAGCTCTGCTTTCATGCATCACAGAATAGGACTTACATTTTGGGGGGGGAAGCGGGAGAAAATTGGAGTGACAGATGCTCTATCAAGAAATAAAACATTGCTGCTACCTTTTTCATTTTCTTTCAGTAGGATTCAGGTGGATTATCTCCACCAACAAAAATATGAGTATTTTAACCCTTTTTTATTAAATTATGTCTTTGCTTCCACTTCCAATATGTATTAACACATCAAAGAATTTATGAATCTGGTTGGTTAAACAGAATGGTGTAAGTTTTTACAAATAAGTAAATAAAAAGCATCCTCTGATTACAGACTGACTTAATTTACACATTTTCTTTAGGTATTTTTGAGATTTCCAGTACTAGAATACACTTTTGTTTTACATGTTGGAAACATACACTAATATTGCATTGATTTTAGTAACAGCAACATACTCTTCTCTCTAATATTCAGATTTTCTTAATGCATTATTTGATACAGACTATGCACAGGTAAGAAAAAATTAATATGACAGAGTATCCTTAAGCATTTCTCTAAATGCATCAGGAAATAGTATTTCATCCACAAGCATAAATTCTACCCATACAGATAATGCCTAATGCTATTAAAGTTCTCAAAGGAAATGTGACTACATAATAGCATGTCACCTATTAATAAGAATATCCCAGAGACATGCTTGCAAATGCTCAAGTAATTCATAATGCCTCTAAAATAAAAAAAAAAAAATATTTTTCCTTAACACTCTTAGTCAACTAAATCTTCACACAGCATTGCACTGCAGCAACATGATGTCAAGTTACAAATGTTATGAAATGCAATGCTTATAGTATGTATTAGTGGGGATCCACTATATTGTTTTGCTATACCTCAGAAAGCACAGAATCTCACCATGAAACCAGGCAATATAAAGCTGATCTAATTCCAACTGAAGACATAAAGTAGGAGTTGAATCAGGTCCTTTCAGACTTACTTTTAAAGTATGCAAATATAGACAGCTTCACTGTAACATGCCAGCAAAGAAAACGTTTCCAAGGAGACAAAGGAAATATGAAATAGAACAATTGTTATCATTATATTACCCTTAATTAAACTTCTTTTAAGAAGTAACGCACCAATACACACACTGCTGCACACAGACAGGAGTGGCATTTGGGGAGAACAAAATAGGTACAGTACGCTTTATGTAACTTACATAATCAAAACCAAACCACAGAATACACTATAAAAACCTTTGATTAAATGTAATAAAACTTATTTGTATGACAACATATTTTTGTCTAAGACTACATCTGATTTTGTACATTACAGTTAGGATGAACAGATTTGCCAAATTGTGTTATCTGCAAGGAATAGCAAGATTTGGAATTAATGACGGAAAGCTTATTAGTTCCACATTATGTTTCTTCAAGTGATGTATTTCCTTGACACTGTCTGCACTACCTGACAATGTGGGGAAAAAAAAAGAAACAAAAGGTAAAAAACCCCAACATTCTACAATTCATGTAGGGGCCATTTTCATTACAACTACTGACATGAAAATAAATGAAAATTTGTGAACTACCTATTTTTAAATAAAACGACCTGTCATGCCTTCTGTGACACTTTCCTTCACTAGGAACACGTAAGTACAGTGAAAGAAAACCATATGACCATTACCACCTAAATATCACTGTTGGTCTTTTATAGATAAGAAATTCTCAGTGTATAAATTTGTTCTTGATATTTTCCTCCCAGGAAATCTGACTTCACAAGTTCACAGACTTTCTCCTTTTAATTTCTCCTGATGATGACACACATCCCACTGCTTCAATCGAGCTAACAGTGGTCTCTTACAAGTCCATGAGTGACTGGGTATTGCAGTGCCATATGCTTGTCGGTGCCCTACTCACCCACATTACACCATTATACTTTAATACATTTTTCATAACATATTGTTGATTCATCCAGAAAAATCAGTTCAGCACACAATCAGCAAGCACAAAAACAGTGGAAATAAGCCAGGGGAAAAGGAGGCTTTAAATGAAAATGACCATATATGAACTGTAGTACCTCTGTCGCTCGCTAACCTATTCGACTTGTATCTCCCTTCTCCCATGTTCTAAATACACCTGTCAGCAGAAGCAGGGGCTGGGAAATTCGGACCCCAGCTCTCTGCACAGCCGGGGGCGGGGAGGGGAATGCGCTACGGTCGGAGGCACCACTTTGGGCTGTCGCGCAGGCGGCAGACCCTGCTCCGGCGACTCCCGCGCCCCTCAGCTGAAGCTGCCGTTGCCGTGCTCTGACAGGCGTCCGACAGCGGGTCTCCCTGAAAGCGTACGACAGCCCCCGTCAGTGCTCATGAGCGGGAACCACGCTTCCAGCCGCGGAAAGCGCCGAGCCGGCTGTCCCCCGGCGGGCCCGAGGGCGGGCGGGCGGGCGAGGCGCGGCGCGGACAGCTCCTCCGGCACCGCCGCACCGCCGCCGCCTCCTCCCGGCGTTTTCCACACGACTGGCGGTGAATCGGCCGGGAACTTTCTGCCCCGGAGATGCCCGCCGGCAGCCGCAGGCCCGCTCTCGCCCTGCGCCCCGGCCGGCTCTCGGCACGGCGCCCCTCACGCCGAGGGCAGCCCGCCACCGCCCCGCCCGCCCGTCCCGCCGCGGCCCGCGCTCGGCCAGGCGCAGCGCCCCCCGCCCGGCCCGGCCCGGCCCGGCCCGCAGTGCCGCCGGCCCCGGTTGTGCCTACTCACCACAGCTTCCTCTTTAAGGGCATCAGACTGCCCCTGTTGGAGGCGGTCACCCCTATGGCCATCTGCAAGACAGTCAGGTATTTCTGATACTTCATTTTGCCGTCGCCCCCCCTGTCCCTGCCTCGTCCCCGCCGCCGCCACCGACAGAGTCTCTCCAGCCGCTGCATGCAATCATCAAATTTTTATTTCCAGGCATCTGCCGTCCCTGCGTCGCGCTTCTTCCCCTCCTCCTCCTGCCGCGCTCCCTCTCTCTCTGCCCCCCCGGCTCACGCTCTCCTCCTCCTCCTCCTCCTGCCGCACTCCCTCTATCTCTGCCCCCAGCTGACGCTCTCCTCCTCCGCCTCCCGCCGCGCTCCCGCTGTCCCCGCTCCAGCTGACGCTCTCCTCCGCCTCCCGCCGCGCTCTGCCCTCCCCCGGGCCCACGCGCCTCTCCTCCTCCTCCCGCTGTCGCACTCCCTTTCTCTCAGCCCCCCGCACCTCGCGCTTGTCCCCCCGACTTGGTGCCGCGCCTTCCCTCTCCCCCGCCGCCCCTCCGCCTTGCCGCGGGGCTCCCCCTCCTCCGCGCCCTGCCGCGCTCCCCGCGCCTGCCCCTGACCAGGCCGCTCGCCCCCCGTGTTGCCTCCTCCTCACCTGGGCTATCTCCTGGCGGCCGCCCTCCTCCCCTCGCTAGGCCCTCGGTGGGGCCTCGGCCTCCCCCACTGCCCCCTCGCCCCACAGCCCGGGCCGCTCCTCCCCTTCCCCCCTGGGCAAGCGGGTCTCCCTCGTCATCTCTGCCCCCTCCCGGCTACCGGGGCGCTCCCGCCCCGCTCCCCTCCCCAGTTACCTGGGGTATCCCGCCCCCGCCCATGTGGCGCAGCTGCTGCTCTGCCCTCCCGCCATCAGAGGGGCGCCATGCCGCAGCCCGGCTGTCGCGCAGCGGTGCCCTCTCCCCGCTGCCTCGTTGGCCTCGTCTCCAATCCCATTAGCGCCTAGAATAGCCCCATGTTATTTTAATCATCTGCGCCCCCCTCTCCTCCCAGCTAACAATGTCGGTTGTGGGCTAGCGGTAACCGAGCTGCGGAGGCAGCGCCTCAGCACCTGCCGGGGCGGCCCTGTGGAGGCGGTGAGGGCGAAGGTGAGCAGGAGGGTCAGCAGGAGGGTGGGGGTGAGGTGAGGTAACGGTGCCTTCAGGAAGAAGGTGAAGGTAATGGTGAGGCGAGGGTGAGGTGCGGAGGCGGGCGAGCCGGCGGGACAGCGCTGCAGCAGAAGCGGCGCTTCCCGCCCAGCCTCCCCCAGGCCAGGCGCTGTGGGGGCGGCGGGCGGGCAGCTGCCGCCGCGGCACGGCCCCCCGCGCCGCCCCGAGCACCGGGGTCGCCTCTACAAAGCCTAGCCAGGTCGCAGGGAAGAGAAGGCAAACCTCCCCCCCCTTTTTTTTCCATGTGAGGAAAACAACTAAAGTGTTTGAAAATCAGATGGTGATTAAGTCAAACTAAAAGTATTAAATGTTTTCAGAGGGGTGCCCACCTTCTGGATACTTCAGCAAAAATAGCTGTGTAGTGGCCTTAGGTGTGACACAGTTATCATTACAACTTTAATCTGTTTTGTGTCTTCCTCCTCAAGCTCCGCACTAAGAGCGGCAGAAGACAGTGGCGTTCGACAAGTGCTTTTGGAAGTAATTCTAAAACGCGATACAATACGATCAGAGGCCCTCCTCAGTGCAAACATCCCTGAGGTGAAGGGTAACGCTTAGCTGACACATTGATCAATAGTGGTGGGAAACACTTTGGCTAGAGATACCCTGTTTAAGTGTGTAGATATTTTGCAGAATGCAGATATGAACAAATCCATGCTGAAGTGACAACTTTTCATTAACACGCTGTAATGTAAATAATATGAATTGTAATACTTACCCAGAGTTGAGGTCCTAAGGTGGCACTATCAGCTAGGAAAAATATTGTGAACAGCATTGTTCAGAGAGAGATGAGCATTTTAGTAATTATTTTTCCTCTTTTTTTATATGTAAAATATACCTCAAGACTGTAGTAGGCTACATTCTACCTAGGCCCGTTCGTTACGCAGGAAGCAGAGAAGATAAATATCTTATAAGCACAACAGATTTTAATTAGAAACATAATAGTTGTATTACTGTAGTTAATGAGATGGATGGCTTTGCATTTTCAGCCAAGAAATCTAAGATGAATACAAACGTCCTGAAATTCTGTGTCGTAAGCAATTTAAAAATTCAAATGCCAACTCGATGCCCAGTATAAGCCTGCACGTCTACAGCTCTCAAGATACTGTTAATGGGTTCTTTGTCTTTGGAGAGATCAAGCATTAAAAGCAACGAGGGATGGTTAACTTGAAATGATTAGGAAGGTTAAGGAGGGGGAATTAATTTTCGTACTTAAACAATGCTAGTAGTATACTAACTGGAAAGTCTGTATCTTCTATAGACAGAACATCAAATCAGTTTGAAAACCTGTAGAGATCTTACTTTGCCTTAAAAACAAAAACTGTAAAACCAACACATTGCTTTCTCCTTCTGTGTATCTAGTCATCATTAGCTGACTGAAAAAACGCTTGTTGCCCACACAAGTTATAAGAGAGTAAGTGTGGGCTGGATTTTATTCTCACCATGATTAGTAGAATGCTAGCTACGTTATAATTGAATTATTCATTTACACTTGTGCAATCCTATTAAGAAAATCATTTATGCCTTGAAACGGTAGGAAATGCTGACTAAAGGAATGATGAGACTGTATTAGTTTGAATGTCACATTTTAATTTGAATGTTACACCTGTTAGAAAAATACATGTTACTCTTATCTCGTATAGAAATTCTTGAAAGAAAAATCTAGTCTTAATCTGGTTGTAGTGGTAGATAAAACAATCTAAGGATACACGGGAAGCAGAGTTCATTTGAAAGCTGATAAACCTGGAAGAAGCAGGTAAGTTTTCAGAGTTTTTTACCTTGTAAAGGTCACCACTCTGTTGTGAGTCCCAAAACATTGCTTTTGATTTTTACAGTAGCGGGTTTGGGACATAAATTTATTTTAAGTATCTATATACAAAAGAGTTAAGAAATGTGCCAGTAATACCTTGCATAAAGACTTACGATGGAGCCTGGCTGTATATTCAAATCTTTATTCAACTTCTTTAAAAGTCTGTAATGTGATTCCTATTCTTAATTCAATAGAAATTCCTAAATCTATTTAAATTTGCAAAATAATTACAGTTGTTCCAGATTTAGCTCTATAGTTTTCAATGATGATACTCTATCAGTCTGGTACTAACAAATTAACTTGTTTTGTACATTTTATATATAATCTTCCATACTTCTTGATGTGCATTACAGAGCCAAAAACTGGATATTAATGAAGAAAGTTTATCCTCTGGTTTTAATTGGCATTATTTCTGTTTCTCTCATACCTGTTCCTTCTTAGTGCTGCTTCATTATATATGGCCTTTCAGAACATCTTACTTTAAGCACCTATGTTTTATAAAGCTGAAAGAGTAAAAAGATCCTGTCTTTCTTGCCTTTCAGATGAACAGCCTATTTTTAACAGGAGTCAATCAGCAGTTTCTAGATTAGGGTAAGCATCTGGACGTCCCACTGTTAGCTTTGAGGCCTGTGTGGACCCATTAGCTGAGCTAAGTCCAAAATTTATACAGTAGATATCCCTGCAAGAGACGCAGTCTGATCGTATTTGCTGTTCTCAATGCAAACTCATTCTGTCTGACAAGATAAACTCTCCTTCACTAAAGAAAGCTGAAAGCTGCTTACATTTTTTTGAACCTAGCGTGCATTTTAAAAACAATTTAATTCCTGTTAGATTCCTTCAGGTTGATACAGTTGTTTCATAGTTTTTTTCAGTACAAAACCAAGCAGAAATATACTAATTTCTTAATTTTATTTGCTTAGGTGACTTAACTGCAGACTTTACCTCAGAACAAACTCTATATACAGTCCCCTGTGCCCCTGCCTCTTCTGAAGCCTGTCCCAAGGACTCACTTCTTGGCTCAGAAGAACAGACTGCTCTTTCCAACAGTTACAATATTATGTATGACTGCTGCACTTGAATGGATGTGTGGTTGGCCCAAAGTCCACTCCTCACAGTATGTTTATACTAGGACAGTGATGTATCGAGAAGATAGATGGATTGACCCTGAGAAGGTGGTGTTTAATGCCAGTGTGTGTGATCTGATCTTGGCCCATACCGTGGTGTTTTTAGGTGGAGGGCAGGCTGTTGTCAGCAGCGGGAGACTGACTGGCTGCAACTTAGAGGGTGCCACTGAGGCAGTTGTACATTGGGAGCTCCCATCAACAGCTAAGAATAAGGGAGTGTAATTGTCATGTAAAGCTGTTTTCATCCTAAGTTGTGCCTCTCATTTTTTCAGTCTTAATATTGTTAGAATATATATGAGATTCCAGGTAGTGCAAAGCAAGATTTTACAGCATTATCTACTTCTGCTGATTTTAGATTTGATTTCAGTAAGCCTGTCATTAGCACAGGGATTGCAGAACCTTATCTTGCTTTCCTTTATCATTAGCTCATCACACATCCCTGTAGTGCCAATTGTGACTAGGTGCCATCCTTTTCAAACTCTCACCTGCATCACTCAGTCTTGACTGAGCTCACAGAAGGAGGAGAAATTTAGGTCTGACTCAAAAGACTCTTTGGAGACGTTGCAGAAATGCACTTTTAAAAGTCTTGTCTGTGCTTAAGTTAGTTCGGATAACGTAGTTTTTCTGCAATAATGTGAGGAAAAGGAAACCACACCTCTAACTGGCATAGCTGTGCTGGTGAACAAGCAAAAATACTCTTTTTTGCTGATGTAGATAATTTTGTTCAGCAAACCTGTATAAGCTACACTGTCTGGCAAAAAGAAAAAAATAATCTTACCAGAATAAATGGCATCTTTATTAGTACTGTAATGGCTGCATCAGCAACTTTTGAGGGTAGATCAGGCCTTAATGACACATTTTAAGCCTTTGATTGCACTCATTTTTAGGTTCATTTTAAGCCTTTGATTGCACTCATTTTTAGGTTGTCAAAATTGTATTAGAACTAAAGCAAACATGAAATAAACTTGTTGCTGGTTTTATGGCATATTAAATAGCATCTTATATTTGCATTTTAGAATAGTCTTCATTTTAGCTTTACTCTGCACATAACAGAGACTTTTCATAACATTTCATTGTCCATTCCATGTAGTTCTCAATACTGTGCTACTGAGTATGCTGAAGGATTAACATTTTGTTTATTCCTAGGATATACCTGTTTCCCTTGCTGACTTTTACTCCAATGATTGATAAAAAAATCCTGATACACATGTCATATTCTATGCTTCTGTGGTATTTAATATGATTTGAGAACTTTTTATTACACAGTTCCGTTGGTAAAGTGGCAACATTCCAGAGACTGATACAATACAACACTGACATTAAAACATGACATTAAATGTTTTGATCATGACTGATCCCCATCTCTACTCTAACTTAATCTAAATCTTACTGTTTACTAAAGAGCATTCTTTTTCTGCAGTAGCTGTTAGTAATATTTTATTCTGTTAATTTGTACAGTTAGTCAATTATAATCATAATATTAATAAAGATTTATGTTAACTAAGAGCATTAATGCAGATCCTTCAGGCAAGAAAGCTACTGAAACAGACTTTCTTGCCGTTTCAATCTGTCATGTGTAAGCTTCATACATCTCCCATTTTCTTTCCAGAAAGAAAAAGAAAGGGATCATACCTGTCAAAGGCAAAAGAGTTCCTTAGAATCTACAAGTATGTCAGATGCAGTGGCTCCAGGGGTTATTTTCTCCCTTCTCAAAAGTAAGAAAAAAGTGTGTGTGTGTGTGCATTTACAATACATAATTTTGTGACTTTTTCTAATCTACTAGGGCTTTTCTATACCCACATTAATTATTTATTGTGTATAATGCAAGGCCTTTTTCTGGTCTATTACTGTTTCTTCCATAACCTCCATGTTACATGAAGATCTATAAAGATATATACAGTATCATCATGAAAAACAGACTAAAACACTCGGAGGAATTTTCCTGTCACACTTTACTGCACAATTGACCATCTACAAAAGGGGAGGTTTTCACATTTCTTTGAGGTGTCTTCATGACAGGCTAGCTTGACTGGTGGCAGAAAACTATGGGTCTAAGTGGGTACGGTAATAAACTGACACAGTCATTTAGAACTAACTTGCATTTTCTGAAACAGTTTGTCCTGGTCATTCATTTGAGCTGCCAAAATAAAAAGAGGTAAATAATTTTGCTTTGGAAGGAATGTTCACCGTGTTTTCTCAGAAGCAGCAGAATGTCTTCACAGAATAAATAACTTTTTTTTTGACTATGGATTATCAAGAAGAAAAGGTTTGCTAGATTAAGCAATTGAAATATTTACAAGAAACTTGCAAGCAACTATCCCTGTTTCACTACAGTCAGGGCTATTTAGTAATGGCTTCCTGTATCAATAGTGTTAGTGCTGTTCTACCAGGTCTGATGTAGAGCTGCTTTATACTATTACTGTCAAATTTTAGGTTACTGTAAAAATAAGAACACTATTAAAGTGAAGAATTCGGGCTAGAACAAAGTGGACTTGTACTGCCACTATGCAGTACTTTTACATTTACCCATTTCTTGCAAACTTGTAATTCTAAGATTTTACTCTTTAAAAAAAAAAAAAGAAAAAACACCTTAAGTCAAAATTATCCAAATATCACATTATGCCTGACAAGCATGACCCTCTCACAGGATAAAATAAGCTTAATGTAGAAAAAAAATAAGCATATGCATGAATTCCGTTAGTGCTCTCTGATACGGCTTATTCATGTAGAAAACTACTGGAGGGAAGAAATCACCAAGCATACAATTTCAATGTGAGATGCAAAAGAAAAAGAAGCGTAAGTAACATCACTTCCCAGAAAAGATTCTAAGAAATACACTGCCATCTGCAACACATCACAATCTCAGTACACAAAGATCTAATTAATAAGTCTTGCTAACTGCGTATTGTAAGAACTGTGAGAGTATGTAACTCTGAGGTGAGGTGTGACCAGACCTTGCTATCATTCTGGGATGTAGAGTCGCTAATAGCTTTCATTTTTAGATGTTATGCCTGATGGGGAAGCCTCCAAGTACACAATATTTAAAAGAGAAAGGATGGTTGTGAAAAGCAGGGGATAATGATGGTTCCCTGAAGCCAGGGTGTGCAATTCTGAAAAATAAAAATTTAGAATATTGGAGGCTGAGAAAAAAGTAGGTATATCTGAACTGTTGTGATAGACGTGTTATAGAACTACTATGAAAAATTGGGAATGAGGACCAATTCATAAGACTGTCCTCAGTTGTCTAGAAAGACTACTTCCTTATATTCCCCTTACATTTTTTTAGTTAAATAGTGAGTTTTGTGCATGGTAGCTGTACACATCAGGATAAATAAATCAAAATGAGAGAGAGTATTACTAAAATTTAAGGAGCTTCTCCTGCCAAAAATTATACGCATGCCTCATTTTATAAATTAGTAGTAATTCAGACCCTTATTTAGCTTCATTAATATCTTTGATTAAATGCTGATAGGAATGTTTCCACATCCATGAGTTATCAAGCCTGAAGGCTAGCTGGATGTTTCATGAACGTATTGAAATTGTTCAGAATCCTAGTTGAAGACTGTTTTCTATGTCTAGTTGTATATTTGCACACTTACTACAAATATGAAAACCATTTTTCACTTTCAGGAAGAAAGCTGTTCTCATTACAATGTATATGACTGTTAACGCTATACTATTTTAATCAGATTACCAGTACAATGAAAATTAATGTAATAGGATTTACTATAATTAGAGGCAAGTATACAGTAATCTACTATGAAAAGAACACAAAAATGTTAGTGGAGCTCATTACAGAGGTATTGTTTATGCTAATTATTCAAATTTTTTAAGATCACACTAAGCTTGATTTTAATCAGATTTGGGTTGTGTGTTTGGGGTTTTTTTGACAAAACTTTAATCAAACAATTCAACACAGAAGGGTTAGTAATAGTCAAGTATTACACTTGCCTGGGACAGAGAGAAGTGGAACTAAATACAAACAAAAAAACCTAAAGGACTACAAGCTACTCATTTCATTGTTTTGTCTGAATAAAAGATAAAATTCAAACAAAGAGTATAAATGATAAAATAGTGATAAACAAGACTTTTACAACGTGGATGAAGGAATCAAATTTGAATTTATGGTTTTAAGCCTATAAGTGCTCAACATCTACCAATATATACCAAATGTTCCTGTAATTCCTGTGTAGGGAAACCTACTTGAAATTTTGGTGCAGATTGCAGATCTGTTTCCCAAGTGATTATACGGTTGTTATATCCCTGTCTCTTGTAACATCCTGATAGATCACAGAACTTACAGACAGTAAGCCTAGCAGGTAGGAATTACAAAATGAAAAGCTAACCAAAAATGATAGCTAAACCTGACAACAAAAGCTTTGATGCGGCAGGGAGCTATTTTTGTGAGTATCTAGGAGTACAACCGGTGAAAGACTCAGCTTGAACACAACAGGTTGAAGGACTGGTTCCTATGATGTCACTTATGTTTTCATCAGTAATTAGTGATTAGTAATTAGTGTCACATGCCCTAGTGACATGGTATCCTATCCTACTGGAGACATTTGGTTAGGTTCGAAATACGGTAGTGGGTTACAGTTTGCATCTACAAAATTTTCAAAAATCCAATATGACTATTTTCAAGAGCAAAAGCTATTCATGCTGTTAAGAGTCTGTAAAATCCGGTCTTTTAGTCACTGAATTTTTAATTTTAAGAAAACAGCAGACGTAGCTAGCATTTGTAACATTCCAGGGAGATAAAGCCCTCCCATTAAGTGTGTGTGTATGGGGGGGGGAGGTATATATAAAAAATATATGTATGTAAGAGAGAGATAAAAATCAGCTTAAGGGAACTCTTGAGCCAAAGTTTAAAAGATGTTTCAATTTCTGAGAGCCTAACTTCAGACAATATATTATATGTCTGACTGGGTATCCCAAATTCATGTTAATCTTTGAAAATATTGGTCCAAATGAATATAAAGTATTTTTAATAAAACAATGTGATAAAAATTGTAAATATGTCATTAAAATAATCAACAACTGGATCACATTCAGGAATATGGAAATTAAGCATATAAAACATTTTTTCTCTTTAGTTTCCTTCAAGACCATCTAATACAAAATAAAGAACAGATCTGTTCATTCCAGATACAGGTATTTTAGAATATCCGCCATGTATTTTTTTACTTCATTGACTACCTAAGGGATTTACAATCCTCTATCTTCTTTTACTAACTGGTGTCAAGACTTTCCCAGACTCCAGTAAGTTAGTTATAAATTATAAAAAATCACGTGCAGATCAATAATCTTGGTATAAACCAGATTTTTATAACGAATAAGCAATTTTCTGTCCTCTGCTTCAGAGAAGACACAATCAATTCTAGCTTCTTTTATACACTGCAGTTATTGCTACTTTTGGCATAGATGATCTGGCTCCAAATTTGCTGTGAGTAGACCAATTTTTTTTTAATTGCCCCAGTATAAAAATAAAACTGCCTTTATGGCATTCCTGATGTTACACTATCAAATTGCATAAGGCCTTACAGCCTGGAGAAAACACATGAATAGCAAAAGGGGAAACGGGCAGAATTAAACAACTTACTATTCTTCCCTTAACAGCGAGCACAAAGTTTTGGGTTTGGGTTGTGGGATGTGATGTGTTTTGGTTGGTTGGTTTTAAGCAAAAGAATAAGGTAAAGTAAATAATGCACTACTAAGATTTTGTCTGGTAAGGTAAATAGCCCTAAATCACCTTTTTTCTGTTATGGCAGTTTATATAGCATTTTTCTGATCAGTTCAGCTTCTCTTGGTTGTTTTTAGACGTTAAAATAACACAAGTATGTACAATGCTGTTGTACAAGATTTTATTTGTCTAACTTAAAATTGGTCATCGCATTAGTACTCTCTAATACTGGAATATTTCTACTTCCTAACATGTTCCAAAAATTAATCAGCAAAAGATATGAAATGAAGTTATATTTTAATACACTCTCTGTCCTTGCCCTTTGTTTGCCTCATTATTTAACATTTTTGCTTGGAGCATCCAAAGAAAAAGCAAGACCCTGTGAGGGTCAGGTGTGCTGGCATAAAATAACAAGGCCACACTGAAGTCATCATTTTATACAATGTGAGGGTCTGGTAGCGTAGTTTAGTCCATACATTTTGGTGAGTGTTGGAAGCAATATTTCTAAGGAGTGTTTTCCTGGAGCTGACCTGGATAGTATCTGTCCTGAGATCTGTCATGCTGTGATCTGCACTGCTACAATGCCAGCATATACCACGTTAACAGTTACAGTGTAATTACTCTTCTCAGTATAACCTACAACCTTTTTTTCTCATTACACACTAGCAGGTTTGAGCGCTCACTTGCTCTTTTGCCAACCAAGCAATTTACCTACCATCTGCATGTGAAGAGCACCCAAGCAGTTATGAAACTGTCTGGTTCTTACTCAGCACTGTGTATTTTTGGGAGCTATTCATTGGCTTTCCAATCTTTGGAGCAGCAAGAGAGGATGCAACAAAAATGAAAATAGAGCTCTGTTTCTTATTATTTTCATTTTAGTTAAAGAACCCTACTTTTTGATTCTGTGAAAATTCCTCAATAATGTACACAGGACAAATTTTGAAGATTAACTAAAAGAGCCATAAACAGAGATCTCTCCTGGCACTCTAAACATCTCTGCAAATCTGTTCATTTTATTGCAGTAGTGCAAACTCTTCCTCAGAACCATCTGCACCACTACTGAGATTTGAAAACCAGAACACACAAAAAAGACCATTGCTTAATGGATAATGAGCAAGGGCACTCTCAATCCCACTGCACTTATCTTCAAGCCAACTGTCCAAGCAGCTAGAGCACATATTCATCGGTCTCACTGCCAAGTGAAAGATACAAATGCTACAGAAGCTCAGAGCATTTCTCTGAAGAAAATCATCTGATTTCTCACACAAATCTAGTGTGATATTCCTCCTCCAAAACTTTGTCTGGACCTTAGTGACAAACAGAATGAATAAAGCAGTGACCAAACACCAGAACAAATAAATGGCAGTGAATATTCAAATGGAAATAATGAACTCAAGCTTCATTTCTGCTCATGTAGCCAAAAGTGATGATGTTCCACTTATTGTGAGTGACCTCGCAGTGGCTGGAGATACCCTTTTGCAGCGCTGACAGTTTGAATGTGTACCAGAGTACAATGACACTAAAAGAAAATGCACAGGTCTCTGTAGAAGACAGAAGACATAGTGTTGTAGGAACAAAGCAAAAATACCAACACTTGCAAGTAGTCACTGCAAAACACGTTCAGTCTGGTGATCTGTGCACATCATTGTGACAGCAACAATAAATCACAAGCTCTGCAGCTGTTCAGAGGGAAGGTTTCCTGTGAACCTGAAGCCAAAGATTAAGGTGGGTCATACTGTATTGGATTCACTCCTTTCGATAGATAAGTTTCTGATTATCTCATTATGCAAAGAACATACATACCATCTGTCTTGGGCATTTATGAAATGTTATTACTGTGGTATCTACACTGTGAACAGAACCGAAATAGTCTCTGCTCCTGCCTTCCTGTATTTTCATGTGAACACATCTCTAAGTAATCTGTGTTATTTTTAAATTATATCTTCTGCTGCAACTTCTGAAAGCATCTCTGTCTGAGCATTATGCTGCACCTTTTATCTGATCATGTGCTGTACTAAATACCTTCAGTTCCCACTGACTTCTGTAAATTTTGACAACGCAGTGCTATTCTACCAGAATCAAACTTTCACAACTTTGGTCTCAGCAATTCCCAATGGGTGGAAAGCACACTAAGAAAAATCATCCAGCATAGCAGCGGGATAGAGTTGTCCAGTAGCAAGGAAGAAAAGATCTATATAAGCATCCCAATGCTATTCTGGCTGCAAGGAATTTTATTCTTTTGATGGATTTAAAATCCGGATAGTACCAATGTCATTTCTCAGTTACTTTTCATCCTGCTTGATGCAGACATCTGACATCTCTTGACAAATCTGGTACTCCAGAAGCTCAGCTTCTCTCTGGTGAGTTATATTACAAATATAACCAAATTCAAGGTCACAGCTAAGAATCTGAGTGAATATGATTAAATTAAATATAATGCATAGAATCTCATTCCCATTTCTGTCATCTTCAAATTTATATGAGCCTCTCTGAAGGAATATAATGGTGAATAACACCAACCTTGAGACTGATGACTTTCTGGGGGAGTTGGCTACAAGAGTTATCTGACCTTTCATAAAATCTTAAAATTTCATCTGCATTTTCTTTACCATAGGTCTTTTACAATACAAGGAACGTCAGTTTGAGAGACACTGCTTTTCTCTTTACAACTGCATTGTCATACTGCTGTACAAATAATGTTTATCTGTTAACACACCTAACACGTGCCAATGACAAACATTTCTGCTCTGGTATATAACATTATTTAAAAATTATTCCACTTCTTCTAACGTACAGTACATATTCTTATCACCTTTTGTCTCAGTCTGTGTTTCTCTGAATTTCATTAGCGTGCTTTATTCTAGCAACCAGCTATTTGCCCCTTGAACTCAATTGGCCTTCACTAGATGGAACAAGAGGAGAGTATTTTCTGCTATTTTTTATCAAGACACCTTGAATGCGCATTCTTGTTCTTCACATATTTCCTGGCTAACGTTAAATAGAAAGAGGCTAGTAAGGAAATGACCCATACAAAAGCCCTGTAGATTTCATCTTAGCTTCTTCTGGAGACCCAACATTGAGACATCTTGAGACATTTTCAGAGAGTTTGTTGCTAGCTTTTGATGTGCTTCCTTTTTTGATGCTTCCCCCTCCGCTATCATAAGCTAAATTTTTCTTCGCAGTCTGTTGGAAGTGTTCTAGAAACAACTAAATTAATCTTCTATCACCTACACAGAGTGACAATGCTGTCTTCCATTTGTTTAGCAGCAGCGCTGAAGTTACTCATAAATTGTGCTATGCATTTGACATATAGCCAAGCACTGGAAGAAGCAAACTCACCCTTCCCCAGATATTATTCCTTCATTCTATAACTTCATTGTATTTACCAGACACTACTAGTTACTGTGGTACATATAATTATTTTTATGTACTGTTGTCAACCCAGAGAAAAGAGGAGTTCCGTCACTTGGCTTGCACATGCCAATTTTCCATAATCTTATGAATAATTGCATAATGAATAACATGCATAATTGAGCTCTGTCTATATGAACGAGGTTTACAGGTAGTTTATAAAGATATTGTTACTTTTTTCAAATTTGTTTGTAGAAGGAATATACATCCTCTTATCTATGTTTCAGTAATAACTATTGGTAAAGTTATACGGAAATTCACATAAAGAACAGGAGAACAATATTAAAAGGTTGAACAAACTGAGGAAATCAGACAGCTTCGAAATTGAATTTAAATTATCCTCTTATGCCTGCTTGCTGCATATTGCCTTTATTTTTCTATGTCTCTGCTAATCATGACGGTATATTTGCTTGTGTAAAGTAGAGGAAGCCAATGGGCAAAAGTCATATGGAGAATATGTTTCAAAATGACACAGCGTGGGATAGGTGTGTATGTAATTTAATTTTCCTTTATCAGGTAACCATCATGTGTCTGTATGCTGTGTGGAGCAACAGATAGCATAGTTATAACGTATACATTCTGTAACTGAGGAACATATCAAGCAAAACCCAACTGCACCTAGTTCTAAAAGAGCTGCCTATGTATCTACTTAGCTGAATAGACAGGGGTTATTTGCAGGCAGTATTTACTATTACTTTGGGGGAGGATTGGAGGAAGGCAAGAGAAAGGTCTACCCATGTTTAGATATCCTATAGGATTTCTTATGTCTTCCATGGGTTGATTAAAATCATGTGTTCTTGCTTGTTCCTTATCCTTTATCCCTTACAGAAGGAGCATGCGGAAATAATTTGCAGCAAGATTTTTATGTAAGCGTCCCCCTTACATGGGTTTTATGCAGAAGGGAAACATATGGTTCTGAAAGAGCATTAATACCCAGGTACAGCTGGTCTTTGAAGATTTTAAGAAGTGATCCAGATAAAAAGAATGAGCAAATGCCTCCCAAGGGAGACTGTGGCTGTTCTGACACTGTTCTTTATCACAAGTGTAACACTTACAGGGAGATGTCTATGGAGACCTAAGAATAGAATGGGGATTGTATTGGCAATAGAAAAATAGACATATAAGCAAGTAAGACAAAAATAAAACCCTCAACCTGACCAGCAATAGAGAACTTAATCACAGTCTACCAGGCTGGCAGTAAAGAAAAGCAAGCAAACAGATTAATTAATCTATTGTTATTAGTTAATGCAACAACCTAACATTTCTCCATGACAGCAACGTCTCTGTGCCAGGTTTTTATTATCCTGCGGCACTGGCACTCTTAAAATTCCTATTACTCAGAGAGTTTACATTGATTTAAAATGGAGTTTTGTTTGCTGGATATAAAGAGAGCTATCACAGAAAATTTAGTGTCAGACCTTATGTGAGAATCAACCCCATTTTCTATTTAAAAGACTCACTGGATTTCAAGACAAGTCACTTTTAAAGAAGGAAAGATCTAAGGCACCAGATTTTTTCGAGGAGCCAATCCCAAATAATGATGCTCAATCTTTATTTTTATCATACAGAAGTACCACATAGCTCCAACCATACTTAATCAGGCTTCATTACTTCATACTCCAGAGTCCCAAACAGAAGTGCCAGAAGCTGAGACTAGACACTGTCATTAACTGCTCTTGTGAAGGGTAAAATTCCCCAAGATGTATGTTCCCAGGAGAGACTAGATTGTCAAAGGGATAGGGAATAAACCTGATATAGAGAATGGGAAATTCAGGACAGAATGTTCACAACAGAAGGTTTAGGAAACCTGGAAAATTTATGAAACTCTCAGAGTTTCATGATTGCAAGAGGTAAATTAAAGGGGCAGGAGAAAGTCAGGAGGAAAGATGGAAGAGAATTGCATAATCCAGTCAGAGCTCTGAGAAGAGGAGACTTTCAAAGTCCCACTGAGACGGCTAGCAAATCCAAAGCTTACTGTTAATACAAACAAGAAAGCTAAATCACAGAATCAGAAGCCATGGGCCAAGTCTGGATAAATGAAGTTTTATTTGGCAGGACTACTCAAGGTAAAAATCCCATTTCAGAAATAATCCACTATCCCATCTATAGTTAGAACATCAATGAAAATGAAGTTGCTAATACAAAATAAACATATAAACCCATCATTTTCTCTGAATTCTGCAGAAAGAATGTATGCAGCTAGAGTGAAAATCTTGTCCTGGGGCTGCCACTGGATAACATGTCCCTAACTAGAAGGATTAGAACTACCATGACATAAGAAATCCTAAGCTAATTTGGAAGCAGAACAGCTGAAGAAAGGCTGTCCAACAGAAGTTGGAATTAGAGCAAGAGGTTAAATTGCTTCAGATTCTTTCTGTCTATGCTGATCTTGGTGCCAGATGTGAAAGTCTGGGTGAGATAACCATCTTTCCAAACCACCAAATCTTTCATAAGCCAGGAAATTTAGGAGGCAACATCACAGATATTGTATCTAGGAGTATAATAAGAAAAAGTTCCTTTTGTTCTTCTTGTGTAAGATTATTGCAAGAAAAAAGAAAAAAATAATATGGAGGGAGGTACATCTTCTCATGTAAGATTACTGCAAGAAAAAAGAAAAAAATAATATGGAGGCAGGTACAGCTTTTTTTTTTTTAAATGAAGAGACAAAAGATACTGAGCACAAATCAAAAGTTTAAATTACGGTAGTTATTTTAAAGTAACTACAAGTTGCTTCACAGTTTTTTAACAAAGTATGTCCAAGGACTAAATACAGAAATACGCTCGACTAAGTAATTTCTCAAACCAAATGCAATAAGCTATGGTAAGCCTTAAGCAGGTCCAAGTTGCAGTCTTGTTCTATAATATCTGCATGAGTATTTTATAATGTTATAGGTTATTAAGCATGTTGATGTATAAAAATATGCAGAAAGGTTGGCTGTTCATAGATCATACAGCACAAAGAGATACTAGCTACATAACAAATTAGTAACAGCTGGATGATTTGGAACCAGAAGGCCTAACGTGCCAGTACAGGGCAAATTTCATTCAGTTTATGAAACAAGACTACTTTACCTAGGGCAATAAAACAATGCCTCTAGACTGGATTTTGCAGAACCTGGGGCTCCCTTGTGAAACTGCGTGATAACTTCAGTCATGCCAAAGATGCCACAGGATCAGGGAGCCCAGCAGAGAAATTCTGCTGCCTGGAAAGATTCTGGCTTAAGAAATCCTCATCACTTGAAGAGTTGAAATGAATAAAGGAATTAAGCTTGAGGTTACAATATTAAAAATGGAAGTCTATGCTTCTATGCTTTAGTATGTCTTTATGAATATTTTGATTTCTTTAAGAATCATTTATCTTTAGAAAGATTTCATTGTATGAAGTGCTTAAGATTTTCTGCTTTTAGATTCTCTTTTGGCAGAGGGGTGGTTTTTTTTTCCAGTGGAAAGAATCTTTAGCTTTAATGTCATATTTCAAAAGAAATTTTCTTGCTGTCTTTTGCTCTTTCCCTTTGACAGCCATCATTGCTGAGTAATGCCCAGGGTCGTACTTTTGAAAAGCAAATTATTCCTTTGCAACATTGCTGCAGGACCTATGGCAGAGCCTATATCCAGAGGACTAGGCACTTGTCCTTTTATAAGATATAGGTTGAATTCTGTAAGGGATGTATCTGGCACAGGAGTTAGATGCAGATCGGTAAAGAAATATGAAAGGGAAAATCAGCAACTGTAGAAATGGGTTTAGGAATATATACGCATACATTCACATGTATATACAATTTTGGAATATTAAGCAAGAAATGCATTAAATGTAAGGTCATTTGTTCCACCAGAAAATACACAGTGAGCTATTAGTCCAGATCATTATTTGCTTGGACAAAACTCCAGACTGAGCCAAAATCTTCACCGCAGAGTGCAGAGAGCTTCAACTGAAGTCAAAATAGTTGACCCAAGGTATCAAAGATAAATTTAGTCTGGATAAAGAGTCCTGAAATAATGCCTAGATAGCAGTTATTTTCCTAAGAGAATTTATTACCAGAAAGAAACTTACTTGAAAAACAAAATCTTCTCACATCTTTTGGCAGAACATCAGATATTTTAGTAAAACACAATCATTTTCTCCTGCAACAAATTCCTACCCTTAAGAAATCTTAGTACAAAAAGTCACTAGCATTCAACGCATATTTAGTGACAAAATGGGACCAATGTCTCTAATGGGACGCTTAGCATAAATATGGCATTGCAGAATGATTGTCCAGTTCATTCATTGCTAAATCCTGCTTCCATAAAATTAATAAATTCTATTAATTGCAAGGAAAGCAGAAGTGGGCATTTACTCACGTGATGATTCAAGAGATAATCCTTGTTAAAGAGTAGGTTTGTTACCACTGAAGGTGACAGATTAACAAATCCTGACTTTGATGCTTACTATTTTTTTCAGTCATATGGCAGGTCTTTACAAGGACCTTAAAATTTTCCCTATTTATAATTTGATTTCTACTCCCTAGTTTTGTTCCAGCATTCTAGTTCAACTGGTTTTATGGTTGTCCAACATAAAATATGACTAGTTGGTGTATGACATGTTACCTCTGCAGTGTGTGAACATATTTTGATTTCTACAGCACTGAGTCAGCATTCTGATGAGTTAGCATTTATATTCCCGACAGCTGTTTATTCCTCTCAATGTAATTTCAGAGATAAATGTCCAGAAGGGATTTGCTGCCCCAGATCTATCAGAAAACATATTTAAGATATTCTGTGGTATTTAAATAATAAAAAAATATTATTCAGTAATGCTAGGACAAAAAGTGTTTATTTTTTAACATTAAATAGCTAATTTAAACCTTACTATATTATTTTTAAATATAATGTGGTAAAAAGTCAAAGTATTTTTATTTTCTATGCAAAATCACATCAATGATTTCTAGGGACATTATAAATTCAAGAAACATACTGAAACTTCCAATCAGTACTTTTATTTTACTCCTTTTATTTAGAGTTGAGAAAGTAGCCTTGAGAAGAAAAGAAGAGAGAGGAACCAGTGCACATAAAGGACCAAACTGTTCCTGGAATAGCTGATTGATCGTGTCTTACTACAGCCATGGGACTGGTTGGCACAGTGGAACATAAATCTTGATAGAAGGCAGAACCAGTAGACGAGGATTCACTGCATTCTGAAATTCTTCAGGTGATGCTGCAGGGTTATTTTGGCAAATATGGTGTAGGTTATGGTCATTCATATGCCATCATTTTTTACCGACTTCTTTTTTTTTGTTTGTAATCTTCTCGTAAAGCAGTGCAGATGGCGCAGAATAGGATAGATTTTATTTTCCTGCACCAGCCCTATAGACTCTATAAGGTGCACTACCTGTATTAGCACAGCTGCCTTATCTTTGGATTTTAGTAAGAGTAGACTCTTTCTAGGAGATGTTTCTTCTGAACACTCTTCTGTTAGACGTGGTTTACAATATGCAGGGAAATTAAAAGTTACTGTTAGTGAGATTATAGAAGTGTATGTTATCTGTGCAAAAGTAAAATCCAATTCTGAATCCCATTAAATTTTGATTTTGATCATGTCTGGTGGCAATGAATTCTACAGATTACTTATGATTTTGATAAAAGAATTAAAAATAATACTTAGTTTCGATGTTGTTCTCTATTCTTCCAAGCTCCATTTTTTCTTGTCTCAGGACAAAAAGTAAAAAGGGATTCTTGATACAGCTTCTCTGAAAGTTCAGTTCATATCCTCTCTTACTTACCTTTTGCCTTTTCCTACTCTCTAGTCTAAATCAAACAGTCCCTTTTTTCAAACTCGGATAGAAAGATATCTTTGCTTATTAGAGTAATAATATATATTGTCTAATAACTTTAATTTCACTGTTATTGATTCTTTATTTCTTCTTTTCTGATAAAAGAACAGTGAACAGTATTACAGAATTTTCTTTCTGCACCCTAATATTTTGTATGCTCTTTTGGCTGCTGTAGACCACCAATCATCAGTTCTTACTGAGCTTTCTATATTACTTGCAAGTGCTTTTTTTTTTCCTCCCATGGTAACTATAAATTTAGAAATAAAGACAATAGGCCAAATTAACTTGCAGGCAATTCCATTCATCTCAGTTATAACTGTGTCCATAAATGAACCGACAAACCAATGAATAAAACCATCATGGTTACTACTTCAGTAAAGTAAGACTTTTAAAATAGAAGCAGTACTTCTGATGCCAAACTCTTTAATAGAACACCGAAACTCGAATGTTATTACCCTAAGACTTTTTTCCCAAATCCTTACTTATGTTAATAAATGAGGTTAAACAGGAGGTGAAAATCTTCATCCGTATTTACCATTAAAACTTAAGCTATGGGGCAGACTTTATTGTCAAAAGAAACTGTCTTGAATCTTAGCATTCAAGATCATTTATATGGCTGTGACATATGCACCATAAAGAAAGAAGTGCAAGTAGAAGTTAATAATCTCTTTGATCAATTAATGAAAATTCATTTGGGCCATTTCTGTACAAGTGCTGCATCACCAATGTAGACTAACATGTAACTTTCTCAAAAATCATTAAATGAATCTTGAGATTGGACAGTGGTTACAAATTATTTGACCCCTTCTAAAATCAATTCATAATCCTGTGTCTGCATTTGTCAGTTTTCTTCTGGCTTTGTAAAACATCCTGAAGACTGCAGTGCCTGTACTGTAGTTTTGTATATGTGTGTGTTCAACATTCCAATTAGATTTAAAAGTGTAGTGAAGAATGGGCATCAGGGTCAATATATTTGTATAAAAAAGTATTCTAAGTTTGATGCTTTGCTTTATTCCCAGATCTGTGGATAGTATAATTTCTTATATAGCTCAGTATTAAAAGATGTGAAAAAAATGTAATTTAATTGATTGAAATGCTGCTTTAAGTGATTGTGTATACAGCTCTTTGCCTCTTGAGAAATCATTAGCTTGCACAGTAAACACCTACATATACTTTTACTGCAAGAACTCTAAAAACTTTGTGCTGAGATTCACATGACTATTCATGCAATATCCAACACAAAAGTTTCCAAACCACTGTACAATATAAAGTGTGACTGATACCAAAAGCAACAACAATGATAATTTTTTTTCCATAAACTTAGTATCTGTTTCTTGGTAATATTGTTACTAGTGTTATTTATATGATTTCAGTGCCCGGAGTTCCCAGATGAGACTAATAAATGTGTATTCCAACCTAGAAGTGTTTACAATCTAAGTGTGTCATCTTGGAAGTATTGCTATGACAGAAAGATCTAAATGATGTTATTACATATAGTTTAATACATTTTTTTCCTCAGTGTGCAAGCAGAGCATACGCCAAGAGCACTCTTAGAAGAAATATTTTTATGGCAATTTTATGATTCAGTGCTGTTGGGGTGGAGCTGTAGCAAAGAATATGTAAATTTACAGAGAGGTAATCTTTCTAAGTACAGCCAAGCCTTAAGACAGAATGCTTCTGTGAGAAGTTTTTACTAAGATGCAGTCATTTTGTTATGATCTCTTACTCAAGGACTGGTTTAAATGTAAATTAAGTTATGGCAAGAATATATGCATATTCCAAGTGACTGATCAGCACAGTAACAGCGGCTATGCATACTACCAAGTCCACCTCCTCTCACACATACCCCTTCTCAAAACTGACACTTCCATTTTATTAATCTTTACCAAACCCCCCTCACTTTTATAAGAGGAAACTATTACAGAAGGGAAGAATCATCTTAAGAGGAGAACATTGGGATGGTGGGTGGCTGGCTGGCTGGGTTGTTGGATGGATGGATGGACAGGAAGCTGTAAGGCCTGATCCCCTTGTCTGTATTTGGGCTACTGTAACACTGCAAAGTGTACCTGGGATGCATATGTAATGCAAAAAGGCTGTCTGGATGGTGAAGAGATGGGTTAATATGCATATAGTAGCCCCATCACAGCTCGCAGAGTATGGTATTTAGCTGGATTACTGCTGTACCCTGACTCTGACACAAAGAACAACCTTTTAGGCATTCCTAGCCACGAATAGCCAAAAATAAGTTAGAGTAGTCTGAGGCTCCACTGATTAACTGTAGAGGCCAGAAATTAGGGAAGTTCAGAGATCAGAAAAAATGTTTTCAAGGCCAAAAGCTACCTTCATCCTTTTTCTGGTTTTGTTGCAAGCAGAGTCCAGGAAGAATAGATAACTTCGTTCTGGATATTTTGAGACATAAGATATTATGTCAGGAAGCACGCATAATGCATTGCTATGGTAATGGTTACCACAGTTGGTATCTTTTATGGAAAAAAAAAAAATTCTGTATAAGTGTAGTTAGCTTACATAAGCAACTGCCACTTTAGTCAGAAGTGCCTTTTAGTTATCTATAACATCTTAGAACTTGTCATATTTTACATTTTATGTAGCAAAGGTAGCAGTTTACAGAAGTGACAATTTATATAGATGATATTGCAGGTTATTACCCTGAGCTGAGCAGGCTACTAAAGACACAGTCTTGTCTTTATTATGATGTGCTGTACTTACAATACAATTAAATACAGTATCTGATAACTGCTAATGTGCCAACAGTTGCAAGAAATTCCAATAACAGACTGGAAAGTACTTTTTATGGTATTTCTAAAATGGAAATCTCCAAAATAACTTGTGAAAGACAGTTGTTCTGACATCTTTATTTGCTTTTCTCTTCTCATCCTTCATTTCTCTTTTACACTTCTTTCTACTGCTGACTATAGCCATGGCTTATCTGTTCCAGGTGCCAAACTGAGATGAGCAGCTTCCTGTCAAATAAGCCAATGCTACTGGACGAATTGACCTTGACGTGACTGCTGTGATGCCAAAAGCCACAAGCTAACTGGTAACAACTGTTAGGTATGTCAACGCTAATTTTTATTTTTGATGCATGTCATAAAAATATCAGGTGGTAAAGAAGCACAACAATGCAATCCCTTGGTTCATCAAAATCTAATCCTCTTGAACCTCAATAAACATTTGGGATCAGACATAATGTGAATAAAACCTTTTCCATATGCATATTACCTGCTGTATTAGCTCCCAATTTACAAAACATGTTTGCACTAAAAATACATGCAAAATTAGGGATGGCACCCTCACAGCAGTAATACTGGCAATGACTTGCGCATGCCAAGTAGCAGATGTTTGGAGAAAGCTGGTCAAGGTTTTGTCTCAGTAATTGCTGGCAAGAAATGGCTGTTCCTGCTTTTCTTGATCCTTGATTGCATTGGCTCAATACATCCTCTCTTGCAGAATATCCTCTATGAGGAGGTGCATAATCCATGACAATTTTCTTTTATAGATTCTTCCCACATAAATTTCATCAGGAGAGCAGGATTTGTTTTCTATTTCCAATGCCACTCCGAATCATTCAGATGTGGAGAAAAACATGACCATTCATGAAGGAGCTCTGTGTTTCCATACCAAGCACATCCTTAGAAGCTCTTTTGAGGACTAACTACTTCTCTAAATAATCCTTGGAAGTAGGAAAGTGTGAGGTAGAATAAACGAGAGCACCAGGCTCTGCTTTTTTCTTTCTAGCTGCTATTTTACAGAAACACCTATCCTCCCAAATTCTTTCCCCAGACAAAACATAGGAGTTTGGGAGGGGGAAGGAAGGAGAGTAGTATCATTTAAGCCTGTGAGCCTACTTTCAGAATAAAGGGAATAAATCTGCACATACAGGATTGTTCTGTACAGAATATGGGGTACAATCAATCCTGCTTTTTAAAAACATTGCATGTCATTGGCAGCACTGAGGGTTGACTGGAATGCTGATTTACATTTCTAGAAGAGAGTTACTACATCAGTAAAGATGATTACAGGTAAGAAATTACAATTATGTTTGAAGACTGTCATGTCTGGATTTCAGTGATGATATTTCCTGTTCATAGTTCAAGGCGTCTCACTAGAAATGGGTATATTTCAGATTCCCTACACATTTGTTTAAATATTATAAAGTTAATGAATCATAGCAACATGACAATCCTGCCTGATACAGCATGGACTTACTGTATTTACTAGGATTTAGAAGTGTGGTTTCTGTAAAGTGCTAGCTGGTGCATTCTGATACGTGTTCTAACAGTACAGTGGCCCTAATTTCTGTCTTTGGATGGAGCCTCTGGTTACTGTGCACTGCCTGCTCAGTGGTTGGTTGATTTCATTCATCTTACAAATTACTCACTAACAAAAAATGAATGAGCAGTGGTGCATTTAAGGACCCTCCAATTTGGAGGACCTCCTTGTCAATGTCCTACTGCCTGGCCTGGCCTGGCTTTTCACCGCACCGAGAAGAGGGGGAAGCTTGACAAGGGGGATCCAACTCACTGTGAAGCCATTTTCTGTTTCCTTATCCTGTTATATGGCTGAACAAAGCACAACTAGGCAAGACCTAACAACTCCTTGGACACCTTTTGGAAGCAATGGGTGCTGTCATGTTCAGTGTACCCTACTTCAGCCTGGTTTCCCATACATATCTGATATCTGCATATCTGATCCTTTAATTGTCTTTTTTTCAGGTTTTATCTCCTTCTATAAGCTATTTCTTTTCCGGAACAAAGAATTCCAGCCTGCTCAATTATTTTTCCTATGGAAACCATTCTGTCCCATGCATTGTTGCCTTTCTCTGAACTTTTTCCAGATCTAATGTAACATTTTCAAGATGCAAGCACCAGAATAGCACACAGTATTCCAGGTGTGAGCAAACTGTGGCATTGTAGACTGGCATAATTATATTTTCTGTTTTGTTCTTTTTTTCTTTTCTAACAATTCCAAACATTTGCATTTTTGGACTGCTGCCATGCACTGAGTTGATGTTTTTATGAAACTATCTATCTGTCACAATCCCAAACTTTCACTTCTGAGTGGTAACAGGCAGCTCAGAGCTCATCACTTTATTCATAAAGCCAAGAACACTTTTGCCCACGTACATCATTTCACATTTATCTACGCTAAATTTCCTCTGCCATTTTGTTACCCAGTCACTTAGTCTTAAGGCCCATCTACAATTTTATGCATTCAGCCCTCCCATTTCCTACATTGAATAAATGTGTATCCTCAGCAAACTTTTCCACCTCACTGCTAAGACCTTTTTCCAAACAATTTTTGAGTTTGTAAGAAGAATCAATCCCCTGCAGAATTCCACTGATGACTTCTCTCTGTATTATCACTATGCTCACAGAGTTCAAGGTTTGGGAGGGGGCATGATTATGGTGCTGGGGAACGTGGTATTCATTGTAGTGTATATGGCTAATCAACCTGATCTGCGACTTCTGGTTCATCTGTGCCTGACACACTGGTCAGGAAGTGAGTGGATTATTTAGCATTTCCCAGCAGTGGAGGACTGTGCATTTTCTGCCAAGACTCTGCATTCACTTAAGTCCTCTTGAAAGGGATTTTTTCTATATGCAGTCCAGCCCTATGGCCTTTACCTGTCATGTGATTAACCCCCATGTTACATGTCCCCCTTCGTGTGATCAGATACACGAGGTCTCACATGTAAAAAAGAATAAACTTTGGAAGTCTAACTTCTAGTAGGAGGTAGGATGCTAATAGTCTTTGCTAAAGGAATGCATCAGGGCATAGCAAAAGTATTTTAGAGCAAAGGAAGTTTAACAGTACACAGCCTCCTGACCCAATAACATAGGACCCAATACAGCAGTTTAGTGAGGAAACTGCGTAAAAGAGAAATAGAAAGTCTATGGAAATATGATTCGGTTTGATGTAGCATGCAAAAAAAGGAATCATATATAATCTGTTGGAAGTGAGTGAGTATACCAGCAGCAGTAAGTAAAACATATAAAACCTGAACGTTTAAATGGCTATTGTTTTTTATTTGGTTTGGACTTCATGGTCTTGATTTACCACTACAATGCACTTAATTTTGTTGTTTGTATATGGGAAAGTGGGTATGAATGTTTCCAAGTCAGTAAGGAATCATCTCCAAATTCCTCAAGTGTGAAAATTATCATATCTCCAAATTTGGGCTTGTATTCTTCACTGGGTTGTGTTTGGATGCCGTTTCTTCCTATCTGGGGAGCACAGACTCCACAATAGTATTTAGTTTACCACACGCAATGAAGGAAAGGCAGTATTTGTCACTATGCCTTTGACATATCATAGTTACAATTGTATGGGTTGGTAAGGAACATAGACTCATTAAGTGATGCATCAAACCAAGAAATGCTTCTAAACCTCTTATATGTATCCTCTATATTTTTGTGTGTGTGTGTATCATGTCGAGGAAAACTGGGCAAACAAATCATCACTACTAAATGTTATGATATTGTTACAATTCTAAGTAATCATTCACAGCAATAATTTCAACTAGGTAGCCAAGGGATTTTTTAACAACTGTGATATAGTACCATCTACTGGCCAAATTGAACAGGACTTGATCAGAGACATACCTTAAGTTTTCAGTATTAACTGCCAAATCCTGTGTAGTTGCTGCTTGGGTTTATTATTATGGTGCAGAAAACATCCTTCTACTTTTAATAGGTATGTAACTTACTGGATAACCTTGCAAATCTGAATATAACAAGGCTATTTATTGCCCTGGCTTGTGCACCCAGCTTCTTCTCAGACACAGCTTTTTGAATCCTGTGATTTTGATTGGGGAGGACAGAAGATACTAGAAAAAATGTCTTCACAGTTTTAAATCCAACATTGCTTTTTTGAGATTTTTTTTCAATTACTATTTCACTGAGTATTCATTGTAAAGAAAAGTTCTATCTCTAAAGCAAAAAGTTTAAGGGACTTCTGAGCTATTACTTTGCAAATGGTATGGCAAATGAGAAAAGGCCAATTTACTACATCCATTCAATAAGCCTGAGACTGTAACACCTTCTCAATCATCCTGTCTTAGTGTGAATTTACTTTTTGTAACTCAGTTTTTTTAATTGTTAGAAAACAAGATGTTGTAGTTACTTAGCCAGACCATAAGCTTTTCAGCCTAACATACAGCATAGATAATCTGATGTTTATATGAAGAAATATTAAGAAGTTAAATAGAAACTTACATTTAAAAGCATCAGATTGCCATCTTAAAGAAAAAGACAAGTAATTCTTTCGTGACTGCTAGACTATAGTGCCTTGTCAGATAATTGGGTCTTTGTCCTCAACAGTGCTGAGATTAAGGCATGAATTTAATTTTTTGGATTCTGATCCCTGTCCTTTTCCAAGTTTCTGAAGGAACACAAAACACATGCCAAAATGCCATAAGCATTCTAATTCCTAAATTAATAATGATGTTTAGAGGTGTCAGATGCCAGCATATCGCTGTCCAAATAAATTGTAAAAATGTAGTGCTCTGGCTTAGCTCTGCACTTCTTCCTGAATAAATGCTGTTTACACAATTTGTACTCATGATTTCTTATTATCTAAAGCAAAGCAGTGACTGTCTCCTTTCCAACAGGACTTATAATAAGCAGTGAAGCTTTGCCACACTTTTTTTCCCCAGTGCAAAATGTTGAATTTCAAATGTTGAAAACTGATTTATTTAAGAGCTGTAAAACACAATTCCAATAGATGCAGCAAGGTATATTCTACAATAGAACTGAGCCATTCCAAAATTTTAAATATAATGGGAAATCCATAAAGCAGACTTCAAATACAAATTAATTACATGCACTATAAAGCATGTATACATGCAAACATAATCCATTTACATGAAAATGGAAAAGCTGCATGCAAAAATTTGTTGTTGCTCGCAGTGTGAAAATAAATGGCCTGTGTTATAACAACTGCAAAAATAGCATCTGATTTTCATAGTTTGGGTATTACTTATTCTGATAATTTATTTGACAGACATTGTGACACAATCTTAATACATGGGAAAGTAACACATATGTGTACTATTAATGCTACTGAGAGTTGTCTGCTTCAGCATTTTAGTTCTCAATCAATGAGAGAATAAAAACTGTTGTTGGAGGACAAAACAGAAAGCCTGAGGAAAATAATTAACGATTTTCTTTTATGCTATCTGCATGATTTTCACAGGGCCAGCATCAAATGTCTAGTGATGCTTGAGAGATAAAGGAAAGTAGCAAAAAAAAAAAAAAAAAAAGTGTTGAAAGCAGTACTAATTAATTTGAGGTCATATTCAGGCAATTACTGACCCAACCTATAATTCCATCCACTTGTCTAATAGGGATTGTCCTTTTTGGAAAGGGTATTCTGGGTACAGAGAGGACAATAAACAGTACCAGGGACAACGTTTTCTGATCCAAAACCGGACCAAGAACATGTCCTTAACATTGATTTGTAGAAGACATGTGATATGGTACTTCTGTCTGGCATCTTTGTGAGGGTGTTTGTAGATAAGCTGCTTGCCCTGTGAAGTCCTAGACCAAATCACAATATGCAAACCCCGAACTTACTCAGTTTCACTTGTGTTAAAGATCACATTTTTACTGTATTCATCAGAGATGCTGGAGCTGTCTCAAGAGGGGAAATTGTGAAAGTAGAGCACAGTATCCTTATTAGGGCTCTCACCTTTAAAATTGAGTGTGAATCCACATACCTTTTGCATCTTTAATTTTGTTTTCTTTTTGCCCAAGGTGCTTTACTGAGTGAACTTTGTAATGACTATAGCTGGTTGACTCTTAACTAACAGGACCATCTTAGTGTTTAGAACTGAGGTGATACTGCTCTTCCCAGACATGAAAAGGAACCATATGTACCATCTATTCTGCAGTGGTAATACTCTGATAACTTGTATAAACATAAATACAAAAACATAGCTTTACAATTGCTATGTAATTGTGTAACATCTATTATTATCTGTATTATCAAAGTACTGTAGCTCACCATGATGCTCCCACTAACATTGTCTGGAATTTTGTCATTTACTTCAGAGACGGGAAGTTCTTGTCCTTAGAGTGTCTGTGTGTCTGACATTTTTCTAGCATTGGAAAAAATACTCTGCAAATGATTGAGAATATTTACAAATATTGAGGAAAGGGCAGTGAAGCTATTTTCCATTTTCTCTTTATGTTCATCTCTTCTTTTCTCATTACTGCTATGTATTTCTAGTTGTCTTTATGCATCCTGTAGTTGTGCACTGCTGTATTTATAGATGGTACTTTCTGTCTCTGATTGGTTGCCTTGTTGATCGGGTCCCTGCAACTGTGGTTTGTAATGTGTGCATTTATGCAAGATACATGTGGGCGGCCCATTTGCATTGTTTCCAGCTATATTGTTTTCTTCAAAAGTGGGGTTGTCATTTTCATGAATTGTTACAAGCACTTGAGACTCTCTTCTCCACCAATACCATATTGATAGTGTAAGATTTTCTTTCTGGTGTTTGACACAAGTGTGGTACTTAAGAAAAAACTAGCATAAACCAGTTAGCTATTATATTTTTCTCTTGGATGGAGGAGATGAGTGTCAACATACAACAGAAGGTGGGGAAAGATTGGCGCTTTTTTAACCTAGTGTCGAGGTATATTTTTTCCCCAGGGCACTGGTGTTGAAGTAAATTGTGTGCTATTGCACACCAGTTTGTCTTCTCATGGAGTTCTCTGTTTCCAGTAGAGGTGGCTGTTCCCTTCTTGGGGACTACTGGGGCTACATCAACTTCGACACTTACAACTGATACACTGCCAGGAGAGCATAGCCCCAGCATCTTTCTTTCTTCTTCGAGCGTACATGGAGGACTGATAGACCATATGCTTTCTTATCAGGTGGAATGTATATAACATTCTTATAGTAAGAGTACCTGACTCTGCAAATACTGATACTGTCACGTTTTATGATACCTGGTTGATTTTTTAGAGCTATCAAGTATTTCCAGCATAGACTAGCTTCAGGAAAGCTTCCATATTTGTCTACTACTTCCCTAATGTGGTTCTTTAGCTGCAGGCACTTCTTAATTGGTTTGGTTTTGTAAGTGAATTGTCTTGTGATGTTACAGGACCAGTGCTACAGAATTAATCTATTTAAAACCAAACGGCACATATTCAGATTATGAATGACTGCAAGTCTCCTGGAACTCTTGTGAATATATATATGGAGAAAGGAGATCTGACTGGGATTTCAATAGTTGTGGGTATAGATCAGCCCATACTGTACAATTTGGGCCCATACTGTATTGTATCAAGTGTCTTTCTATTCTACCATTTCATGTTTCACTGCTACTCAAGATGAACTTAACCTCTTATGACCACAATTTTTTCAATCACTTCACAGTCATTAAGTTTTACTACAGTTCTACAAGCTACTGTAACCAGTCCCTAGCTGAAACTTAACAAAACTAACCTAGACATGCAAAGATATTGAGGCTCCATAATTTACTGTTTATATGCTACTGACACATCAAAGCAGCAGTACAGCTTTTAACTACTTTTCAAGCGTTTTTCTCAGAATGTGTCTATCTTAGCTGGACATATGTAAATTGTCTACAGTATTTCTTAACAGCTAATGAGCTATTGACAGCTCCAGTCTACTCTCAGCTAGATTCCTTATTGAATTAAGCAAAACATGATTCCAAACACACAACTGCAAATGCCTGAACTGAATACTATCTACATAAAATGCAGCATTTTAGGACTTTCCAAAGTTTTGTTTGTGTCCTCTTTTTACGTTCAAATCTCTGAAGCAGAGACTTAAATCCCAGTATCCCAGCATGTATCAAGTTACATGCTGTTCTTACAGAGGTCTTCCTCAGATTCTATTCCTCTTAAAATAAATAAAAATAACAGGAACTGTGATATTAACTTAGGTTGTGTCTCACATTCCAAGAAAGTTTATGAGTAAAATGTACTTCTCTGTATGTACGTAGTCCTCAAACACTGAAAACTAGCAGTGTCATCAATGCATTACATCACTACTGAATACCTGTAGTAGACACCAGAGGTGACCCCCAGCACTCATCAGCATCAAAAGATGTTCATTATACAAAATAGAATCATAGTTTACAAATGCCAAGTAAAATCAGATGCCAATGAAAAACTTCTTGAAAGCATCAGTGGTGTACTTCACTTACATGGAAACTAAGCGACAGGAAATATTGTGATCATTAAAGATATCATGACACTGATAATTTTAACCTGTATTTGTTGAATGATTGATTCAGTCGCTCCTCAGCAGAAGGGCTTCCGTCTTGGTCACTCATCTGACAGGTTTCATGCGGCTCCATCTCTGATACAGCCCTCAGTTTTGTTTGCTCTGATAATGCTGGGAAACGCCTATGCAGACGGTCTGGATAACAATAAAGAAATTTCTCTAATAGCTGATACATAGTTCAAAATAACACCTACAGCTTGATGTAATTCTCTCTGTGATGTTGCATTTGTGTAGGTGGCTTTTTTAGGTAAACATAATTTTTTTTGACCTTTTATAGATAAAGTTGTTTCCATATTCATATTTCCAATAGACTTGAGAGGTACAGGTCAGACAATTTATAGGAATTTTGGAAATAAACCTGAAATTCTTATTCCATATAAACTCCTGTCTGGCCAATGAAGAATTGATTTCCTACCGTATCATATGGACAAGTAACAACCAAATGTTTCTCCACATGGAGTCACTAGGAGCTTTGCTTTATACTATAATGAGAATTTTATAAGAGAAGAGTAGAAGAATCAAGTCACTCATGTCTTGAAGAATAAATACTGTTATAACACCCCTTAAATTACTGTGGGTGTAATTCTTTGAAATAATGAGATGGAAGAGTTCAAAGTGGTGTTAAATCAACTGCGTGCAAGCGACAGTACATCATTCACTGGCCACATTTCACTAGCACAGTTTACAGTTTTTGCAGTGAACTATGTTAGTACAGGGACCGAGTGGCCTCTTGGAACCATGCCGCATTTCCAGTACCTGTCAAATGGTTCTTTCTGTAGGGCATGAAGGCGATGGAAACACATTAAAATACCCAGATCTGCCAACATGGGCAGGTCCAGAAAACAGAAATTGGCCCCTGCTGTACATGCAGTTGATCAATAACGGGGATTGATTCTATTCTGTGTGCTCAGTCAGCCTGCCATAAAGAGTCTCTTTAACAAGTACAGTGGACGGCATGGCACACAACTGCTATGTTAGCTGGGGTGTTGAAGCCACATAGCACAGGCATAGCAACTTCTCATCATTCATCTAGATAGTATTCCTTCCATTTTGATTCCTTTGTCCTACCAATCAGCTTTTATAGAGTGGAGAAGAATATTCTTTTAATGGAAATAATAAACAATGCTCTTTTTCATCATACCTTTCTGTGTACCTTCTAACAGGGTTTATCGAAATCAATCTATAAAAATCCACAATGCATGAAAATCCACACTGCATAATCCATTTAACTGAATCTGCAACATATGCGTGCGTGAATTTAAACAGATTATGTGCATGAATTAATGTGAATATATAGCATGGGTTTTTCTTTCCCTGCTATCCAGTAGATTATTATTAGCAATAACGGATTCTAAAACTAGCTTTGCACATTTGATGTATGCTACTGGGGGAGGGGAAGGAGGAAAGAGTGTAATAGTGGCTGAGCTGAGGCAGCCTGAGGCATTTTTCTGCCTACACAAGGCACAGACAGACAGAATGGATTGGGGACGCTGTTCCAACAGTATCCTTTACTCTTTGGGAAATGTGCAGCATTGGCTTTCGCCTTTTTTTCTCAGTATCTACTATGATGTTGTCAGGGAGACAGAGTCCTTGACTTGCACCCAACTGCCGAGGCCATCACCCGTTATAACAATACTACCCCCCAAACCTTGTACCCACCGGAAGATTTAAGTCTGTTCTGTGACAGGCCCCTGCATGAAATGTTTAGGTGGTATAGAATAAAAATCTTCCTGCACCGTCTCTGCAGTTAATTCAGAGGAAGCCAAAACTTCACTCCAAAATGTGTATTCTGAAAGACCTGGCTTTATAATGTATTTATAATCCATTTTATTTATATTTGTATGTTTTTTTTTTTTAAATGATAGCGTAAAGAGGCCCTAAGTAGCCTTTTCATAACGTGGCTGTCCATGAAGTACATTCTACATGTATTAAAAGCCACAATAACATTTGTGAACCTCCTTTGATTTTCTTGTAACTGCCATAAAACTGTACTGTAAATTGATCTTGAAAAGATACACTAAATGGGCATCTGTTCATAAGTAAATCAGGGTAAAATATCTATTGCCTTCTTGAGTAATTGGCTCTCTAACTGTCAATTTTAAAAGTAATCAGATTTTCAAGAGAGGACACCGACTACAGCTATTTTAAAGGTCAAAATTGGTTTTTATTTTAATTTTTCTTACTTAATGTATTAAAATTCTTACAGTACTCAGACTTACTGGTTTTTATTTATAAATAGTTGTAATACTAAGGTGTTTAAACCTGTTACTGAATGGATTGGTAAAAGACATGACTATTTTAATTAAATTCTAAAAGGACATTCTGTATATAACCTTTCAGCACAACCCTGCAGTCGTTGCTGAGAAAACTCTAGCTGACTTGAAAGACTCAAATTTGAAATATAACAGACACAAAAAATAAAAATAGGTCACTAGGATATAATTGTAAACACTCTGCACATATTTTTTCACATTATCTTGCTAATATGTCTAGTAAAACATTGTTTCTCAAATAGGTATGAATTGTGCCTGATGTCCAAATAACATTTTGATTAACTTCAATTGTATCGTTGATATTTAGTAATGCAATCTTTTTCATGCAGTTGTTTACAGACAGGTATAGTAAATAATGTGACTTACAAGAAAAATGTGAAAGGGATCACTCTGGCACTATGACAACAGAACTTCTCCATCTATTTTTAAATATTTCAGAAATGGGAAGGAAAGTAAAAGATCAGTGTTACATGTCTGAGCTAAGTATTATCAGTAGTACTTAGGAATCCTTTTCCCTATCCTGACTCTTATTCAGTAGTAGCAGCAATGTTAATATACAGTATTTTGCTACCAATTTAAATGTTCAAAGTATAACCATAACATATATTTTTAAAATAATTTTTCCTTCCTGTTATTTTCTCTTTTATAATAAAGAACCATAAAGATGGCAAATACTCTCTCTTGTTTAGTGTAAGAGAGAAAGTAAACACTAATTATAGCAAATAACTATTAGTGTCAAAGGATTCCAAGACATTACCAATATACACTTAAGCATTTCAGAGCAGACAGTGACCTTACCTTCATAGCCAAGGAGAAAGCATGCCAGTAAGTTAGGACAGACCTCCTCCAAAATGGAATAAAAAGCAGAGAAAGCACTTGGGCCTTTTAAAGAGAGTTTATCTAAAAAATATTCAGTTCTTTTCTTGTAGCTCTCCTGAGACCAAATGTCTTTGTATTCCTCCAAGGAAAAGACTCTCTTGTAAACCAAATATGACAGCACTTTGTTCACATCCAGCTCTTCCAGTATTTTCTCTCTCTGATTGCTTGGGATTTCAGAAAGCCACTTATTCCTGTTTTCATTTTCTCTTTTGGTAGGTTTTGCACAGTTATAAAACCAAGATTTGGCTGTTCTTCCAAACATTTTGATAGTTAAATAGAAAATAGAAAATTCTGCTTCTGCATTTATTGTGCAGTATTCAGTATGCAAAGTAAACATAATGTGGATGGATAGAATGCAAATACATACTGCTGTCTGTAATTATTATAATTCTAATGCAATAAAGAAGGCCTACATACAAATTCTAAAGAAATCTAGCTCAGTGCCTGCAGCCTCCTAAGAGGATTACATTACACTAATTAGCCCTTTACAACTGTTAACAGCTTCTGAACCGTAATGATGAGACTGAAAATTGCTTAGTTACTGTTACTTTTTAATTCTGTAACCGATCTTCAAAGATATTCCTTTGCAAAAAATAATTCATTCAAGAAGACAGCTGATCAAACTGAAATAATCTGTACAAGCTAGTACAGGACATAAAATAAGGTGTCTTCTGTACACTTTAATTTGGTATTCCTCAGAGGCCATACCCAAACCACAGTATAAATGCCCTCCACTTCTCTCATAAAATATTAGCTTTACAATGCAATGGAATTACACATTTAGGAAGCATGTTTCTGTAAATATATTGTAATCCTATATGCAAAAGGTAAAGAAAAGGTTACAGAATAAGACCTTTTTTGCGAAGGTAAATATGTCACTGTTAAGAATAACAACATTTCTGCATGTTTAGATCTTTAAGTTGCGTCCAAGCAAAATAAAACACCATATAGCATCCATTTCACGGACGAGGTTTAACAGTGGAGATTACTGCAATCCCAGTGGAGGTGTTCTGCCACCGATAATCACTCGTTGAGGATCACACATTATATAACCTCCCTTATGCAAATGCTGCTTAATACATGGACGTTGTGCTCTTGTTTTCATACTTTCTGTCAACATAAATTCCCTGTATAGAGAAGCTGTGGGTACTTCCTGCCTCCTCCTCCTCCTGTTTCTTAGTCTATTTTTTGTATTATTTCCATTACCTCCAACTGATGATGCATCCATGGCCTCACTCGTGCGGCCTTATCTGCAGTTTTCTTAAGGGTACTTTACCTGTTGTGTAGCAGACAAAAATATTTTGCCAAGCTTTTAGGAAAATAAGTTTCATATTTTTAGTCCTTATGATCTTCAGATGCAACCACTGTGTCCTCCTGCCAGGCTGCTTCTGTTTCTGAAATTTCAAGCATTCATCAGTCAGCATTAAAGTTGACCACTGACCATATAATAATTCAGGAATTTTATTGTGTATATCACCATCCAAACAATTAACTAGCCAGGCTTCACAGAATTGTTTGGAAGCATTGCCTGTCACCTTGTGGTTATTTGTAGATACAACAAGCCTCGTATGTGACCCATTATCTGGAGTAAGGACGAGTGGAATTATGTGTTATTTTAAGCCATATTAATGGTCCCAGTTTAGAATGTTATGGCTTATTGACCATAGCAGTGAGATTCTCATGCTGTTTCTGCAATCATCTTGAATGTACTCAGGTAGAGCTACCTATGCATTGCATGGCATCACACACCACAGGACAGACGACCCACTAGGGGGAAGATAGATAGGTGGTGAAAGGCATCTGCTATCCTATTAGTCAGGTAGTACAGGTAAACAAGGGTAACACGCAGTAGGCAGAGGAAGCAGCCAGCCTATCTGAAAGGCCTGGCACATCTTCTAGGCAACCTTTAAAAGTAAGGGCTCCTTTGTAAGCCTAATTCTTAAGATTCCCTTTGATTTTTGAACCTCCATAGGGGTAGTAAAAATACTACACACACCCCTTCTTTCCATATTCTCAATGACACCTCATGCTTTTTTTTTTCTCTCCAACTTGTTTCTCTCTCGGAAGTTCTACTAATATTAATGCTGCAATATCTCAGCAGGTAAAAGATCCTGATAAAGCTTAGTGCTCCACATGTTAGACAGCATCTTACGAATCAGCCTTCTCAGCCACTAAGACTTCTGATGGTAAGTATTTTCCATTACTTCAATAAATGCTACAGCAAGCCCAAAGTTACAGGTTTGGGGTTCATAAGACAGTGCCCAGAGATGAGATACAGGGGATATAACCTGAATACATTTCTCAGAGTTTAACCTCAAAACTAAATCTGTGTTTATTTTATTGTGCTGATCACACTGATGGTCATCAGTATCCTAAATGGAAGATTCATTAAATTCTGCTCAGTAGTGAATTTAGAAGTTAAAAAAACAGGTAACCTGTCAGATTAATCATGAAATGAATTTTTAAAGGAAGCTATAGAGTACATCTTGTTTTTACACATGTCCATGGCAGTTCTGCCCATGACAGCCCATCCTCAAAGAAGAGTAACCTTGCTATAATAAGTGATAGACATAGGTGTTGGTAAGATGCATCTCTTCAGAAACGTAAGGAAGAATTGGTGCAAATGAAAAACATACAAAGGTATCAGTTTGCTGAGGGGTATTCTCAATACACATTACATAACAAAACTAGTTTTAAAAAAAAAAGTTTTGCTGGGGCAGAATTACTAAAAGAATTAACTACAAAGCTGTTGTTAGAAAATTCTGGGCATTCATGAGAGAGAAAACAGTACTTTGCAATGAAAATGAGAAGAAAAGTTGGTATGATATGAAATGGTTAATATAGACAGTGAATTGTACTACCCACAGTCATCATCACAGGGAGACATAAATGACAGCTTGAAATTTGTGAGTATACAACATAGGAGTGTCTTTGGGCTCCATGCACTGAATAATTTGCAGGTTTTTTTCTAAAGAGGTACAATGTTTTGAGCCAGAAATGTCCCCATTATTTTTGTTGGTAAAAGAATATATCCTCTTAATCTCAAATATATTTTTATAAAATCTTAAAACCACAAAGAAAAATGGGTGACATCGCAGGAATTGTAACAAATTGTGGACAAATACAAAACTTCACTCTCTACCTTCTCACATACCATGTAGTTATTTCCAGTTGTGTAAGCTAGAGAATAAAATGCTAAAATTCTGATCTAGTAATTGCCAGAATTCTAATAAAAATCGACACCTTGCAAAATCTGAGTATTGGGTAAAGGCAAAAATTTGAAAGTGTGTGTTGAGAAACTGAAAACAGAGAAGTGGATGTAAAGTATAATCAAGGGAGGAAACTAGAGAAATGGAAGATGACAAAGTATTTGAGACAAAAGGATACCTCAAAATACATGGTGGAAATAAAGGATTTGTGATGGAGAACTATTGTTTTCCCAGGGTCAAGGAACTGAGGGATTTAACTGCAATGACCTGGACATGATACAATGCAGACTGGCTGTGCAATAGAAGATGTACAATCTTTCCAAGCTCTGGGTCCTAACTGCCTAGCAACTCAAACCTCTTCAAATGGTTTACTTTGGTGCCAAGTTCCGCAATTTGTGCAAAGATGCTCTTTAGTTCAGACAGCCTAATCTCGTAAGGATTGGTGTCAAACTGGAAGCATCCACTAGAAATAAGTTCTGGCAGTGTTTATTTGACATTGTAGTGAAATAAGGATGCAGTCCAACCCGCACTTCTTGACATTGACATTGTTTTGTAATGAGAATAGCGATGGGGGCCACAGGGTGGCTTGGGCTGGAGTGAGATCTGTTACAGGGGTGGGAGGGCACAGGCTGTATGAACTATTGCTTATGTGACAGTATTTTGGGTTTTAATTCCTCTGCCCATCTTGCTTTTGCCACTTTTTATTCATTTTCCAATGTTCCTCTCTTGTCTGTAAACCTCAATTCCCATTGTAATGCCTGGATCCAAGCTGGTTTTTGGAGGAAGTGTGGCTGTAGGCAGCTCTCACAGGTGGATGTGTTTAATGGCTGGCCATCAGCGAGAAAGGACAATAAACCAGCCGCAGCTGAGCGTCGGGGCTGACAAGACCCTGGGCTGGGCCTCAGCAGCGTGGAGGGTGGGCCACCGGCGGCCTACGCTGATGAGCGGGCTGGGGGGCTGCGTTCAGCGGGGCGCCATCCATATTTTCCATGCTCTGACCATGTCTCTGTCTTTCCAAGGCACCTGGTAATTATCCTCCTTTTTTGGTTGAACAGTCCTTTGAAGGACCAAGACATTGGTGATGTTACATGTAGGTCCTTTGAAAGTATGTACTTACTGCAATATTAAGTATTGTTTAACTGTTGCTTTTCTGTGTTTTTAATAGCAAATGAGCTCCACAGATGCCTAATTGGACAGTTGGGGACATAAAACAAACTTGGTGTGTTTTTTCCCCTCCCTACTCCAAACTACTTGTGCCTGTCATGCTCTCCACGAAATGGCACGATCAGGGTGTTGACAATTAGTGATGTGGTTCTTCACTGCAGCCCCAGTTTATTCGGCTGCTTGTTTATGGGGGTCTTCAGTTTCAGGTACATTGAAGTGGGACTCAGACACGAGCTGTGGATACCGACACTCCCCAGTCGCTCACGGCTCGGAGCAGGCGGCGAGTGTGTTTTATTACCGCCGCAGCAGCGAGGGCTACAAGGAGGCCTTTACCACGTAGAAGAACGAACACTTAACCCTCCTGCAAGGCTCTGAAGCCCCACCGGGCCCGGGCGGGGCCAGCTCCGCAGCGAGCGGCCTGAGCCCCTCCGCCGAGGAGGGCAGGGCCGGGGCCGGAGCCGGACCCGGCGGCGGCGGCGGGGTGGGACCGGGGAGGCGGAGCGGGCCGGGGGCGTCCCGCCGCAGGAGGGCGGAGGCAGCCCGCTGCCGCCGGGGGAAGATGGCGGCCGCCGAGCTGGCGGCGCTGCGCCTGTCGCGGCAGGAGCAGGAGCTGCGCTGGCTGACGGCGGAGGTCGGCCGACTGAAGGAGCAGGAGGCGCCGTGCTGCCCCGCGAGCTGCAGCCCCGAGCTGCAGCGGCTGAGGGCCGAGAACGAGAAGCTGCGCTACCGCCTCCTGCACCTGCGCCGCAGCCTGGCGGCCGAGCTGGGCAGGGCAGCGCCGGCGGAGCCCCCGGCCGGCGGCCAGGTAGCGCCCGCGGCGGGGACGGCCCCGGGGCCCTGGCGGGGACGGCGGCGGGGGCGAGCGGCCGCATCGCCCTGGGGTGGGCCGGGCCTCTGCGGGGAGGGAAGGGGCAGAGGGACTGGGCGGCGGAACGCCTGGCCCCGGGCAGCGGGGTCGGCGGTGGCCTGCGGGATGGAAGCCTGTCTCGGTCTCTCTCCGCGCTTCTCGTGTGCCCGCTGCAGCGAGCAGCGCTGCTCCCGGTAGTTCCTGCCTTCTCGCAAAGGTGGAGTAAGTTTATCGGACCGCCGAAAGTTGTTTTCATTGCTCGCTAGGCCGTTTTAATCTCCCAGGGTCTCGCTGGGGTGATTTTGCCGGTGATGGTTGCAGTAGTAAAATTGGGGAAATTGTGTTGACAAGATTTTGCTTGGTGAGCAGTTTTGCTGTGTCTGCTGAACATCAAAAGGATGCAATTTAGACGTGTCATGAGAAGTCTTTCCTCTCTACTAAGGACATCTCTTATTCGACTTGTAATTGCCTTTGTAGCCCAATATTGCACTGATCTGGTTTGGTTTTTTCAATGATTGCTGGGAAAAGTCTTAAAGGCATAGGGGTATCCTTCATATAATCACTGTTTTCAGAAAGTCTCCAGTGCAAGTCCAGCTGTTGCAGTGAATCAAAATAAAGAGGAGAAGAAAAAAGAAAACGAAGTTGTGAACCGACATCGAAATGATGTAAGTGGTTATTTTATACCACATAATAACAGAAGGAGTATTGTTTGGGTAGGTTCAGAAAAGGTGCTGAAATCTGAAATACTTTGCTGTATTTTGAAATTCCAGATTTTGGGAAGAAGGCTTGCTATAGCGTGCATATAGCAAAAATCATTATCTAAGAGCTTCCTCTTGCATGTAATTAGTAGGGTTACTTATACATTCTTAGATCTCTACTTTTTATGTAACAAAAGGATTTGGGCTATTCGGAAATCAGGGTCAAGATACTGTGCTTCCTAAAGAGGGTGATGGTTCATGAATAGTTAAACAGCGTGCATGATGACTGAAAGAGGATCTTGGCAGCACCAGCTGTAGTTCAGTAGATCTTAATAATTCACCTTATGCTAAACTAAAGGAAGCTTCCCGTGAGCTCTCTTATTTGAATCTCATGCTTTGAATGGACTGGCAGAAGTGAGGGCTTGTTGGAGTGATCCAAACTTCTCTAGGGTGTCAGCCCAATACAAATTCTGGGGCAGGAATATAGGCTGAGGTCAAATTCACAAAGCCATTTAGGCCCAGATTGATGAAGGTGCATTGGAAGATTGGAAAGCCACTGTAAAATAGTCGGCAAGTTGGATGGGACTATCCTGTGTATAATCATTTACAAATGCTTTACTGCATATTAGTATAAATTCTAGTACAGTGAAATCTGGTCTCACTTGGAACCTCTAGGGTTGCATGAACACTGTGAATCCTTGTATTCCATTTCTCTCACAAATATATATGTGTATGATTTAATTTATTTGTTACAGCTACAGTCTGAGCCAAGCTTCATAGAAGACAGACTGAAGCTTTACGAAGTACTGAAAAAAGAACATGATGCTTTGCTAGCTTACAGAGCGGCCAACCAGAGCAAACCTATCAAAATTACTCTGACGGATGGAAAGACGGCTGAAGGGGAATCTTGGAAAACCACGCCACATCAATTAGCTGTAGGAATTAGGTAACCTGCAGATTCAAGGAGTTGTACTTTTGCAGGGATAAATCTGTTACTATCATTTGTCATATGTCACGGTCAGTGAATGGTGACTCTCTTAAGTTGGTTTATTTGGAAAGCATCGAAACTTCAGCTTGATGCAGAAGAAACAGCTGGGTAAAGTTACTGTTCTGAGTGATGCTTGAGGTTCTGTGCTGGGATCATAATGCTTGCTTCCAATTAAAAAAATATAACAACCAGTGAGACTGCTAGGAATTAAGAGAGACAGATGAAGTTTTGTGAGTTACCAGATAACAGTAGAAACTGTTGTTAGAAGCAGTCTTTCCTCCAGATCCCCAGCACTGAAAACTGTTGTATGAAACTTTAAGACCTTAAGGGTCTGTACCTTAAAAGTACAAAAGTGGTTAAGACGACTACAGAAACAAAAATGAATGGTCTTTAGGTGCTGCAAGATACGGGTGGGGTCTCATAGGGTTTAGAAACCTAAGCACTTTTGCAAATCTGAACCTAAATATTTTGGTCTTTTGTCATCATTTGTGTTTTTTAGTCAAGTGTTGGCTTCAAATGCAGTCATAGCCAAAGTGAATGGTGAATTGTGGGACCTGGATCGTCCACTGGAGGGAGATTGTACTCTGGAGCTGCTTATGTTTGATAATGAAGAAGCAAAAGCTGTGAGTAGAACGCTGACTGCTTTCTGCTTGATTAAAGGAACTAATGACATGAAACTGATTGCAGCCTTAGGCTTTTAAAATCTTGAATTAAAAAAAAAAAAATCCCCAAAACTATTGAAGTAATGTATTTGTCATGATTTGACAAAGATTAGATACTAAGTACCTGTAATCTATAGATGAATAAAATCTTAGTGTTCTTTCCTTCCCTTCTCTTTTACATAAAAAGGTTATTTCTCAAACAAGATCATATGGAATGTCTTGATTTGTATGCTAACTTGAAATAGTTTGATGTCTTCTAAGACACATGTTCTATGGTTTGACTCTGCGTTTGAAGATCAGACACTGAAAGCAACAGTGAGGTTGTCTTACAGTTTTCTAAAAATTGTCTAATATCAGATTTGAGTCATAAATGAAATCTACACCTCCTTGTACCGACACTGTTTATTAGAAACTTAAGTAGGCATATCTTAGTCAATTCAGCTATGAATATACTTAGCGACACACCCAAGATCTTTTTTTATGGGATTCAGTCTTAAGCCTATGTTTATCTTTATGCACTAGAATTAGACTTCATTTTGCCAAGAATTATTCATGTGATTAAGCTTGTTTGAGGCATTTCAGGAGCCTGTAAAGGCTTTATCTTGTAGCAGTGGCTATGAAGTGGTCTGAACTAATAGGGACTTAGAACGTAAGACTTATATTGATCTACTGGGTTGTTGACTCCCCTCTTCTGACATTTCAGGTAATGTGGTTTACAGTCCTATTAATAAATGTACTGTATGTGAACAATGATAACTTAATTGGCTACATTGCTTTAGATGTGGTTAGTATTGCATGGCCTTTTAACTGACCGGAAACTAACTTACAAATGAACAAGGTACAATAAGTACTAAGGTGATGGAATCATGCAGAGGTATGATCATCTTTCAGACTGAAATACAATGGGGCTTTATTGCTACATCTGCCGTTATATTAGTCATTTAGCGTACTTCAAAATGAGAACAGAAAATCGTTATACTTCTAACAGAATTTAAACAACATTGATTGCAGTGTATTTGCCATCTGCAGATGCACCTCTGTTTTGTTTTTTTCTTTTTAGTTATGCAATGCCAGTGACCCCATGACTTGCTCACCTGACTTTATTTGCAGGTTTATTGGCATTCAAGTGCTCATATTCTTGGAGAGGCCATGGAAGGTTATTTTGGGGGCTGCTTATGCTATGGGCCACCAATTGAGAACGGATTTTATTATGACATGTACACTGAAGACAGGTAAAATTTCAGCGTCTGAGAACTTTAATACAACATATTGAAGCTCAGTACTAGAATTATTTTTGTTCAGTCATGTTTCTGCATGTTAAAAGTAAAATTGTGTATCTGGTATGGTTTAAAACCGACAGGTTAGTCTTCTTCGTAGTACTGATCTGTGTATACATATATATTGAGTGTGCGTGTATATTTAAATTCAAGAGCCGTGTTCAGACACCTGCTCCACAAGACTTGCAGCTGTTGAATGTTCTGTGAAAAAATGTAGAGTGTTTGCATAAAACTTTCTGAAGTTCCAGGGAGATACAGGAGACAGTTTCCTTGAAGAATCATGGGAGTTTGGTTTCAAAGTGCCATAGTCACTTGTAGAAATGGCACGTATGCATGTGACTCGTATAGGTGTTTACTACTTTTCTAATCCTTGTGCACAGCTTTACAATTCTGTTTTTTCCTTGTTTATCTTTCCGTAGTCAGGGAGAATACTGAATCTGCATCAGCTGATAAACTAGCTCTTGCAACTGGGTTGAGCCTTTTTTTTTTTTCTTTTTTCTTAAATCATATATACTTTCAGCTACAGATCTTCCAGACGTTTGAACATGTCAAAGACTGTTCTAGAAGTGATTGCAGTGGGTTTGTTCAGGGTGATAGCATTTGTGTTTGAGTTTAGTGTCTGAAAGTACAGTGGATTATAAGAAACTAAGAAAATACTGTGACAAATCCCAACAACGCATCCCATGCTTTTCAGATTAGACCACTAGAAAGTGGTCGCTTAAAAAATGGGAATATAAAAATAATTAATTTATATTTCTTTTGCCTGTGTCTTTTTGTTTAGATGTGTATCTAGTACTGAACTCCCACTACTAGAGAACCGCTGTAAAAATATCATAAAAGAGAAACAGGCTTTTGAAAGACTGGAAGTCAAAAAGGAGATCCTGTTAGACATGTTTAAGGTAAATCTTTGGAGTAGCTGTGATTCTGGTGCAGTCATCTTTTAAAATGTAACTTTTATGAAATACTGCATGTGACTGACTCATCAGAATAGTACCTGTCTAGTAAAACAAAGAGCAGCATTCTTTTCCCCCCTCTCCATATCCCTCTCAAGTATTCGTGATGTTTTCAGGCAATAATAAAAACAATTTCTTATTCTGCAAGAACACCTCAAACTCAATAAGATGACAAAGAAATTAGTACACGAAAGGCTTACATTCATTCTGGCTCACTTGCAGAGACAAGTCAAAAAAAGCTTTGTCCTCTATTCCTGTGTTTTATACAGTGAGTGTTACCAGTCTCACTGTAGTGTGTTTTAATTGCCTTTCAGAAGTGCTTTGAGGTGTTCAGGTGGTAATCACTATGCTTAACACACCCTCAGGGAAATTGATATTTTTGTCTCTTTCTCCTGTTGTTCTATAACTCTTCTGAAAGGATGTTGAACTTTTGCATACATATATGTGATGATGTGATTTTTTTTTTTTCAGTTGTGAGTGTCTTTTACTGATGCATTTGCATTATTAATACATAATTTTAAAATAGAATTTTATTAGCTCTTTTGTTGATGTTTCTGATTTTTCATGTTTCCCCACACAGTATAACAAGTTTAAGTGTCGTATCCTTAATGAAAAGGTGAACACACCAACTACCACAATATACAGGTAAAGAAAATTAAGTTAAAAGGTATTAGAAAATATTTCTGTAGTTAGGGATATTTCATTTAAATTGAGAGGAGAATTTTTTTTTTATTCTAACTTCTGAATACTTGAGTGTTTGGGACTTAAGTTTGCAATTAACATTGCGATTTATGTAAAATCAGATCTTTTCTTTCTCTGCTGGGACAGATTAGGTCTCAATTTGTGGACAAATGGCAAATCCACTTTTCACTCGTTCCCTCTGGTTTCAATAAACAGATTAAATAAGTTACCACCCATGACATTGAATCGCTGGATAATGGGTAAAGCTAACTCTTAGTTCAGTGTGGGGTGAGGAACCCGTTTATTCAATTGCCAGGCAGGGATAAAGCTAGTTAGTTGGAAAATGGCAAAAACACTTTTTCTGTTTGATGTGCATAGTTTGAAATTTCCTGGCCAACTTTAACAAAGTTTACATATGCAACTATATGAATTGCTGATTGTGTTACGATGCTCTTGATAATGGATCAAGTGTGCTGAGTATTCACTGAGTGAGTATTCTGCTTCAGGTAGAAGGCACAATTACATTTAAGATGCACTGAATTTGCTGAGTTAAACATGTCAAGCGTTAACTTGTATGTCACTAGTGAGTGTATTTAAGCATGTTGGAGTGTTTTGAAATAAATGCTTTTTTTCTTTTGGTGTATAGATGTGGTCCGCTGATTGATCTCTGTAGGGGTCCACATGTGAGACACACTGGAAAAATTAAGGCCCTTAATATATTTAAGGTACGTTTAAATTAACTGTGCATTAAAACTTAATTAAACGATGGGTCAGTTGATTGATTTATTTATGTATTTATTTCTCCTGAAGTGATTATGCTAGGGTCCTTTGTATTGTTTTCTTTACTTACTCTGAAAACAGTCCTTCATTTCCTTCCCAGCTCCCATGGCACAAGCAGAACTACAGACTTTCATAATTCATCTGCTTCCAAGGTTTACTGATTCTTAGCCGTCACAGTAGCACATCAGTGAAAGTTAACAGCATCTTTTTTGATCAGAGTATTGGTGCAGTAACATGCATGCTTAGGCTATAATGAAGAGCACTGCAAAAATACTCAAGCTAGTAGTGACTGGATTAGCTGTGGAACCAATTATACCATGCTCAGTAGAGAAGTGCAGTGCCTAAGCTAACGTGGCAGTACTATGCTAGTATCTCCAACCAGCACTGCACTTTGTAGTACATATGTCCTAGTCTGAGTCTGTACTAGCTGTCACATCTGCGGGGGGTGGGGGGTGCTCTATTCTGCAGTAAATGAACATCCAAAATATTCATTGGGTCAGAAAATAGTATTTTGACCTTGTAAGATGGTATCTTTCAGGTACAGGAGGCAAAATAGACCCTGGCAGATCTGCAAGTGCTGCTGTTTAAAAATGGTATTGCTTACAGGAAAGCCAGAGACAGTGTTTGCAGATGCCTCTGGTTATGATGTAGTTTAAGTTACTTGCAAATGCTAATTTTGGCAACCTTATTAGACTGACCTCCTTGGAACATTCATCGTAGTTGCTTTTGCTAGCTTCCTCACTGAAATTTATGGAACTCTGAGTTCCAGGGATTAAATGTTAGATTGTTAAAACAGCTAGGATTTAACTGTGAGAGTGAGTTAGTTTCATTTTGTCTTTTGTGTTTCCCTACTGCATTATGCTTTGAACGTAAACAAGTGCTGCTTTTTCAGAAGGTATAATGTGAGATAATAAAACATGCCATAATGTGAGTTAAAACAAGATACCTAAGTAGAATAAAAGTATGACTTGACCAGGCACTTTAATTTGTCTTCTGTATTAGTATGCTGTGCAAGTATCTTTGTATTATAAACAAATGCTGGATGACTGCATGTAACTTTTTCCAAGGGAAAAAAAAAATCAACATTTGAATGCATTACTGTTTATTCCTCCTTTCCCTGAGATTATATAATATTATCTTAAAGTACGGGTTTTGTGCATCAGAATTCCTCTACGTATTGGGAGGGAAAATCCGACATGGAAACTCTGCAGAGAATATATGGAATATCCTTTCCTGATAACAAAATGATGAAGGAATGGGAAAAATTCCAGGAAGAAGCCAGAAACCGGGACCATAGGAAAATTGGAAAGGTACACTATTTCATGGTCTACTTCTCTTTTATACTACTTCTCTTTTGTTGTGGTTTCCCCCCCCCCCCCCCCCCCCCCCCATTTTTTGACAGTTTGAATGGGAGTCAGTTCTATGAACTTATTGGTGTCAGTCATATTTTAAAATTTTAATTCTACAAATTCAACTTGTCACTTATATACAAACATTAAACTAATGTTGGGAAGAAGTAATAGGGTAGTCCCTCGGTGTAGGGAAGTGTATCTTAAACCTTTTAATGTAGAGTCTTTTCAGATCCTACCTAAACCGCTATATTTTTCATACAAGAGAGAAATTGAAAATTGTGTAAATAGTATGGCTTGGTCATTCTTTGTTATAGGCATAAATAAGGTAATAGTTAAGTGTATGTACATGCAGTACTTCAGCTGTTGTTGTGCATGTTGTTCATATATTCCCCTACTAGATTTAAATTAACGGATTTAATCTTAAACTGAGTGTAAGTTGGAAGACGTTAAATTGACACAGAGGAAGATTGTGACCTAATACCGGTCATGTTGGCATGCCATCTCCTAATTGTTGTCACTGTTGCTGTAGTTTTGTAGAGAAGGTGGAGTTATAGGGAGGGTATTTGAGAGAAGACAAGCAGCTTTGTGGATGTTTAAAGGCACAATGGGTAGTACAGGTGAAAGCAGGGAGACATTTATTTGAAAAACTCAAAGTGAAGGTCAGCATCATTGGCCAAGAGGATGCAGGCATGAACCTCTCACTACTTACTGGCAGATGTGAAAGAAGAGACTGTGAAGGGCCTTTATAAGCAGAGATGAACAACTGAGGGTGACTCGGAAGAGGAAGAGACAATGAGGAATTTACAGAAAACAGCGACAAAGGGAAGAAGCAGAAAAATGATCTTTACAGAAGTGCTCATGCTTAACTCACTAAGTCTTGAATATTTGTATAGTATTTGTTTGACGATTACTTCTATGCCTTTTCAAAAACAAATTATCTAGTATCAATCAAACAACTTATCTAGTGTCTATGTATCTAATATCTATGATACTGAAGAGGCTAAGGTTCTCCAAAGATGTATCAGAGTCATACTGCTGAGCTTCTGGTTTTGAGGCAGAATTCTGATAAAGAATGACTGGCTCACAAGCTTCAGCCATCAACCCTCAGATCTGATGGGTTTATGATTATATTAACTACTTTGGTTACTAAAGGTAAGATTTGGTTAAGGCTTCAAGATTTTTGAAGAAATGTGTATTTACATATAGTCACAGAGTCAAATGGAATTCCAGTGTTATTACAAACTTCTAAGAGTAAGAACTACGGAAAAATTAACTACTGTTGCTGAGAACTTGTAGAGTTCTGGAAATCATCTTGTTGCTGTAATATTTCATTTTTGTGAACAGCGTCTCAACATGTGCAAAGCAAGTCAAGTTCTGCTGCAGTTCTGCTGCAGTTCTGCTGCAGTTCCATCTGAAGTGGTGTTACAGCATTCTGGTTTTAATTTACCTAGGAGCAAGAACTCTTCTTCTTTCATGATTTGAGTCCTGGAAGCTGCTTTTTCCTCCCCAGAGGTGCCTTTCTTTATAACACACTCGTGGATTTCATACGAGTGAGTATATACTAATGTAACTACTAACAAGTTTAATATCAGTTGTTGATCTTAAGTGATAGGCCATTCATAGCACTGAGCTATCCCCAGAAAGAGAAACATCTGTGTATGTAAACGTATACCAGATTTTCGCTATGATTATACGGGTCTAACCTTTTGGAAAATAGGGCAGAGTAAGGCATTGGCCTGTGCTTTTTCCAGTTGTGCAAAACCTACATGTGCAGTAGTCCTTTAGTCTCCCACTAAATCGCCATCATAAGAACACAGTTAAGAAGAATCAGGCTTTTGCTTGTGTCTTGGTTTAACCCCAGTCAGCAGTGAAGCGCCACACAGCCCCTCACTCACCTTCTTTCCATCCCGGTGGGATGGGGGAGAGAATCGGGGGGGAACAACCAAACCAAAAAACAAACAAACTATGGGTTGAGATAAAGGCAGTTTAATAGGACAGCAGAAGAAAAAAAAATAATGGTAAAAGAATATACAAAACAAGTGCTGCACAGTGCAGTTGCTCACCGCCCCCTGACTGATGCCCAGCCCGTCCCTGAGCAGCAGTTGCTGCCCCCCCAGCCAACTCCCCCAGTTTATATACTGGGCATGACGCCATACGGTATGGAACAGCCCTTTGGCCAGGCTGGGTCAGTCCCCCTGGCTGTGCCCCCTCCCAGATTCTTGTGCACCTGGCAGAGCATGGGGAGCTGAAAAGTCCTTGACTCATGTGAGCACTACTTGACAACTCGCTGGTGTTTTAGTTGTTGCTAACACTATTCTCACACTAAATCCAAAACACCGCGCTATACCAGCTACTAAGAAGAAAACCAACTCTATCCCAGCTGAAACCAGGACACTTGTCCATAGCTCGTGTCACATTTTAAATGTTGAATTTGTTTTATAGGAGGAATATCACAAGCGTAATTTTACTGAAGTTGTGTCTCCAAACATCTTCAACAGTAAACTCTGGGAAGCTTCAGGACACTGGCAGCACTACAGTGAAAATATGTTCTCTTTTGAGATTGAGAAGGAAACTTTTGCCCTTAAACCAATGAATTGTCCAGGACATTGGTTCGTACTCTCAACTGAAAAAACTTCTTATTTTACTATATTTATCCTTTGTGGGGCTGAGGGGAAATAAATGGGAGTATTAATACACGTTATCATGTATGTGTGCAATAGACTACTAACCAATTAGTGTGTCCAGAGAGTGCCCCTGACTGTGTCCCAAAGCAGACAAAATATAATTATTGTAGGAGGATCTTTCAGTAAGTCTGCACTAAGTGAGCTAGGTTTGTCCATGCTAATACTAGTCTGTACCACTAGTAAGTACAAATTATGTTGGATAGAGATAGACATCAGATGTGGTGTACCAAAAGAAGGTCCAGATGAACCAGTCTTGATTGTTACTCTCACAGTGTTTTTTTCTAGGTGGGCTTTAGCAGTACGTTCTGAGTGCTGCACTTTTTCTGTTCTCCTGCCTTTTAGGATGCAGACAACCTGAATGAATAAATACTTAAAAATGTGGTTAATGTCTGTACTGATGTTGTTTTAGTTTCTCTGTTGTCTTAAAGCTTCTATAAGAAAGATAAAAGGAAGGTTCTTTCGCGTTCCTTCTAGCTTGATGTTTGCCCATCGTCCACGATCCTGGAGGGAAATGCCTCTTAGACTTGCAGATTTCGGAGTTCTTCACAGAAATGAACTCTCTGGGACTTTAAGTGGCTTGACTCGTGTAAGGCGCTTCCAACAAGACGATGCTCACATCTTTTGCACAATAGAACAGGTAAAAAAAAAAACGAACCCAAAAAAACCTAACAACAAGCCTCCCCCCACCAGTCAACTAAAAAAAAAGAACCCCTTCCCCTCCCTCCCAGTGCAAACCAACATTAAACAAGAAAAAATGCCCAAAGTACTTAAACTCTGGCTTCTTCTATTGTGTTGCTTTGTAGCATAATGCTGCTTTTGATGGGGTTTTTTGATAGGTTTAGGTGCTTCCTTCTTAGTCATCTGGTATTCCATATTTCTTAACCTTCTGCAATATTGCTTAAGTCAATAGCCTGTTGAACTTAGCTTCTCTGTTACAAGTTTCTCAAATAGCAGTGCCATAGTTTGTGTTACTTATTTTTCTGTCTGAAATTAAAAAATGCTTATATCAAAAGAAGAAAACAATGTTATTTGAGGGACATTGTTGATTGCGAATTACATAATAAGATTTTCTGTATAGCATTTTTCCCTTTAGAAAGATATATTGGGCAACTAAATCCCCAGAGGTAAAATCTTTTGCATCTCCCATCTCCCCCTGCAAAGAAAAAAGCTGTTGACCACATTTTGTTTTCCATAGTAATGCTGAATAAATACATTATTTTGCCAGTAATGCCATAGATTTTAGTGGAGGTATATGAATAAAGCAATGTACTCTTGCCAAATCTGACTCATGCAACTTGGCTCCACAAGAATATTCCTTTTCTTGCCGTGCTTTGAAGCCACAACACCTCAGTTTTCTCTTCACCTATTACGTAGATTTGGGTTTGTAGGATGTAATTTTCATGTGATTTTAATTTTTTTTTTTTTATTTAACGGACTTTTATATTCTGATTATGAGGAATTCAGTAAATCCAATTACATTTTTATGTAAGTAAACTTTAACTAATACATTTTGTTTATGTTTAAGATTGAAGAAGAAATCAAGGGCTGTCTTGATTTCTTGAAGTCAGTTTACGCTGTCTTTGGTTTTACCTTTCAACTACATCTTTCTACAAGACCAGAAAATTATCTAGGAGAGTTAGAGATCTGGGATCATGCAGAAAAGGTAATTAATTTAAAAGCAAGCAAACAAACAAATCCCTTAATATTTGTATTTGCAGAGGTGGATATTTAACTAAGTTCTTTCATGTTGAATAGTGAAATCAGTGAAATTGCTTAAATCAGATGCCAGTTATTGTCCTTAGTGGAAATACTTGTTGAAAAACGTCACATTAAAGGTGAAGTTTCTATATAAAATGAGAACTTTTTGATTCTTACTTAGCCCCCTATCTTGAACTGATGTGATTTTTATTAATGTTTTTTTCCAGTTAATCACAACATTTGTATAGGAACCACTCTTATTTCAAGATTATTTATCATAAATGACTAAATGCTTGAACAATAGGAGCTGTGCTGCCGGGTGATTCCCTTTGTATTTCAAAGGCAAATGCTTTGTCTTACAGTAATGAAAGGCCCTGCTATACCTTTTTTAATTTTTCTCTGATGTTTATGATTAGCAACTTCAGAACAGCTTGAATAACTTTGGAGAGCAATGGAGTTTGAATCCAGGAGATGGAGCATTTTATGGTCCTAAGGTTAGTGAATCAGCATTTTAATACACCTTTGGGACGGACAAGAATACAGACACAATGCAGGCAAAACTGTATTTAGTAATTGTGTTATTTTGCTTCACAGATTGATATTAAAATCAAAGATGCTATTGGCAGGTACCATCAATGTGCTACAATCCAACTTGACTTCCAACTACCCATTCGATTTAATCTTACTTATGTTGGGTGAGTGGTTAAGCTAAATATCTTCCTCTTTTAAATGAAATAATTTTTTAAAAATTGGTTACTTTCATTATCTGTAATTCCCATTAAACTGAGATGCATTAATGCTCTGTTGCTCACTTAACAAATGATTAGCCTGTGTATCAGTAGCCTGGTTAGGAGGGGAAACATCCGTGCTGAGGGGCAGAGTAGAGGACAGAGAGGACAGAGACTTGGTCCTGGTAGAGGACAGAGTCATGAACTTGAAGATATTTCCTCAATGTAATGTTAGCTCACTTTAATTGTAAATGCTACTGATTGCAGGAAAATTTTATGAGTGGTCTTGTCTGCCCGTTCTGAAGAAAACTGATCACATATAATGCTAAGGAAAACTCAGTTGAGTCAGTTTTCAATTTCAGCCTAGTCACTGTGTCTCCTTTGAAGACATTGCATACAAATTCAAACATGCCTTAAGGAGCTAGTATGTTTGTAACAAGTACTTAATTTTTTTTATCAGATAAAGTTAGTTAACTTTGATGAACATAAACCAAATGTCTGCAGTTTTTAACGAAAATCTCACTTTGGCTTCCAGCTAGGAAGAGGGTTATTCTTATTATGAAGAGTTTGATAGGGAAGATAGAATAAGAATCTTTGTTATTTTTTGGTCCTGCTGCATGTTCTACAGTAGATGTCGTAGCTCTTTGGTAGGTGATAATACTGTTACGAACAGCAGCTGGCTTTTTTTTAATCACAGGATTGTAATTTAAGGCAAGAAATGAACAGAGAGGGCAGGTAAGATCCTGTGCAACAAAATAAAAGCAAGACATAGCAGAAAAGAAAGAGCAAGGAAGAACATAAAATGCACCGAAATGGAGCCGAGTCAGTCGAGCATCTTTTCAAGCTTAGAAGTGTGTGCCTGTGCCACTAGCTAGAGGCATGATTATTTTAAGTCACTATGATTATTCATTATTCCTTTAAAAGCCCTGGTGACTTAAAGAAAGCACATTTCTAATAACAATTATAGATTTTGTGTGAGTATAAATAACTAAGTTTTGTCTTTCCATGAAAAGTAGAACCAAAAATATTAGTAGGATTATCTCTGTGTGAGCTAAGAGATGTTTGGGTTTTGGTTTTTTTGGTTTTTTGGGGTTGTTTTTGTTTTTTTTTTTTTTTTTTTTAAACCAACTTTACTTACTCTTTTTCAGTAAGGATGGCGATGATAAGAAAAGGCCAGTGATTATTCACAGAGCTATTTTGGGATCTGTGGAGAGAATGATAGCTATTCTAGCAGAAAATTATGGAGGAAAATGGTATGTGGCACAAATGCAGTTCGAAGAAATGTTTAACAACGTAGAAAATACAGATCCTCCCTAATGTCCCATGTATTATAATGCAAAATAATATCCCTAGAATTTTCTCAAAGTTAGTAGGTAAGATCACAAGAAAAGAAGTCTAATTTTATGGTCTGAGTTGTATGATATCCTTTTATTAATAGTTCATTATTAGAAATTGAATTTCATGAGATTGCAGGAAAAATTATACAATAAAGCAGAAATAAGAAATGTAATTGAATGTATATGTGCTGCATTATTCTTGTTCCTTTTTTCTTGAAAATCATGCTTTTGTACTGAGAAGATGTTAGACATATGTAAAGCAATTATTTATACAGACATTAATTAGTCCTAATATGTCAAATATTTTTTTAACTTGTAAGATGTATTGTTTCATCTTGAATAAGCTCTGAAGATATTTCTTCATTAATGTATTTAAAGTATTAAGGAAGAGTTAATTCTTACTTTCAGCCACCTATCTGACTGTCCACCTTTCACTATAAAGTTATAAATAAAAGCGGAAATTATGTGAAAAAATAAATTTCTGTTTAAAATTGTGAAGTCAGCTAGGAAGTGAACAGAAGGTCAAAGTTCTGTGTATGTCATTTTACTGGAATCAATCTATTTGCTATTTTATGTGAACCTGAAAAGAGGAAGATAACATATTATCCAACATCCTTAGCTAACATAAATATTTTTATAAAGTAAAGAAATTATTATTGGGGGATGTGACTATGGATATGAATGCAAATGTAAAATGCACGTTTATTTCATATTTTTCTTGTCCTGCTTGCCAGGCCGTTCTGGCTGTCTCCACGGCAGGTCATGGTTGTGCCTGTGGGACCTACTTCTGAAGAGTATGCCCGGCAGGTGAGAGTAGGGCCTTCCTTTTTATAGTAGCAAGCGATTTGAATAGCTCCTTAAGCACTTGTCCTAGAACAAAGAATGAATGCTTTAATAATTTTGGAGGCGGGGGTGTGTGTGTAGATTCTTCCATATAGTCTAAAATTTGTAAAAGCCTGAGAAATTGATATGTAACTTTAAGTGTTTTGGGTTCTGTTATTATGCACATACTTCAGTAATTATTGAAGGAAAAAACATTCTGGATGACAAACCTTATATACTGACTAATGTTTCATTACAGAATTATCTGCTTAAAGCAGGGGCAGAGCTGGTTTCTTCCATTTCCCAGCATGTAGACTCCTGACTACATTACATTTGACCATCGTTGTTTTTGCCCCTCTCCCCTGCTTTTCTTTTAATGCAAGCATAAGCGGTTTTGTTCCTTCTCCTCTTTCTCCTTTCTCAGACTGAAGAAACATTTTTGACATTCAGCAGTGTAGCTGTCTGAGGAGATCAGCAAATATTTGATATGGATGTTACCTTGTATTTTCTTCCAACTGGAGTCCTGCTAAGCCCTTAAGTGTGTGTGCAGTTTTCTTCAAATAACTTCATTGACTTCCTTACAAGGATTCGCAAGAGCAAAATTATGCACATACATTAATTAATTATTGGAAGAGATCAGGGATTACAGCATGTAAAAATTTACGTTGTAGAACATACACTGTAATATGAAATCAGAGTTTTTTGGTGTTTGGTTTTCTTTTAGGTTTGCAGTGAATTTTTTGAAGCAGGATTTATGTCAGATGTGGATCTAGATCAAAGTTGCACATTAAACAAGAAAATTAGAAATGCACAGCTGGCCCAGTATAACTTTATCCTAGGTAATTACAGCATCTTACATTTCTGAATATTATTTAAGTTTTAATGTTGGGCATCTAGACTTTCATTTTGTAATGTAGGTAATCAGTTTAACGTTGCTTTTGATGTGTCTTGCAGTGGTTGGAGAAAAGGAGAAAGCAAATAATGCTGTCAACGTGCGAACAAGAGACAACAAAGTTCACGGAGAGATTTCAGTGTCTTCTGCTATCGAAAAACTCAAGAAATTTAAGAGTTCACATATTCCAAATGCAGAAGAAGAATTCTGATGTTGCTGTTAGGAAAAAAAAATTACTAGCTGCCCGTGTGAAACGGTGTTTCTTTCCTCCTGTACAGCAGTAATGCTCATCTGGGAGAATTTTCAGTTAATGGATAAACAAAATAAGCAAATGTAGCAATGTTGGTGCTCCAGGGATAGCATGAGAGGACAGATGCAACTGCCAACTCCTTTAACGATCCCATGGGATTCCAATGTGCGTGAGTTGCAGAATGCTTATTTAAATAAGTCCTACACCTCTGCTAAAATATGTTGTGTTTGCTGTGGAAGTAAATCGGGGCTGCAAGAAGTCAAGGAACAGGAGGCTGGGAAGTGCGCTGGCTGCTGCTGCGGTTGCCCAGCTCTCTCAGTCACGCAGCCATTGCATAACTGACGTCGCCTGGAGTCCAAAGCTTGGCAGTTGCTAGGTGCATCAGGAGCATTTTGGTTTAGTTTTTTTCTAACTCCAGATTATGTCAGGGTTTTTTTTTTTGGGGGGGGGAGGGAATAGCTTGATTCTTTCTGAATTTATGTTCACAGGCTACAAATACATTGGTGTCTTTGTTGGAAATCTCAGTGGAACGAGGCACTGATTGAGTTGGTGTGATAACTGGTTGCTGTAAAGGTGATTGCCAAGAATGAAGTTGAATTACTCACCATATCTGTGTGGAAAGTGTTTTATTTTTTCCTGTGTTTGCTGTTGATTTGGCTTTTTTCTAAAACAAACCAACCTTTGAAAAAACTTCCTGTGTGCAATTTATTGCTGTATTTGCTTGGGATACTGAGAACGCTGAAAAGGGGCAGATGACAATTTTCATTTTAGAACACAGCATGTTGGAATTTAAATTGGCCATATTTATCTGACTTCTTTATGCTTATAAATGATTTTAAAGTTACTGTTGCAGGCAATTGAATCAGATTTTTTCGAGATTAATTTTTACCACGATTTTTTCACTTTTTTAATACCGTTTTTCGTTACAAGGCTTAGATAGCATTAAATATGTTACTCAGTTATCTAAGCTATACAACTGCAGTTGTGATTTAAATATCAGTGAAATGAAACAGAAAATACTATATAGTGCAGAAATGTTATACAAATACAAAGCTAGCGTTTTCCTTCTGCCTGACACACTTGTACAGACTTGTGTTCGATAGGCCTATTTTTGGGTTTGTATGAGTTTGGTTTTGTGTATCTGTTTTTACCAACTGATTATCCCCTGCTTTTAAAAGAAAAGAAAAAAAGAATAATTTGCAGGAACAAGTGCTGGGAAAGCTTTCTGTTCCACTTTGCAGAATTAACATGCACTGTGGAGGGTGCTTTTTATGTGTATTTATTATTAATAATACATTTTATATATAAAATACCATGCTTTTAGGGACTACAGCCTCCACGATACACGTGATGTATTCAGACTGCAGAATTAACACTTTAGGGTTTTTTTTTACGGTGAATTTCTAGGTTTTGCAAACACATGTATGGTAAAAAGTTAGTCCTGTATCTGTGCCGCCGCCATGTAGGTTTTCAGATGACCTGCAGCAATGACAGATGTCATTGAAGGATATAAATGAATAAAAATAGCATAAATTAAAATGGGCTGCAGGGAGAAATGCGTGGGCCCAGGAGCGGGGGAGGGGAGCAGCGCGGCTGAGGGGCGGGCGCCGCCGGGACGCGTGACGTTTCGAAAGCCGCAGGCGGCCCGCAACGCCGGCAGCTGCAGCTGGCGGGGCGGGCCAGGCGCAGGGGCGGGCGGGCCGGGGCCCGGTCCGCCCGTGGCGCTGCCGGCCGGCGGCGGGGGCCCCCCCCCCCCCCATCCCCGGGCTGCCGAGGGGCCGGGCCCCGCGCGGGGCTCCCCGCCTCCCCGCCCCGCCCCTCGCCGGCAGCGGCGGAGCCGGCGGACAAGATGGCGGCGCTGGCGGGGCTGCGCGCCCTGCGGCGGCTCTGCGGCGTCGCGCTCTTCCTCTCCCAGCTCTACGTCCTCTCCGGCCGCGGTGAGCGCGGCCGCCGCCGCTTTGCCCGGGCTCCCCGAGGCCGAGGCGGGGCGGGTGGGGTGGGAGAAGGGGGGGCAGGGGAGGGAGCGGCCGCCTGCCTGCGGCCCCGCGGCCGGCTCGGGCGGGCCGGGCGCTCCAGCCCCCGGCTCGGCGGGGGAGGCGCGGCGGCGCCTCAGCGCCTCGCCTGCGGGTGGGGGCCGCTCTCCCCGGTGCCTTCAGCCGGTCCCCGGGGCGGGGGCTGAGCGCGCCCCTGGCGGGTCCGGCCTCTGAGCGGCCGGGCGGGGGAGGTGGCCGTGACCTCGCTCGGTGGAAGAAGCGTTGCCGCTTCCCTCGCCGGGCGGGGTGGAACCGGGTGCTTGGGGCATGGCTGGGTTCAGTCGTGCGCTGCAGCGCCGGTGCTTCGCGCTGAGATGCTCGGTGTTAGGACAAAAGACGGGCTGGGCCCCGCTCACCCGCTGCTCCGCGCTTACGTCGCCTCTTTTGTGCGTGCTCCTTGTCCTGAACTGCCTGCCATCCAAAGCGTACCTGGCGAGCAGCTGGGGAGGCAGGCGCGATGGACCTGCCTTCGTGCTTCCAGCCGGGCACGGCCCGCTCGGGGGGGTGGGGGTGTCTGTGTCTGTGTCTGTGTGTCCGTGTGTCCGTGCATTTGCGCTGCCTTACACGCTCGGGCACGGATCTGCCCGCCTCTCGGCTCTGCACAGCCCCAGTCCTTGGAATCGTGGGATTTGCGCAGAGACAAACGCGAAGTGCGTGCCCAAATACAGCCGCGGTTGCCCGCCAGTGCTTCTGCTCTAGCTTTCTGTCAAAGAACTAGCTGCGTTGCTTGATTAAATGGTTTTGTTCAGTAGCGAATACAGTGTAAAATCTGCTTTCTGAGCAATGTTTTTTAATTCTCAAGAATCAAAAAATATGATTGAATTGAAATAAACATGATTTCTTCTCTAAGAGGAAAGATTTACTTCTGATGCTCATTTTAATATTTAAGGTAAACATCCTACTATTTATAGAATAGGGAAACAGATGTTTATAATTTTTTTTATTCTCATTACACTTTCCACTTGTAATTTCACATCAGTGTGCTGAAATCAAACTGTGTCTGAAGATTAATTTTATTCTAGAAATATCACTTTCTCCGTATCTTTTTTTCTTGTAGCAGGATCTTTGATGACCACAAAGCATTCACAGCCACAGTCTACATTTGCAAAAAGTCTAACTTCAACAAGTACAAATACTCCCTATTTTAAAGCCACAGGTACAATATTATGTTGTTTCTTTCGTTTTTCTTCTGTGGACCTTTTTCCTCAGTGTCTTGAGTTTAACAGTAAAATTCTTGAATTACGTCTTAGAAACCTGTACATGCTTTCACAGTGGTAAAACACATTATAGTATAACACATTGTGAATTACTCTTCAATGACCTTAACAACTAGTTTGGATTATATAGTTAGAAAATCGGTCCATATAAGATCTTACAACTAGAAGACGACCGGTTAAACTGCCGTTGTGGTTCACGTGTTTTGCACCCTGTCAGGATGGTGGAAGTTCTCGAAAGACTCCAGCATTCTGCAAGAACTTGTTACTGTTCCCTGTGCAACATAAATACAGTTTTTTTAGCTAAGGGATGCGTCAGGATTGGCTGAAACGCTGTTCTTGCTAGTAATTTAAGAGGTGGTTCTGCGCACATGCAAACAGCAATGGCTGAGCTAGCTGTAAACAATTAGATCTGAACTAAAAGTAGGTTACGCGTGTCAACCTGCTTTTATACCTAAACTGATTACTTCCGCTGAGAAATACTGGCGGAGGCGGCACTAATCCGTGCTGAGCTCTGTTCTGGTGCTGTCCTGAAGCGTGCTGCTGTGCTGTCCTGGTCAGGACACCCGAGAGACCCTTGCAGGGTACCCCGCTGTGTCGTGTAGCTCACTTGACAGACACAGTGGTTCCCACAATGCAAACTCCTAATGCTGCTCGCTGTAGAAGGAAAGCCCTTTATGCAGTGTTGGTGCACGTGTGTGTATACATATGTATAAAAGAAAAACATACGTATATATATACTTTATATAGCTTTTTTTATTCGCTTTCTTAATTTTATTCACGTGTTTCACCTTTCAGAAAGTACAGAAATTCCACCTTATGTGACTAAATGTCCTAGCAACGGGCTTTGCAGTAGATTGCCACCAGACTGTATGACATGTAACACAAACTATTCCTGTGTATATGGGAAGCCGGCCACTTTTGATTGCAAAGTCAAGCCGCATGTTCATTGTGTTGTAAGTAACCTGTTACTTTATAACCCATATTTAATTTAATTAAACTGTGGCATCTAGTCATAAAATATAAAAAATTGTTTTCCGGGTTTTTACATAGGCAGTTTTGCAGGTCTGCGATGTAGTTAATCATTCAGCTGTAGGCCGTTGCTGAAGAAGCAGACCTACCCTTCTCTGTTTTCCATTTCTGGCATTGGATCTTTTTGTTATGCAGCCATGCAATTGAGTTGAATCAATTTGTTGACCAATCAAAACTGAACCATTTTGAGAGTGAGGAGGCTAAATATCTCTCAGAGCTGCAGGCTGATCTTTACAGGTGAGACTGAACGAGTCCTCCTTTTGGCAGTAGCCCTACGCTGGAGGAAGCAGTAATGTTAAACTGCGCATTAATAACTCTGTTTTCTAATGTTGATTTTCCTATTTGACTTGATTACATAGAGGTAGCAAAGAGGGTAATTGTTATTTTTCCCAAAATGTCTTTCCATTAAATGTAATTTGGTACTGCACACTGTGATTTTTTTTTTACTACTAGTGAAGTGATAATGCTGTCCGTTTATAGGATCAGAATAACCACGAGCAGGAGAACTTTACAATTAACATGACATGCCAGTTTTGCTGGCAGCTTGCAACAACTGATTATGTATGTACCAATTCTACAAACTGCATGACGGTTTCTTGTCCACGACAACGATATAATGCCACTTGTACAGTACGGGATCATATTCATTGTCTAGGTAAGGTGGGCTGAAACAGATTCTGTAAAGAAGCTTTTTTCCTAAAGAATTTCTGAACATTTTTTGTCATGGGTCAATACAATGATTGTTTATGTCCATTGCAGTAACAGCCTGCACCTTGATTAATCTATTGACAGTTTTATAGTTACATTTTGATTTTTAAGCATAATAGTGACATTTAACTGTAAACATTGGCTTTTAATGCTGTCGTATACCTTCACATGAGAGAAAATAGATCTGTTTCATTTTTGTCAGCCTCTGTGAATAAAACTAATTTGGACACCACTAATAGAATCAATATCAAATGTCTCAGTGGGGTAATTAAACAAAATTCATGCTGGTTTCACCCAACTAGTTTAATTTTCCCCTTATTTCTTCAGTGACCTTGCATGTTTTCTGATGCGGGACATAGACTGATGGAGGATATATATGCTTTTGTGTTGACGGTGTTTGTTTCGACTAATGTCAACCCTTTTAGACTCTTGTTAGAGAAATGCAGTATCTTCTTGCTTGTCATTTTCTTACTCATTATGTGCTCTTTGTTTGTTACATTAAGGTTTGAATGTTTTTTAATGTTTAGGTAATCGTGTCTTTCCTAAGATGCTCTACTGCAACTGGACCGGAGGTTATAAGTGGTCTACTGCCTTGGCACTAAGGTACATGAGAACTGTTAGATAAGGTCAAGCTAAAATAGATAATATTATTAGAAATAGATTAATTGTCTAGAAAATCTTTAGTTTGTGTGTTTTTCTGCTTGGCATTTTTTACTGGTGTACTTGAGTAACCAATAGTTCATATAGTCTAGCTTAGAATTCGGAGGTGTAGGCTGCCCGAAGATTTCATACGCAGCGATACTAGCTGTCTTCAGTAAATAGAGCTCGAGAGAAAACATTTACCCTGCTTCTGCATGGAATGTACTTTCTTCAGAGTAAACACCAGTGGTTCTTAGGCTTCACAAAGTGATCCATTTGCTGAGTAGAGAGGGCACGCTTGCTTTCATTCTGTATGGTATCAAATGAGGTGCAAATGCTCAAAAAACCTGCAGATTTATGTTTTTCTCCCAGTTTTTTATATGTTTTAAACAATGAGGACTGAAAATTGTCCAAATTACTTACTGGCATCTGAAATGAATGCAGCAGTTTCTGAATTGGATAGGTGTCGCTGAGCTGGCTATTTGGTATACGTAACATTTGTTACGGCTTCCTTCCCAACTGTAACAGCTGGAAATGCCTTAAGATGGAGTTTCTTGCATTTTAAATTATTAGGGAAGAGACCAGTGTAGCAGTGTTGAAAGAAACTATTTAGGTTATTTTTGGAATGTTAAGCCACTGGAGCACCACAGTAGCGATTTGAAAGTAACTGAAGTTCTCTTGGAGGTAAGACCTTTTTCATTAAGTTTTAATATTTCCAAAGTGGTTAATATGATCAATTAGGTAGTAAGACTCTCTGTTCCTGGAGCCAAAGACAGAATAAGACTCTGATGAAGAAAGTGATCTAACGCACTTTCCTTTATAGCAAGAGTTGTTCTCTCTGCCGCCAGCTGGAGAAACTTACTGTTGCCTTACTGCTGCATGGGGCTGAATAGAGCGTTTGGGTCTGTTTCTATAGCTTGGTTGTTGGGGTTTTTTTAGCTTCTGATAGCTTAGAAAAGTCAAAATACGTTTATAAATGTGAGAGTTGTGGTTTTTATTGCTTGTCATGAATGAAAAACTGTCAAGTCTCTGGGTAGTATTAATTAGCTACGAAATAGCGCTACTTCATCAAAAGCTGTCTCATTTAATAACCCAGTCAGCTCTTTTTGTGCAAAAACTGTATAGTTTCTTGACTGATGTAGAGCAAAACTATCGTCAGCTTGTGGGTATGTCAGAAAGAAGTGTGTATGGATACCCAAACTGAGTTCATCTAAAAATAATAATAACGAATTGTGTTTCTGTTCTTACAGCATCACCCTTGGTGGATTTGGTGCCGATCGTTTCTATTTGGGCCAGTGGCGGGAAGGTCTGGGAAAACTCTTCAGCTTTGGTGGACTGGGCATATGGACACTAATTGATGTGCTGCTAATAGGCGTTGGCTATGTGGGACCTGCAGATGGTTCTCTTTATATTTAAATGTGGGTGCAAGACCTTTCAGAGGGGAGTAGTTGCTTGGAAAGGGCTTTAAATAGACGAATGTAGAGATTTGAGCCTTTAAGGTAGAATGAAGAACGACTGTTCTTTTTATGTGCATATATTTTAATGTACAGTATCTGTACTTAGTTTGCCTTTAACTAAGGTAAAATAAAGGAGTGGATCACTGAGTAAGTTGAAATTCATTTTCTTCCTTCTATGGACATGCTGTTTTTCTATGAAAACAGTTGAACAGCTAACCAAATTCTGCACTGTGCTTGAACTTGGATGATCTGTCAAGCACCAAAGAGATGCAAACTAACTTGAATATTGAGTTGTTTACTTCATATTTGTATGCTTGAATTTAACTTTAAAGCTAACTTACCTAAATATGTCAGTAATATATTCTTTTTTCATGTTTGTGAGAGGATAATTTATTTGCCTGAATCACTCTAGCAGTATGTAGATCACCATGTTTTAGGATGTTAATTACATTCATCTCTCTTTTGGGATATAGCAAGAGCTAACATTTGCGTAGTGACTTGTCGGCTTAAAATTGCGGGGTTTTTAGAATTAGATTGCAGTAGCACTAAAATCTAAATATGAAATAATTGAAATAGGTTTTGGGATTGTTCCAGAATGTCTTTATTTTGGTTGGGTTTGACCTGCATATCGGTCAAAGGTACAACTCGTATTCCTGTGCTGGTAAGCTTGCCAAGCTCATTTTAAAAAAGGGTTGCCAATATAATCGGTGCGTTTATCCACTTACGGCTTTGTAACAAGCTAACGTAGCAAACTGTAGTGCCGTTAGGAAGAATCACTTCGTTGAGTTGACCGAAGCCCCCGAGGGTGGCTGCCCGCCTCCCGGCCCGGCGGCCTCTTGCCGTGCCCGCCCCCTCCCGCTGGGCTTGCACTGTCGCTTGTGTAGTACTGAGGTGCAGTCACTCTGAAAATCGTATCACGGGAATAAACTTGCACTTGGAGCTTTCATGGAGTTAAATGCTAATGGTGCCTCTTACGGCCTCGCCCTCGCCCTGCTGCGCCCGTCTGTCCGTGCGCCGCTGGGGGGCGGGGGGAGCGGCGGCTGCTGCCCCGCATCGGCGGGCTCGCCCGAGGCGGTGCCGCCCCCGGCTGGGGCGCGCAGAAGCGGGGCCCGGCTGCTGCCGGGGGCGGAACGCGGGCCCCGGGGGCGGAACGCGGGCCGCGGGGCCGGGCCGGGCCGGGCGGTGCCTCCGCCGAGCGCCCGGCCGCAGCCCGCAGCCCGCCCTCCGCCGGCACAGGCGCCGTCATGGCGGCGGAGCGGGAGCGGGAGCGGGAGCTGCGCTTCTACCGGCAGCTGCCCAAAGTGGTGAGCGGCGGGGGCGGCGGGGGCTCGGCTCGGCGGGGCGGGGCGGGGCGGGAGGGGGCGGTGAAGCAGCCGGCGGCGGCGGGGGGCCCCTGCCTGTGCCGCGGGTGCGGGCCCGGGCGGCCCCGGGCGCTGCTCGCCGGTGCGGGAGCCCGCGGTGCCGGCGGCCTCGGGCGGGAGCGGGGGCTGAGGCTGAGGGGCTGACGGACGGACGGACGGACGGACAGACAGCTGCCGTTTTCTCAGAGTTTTTATCGAACGTGCACTTTCTCTGAGGTCCTTTATCCCACAGGAAAATGCGGTAGGTGCTTGCCTGGCCAGCTCGTTTGCGGTTCTTAGTGTCTGGTCTTCTTCCAATTAAATCAATTGAGCATCTTTTTTTTTTTTTTTTTTTTTGTCCTGTTTTTCGCCGAGGCTAGCCCAAGAAGTCTGTCTCAGATAACCCTTTTTTTTCCACGTCCCGAAGGGTGTGCCTTACTTTTAGCGTATCTGTGCTATCCTTTGCTACGTGTTACTGCATTTTTATCGGTGTGGCCGTTCTGGACTTGCAAAACAGCAAATGGCACGTACTGTGGCGGAGAGCTGATCCTGTAAAGGCACAGGTGCAGAATCAAAACCACATCAAATCACACCATCCTTGTATTCTCATGCTCCTTTTCTGTAAGATGTTTTTCAGGGTTCGTGTTTGATGTCTAACTGAATTCTGTGAGGTATTTCACTTGTCAGACTGAAGAATTTAATGCAGTAATAGTATGTACCTGGTTTGATTTCCACACGCGGTAAGCAGCCATAGCTCCCGGTGGTTCGTTGGAGTTGTGCACCTTCCCAGTTTAAGATAATCTGGCCCCTTTTCCTCTGCTTGTGAACTTAGTACTTTGAAATGGGAATCTGAAATACACTACTTCACAAAATTAAAATAATTAAATCTTGAAGGAGTTACAATTTCAACATGTTTTCCAGTCAAAGGCTTGAAAAAAATATTTCTCCAGTTTTTCTTTTCCCAGTGGGAAGGGATGCGTCCCGGGGGGGCGAGGGGGTGGGTAACAAAGCAGGTGCTTTGCAGATAGGTTTTGAAGGAGCTGGGAGGGCACTCGGGACCTGTTCCATACGTTGGGAGCCAAGAGATGGTCAGAAGGAGCAAAGGTGAGGTGAGGAATGGAGCTGAGGATCCCAGGTTTGGACCCCAAAGGTGGGCTGTCAAGAGAACGTCAGGCAGAAAGCAGTCTCTGACAAAGGAGGGCAATTACTCCAGTTGCTGTTAATGGGTAGAGGTAGCATCTTGTTGGATTTCTGGTGTGAGTTAAAGCTGCAAAGTATGAAAAAAAGAAAGGTGAGTGGATATACAGATGTTGCTCTTTTCAAACAATGTCCACGTACATTGCAGTGGATGGGGAAAGAGTTCTTGAATCCCTATTACACTTTTCTTAACGCTGAGGCGGCGGTTCGCGTCCTCCTCCCCTTGAATCGCACCGCTCCGGCAGTGAGCGGGAGAGCCCTTTTTCGGCTGTGCTCCCCCGGAGCTCAGCGCTAGCAGCAGCCTGCCAAGGGAGAAGGCGCAAAGAGGACAGTCCCAGTTGAACCGCTGCGTGCAAAAGCCGCAGGAAACAATTATTAGCCAAACACAGAGACAACTGTTGCCTTATTTTCAAACTCAGAGTGAAGCGATAATGTAGGATACAAGAACAGTAACACAAACAAGATGTGGAAACCGCCCTTTTCACCGGACACAAATCCATAGGATTTTATTTTTTCTCTAGGAACTTCATGCTCATTTGAACGGCTGTATCAGTTCTGCCACTATGAAGAAACTTATGGCCCAGAAGCCGTACCTTCAGATCCAGAATGGAATGACTGTGATTGACAAAGGAAAGAAGAGAACCTTAGATGAGTGAGTGTATGCCTGTGCGTGATGAATGTTTACCGAGTGTCTTTTAATGAAGTTCAAAACAGAGAAATGTATGGCCTTATACACTGACTGCAGAAAATACATTTTCAAGTTTTAGTTACAGTACAGTCTGTTAGATTTTTTGCTACTTGTATCTATAGAATAACTTCTTAGATGTTTGCAGACCAAATGGAAATCTCGTGTTGATTAATTCCCTTTTTAAAGGATTGAAAATTTTCACTTGTAGCATATGCTTTTCAGAGAAAATTGACTCGTATAGTTTCCTTTTTTGGAAACTTCATGTTTTCCTTTGTGCTTCAAAAAGCTTTGTGGTAATAATGATAGTTTCTGTTGCAAATGCATTGTTAGCATCTAAAATCAGAAATCGCCATTCAGATGGTCTTTGTATTTTAAGCTACAAGCTGGTTAACCGAGCATAATGAGTACATGTTTTCAAAGTGTAGGTTTTTTTTTTTTGAGTACTCATTTTACTGTTCAACATTTGTCCAGTCTATTTTTTAACTTTTTATTTTAGATGTTTTCAGATGTTTCAGATCATCTATCAGATTACCACTAGGACTGAAGATATTTTACTGGTAAGTTAATTAAAAGTTCACTTAAAACAAGCAAGCAATACACGCAGTCAGAATTAGTTGGATTAACAGCATTGGATTCCAAGTAACAATATGAACAACGGTCCCTTCAATCAGAGGTCAGAATTATTGTTGTAAAACACATTAATTTAGAAACACAGGATTTTATATAAGTTCTACATTTAATTTTTGTGAAAGCAGTGAGCTTTGAATATGGTGGTCGTTATGACCACTGAGATGCTTGGGCTGATGATGTCTGAAAAGTGTGATGTCTGTTCATTGTTACCAAAGCTTTGATTTACCGTAGTCTCCTGTTTCTTCTGTGGTTCATTACATACCAAAGCTACAGAACTAGAGTTGCCCTTTGTTCACCTCGGGTTACAAAAGCGTCAAGGAGAACTGTTGTGTGATCAAAATAGGGAGCAGAAAGTGGTGTAGTGTCATCTTCTTTCCTTCTGTAAAGGGGCTTGTAGGCAGCCTGTTAAACTTACAGAAAGGTACGGTAGCTGTGAAAGGGGTTTTGACTGCAGCAGTTGCAGGGTATTCTTGTTCAGATGAGGAAATTCTCATTTGTCCTAACTCTCTTTAGTATCACTGAGGGAACTTAAGGTACCCTCTGTGGGGCAGTATTGCCAGAGGTGGAGAGCGCTGAAAACACATCGGGCCTGAAAATTTTGCAAGTGTTTCACACCAAAAGATATCTGGGTCTTTTAGTTGTAAAGGAAAATATAACCAATTACCAGCATTACTTTCATGATGTTGAACACACTGCTTCTTGATCAGATAACTAAAGATGTTATTAAAGAATTTGCTGATGATGGTGTCAAGTACCTGGAACTGAGGAGCACTCCTAGAGAAGAAAAGTCCACAGGTACGGTCTGTTCTGGTTTTTAATTCGTAAGTCTGATGTGCTATAAAACTTAGTTAAGACTATGTTAATAACAAGTAAAGTCAAATTTAGTTGGTTCAGTAAAAATCTACTTTAAATATAAAAGCAAAGATTTAACCATGTAAAAACATGTCACTTTATTCTTAGATTTTTGAGGACAAAAATGTGTTGGTTATAACTCCACTACCCAAGAATTTGGGTTATTCACTTTAGTATGACATCTGAGTCTGGTAATATTTTTAATAGCTGATATAATTTCTTTTTGTTACTTTGTTTTTTATTTTCTTTTAGATGTGGTTTAATAGGAACACATAAGAGAAGTCCTGTTGCTACTCTTTGGTTGGCACTAAGTTATTTTCTTTCTTCCAGATGGTTAGGAGGAGGCTTAATTCAAATGTATGCTTCAAAGTAAAGCTATATTTATAAACAGAACTGTATAGATTAGAAGACTATGGACTAAAATCAAAGGTGCAAAATGAAACTTAGGAGGCTAGAGCTGGGTCTGCAACATAATAAAATGAATTCAAATATGTTTATTCCAAATGTGTACATGTGTTTGTAGGTATGACCAAAAGGATGTATGTTGAAACTGTACTTGAGGGTATAAAGCAGTGTAAAGAAGAAGGCTTGGATATAGATGTAAGGTAAATAAAGCACATGGAGTACCTCTGTTTCAAGGTCTTGCGTAGCCTGATGCTTGGTCATGGTTTGCAGAGAGGTTTACGAACCATCAGTGTAGGAAAGAAAATTGTGCTTAAACTAGACTACATGGAACGGAAACAGGTAATTCATATGGAAACCCGAATTGTTATCTTGCCTTTTTCCTGATAGAGAATGAAACTGGGTAAAGCTTTTCAGCTCTAAGACTGTCCATTCTCTGCAACATTTTCAGGAAAAGCAGTGTTTTTGATGGAAATTGCATTAAAGAGTCCTTTCTCACAGCTTAGATTCATTGCAAAGATTTTGCTTGCGTAGCTGTACAGGCAGCCTGCTGTAAAGGAGAGGTGGTCCTAACCAGCAGGCAAGTTTCAGAAGGTGTCAGTGGTTGCGTGAGGCAGTCTGCTTGCCTGTCTCTTACACTCTCAGTAGCAACCCTTGTTAGATTTATTTGTGGATGCTGAAGAGCTCTCATTCTTCACGTGTGCTCCTCTGAGAGGTTGCTCGCCTGATAGTGCAGGCAGCAAATGTGCAGTGTGTTGTTCCCTGCCCTGCCTCTCACCGTGGCTGTTGCATTTCACAGCCTAACGGATTTATCTAAGTTGTGTCCCTCTGCACTCCGGTACCTTCATTCCTTGAACAGTTTCCTATACAAATACTCTTTATGCTCAGCCGTGAAAGATGTGAAGTGCCATTTTTGTTGGTATCAGATTTATTGGTCTCCTGATATTACAGCTTGTATTTAACTTAATACGTACGTTTCTATCCTAGATTGTTAATAGCCATAAATAGAAGAGGTGGCCCGGCAGTTGCTAAGCAGACCGTTAAACTTGCTGAAGAGTTCCTTCTTTCCACTGATGGGGTTGTAGTAGGACTTGACCTCAGTGGCGATCCCACCGTAAGTTTTTGTTTTGCTTTGCTCTGTTCTTGAGGAGAAATACATAATGTTGTGTAACAGCAAGCGGTTCTAATCATGCTTTGTTGTTACAAGTTTTTGTCCGATGTTTGTTGCTAGTTTGAATGGATTGCTCATAATCTTGATACCAGGTTAATCCCTGTTGCTGTAAGGGACAGAGACTCTAACAAAGAATCAATAGATTAATATATGACACTGAAAAAAGAGCCACTGAAAAGCAGTGTTTATCTGGGAAGTGTCCATTACTAAATTGTCCCAGTCAGATTGACTGGGCTGAGGCAAGTTAAATAATATTGCAGGCTGCCACTAGTTTAAATTTTGTTTAGACACACCAAATGCTTATTGCATATTAAGAAAGCAAAAATGTTTGAGGATAGCTGTCAAGTTGAAATGAAGTAGCTCTAGGTGATAGTTGTAGAAAGGATATCAAAATCAAGACAATTGCCTTTGTCAGCGTTGAGCATTGTCTGAACTACTGACATTTCACCAGTTGGTCTAAATTGTGCCCATATAGCAGGACATTATGTGACTTGCTGCATTCAGAACTGAAGTAATGGGAAAAGAGAAACAATTCAGTGTAACTGTATTTGAATTAAGTATTTTGATATTGCTAGACTTCTTAATTATTGTGACGGGAGGAGTTTTGTAAAGCAAGCTGTAGAATGGTGATGTGTTTCTGTCTTCAAGGCAGGACATGGTCAAGACTTTTTGGAACCACTTTCAGAAGCAAAAAAAGCAGGTCTAAAGCTGGCGTTGCATCTTTCAGAGGTAAAAGTCTGCTTTATTTTGGTCCTTTTCTGTAATTCCCGTTTTATAAAAACCTTGATGAAACTAAAATTAACTTCTGTGCCTTTTGAACTTCTCAGGCCAAAGTAGTAATGGTTTGGGGTGTTTTGACAAGAGAGAAGAAAACAAGGAGAACTATTCAACAATCTGTTTGAATCAGAACTGGCAAACTATTTCTCACTGTACTGTATTGGGGGGTTAGGTGTGAATTTGAAAATGAGTAACATTCCAAGAGACCCACTGTTTTCTTCCAGGTATTTTATCAGAAGCCATGTATAGTAAAATTTGCCCGTTTTCATGAGTAGTTCTGTTAGCTCTGCTTGTATCAGTGGAAAAAGTTGGGCCTCTCCATACGATCTGTTGAAAGGGCTGAAGTTTACTCTGATGAGTCTGATAAATACTGAAAATATTTTTATTTCTTCAGGAAATTAAGCATAATATGTGATGTCAGAGGCCTATTTATACTTGTTTCTGTTTCATTAAGGAGGTTTTTGCAGGATATTCCTGCATGCTTCTCTGAAAATATATTTCTTAATGCTTCAGTGGTCTTTTGGTTTTGTTTCCTTTTGGTTGGTTGGTTGGTTGGTTTTGGCTAAGTTCTTCATGCACCATTTTTTTAATCCCTGTGTAAAACAAGTGTTAAAGGTTGTCTTGACAGGGTCGTTTTGAAACGGAAGCATACAAAGCTGATTTGAGGCCTCCAACTGAAAGTACTTCAGAACTGCAAATAGCAACTATCTGTTTTTACATAACAGTTCAGGATTATGGCTTCGTCGGTTTGTAATTCCAAGTTGAGAGTCGCTTTCATGCACTACTTCTGTCTTTACAGGGTAGTAATGCAGATATTTAGTCTCACTAATGCTTTCTTTTGGATAAGATATTCTGTGAAAATAGAACTGGAAGTCCATTGTAATTATTTAATGTGCTGTTTTATGCTGCCTTGACTGAATGTAAAATGTATCCTCTCTAGATTCCAAATCAAGAAGAGGAGACCAAAATTCTCCTGGGCCTGCCTCCTGACAGAATTGGACATGGAACATTTCTCAACTCTGCAACAACAGGTTCAGAAGAGTTAGTGCCTCTTGTTCGACAGAATCATATACCTATTGGTAAGAAAAAAAGTTAAGCAAGTTACTTGGTGATCTCTAGGTTTCAGAATATCGTATGTGCTGCTGATCTAGTAACTCTGGTTTGTCTTTGACCAGAGGTGACTTAGAAAAACGTGGCAGTGTACGTGAGAGAACAGCCTGTAAAGGTACACTGGTAACGCTTTTGTGTATTTGACGTATTTGTGGCAGCAGACAACAACTGATGTCTTGGATGAAAACAAAACCTAATCATAACTTTCACTTACCGTGCAAGGCTGTGTGGTGTTTCTCTATCTGGTTTGTAAGCTCCCTAAATTTTATACCCAGCCGGTAGTTAAGAAGAAATTGATTACCAAACTTTCCTCAGAACATATTACTGAATATTTGAAGCATAGAAAATCAAGGAAATAACAATAGCTGATTTTAATTTTCATTCAGGAACAGAAAGAAGTCAGTTAATGTGTCAAAAACATAACATGTCTTTTGTTTTGATACATATATCCTTGTTTCTTCTTTTTTTCCCTTAGAACTTTGCATGACCTCAAACATCAAAACTCAGACAGTGCCTTCCTGTGACAAACACCATTTTGGATACTGGTACAACATGGGCCACCCGGCAGTGCTTTGTGTAAGTTTTTTGATATTAACCACGTATTTAGGCAAAGAGCCAAACTAGTGTGAAACTGGAGAAGTATATCTCCTTTTGTGGATCAGAGCTGACTTACTAACAATTTCTGACCTTGCAGCAAATCATCTGCTGATAGGAAATCCTAATGTTCTGTTTGAGAAATGCTTGTAATACAAATGGGAATTTTTAGTATTTGTCTTGGTTTTATCGTAAAGCCAGACCTTTTTTTCTGTGTAGGGAAGATGATCAGCTGTGCATGCAATGAACTTCTTAACTGTTTGCATACTGACAGATTTCTCTTAAACGTATTGGTCCAGTGCTTGCATTTAAGCTTGTGCTTACCTGGGTATTTATCGTGCTGGATGAGAGTTCCTGAGTTCTCTTGACAGCTAATTAAGGTCCTTAAATGTTGAGGTGCCAAGTACTTTTGCCGGCCTTGGCAGGATTTTACTATCAACCTGTTGGTTTAACCCCTGTAATTTGTAGCATTGTCCAAGCGTGTGTATATATATATTAGAGCGTTGTGCTTATTATTCAAGTAAGTCTCAATCCTTTACTGTATAAAGTATTTACTACTGCGTTTGAACTCTCTTGTATTAGGTGAAAAATAATTCCTGATTAGAGATTATTTCTGAGATTTTCAATTGTGAAAAGTCTAGATAACCCATGAAGTCACGTAAGAGAGCAGTTTACCCACAAAGGCCTATAAAAACAAGAGTAGTAGAAGGAGGAGATAATACAGTGTCTGACGTTTACCAGGACATAGTTAGCATTCTTCTCTGTGGGGACACAAGGACTCTGAGTTGCAGATGGGTAATCTCATTAACCCTGAAATAATCCTAACTTGCTCCTTTTAGATGAATAATCTTTAGGTGGCTTTTGATCATGTTTTTGATGCTAGCCCAGTACTTCAGTCAGTATCAAGAAATTACTCTAGTTGACACTAAGTACGGAGAGTGAGACAGTTTCGTCCCTGAAGATGTAAGAACAGAGAGTATGCTCTAGTTCCCGGGTCTGAGGAAAGGGAAGAGAGGAATAAGGAGATGCGCACATACTGACATAGCTTGCATGTGTGCAGCATTTGATAGCCATCTTTCTAGCAATTTTAATAGGAAATCCTATTTTCCTGATAAATTGTGCCATCACTTTAAGAGGTTTTCTTGTATGTTTGAATGATTAATTAATTTTGAGTGAAAATACGGCAAATAAAGTATGAAATAATTACCAACAGATGAAAGAACCATGGAATAAAGTGTGAAACAGCAAGATAAAACTGGTTTGTAATGTGTAGAAAAACCCCTTTTTGATGTAGAGGAACTAATTTAAACTTTTTTTTTTTCTTTTCTTTCAATTTAACTCCAGACTGATGATAAAGGCGTCTTTGCAACAGATCTGTCACAAGAATACGAGCTGGTTGCAAAAACATTTAATCTGACTCGATCACAGATGTGGGATCTTTCCTATGAATCAATCAACTATATCTTTGCTTCAGGTGTAGTAAAATCAAAGCTAAGGGAACAGTGGTGTAAACTGAAGCCAACTCTGTTTGATTAATCGATGGGTTGTTCTAAACAGCTCGGGTGTGTTAGCTTAGTTAAGAAGCATTTTTTTACTGAAGTCCCTGGCTTTTTTCAGACTTCAGGTTTACAAATCCAGCCCATAAACAGTGCCTGTGCAAAACGAAGACGACAGGAATGCATCCTCTCTTAGTGTGCTTTCGCAGTTGGCAAAGGGCTGTCAAACCAGTCACTAAGATCCCAAATGTGTCGTCACATCGTTCCTCTCCAGTTGATAGGACATTTTTTAAAAATACTTAGTTGAAATGTGTCATCATACTACGAACATTTGAGAGTCAGAACAAAATAAAGGCACAACTGTTAGGGTTTCAGATGCCTCTGTTGGCAACATTGCGCCAAGCAGTTTGTGTGTATGGTGCGTATATTTGGTTTTTTGTATTGTTTTTAAACAGAAGTTTTGAGCAATTGATTGAATGTGAAGACAGAAACAAACTCAGGGAGAACGAAATATTTGTCGCAAAGGAAATATTGCATCTGTTTTTATTGGCGTACGTGTAGGACTGAAGCCTGCTGTGGATTGTGTAGCGTATGCGGTGGTGCCTACTGATGCACTCGGCACCTGTAGTATTTGAAGTTGGGAATCTTGAACGCCTCAGCAAATTGTGAGCTACTTGGGGGAAATGGTCTAATTCTTAAAATGCTTTTTATAATTGCTGCTTGTTTCTGGTAAAAAAGCAATAAAAATAGCCTCAATCTCCATGTTTTCAAAACCACTACTTCCAGTGCGCACGCGTGTGAGTTCCACAGAGGCGAAGTGCGGGGAGCCTGCGGCAGGGTTCGTAAGGGGGAGCCCCCGGGGCGCACCCGCTGTCCGCTCTGGGAGCGGAGGGTGCTCCCTGGCTCCGGCAGCGACGGGGTTCGCTCCGCCCGTCTCTGCGCGCGTGCGTGTGCATTTTCATACCGAGATCTCCAAATGTATGTGAACACATACGTGCAACAGTATCTACTACTAGATACTGGTAGCTCGCGCAGGAAGTATCCAGAGAGACGGTATTTCATACCTGGAATATTTTTACATTGATTGATTAAACAAGCAACCATTCTGGGCTCTACAAGGAACACTGATGATAAATACAATGATACAAAAGCTGTTCGTGACTTCCGTTTTGGTCTTTTGTAGTGAAATCAGCACAAAGTAGTTGTTCTGGCTCCAAAGTGGCAGTAAGAAACAAAAAGGGAAAATAAAAAAAAAAAAAGGCAGGCAGGGGGCAGGATAGCAAAGAAGTTGGCACGTCTGTCTGGCTACCTGGGGTTTCCACAGAATGTTTTCTGAGCAGAAAGCATTACTTTTGGAGATTGGGGAGGGGGGGGGGGAAATTATGTGAAGCAGAACTGTGGTTTTACATATTCTTATCTGAACTCAGAGTAAGACCTCCTGCTGACTTTTTACTTATAAACGGTACTTTAAATTACTTCCCAAATAGTTTCACTGCTCACAGCACCTTTCATTGTTTGATCAAGTTGCATTATCACTTGCTGTTGGATAAAGTTTGTCTGTATTTTCTTTCTACAAAAATAATTATTGCAGTAAATGTAGTGAATTCTTTCTCCTTTCTTATTGGAAAGGTCTGCAAAGACAGGCTGAGCAGCTTTCTGGAATGTTACAGTTATGTATATCTTAGTCTCAGGACAAGTGGGCCTACGCGCAAGTGAGATGGCATTCTCTTGTAAAATAAGCTGCTATAGTAGTATAAGTTATGGTCTTCTAATAACTCTGCAATAACATAGTATTTGGTTTATTAGTGAAGAAAAACTGTCGACTTCCTGTTTATTTACTCAGGGCTCATCCTCAGTGTTCATTTTATCTGTCACGTCTAAAGCTTTAGAATCTAAAGTAGTGTCTGGTGAGGTTTTTAGTTTCAAACCGCTGGTGTCATACAGACGTAAGTTTGATTTTTAAGGTTTACCTGTTGAACGTAACATGTAGGTGTGCTCATTCAGAGAGCGTAGCCCTGGTAAACGCTGCCATTTTCAACTTCCTATTTTTCCTGCAAGCAGTCTTCGAGATTTTTAACATTATGGACTGTTACAGTTCTCAATATTTCCATTTAATTGACTTCTGTGTTTCATCAAAATACTGCCTTGCATCAGCTGTAGTGCTGCCCCCAAACAGTGTGGTACGTGACGACACACGGATGCTGCGTAGTTTTGTAATGAAAAAACCAACCAACTTCCCTGATTATTAATGAAACAACAGTGTTCTGGATACATAGCGAAGCAGTGCTGTTACACGTAATCTAGAGTTATGGAATCACTCTTCTGAAGACACTGTACTTACCCTGTCACTTAGATACTTGCAGATCCACTGCTGATTTAAAGCCTCCCCACACACTTTGCGTTTCACAGTATGAATAGTGACTCAGCTGGTAACGGGAGGTAACTGGGAGGATTCCGTCTGTGTGAAGTAAAAGAACCAGGAATGTATTTGGGCGGCTAAAGAATGATACACAGAACCGGGGGAGTTCTGTATATTGGTTTCTAACTGTGTGTTACTGCAGGTAGTTACACTGCAGAGGCGTTACGCTTAGCGTGGAAATGAAAGTTGGAAAGGATGGGGAAAAGTTTTGGAATGAAGAACCATCATCTGATGGGAACTTTATTGTGCACATTAGAAGGTGAAACCTTACCTTCTTACTATCGCTGGGCTATTTTTCAGGAGTATAACTTTTATAAGTAAAACCACAGAGGTTCCTTATTTGGCTTCAGGGAGGATTATAGTTACTTTTAATTTAAGTGCTTCTTGCTGAGCTTGCTTGTTAAATTCAGACTTAACGGTGAGATAACCATTATTTAGTTTATAATATTGTATTAAAGTGACTGTGACATACGGTCAGAGTGAAGCATCACCACTGAAGTAACCATCAGTAGTAGGGCAGAGGACCAGTTTTTCTCCCCCTGAATGCGGTGGAAATTCCAAGTAACTATTTCTAGAATTTCATATGGTACAAGATGAGGTTTAAGTGTCTATTCAGGTGCAGCTCAACTTATTCTTTAAGTAAACAAAATAAATCTAGCCCGACTTACTTAATAGTTTTGTTTATTTCCGTCTGATTATATGAGATAACACACACAGAACAGTCTTCAATGCTCAGTCTTCATTCACATCACATGAAAATATACACTTTGGTCCTACTAAACAATATTGTCTTTGGAGACGTATGCAAGCAGAGAGCAACTGCTCACTGTAGCATAAGTTTCTCAGAGTTCCTTTTGAGACAAACACGGTCTTCAAAACCTCTATTCCTTATGATTAGGCTGGTAACATACCACAGCCTATCGTAACACAGCCGCTAAACCCTAAGTATTTACACACTGCTCTTCAGGATCACAGCTCTGCAAATCATCTAGTTACATGAATGATTTATATGCCCGTTTCAAACTAATACATTAAAGAAATAATAATGCAGATAAGGCCATTGCATTAGATAAGTGCATAAGATGATTAAGAGACTGGAGCATCTCTCATATGAGAGGCTTCGGGACCTGGGGCTGTTCAGACTGGGGAAGAGAAGGCTCAGGGGGCAGATCTCATCAACGTGTTTAAGTATCTGATGGGAAGGAGTGAAGAAGATGGAGCTAGGCCCTTCTCAGTGATACCCAATAACGGGAAAAGGGGCTCAAACCCAAACAGGGAATTCCACCTGCACGTAAGGAAACACTTTTTTACCGTGTGGATGGTTGAACGTGGGAACACGTTGCCCAGACAGGTTGGGGAGTCTCTGTCCTTGCAGATATTCAAAACCCTAAGTGACCTGCTGTAGTGGACCCTGCTCGAGCCAAGGAGGTGGACTGGACATCTCCAGAGATGCCTTCCAACCTCAACTATTCTGTGAGTCTGTGAAGTGAATATACAAATATACAAATGATAAAGTCTCTATATGAATAAAAAAAAACTTTTAAAATTAAATACTGACTTAACTCGGTCACTCTTGTGACAACTTTTCACCAGGCTTAAACAAAAGCAGTTGACTGACTTGTGAAATTGTTTTTAAAGAATGATTTATTCATTCTTCGTAGCCTTCCTTCTTTCCCATCCACTGTGGAATCCCTTAGTGCCATCAGGGCCTTTAGGCAGCCGCAGCACCCCTACAGGCAGGCCATCTGCATTTTGTATTTTCCGAGCTAACAGGGGGCTACTGATGGGACTCTTCTCTTGTGTTACAGTTTGAGCTTTTCTTCTCTGTACCCAGGGGCTACCAGAAGGAGTGATGCTGCTATCCGAAGAATAATCTGTACATTTCCTTGGCGTTTCAGGGCTAGTGCTTGGGTTAAGCTTGCTGTCTTCAGCCAGCGGAGACTTTTTGGTTACTTTTCTTAGTAAAGATGGACTGTTCCAAGGACTTGATCTGGGTGACACATTAGGACTCAAATGGTTGGTTGGGTGAATGACGGGGCTCAAATTACTTGTATTTGTTGCAGTACTTTTGCGTCCTGACAACGGTGACGTAGGATTACTCTCTGGGTCAGAAGAGCTATTTGCTGAAGATTCATCACCAACAAACTGAAGTTCCTCAACTCTCTTATTAAGGGATCTAGCCTTCTTAAGACTCTTGCTGGTATCTTCATCACGGTTCTTGTCTTTAGGAACTTTTTTCTTTGGAGGTTTCATGCCTATTAAGACAACTTTCATGCCAGTCTCTTTCTTTTCAGCACACATGAAGTCATGAGCACGTACGGCAGCATCTATTTCTTCAAATTCTATAATTGCACATTCCTGAGTTCCCAGTTGGGTGTACCGATTGCTGACCCTCCTGATATCGGGTGGCAGATCCCTACCAGGCTTGAGAATACGAACTGATGAAATTGCACCAAAAGTTACAAAGGCTTTGAGGAGATGTTCCATTATCCTTTCTTGCACACAGCCATTTTCTTGTTGTTTGTTAAGAGCCTGCAGCTCAGAACTCATGTGGATATCGTACACCAGTAACATCCTGGTAGGGAGGTTTTCACTTGGAAACACTGGAACTGGAGTACTTCTTCTAACCTTTCTGTTGTCATCATTGAGCTCAAGAGTGTCCGAGTACTTCAGTGCATAGGCTGTGGTTCTCCAGTCACGGGTAAGGTGTTTTACCTTGAAGACAGACACAGCTTAAGCAGCACAACTGATCAAACCCACTCAAACTACATACAGAAAGCGTAAGGCAGATGCAGGCTCCAGCCTCTGAACAGAAACCTGGATTTAAGTTTTATGTAGCAGACTTGAGTGAAAAAGTAAACAGTTTTCCTGCTATAATGGGCATCGGTGAGCTCCTGTAAAGCTCATGTCCTGTTGAATCTACTGAAAATAGGAACTGACACTAAATCTCAAACTGAAAATCACTATCTTAAAGACTGCTCAAGTGCTGTTCAGTCATTCCATATCTAGGTCTGAGCCATGACAAAATGCCTGTTCCGTAGTTTTTATTTTGTTACATTTGCCAAACAAGTAGTTTTGCCAAGTTTAGGACTTCATTTTATTGAACTGATTTTTCCTCCCACAAAAATCTTAGTTTAAAAAAAAAAAACCCAAGCTTCTCCATTTCCAAGGAGTGTTTTGAAGAGTTTATGTTATCAGTATAATATGTTTGAAGTGGTCTGAAGAAACTGGGAGTGCTTTAACTTCTAGACTGAATAGCTCTGCAAAACTGTCAGACCTAGAAACTTGACAAAGTGTTTCTAATGTAATTTTAGAAATCAGTTACATACGCATATTTGCATAGGAGCTCCTAATGTTTAAAAAAAGAAAAGAAAGAATAAAACCCACCTCACCTTTAAGTGACTTCAGTTACCAGATACTTTCTACAACTCTTAATTTTTGGATCTCCATACATTTGCAAAGGTCAGATTCACCATCCCTTCTCCGAGACAAGAAAGTACCTTTACCAGGATTACTTAGCTACTTGTGAGTAGCTGATCTAGAAATGAATTTTATCCAATGTCCCATTTACTATGCCCTACTCTCTCCCAGAATGGCAATTTAAAAGTGTAGTTGCTTAAAAGCCTATGAGTTCCCGAGCCAATCATGAACGAGTTCAGTAATTGAAGTTCTGGATGAGAACGAACGTAACCATCACATCAAAACTGAATCAACCCCCGAGAGAGGTACATAAGGAGGAAGACTGTAAAACTGCCTCTATAAAATAAGTTATTTTCATCTAATCTCTCCTAATGTTTTTAGATTCATGAGGCTTACACAAGGCACTTCAAGACTTAAAAAGTTAGCTTACCTTCTTAAAAGAAGTGAGGAGTTTAACACTGACATAGCCCATCTTATTTCTTCTCACGTGCTTTAGAAGGAAGGCATCTTTCTCAAGGTTCTCATCTGAGAAGTAATATTCAATCTGTGCTATTAACTTCTGGATCAGGTCATTTTCTGGTGGCTTCCAGTTCTGGTCAGAGTCATCATCATTTTCCCCACCACTGGAAAACAGTTAAATCATTTACTAACAGATCTTCGTCTTCTATTAGTGGATTCAAATAGTCTTTCAAAATGAAAAGGCATAACCGTAATGCTGATTCCAACTTACTTTATATGTAGGCACTGAACAGGTATCGCCCTATCCATCTGAGGCAGGAGGCCAGCTCAGAGGATGAAGCTTTCCAGTCAGCATAAGGAGTCAAGTTCCTGAGCTCATTCCAGAAGCTCATCTCAGCATAGAACAATGAGACATGTACACTAGCATCTTGAAAACACTCTGCCAACTCAAATCCTACACCAAAACATGAGACGCAAGCGCACGGACACTTGGTGCTGTACAAAGTTCCTCCAGTGACACTGTTTTATTTTTCAGTATGAAGCTATTAAGCATAGGCTTGACATTTATGTGCTTCATGAGTAGTGTCACATACCAGGGAATGAATATTCAAACTTGACACAATCATGATTTCTCAAGCCTTGTCACTGCATGAATGCAGGCGCCAGTATGCAGGGAGCAAGAAAGACTGACAGGACTACTGCAGTTTTTACAGGTCACTTCCAAAGAGATAAGAGTAACTTAACTAGAAGTTTACCAAGGGGCTTAAACTGTATGTACGTTTCAGATTAAGGACTTTGGTGCAGTAGCAGCTCATGCACCTCAGGAACAGCTGGGTACGCACACGTACACAGCTTGCTAAGAAGTCATTCCCATTTCCTCTCTGCCCCTCCATCACGTTGTCTAGGTATCTATCTCTGCAAATTGGAGCACTACTGAGCATCCTATCCCAAAAAAAAGATATTGCAACCATGGATTTGAGATAAACTTCTTGCCACGTACAGTTACAGCAACATGTTTGTTGCTGAAATACAAACGACCATTTAAATTGTTATCTAGCATTGAGGCAAATAGTTCACCCACAGACTACAGCCACAGATGTTGCTATAAGAACTATAATGCATAAGTCTACCTTAAGCCAGAGCCGTTTTTTTAAAGCTGTTAGCAGTCTAGTTTTGCTGTGGGACCATCATGAAAGCTTGTGTTCAAAAAACCAAATAAAAAAATCATCCACTAAGCTCCCTAGACCCTTTAAATCATGTACTACTTTGGTCTCCCATGTACCTCAGCAGAGCTTGTGAAGTCATTAAAAAGGGAGCAGGCATCACACTCGAGTCCTAAGCTTTTGACAAGTTTTTGCTGAGTCTCAAAAAGAATAAGGTATTGTATTAATAAGCAGTATGTGGCAATACAATTTACAGCACGAAGTTGATGTTCCAACAGTACGATCACTCAAAAGCAGTGCAAGTCTGTTAACAAAAACTAGCGGATACAATACTGGGTGCCTACTAATGGGACACGTGGCTGCCGCAATCATTAAATTTCAATTTCTATTCTGAAACATTACATTTTAGACTGACATCATAAAAACATTCACCGTTCAAGCTCAGATTCTTCCTGTAGCTGTCTGCATCCAAAATAAACCTAAGTTGAGCAAGAAGTAGCTTTACTTTGGAGAACCACTTGTTTGTTATCAAGTCTGAAGATCTTTCTAAAGCACCTGGCAGCTAAATGGCTGAGGACCGAATGTCACAAATACTCAGATATCTCCCAAAGAAGTGTGGTGTCTTGACCGTGAGGAAATGTTTTTCATTTCCTAAGTTATAAAACCTAGAAATTGAGGGGAAAAAAATCTAAATTGTCTGCTAGCTTAGCTGGAGAGTGAAATGGCTCATTCCCAGAAGTTTTAGACCATCACTGACAATTTTCCAAATGCTTGGGTAAATAGTTTCCTATCAGATGTTGCATTCCCAGAAGTAAATCCTTAGCTAAGACTACATGTAAATGGCAAAAGCATGTGTGAAGTCCACTCACCTACTTTTGATGCAGAGCCTTTATAGTTCTGTCCATGGCAATACCTCTGGCCTTTCCTGGATCAGGAAGAGGCCATTTACAAAAAGGCAACCTCCACAAGAACTGAATATACATCAGCACTGTCAGCAAACATTTCTGAAGATAGCACCTACTGTAGAGGATTAAATAAGCGGCATTTAAGAGTTAGCTATTATGTGTTACAAAACTTGAAAAAACCACCACCCTTTTTTCTAGTCTAAGCCAGGGCTAGAAGCTCTGACACAAGTAACATTGTAAAGAAAACAAATGTAAAAAATATTCTGAATTTAAGAAATCGGTAATTGGAATGCAACACTGTAGACTGCTGTACACATTTGATTTATAAAAATACAACAGTGATGTATGATTGTGGAAAGACTAAGTAGACTCAGTTTAAACATTTTACTTGTGTCTAGCTACGCTCGCTTTCTGCTTCTGCAGTACATAGTTGACAACTTGGGCAGCTGCAGAAAACGCCCCCTCCCCGATTACCCCTCTGTGATTTAAAACAATGCCCTGCAGTTCATTCTGAGTCAGTGCTAGGACGTGGCGTTAGAGTCGATTAGAAACAATTGATCTTCAAACAGAACACTGAATTTCATGCTACTGTACCTAATCTGTATGTGACTGAATTTCTTACTGCATCGTCAGCTTTAGTACGAAACACAACATGAACTACAACTAGCGTGCTTTGTCTCTCCGCAGCTTTCTGGCACAAAAATCCTGGATGTTCCTTTCAGAAGTAAGAGATTCTGGTAGACAGCAAAGCAACTTCAGGCATCAGCAATTCCTGCAACTTATCATTAAATACAGACACCGCTATAGGCTTTATCAAACAGTGAAGTGTAGAGCAGATTATGAAGTGGTAGTTTCTTCTGCATTTAAACTGGTCTTGGTTTCATGTCTGGTCAGCTTGTTTCCAAAGGCATAGAACAGGTCTGCTTGTCCATGTCTTAATTCTACTCAAGAAAATCTCTACAATTCTATGCAATAAAAACCAAACGGGAAAATAAAAAAAGCCACCACAACAACCAACGCTAAACCCCTGTCTGTAAAAGGCAGTGAAATGGAAAAGTCGGGGGCACCACAGCCCGGCGCTTCTCGCTGCGGGGAAGCCACATCCCGCGCCGCCGCGCCGGGCGGCCGCCGGCAGCCTGGCCCCGGCCCCGGCCGTTCCCCGGGGGGGACTCGCAGCCCGGCCGGAGTCGCCGCTGCGGCTGCCCCCGCTGGAAGGCTTCCCGCCTCTCCCACCCCTCCCCGCCGGCGTTGCATCAGCCGCGGCCGCACCGTTACGTGGGTGCCCGCGGCGGCCCCGCTCCCCGCCCGCACAGCCAGGCCCGCAGGGAGAGGCGGGCGCCGGCCGGGCCCCCCCCGCCGCCGGCCGCCCCCCCCGCCGCCGCCCGGCCGGCGCCCCGGCGGGCTCACCTGGAGCGCCCGCACCGCCCCGCGTCCTCCTCGCTGCCGCTGCCGCCGCCCCGCGCCGCCGGGCACGGCGCGCCGCCGCCGCCCTCCTCCTCCTCCTCCTCCTCCTCCGCGGCCGCCTGGACGGCCACTCGGATCTGCACGGGGCCGCTCCCCGCCGCCAGCTCCGGGCCGGCGGCCCCAGCCCCGGGCTCCGCCGCCTCGGGGTCCCCAGGGGCGTCCGGCTGCCGCTGGGCCATGGCGCTCGGGGCAGAGCGCGCCGTGCCGCCGGCCCGGCTCAGCCCGCCGCCGCCGCCGCGACAGCAGCGACGCCCCGGGCTGCGGCACCGCCGCCGCCGCCCCCTCTCCTTTCCGCTCCTCCGCTGCGGCGGCGGCGCGGGGCGAGCGGCGCTGGGGCGGCGCCGCCAGCTCCACTCCCCCGGGCGGGCCCCGGCGCGGCAGCGGCAGGGCCCGTCCCTCCTCCGGCGACGCTGCCCCCGCTGCGGGGCGGGCGGGCCGGCTGCAGGCCCCCGGGCCCGCCGCCCAGCTGAAGTTTCTTCCCCGTTAACGATGGAGTTGGGAGTGCTTTTATTTCAACAGAAAACAACTGGGTCCTCGCCGACGAGCCGCGTCCCAGCCGCTCATCCGCTTGTAGAGCCGCGGGGCTGCGCTGCTGCCTCCTGACTAGAGCGTTGCGTTTCAAGGAATTCAGGAAGGTTACGCTGGGGTAAGTGCGGTTTTAAATGCCGAGGATGAGAACTGGAAATAAGAAAACCGAGTGAACGAGGATATGATTGGATATATGTTATTTTTTGTAGAGCGCTCCTCCATAATTCTGTACGCTACGTAAACAGAATAAAAACATTCCCCCGTAAGAACTTATTAAAATACAGAGGCCCCTTTTCTGAAACACGTATGCATTGATTTATTTTGAACTTGAAGACTATTGCACTATATTTCAGTGGACTGTTTCAGCTATTAAAGTGAAATTAATATTAGTGTTTTCAGGATTAGAATCTAAAGCATTTCAGTCTACTGTGTAAATATTCATTCTTCAGTCAGGGAAGATCTTTCTTTCAATACTATCCAAACCCGCACTGCTGAAAGGAGGTAGGATCTTTAAGTCCTCACCTCATTTGTAGCATCCTTGTTTTTGTCTGTACAATTCATCTGAAGTGTACTCCACTGTATTGCTTCAATGTTTTCTTCTTAAAAATTTGGATTGGCAAAAAGCGAGGCTGCACTCGGGGGCCAGTTCTCATCACTGTGACCAACAGTCCTCATGAGTCAGGTTTGCTGGCATGATCACCTAATGGGAGTACCGCTCTGCCTCAGTGCGTTTGGCTTGTTTTTTAACATGCCTTAAGCAATGAAATATTTTGTTTATGAAATACGCTCACATGCAGCACTAACCAAATCTCCACTTCTCTGCTAATGGAACAGCATTGTGTAATGTCTTGAGTAGGGCATCACTTCGCTATTGATTTCAGTGGGAGCAGAAATGCAAACACAAAATACACCTTCTAGGAGAGAGTACGTACAGGGATTGTGGGTCTGATTTTGTATTTGAGTTCATGCGAGTCGTTTGCCTCCCTGGGTAGGAACAAGATCAGGACCAGTATGAATAAAGAACTATTTTGTGCCACATCGGACCTAAATGATGTTTGAGAGAGACATTTCAGTTTATCTGATGACTCCTTCTGTCGAGGTTAAGTGAACTTGATTTTATAGAGAAGGACACTCGATCCGTTTTTTTGCTTTACCACCGGTCGCTGCACAGAATTGGCCTTTGGCTTTGTCAATGTTTAGCTCATTTCTTTGAAGAGTCCTGCTATCGTTATCACCTAGTCTGCTACAAATATGTTAATGATGTTGAGAGAATTAGTGTAGAAGATTGATGTCATTTCAAACACTGTGTTGATTAGATCTCCATTGAAATTACCAGGTTAATGTTGCTTTTTTTTTAATATAGCAATATTCTATAATGCTTAACTACCAGCAGAGATTAAGCAGTATTTGTAACCATGGGAGAACTTAAAACTAAATGAATAATGTAGACAAGTCCCTTAGTGGGGAACTCACATCTCAGCTGAGCTTCTGATACCCAGTTAGGATTATAATCCCATGAACCTCAACTGGGCAAAACTTTCACAGATTTCTTATGGCGTGTTCGTTGTTGCCGCAGTATTGTCTACATACCACAAAAAACCACATGCATATTTTATATTTCTCACAAAGTAAGCCATAATTACATTATTTTTCTGTCAGCCTTTCAGCAAACGGTAACTAAAATGACAATACACAAAGCTAAACCCGGGATATGGATGGGGAAGACACCGTGAGGCGATTCACAGCCCTTCCACAACGGTCACGCCGTTGCTTTTCTAGCCACCGAGTCCTTGATGTGTGTGTTTAAAAGCATCCACTACCCGTCCGTGGGGCTTCTGGGCTCCAAGCGCTGCTTGGGGTTAGCAGGTACTGACCTGCCAGCAGCAAGAGCTGACACCAGAGCGAAGCACTGACCAGGCAACAGGGGGGCCTCTCAGCGCACCGCCCAAGCTCTCCCAGGCAGGTTGGCCGTTCTGTGACCATTATGTGCCTGCAAGTCAACGTCTTGAGCAGAACAGGAACCTGGAAGCTACGTCCAGCTTCTTGCCTTTTCACGGGTTTTCATGCATAGTCACTTGCATTTAGGAATCAGAAAAACACAATCGTACCAGCGTCTTTCTGCTACTGGGGGGAGGCGGACGGGCGGACAGCCGCGCACTTGCGAGGCCCCCTCCCGCGCCTCCACGAACCCTACCGCCGGCCCCCTACCTGAGGCCGCCTCGCCGGGCAGCCGGTGCCGAGCATCGCCGCCGGAGCAGGCACCGGGGAACGGCGGAGCGGCCGCACGGGGCGGCATCACCTCACGGCCTCCCGCCGCCGGGCGCCGCCTCGGCCGGCAGGCGGGGCACGAGCGAGGCTCGCCGGGAGCGGGCCGGAAGCGGCGGTTGCCCCGGTAACAGCGGAGCGATTTCCGACAGGGGCGGCGGCCGGCGCGGAGGTGTGAGGTGTTCGGCGGCCCCGAGGGAGCAGGTTTACATGGTGCCCAGCAAGTGCCGGCCCGGCAGGGGCCCTCGGGCCGCGCCCGGCCCGGTAGGTGCTGCCGCTGGGGGGTGGCGGGCAGCAGCCGCCCCTTCTCCTCAGCCTTCGGGGCGTGGGGTGGGGCGGCGGGCCGGTCGTATGCCGCCGCTGCGCGGGCGCGCCCTCGCGCTGTGCCGCTCCCGGGCCGGGGCGCCCCGCCGAGCCCCGCCGCTCCTCGGCAGGGCGGGACCGGGGCGGGACGGCGGCGTCTGTGAGGGCGCGGCCCCGGCGCCCTGAGGCTGTGTGTGACCGGCCGCCTGGGGGCTGCGGGCGCGGAGGAGGCGGCTGTGTGCGGGCCCTGCGCGGTGGGTGCCTCGCAGCTGGCGGCGGCCCCTGCGGGCGGCCCCTGCCGCTTCGCGCTTCCAGGGCAGCGGCAGCCAGGCAAACGCGGGCGAGGGGAGCTCGGTCTCCTCTGGGCCGTGACTGGCGTGAGGAAGCTTCCTTGACGTTATTTGTATGCCTCCTGTTATTTGCTGGGAAGTGGATGTATAAGCCATTTGGTTAAATATTCCTGTTAAATGGTTTCGTTATTTAGCAGGTAGGTGCTACGTTTTGTCATCTAAATCCAATTAAAAGACCAGCCCGTTTTGCTTTTAAAAAAAATTCTTATATTTAAATGTAGGCACTTTCTTTTCCTCATAATGAGGATAACATCCCCATGAAAGTCACACTTTCAGTGTATTTTTAAAACTAAAACCAGTGTTTTTTGTTTTTTTTAACTAAAAATTATTTAGTGTTACTTAGTGCTGTGACGTATTCTTAGTTTTGCAAAATAGTTCCTTTCTTGGCAGATTTTGCTGTTGAAAATACCTTTATTGTTTAAAAAAAAAGTTACATCCAACTTTTTCTATTGATACGTGTTTTTGAAAAATGCAATATTTCATTTCTTTTTCTTCCAACTTGCAGGTTAATAATTGTGGTCTTCAGCTGGTTATCCAGACCTCATCGATAACAGATAAAAGCAAACCAGTAATTATTACTTTTTCTTTAATAGTTACATTAATTAACGCAGTTGTATGGTATAGCCAAATTTGTATGGTTTCACATAGGAATTGCCTTTTCAGTAGTAATATGTTGACTTTTAATGTAATATCTGATGTATCTGGTAGTCTTTTGGTAACTTATTTCATCCTATTAAAGATGCATAAAGTAAAAACACAGGGGTGTACTATAGCCTGCAATAAACTTAGTGTGTATATATATATGATTTCTTCTGCTTCCATCTGTACCTCTCTTCCTCCTGTAATTGCGGTACTTCTTATGGGGTGGGGGTTTTTTTCTTTATTTAGTCAGCTGCAGATAAATGTGCTGGTAACTTCCATATTTTCATTTTGGTTTCCAACAGTGAACCTTTTCAGTCGTAGGATCTTAATAGAATGAATACTCTTTTTATTGGAGCAATTATTTTATTTTTTCAAAGCATTTGCAGAGTTCCCTGAGAACTGTAGTTGTTACTAAGGTTGTGTTTGTCTGTGTAAAGACGTTATTTGCATTTGAAATCTTCTAACATTTGTCTTAAATATTGTGTTACAGTTTGAATTCAGGATAAATAAAGAGCAGTCATCTTTCCACAATAGACTTCTGCAGCATGATCTAGAAAAAAACTATTCAGGAAGGCAAGGTGATATTCAGTAGAGTTTGGTTTGTTTATCTTTTTTATCTCTTTTTATTAACTAAACAGTAAAGAAAGACTGTATTATGACTAGAATACGTAAGAGTGACAGCTTTTCCTAATTGGCTACAGTAATTCAGTGTAATTACAGCTGCATTATGTCCTGAAACTGCTATCCTTCTACTGCCTAGTGCAGATGGCTTTTTTAATCACTTTTTGTCCCTCATTCTGTCCATGGAAGAGCATCCTTTCTTCTACCTACAAAGCCACAATCTATCAAGTGCCCTATTATACATTCCCTCAGAAGCCACACAATTCTCTACTGTAACATTTTATTGGATGCTTAACATTTTAATGTATTTAGACAAAACTAGTTTCTAATTTGGAACCCTGATATGAAGAAAGAGTTTTCCTATTTCAGACTAGATATAAGGAAGACATTTTTTACAATGACAGTGGTGAAACACTGGAACGGGTTGCCCAGAGAGGTGGCAGATGCCCCATCCTTGGAAACGTTCAAGGCCAGGCTGGATGGGGCTCTGAGCAACCTGATCTGGTTGAAGATGTCCCTGCCCATGGCAGGGGGGATGGACTAGATGGCCTTTAAAGGTCCCTTCCATCCCAAAGCATTCTATGATTCTATTGTGCTGGTGTGTTTTTGGCTTTGAAAAGCAAGATACTCGGTGATATCACTGCTAACTGTGGTGAAGCCTGGAAGAGCCTTGAAACACACCACTTCTTGCCACACTGCTGCTGCTTGCCTGTCATATAAAAACAGTGATTGGTTAGGATAGGAGATCAGTTTAATTATTGTGGCAATTTTTTATTCATTCTGGTAAAAAATAAAGACCAACAGCTGTTCAGAATGGATTGATGTTTAGGGATATTATGCAACTTATGGAGTGAATTTAAGTCTGCAGTTTGGTTTTGTTCCCCCTACAGGAGACCAAAGAGTATTAAGTCCTTTGGTGCGTAATAAGCAGATATATCTTCCAGTACCATCCAGTCTGACAGAACTTTCTGGTTTGGAGTTGAAGCAGAATACAGGTTCTTTATCAGGATTTGGCGAGTCTTCTATTCACACACCTACAAAATCCAGATCCCGACAAAGCAGCCACAGTATTAGTTCACATGCTTCAGGTAACAGTGAAAACTGCTCTCTCTCTGTGTCTCGGCTCTCTCTGTGTCTCGGCTCTCTCTGTGTCTCGGCTCTCTCTGTGTCTCGGCTCTCTCTGTGTCTCGGCTCTCTCTGTGTCTCGGCTCTCTCTGTGTCTCGGCTCTCTCTGTGTCTCGGCTCTCTCTGTGTCTCGGCTCTCTCTGTGTCTCGGCTCTCTCTGTGTCTCGGCTCTCTCTGTGTCTCGGCTCTCTCTGTGTCTCGGCTCTCTCTGTGTCTCGGCTCTCTCTGTGTCTCGGCTCTCTCTGTGTCTCGGCTCTCTCTGTGTCTCGGCTCTCTCTGTGTCTCGGCTCTCTCTGTGTCTCGGCTCTCTCTGTGTCTCGGCTCTCTCTCAAACTGGATGTCTTATTGAAAAGTTATGACCTGCAAGATGAGCTGCTTCTGGCTGTCAGAGTGTATGACTGAATAGCAAGTGTTGCCTACTGTTCCCTTTGGGTATTCAGATATATTGTCAGGAAACCACTAGAAATATTTTCCAAAAGGTAATATAGGCATTTAAATATAGGCTTTTTATACACTTTTCCTTAACAAAAGGGCAGTAATAGGGATCATTCGTGCATCTCTTAAAGAGGATGGCGTTAGCAGAAAAAAGTCACTGTACTGCCATCATGTCATGTTTCAGACTGATTTTTCTCTGGTGTTATGTTTATTGGCTTAAAAACCTGAGACACAACTAATTTAAGACTTTTGCAACCATGTGAATTGATTATTTTTGGTCTCGATGATTATTTTTTTTCCTTTACAGTTTTTTTCTCTTTGAAGGATGCATAGAGAATGTTGGTTGTTATACTGGTTTGTTAGAGTAGCTAGTGATAAAATGTTAGAGTAGCACTGAAAAGATTCTAAATTGAACAACAATTTTACTTATATAGGTATATCTTCTAATGGCATATTTTAGACAACAATGAACTTATTCTCTCTGTAGTAGTAGAGCAACTGATCTTTGTTTATTGAAGAATTAATGTTGTTCCTGTTAACATATTTGATTTATTTGAAGGAAGAAAAAAAAAAAGGGTGGGGCAAACACGTGGAAGTTGAGCCTATATTCTTGTGGTAGCATGCATGCACGATGATTTTTGCGGTTGGACGTGATCTTAAAGGTCTTTTCCAACCTAAATATTCTATGTTTTATTTTTGACCAATATTTTTCAGTGGATCGTTTTCCAAATAAGCCAAAGCTCGCAGACATTTTTGTTGATTTATATTGCAGGTATTTTTAGTCATCCTCCCTCTTTCCCCTTATGTTAACAAAATGGGTAAAGATGGATAGCTTTGTAAATATGTTTTAAGTGCTGCCTGTTTCTTTCTTGATAATGGAGTGAAATATAATACCAATGATTACTAGGTATTGCATGCGTTTACTTTGCATTTGTTTGTGGCTCAGTGGGACTGTTTCAATGTTTTGGTGCTTTAGTTTCTAGTTCTATCAATATCTACTTGATCTGTGTCTTTAAATTCATCTTAAGTTAGATGATGTCTTTTTTAAGTTCAGATGCTGAAATTGTGAAACAAGTGTACAACCTTACCTTAAAACATAATTGGGTAATTTTAATCAAAACAAAAGCATCTACAAAATATCTGCTTAAAACAAACTTGATAAAAAGCTCTCAGAAATAAAACAAATGGATGTACTTTGGAAAGAGGATATAGAGAGATGTAAACAAAAATGGCAGGAAAGAAAACTGGGAACTCAGCACTTTCATGTACTGTGTAACTCTTTACTTTTAATAAGAAAGAAAAATCTGCTTTTATTATCCGTAGTTATTTAAATGATTTTACAAAGTAGTAGTTCATATGTTCTCTGTATGATTTTCTGATAGATAACACAAATTTTGGGAGTAGTTCATCAATAACATTTCCTGTATTGCAACGTACTGCTGAAGAAAAAATACTGAACTCTGATAGACTTACCCTGGAAAGGTGAGAAGGCTATGGAGTACACACACCATAGCTTGCGCCTCTGGTGTCTGATGGTCTAAACTGATGAGTAACCCAGTAATGCCTGTGGTCAATGAGATGGTTTGTGTTTTGCGTGTGTGTGTTTTTGAGAGAAGAACTGTGTCCCATAGAGAAATTCTGTGTGTCCTTGTGATGAATATATCCATACAGCAGTCATCTAAGGCAATTAGGGCTTTTCATTGTAAACTAAGGAGCTAGCTTAAGAGTCGAATGCAAGGTCATGCAAGCAATCTATAGAAAGAGGCTATGTCTCCATTAGTTCTAATGTGATGCATTGACTGTAGAATGGTGTTTTTTGGTTTTTTTTTCCTTAACCAGGACACAGAAAAAAGTTTTATCTGAAAGACATTTAACTGTTTCAACAAGTCTTTAACTTGACTTTTTTTTTGGTGGTGTTTTGGTTGGTGGTGATGGTTTTTGGTTTTGTTTTTTTTTGTTTGTTTTTTTTTTTTTGTGTGTGTGTGGTTTTTTTTTTTTCCTTATCTGGGGGTAAGGTTCATGTAGTCTAAAAAGTTTTGTCAGGTCAGGACTCCTTCTGGAATAATCCTAAAATAAGAATAACCATTTTCAGCATAATGTCCGATCTCTCTTACTTTTCACACTAACACTTAATATTTCATGTATTTATATTTCAAATGTAAAGTTCTATAAACCAAAAAAAAAATTGCATAGACGTAGAACGCTTTGAATTCTGATCTAAACAGGCTGCTTATGTGGTGTCTGATGAAAAAATTAAAAAATTGGCAGGCTGTGTCTACTGAAATTTTAATATGGTCACAACACGAAACTTCCATGTAGTTTCCATGTAACAAGCACATCCCTGATTAAGAGGACAGACTTTCAGAGAATTTTGGAAGCACTTCTGCTATATTTTCATGCTAACAGGAGTTACTGCCTTATTTACAGAGCTTAATTAGCTCTTAATATTACCTTAATCAAGATAATATGCTTTCCTTGGTTCAGTCAGAGTAAGTGAGTAGAAGATGGATTACCAGTTTGTTACTTACATGAGTTTTGTTTTGTTTCTTTTTCCTTCCAGGCAAAAGCTCACAGTGTGCCCAGTTATCGATGGGGAAGATCATCTTCGCCTTTTGAATTTCCAACATAACTTTATAACCCGGATCCAAAATATTTCTAATCTGCAGCATCTTGTTTTCTTAGATTTATATGATAATCAGATAGAGGAAATAAGTGGGCTTTCAACTCTGAGATCCCTCAGAGTCCTTTTGTTGGGAAAGAACAGGTAAAAATAATAAGACTAACTTAAACACCTTACTTCCTTATGCTGTAACAACTGTGATCTATCATTGTTTCTGTTACTTACAGAGTTTTCAGATTGTGATGTTGGCTGTGAGACCAGTGAGCTGGTCCCTAACACTAGTCAAGTGTTAGGGATCCCACTGAGGAAGCACACAGTTTTTGCTTGTAATGTTCTTCAGAAACTTACTTTCTTATGTAAATTTTAGCAACAGTTCTAAGTATTTTATGTGTTTCTGATCGGCTATTAAATATGTGTTCTTAGATTTGTGTGACAGGTGGAATCTCTTTTCACATCACATAAAGTATTCATTGATTCTTTATAATCTGTAAAAAGTATTTCTGCCTGTTGTACTTAGCTCGGAAAAAAATGAGACAGATGAATCATGGATTTTATTGCTTATTTATACATTCTATTCTGTTGGGAGATACAACTTGCTAGTTGTATTACTTTTTTAAAAATACAGTTCAAATCCTGTAGCCTTTAATAATTTAATAGAAGTATCTGTGGAATTGCTCACACATCTAAGGGTTATGCTCTGGTTTTGTTCAGTTTCCTTATTTTCTTTATATTCAGTAAAGGAAGAACTGGTAAACAAACTTCAGTTATGTGCACATTACAAAGAATGTGTCTCCTAACTCAGCCTGTATTCAAAACTGACAACTTTCAATAGGGCAGTATGTTACTAGAGCTTATAGCTTTTATATTAAAAAATCTCACTTGTATAAAGTACTTTTGTTTATAGCAAAATATTGGGGCATGGGAATGATAATTTTAAGGTGCTTTAAAGAATTATTATTTTCCAAATCATAAGTACTTTGAGTGCTGTATGGTTTGGAGGTAGTTAGGACAAGACATACTCATAAATGATTACAAGTCAGACACGGTTGCTAGCAACTTGTTTCCAGCTTGATCTATATGTGATCTTTGATTATTCTCAAAGCAAATGCATAATACACATGATGTTTAATATCATCAGCCAGTAGATGATGCTGTTGAGTATATAACTAAGGTTTGGAATCTGAGAAAATAGGATAGGACAGAAAAGTTTTAAGACAGTGAAGTTGTACAGGAGGAGAAGAAATACTGCCAGATCTAGAGATCTGTATTGTCTAGACAGGGTCTGTGGCTTTCAGGTTTTTTTTATTCTGTGTTCTTCTAACAAACGCTCAAAAGCCTGTGTCACTGTAGTCTTTCTTTGAACTGGTTTGGAATTAGCCGTTTGCCAGTAATAATGTTTTTTTGATTATTTGGTTGTTGACTTTGTTTTGTAGTGGTGCAAGTATTCCTTCTCTTTTCATTTTCCTAGAAGAGCCACATACATACTCCTGCTATTGCATTATTGACAGTCAGAAAGGAAAGTGATAGTCTGAGGCATACTTATTCATTTATTCTTTTTTTTTTTTTTTTTTTTTTTGTATGGTTCAGAACTTTGTTATTCTTCTGTAACTCTTGGTAGGCAGGAACAAATGGCTAAGTTTTGTATTAGCTGGAAAATGAAAGATACTTTTTATCTAATATGAAAAATTATTCATGTCATAATTGAAATCTTGCAGAATAAAGAAGATCTCAAATCTGGAGAACCTAAAAAACCTCGATGTTTTAGATCTTCATGGAAATCAGGTACGGTACAATAACTTGATTAGTTACATTTCTTGTGTAGGCATCATGCATTTCCTATGTCTTTTACCAAACTATTGCTTTTTGAAAGGGAACTGGTGGCAAATTTTGCAGCTCTTGAGGTCACAGAAATCAGTAAATTAGTAAAAGACCCTATGAAGTTGTTTTGAATCTTGGTATCAAGTCTTTTGCACTTTCAGCATTGTAATTTTGGAAAGTTACAGAGATTAAAATGCTGAGTCAACTGAGTGTAACAGCACTCGCACCTACAGAATGGTAACCCAGCATAAGTAGTTATGGTGTAGTTAAAGTAACACAGTCTTAGAAGTCATAGAAGAATTTAAGGTCCCATTGATTGTTGTGTTGTTTCTACTATCGATGATCTTACAAAACAAGATCCCTTACATGTCTCTAGAAGACTTAAATTTGTACAGGAAAAAGCAGAATGGGTCCAAGCTCTTGACTGATTCATTCTTCTGAATGGACTTAAGTCACTTAATGTCTCTTCAATTTCCCCCATCTGAGACTAAGAAGTCATTTGTTTCAAGTGCCGCATAAAGTTTTAGCTGTAGTACGTATAAGAGGAAGATTCTTGCTTAACGGGTATGTCAGAAGCAGCATGGAGTATTACGGGCAAGCCAGATATAGTATTCTTTTGTACAATAAATTTAAAACACATGATACAAAATGTTCCATAATTGAGCTGTTTAAAACAACATATGGTTATTGTGCCTATATAAGACCAATGTGTGAATTTTCTGGATTCCTGTTCTGACAGTTTTGACGTTTTACTGATTTCTCTCTCTGTGTGTTCTTTATTATACAATTGCTTGACAATGGGGAATGGGAATGCCTTTTTTTTTTTTTTTTTTTTTTAAGGAAAAGAAAAAGACAAGCTAGCACTATAATGAGTTATTGTTTTATGTGATGTGATAAGTTTGTGGCTTCTTTGAAAAAAATTAGTCCGCTAGTATGCATGTTGTACGGTGACAGGGGCAGTACAGGAACAGATAATGACATTGCCCTTGGAGTCTTAGAGTGACTATGTTTGGAGATGGCTAAGTGTTTGTGTAGTTATGATCCTTTTCTTATTGCTGTTCTAAGTTTGGGGGGGGGGGTATGTTTTTGATAAAAATACTTGCAGACTAGACATGTAGCTGTGCCAGTCAGCACACTTTTATAGCACAAGTGGAGGAATCACTAATGGAAATGAAACATAGGTCATGCACAACTCCTACTGATGATTGTGAAATAGATCTTTTGTGTTTTTTTTTTTTTTTTTTTTTTTTTTTTCCTTCAAGTGTCTGTTCAACTCCCTTTATATTAATTAGAACTTTATTAGGAGTTTTGGTGATAGTACCCAACTGGCTGCTGCTAGATCAACTTCATAATAATAGGCCTACTTTGGTCTAGAGAACACAAGAAATTTTCCTGTATCAGGAGTTAAATATTAGATTTCTAGAGCGTAATAAGTGCTTTTGTTTTTTGGAAAGTTTTAATCATAAATGTACATGTGAAGGGCACAAATGTTAGGAAATGGAATTAATTGTTTTCGGCATTTTTTTTTTAGGTTTAGTGTATTTTTCGTGGAAAGACCAAATAAAGACTATGAACTTCTCTTCCATTAATAAATTATCTTTCTGTTCCTTTCCATTTAAAGATATGCAAGTTTTCATATTAACATTCTTTTTTTTCCTGTCTTTGAGGAATTCAAAATTAAAACACCAATCTGCCGTACGTATTATTAATTATTTTTGAAGGCATAAGGGAAGAAATGAAGAAAGGAAGAAATGATGAGTTTAAGACATATCAGCTTAGTGTACTAGTGTCTTGTTTTGACGTCTGGGGAGGGGGTGGTTGTTGTTGTTTGCTTATTTAATAATGAATAGGGGGGTTCTGTCTTTTAACTTTTCTTAGATTTGTGGGATCTTTATTTATGGCAGCCTTCTGGTCTACCTTAAATGGTATTTCTTCCACACCGTAAATTTTCCAAGAACAGATTTCAACCACTTCAACAGATCAGTAGAATTAAAAATGAAGTGGTGGTATATAGTTCAAAACAGTGGATTCTGATCATTGTTCTGTTGATATAATGTCCTGTCTCTAACATGTACGTGATTTTTTTTTTTCTTTGATTCAGTACAGATCAATTAGAATCAAGAATGCAGAAACAGAATATCCTGATTGTCAGTCATAATGAAAAATAGTAGAAAACAGGATTTGCTTTATCTTAACAAGCTCTTGATAGATCTGTTTCCTTAGATTGGTTGTGGCATTATCCTGCACTCAGCTCTCACAGGAAAGTCAAAAATTGTACAATAAATCTAGTCAGTTTTACAGTTTGGAACCAGCAATGGGCAGCAATTTTCCTTTATCAGGATGGTTCTTATTTCAAGTAAAAGGTGTAACGGCACTTTTGTGGTGTGCATCACTTATGTCTTCTTTTCTTGTAACTATGGAAAAATGTAATTCACTTTTGGTGTACAAAAGTGTCATTGACTCCTAGTGTAGTATGAATATCTGTATGTGCTGTGTGAATATGAGATTTCCTCTGGGCATCATTTTCCGTTGCTCACTTCCAGTACCTGTGAAACAGGCTGTATAGGTTACTTCATGTTACGATCTTTTCAGTCATACTCCATTTCTTATGCTTATGGATACTTTTATGGTACTTTTGTTTTCATTTTACATTCCAAGTTCTGTGTTTCTTACAGATGTGAGAAATTATTTAATGCTATGTACATGGAAAACAGATATTCTTGATTCAGCACAAAACTTTAAGGCTATTTTCTAGAAAAGACATCTGTCTTTGTGGTGTCACCTATATCTTGTTGCCATGAATATTTTCAGGATTTTCTTAATGTGATATTCTTGGGCCACAATGCAAAATTCATACTGTTAAAGGCACTACTCAGACTTGCACAGTTGGGTTTGTATTTATTTTTTGATTGTATTAATTTAAAAAGATGTTTTTGAAGAAAACATTTGTAACTTTACTACAAAATCTGTCATTGTAGTTAAGTTAGTAGAAGGGGGTTTGATACCAAACTCTCCAGGAAGAAATAATAGATTCTTTCAGGAAAGCTATTGATAAGCTAAAACTTGGATATAAGTTTTGCCTGAATGCTGTCTGCTCAATGAGCAAATTGTTGCATAGACTGTAATTGGCTTAAAACAGGGATGACATAAATGAGTATATGTCAGATGCTATGAAACAAGACAGCCTCACCTCAATCCCTGGGAAGGTGATGGAACAAATAGTCCTGGAAACTGTTTCCAAACATATTACAGCAAGAAGGCAACCAGGAGTAGTCACCATGAATTTATGTAGGAAATAGCATTTTACAACAAAATGACGAGTGCAGTGGATGAGTAGAGCGCAATGGATGTTTTTATCTTGAATTTAGAAAGGTATTTGACACTGTGTCCCAATATGTCTTTATAGACAAACTTAAATTAAATTAAATTAGGACTAGATAGATGGACAGCGAGGTGAAATGAAAACTGGCTGGACTGCCAGGCTCAAAGGGTTGTGATCAGTGACACAAAGTCTAACTGGAGGCCAGTCACTATCATTGTACCCTAGACGTTGATACTAGGTCAGTAGTTCTTAACACCATCATTGATGACCTGCATTATTAACAATGCAAGAAACTGGAAGGACAGCTTTATACATGAGGCGTTTGTGCTGTCGTTCAATGGCATCTTGGCAGGTTGGAGAAATGGGCTGAGAGAAATCTCATTAAATTCAAGAGAGGGAAATGCAAAGTCCTGCACTTAGGGAAGAATAATGCCCTGCACCAGTCAGTCCGGGCTGGGTGCTGAGCAGCTGAAAAGCAGCTTTGTAGTAAAGAACGTAGGGGCTCCGGTGGACAGCAAGCTGGCCATGTGCCAGCAGTGTGCCTGTATGGCAAAGGCGGCCAACAGCGTCCTGGGCTGCGCTAGGAAGAATGTTGCTAGCAGGTTGTAGGAGGTGATCCTTCAGGCTCCCTGGTGCAAAACAGACATGAACTTAGGGGAGTGAGTCCAGCGAAGAGGGATGAAGGGACTGGAGCATGTCTCATATGAGGAGAGGCTGAGAGAGCTGACAGTTGCTTTGTCTGGAGAAGAGAAGCCTCAGGGAGTTCTTATCTGTGTATATAAATAGCTGATGGGAGGGTCTAAATAAGATGGAGCCAGACTTACCTCAGTGGTGTCCCGCATAAAGGACAAGAATCATTGAGCATGAACTGAAAAGGAAAACTTGTTCAAACTTAAGAAAAATGTTATTGTCAGGGTGGCTGAACACTGGAGAAGGTTGCCCAGACAGGTGGTGGAATCTCCATCCCTGGAGGCGATCTAAGCCTGACTGGACACGGTCCTGGGCAGCCTGCTGTAGTTGACCCTGCTTTGAGCTGGGGAGTTGGAAAGGACGATCTCCAGAGGTCCCTTCTGACCTCAACTGATGCTCTGATTCTCTGGCTAGGGTTACTTCAGATTAAATTCATTATCTTTCCTTTTCCTATTTTCCCTTTTTGGTGGTAGGGGAAATAGAAGAAGAAAACAATAGGAGAGAAGAATTATTTTGAGGATACTAGTAAAGTAACAATTCTTTATTGCAAAATTGTCCCCTGTAAAACCATGAAAAACCTCTTTATTGGATGAATGTGGCAGTTGATTGAGCTGTAGTGCACTGAATCAACATCCTACTACAGTACTCATTGAATGGCACTCTGTATTTGGGGTTAGGATAGGAGTGTTCCTGTGGTTTTGATATTCATAAATCCCACACATTTGATGAAATTATGCATTGAATCTGTTGGTCTTGAGAGCACTTTCTGTGCAGTTTTCACTGATTGCTTCTATTCATCAATTCTGTTACTGCTTGAGAGTAAAGGTTGATTGCAAGTGGCTTTATAGAGTATTTTGGTGATTTATTTGTTGAGAAATAGGACAGTTGAATTTTCTTCAAGCTTGTTGATTTGTCTGTTTATAGAGTCATCCTCTGTGGTTCATATTTATATATGTATTAGAACAGTAATCTATTTTACAGCTTTTTTATTCTTTGTATTAATGTATATAGCAGCTCTGTTTTGACTGGGAGTTTTGCCTTTTGAAGTTGCTATGTCTTAGTTAATAGAAGATAAGGACACATCTCTTTTTTTTTTTTTTTTTTTTTTTTTTTTTGTAGTAAAGACAGTTCTATTAAGGGGAGAAAATCTAGTGAGCAGTCCTCTCACAGTAGAGGATTAGCTGAATAGTTGCTGCTTGAGTGTGGTTTACTTGAGATATGAGTTAACTTGCATTCAGTGATTCTGGTATCATCAGCTTTCCTCTGTAGTCGGACAGACAATTCCAGAAGGTGTTTTAACATGTTTGTTAGACTCCAGTAGATGAGAAGAGTCATATGAGTAATATGCTACCATTTAAATGATATTGCTTGGCAACAATAGACTATGGAATATAAATTGCTACAGTAGTATTACTACTTCTGAGTTATGATACAGAACAGAGCTTTTCTATAGCCTTTTTTTTCATGGTTTGGCTTCTCTGATGTCATTCAATAAAAGCCATAAAATTCAATGTAGCAGGTTATAGCAAAACCCAGTAAATCCTCCTGATACCTTCTGCCAAGTCATTTTACCAGATTGACTCTTAAGTGAATGTGATATTCCACAGTTCTTTCTGAGGACATTGAAGGTGCTCACATATCTGGCAAGAAAAAAGTATTATTCTTTCAGCTACCATTTTTCCCCTTTATGGTTTGTGTGTGTTATAGAACATAGTTACAATAAAATACTAAAATATCGTGTGTGTAGTATCCATTACATAGTATCTGACCAAATAGTTTCATTCTTAGTTCAGTAGTTCACTACAGGAATAATCTGAGGTGCTTGCCATAGTTTTAATTTTTTTGGTGTTCAAAGCTATTGTTAATGCACAGTATCTCTTATATGTTACCTGTGATCCCAGAGGATCATTGAACAATTAAATCTTGTGTACAAGTTATATTAAAGGTATTTGAAATGCATTAGACTAACAAAAAATGTTAACTCTTTCATTATACAAGGTAGTTCTACATGAGGTAAGAAATCTCAGCAGTCACTCTCAATAGAGGCAGAATATAAACACTCAAATAGGTTATGGCCAAAATATCAGTATTCTTAATCTTATCTTTCAAAAATAGTGCTAAAGCCTAGCTAGAAATTATTTTTTTTTATTAATGTTCATGGAGTAGTAGCAGTTAAGAGGAAAGCTAGTTTCCTGTTTCAGTCTTAGTCCCTCCCTCCCTCCCTCCTGGGGTGTAAATCAGTCCCATAGATGGAATGCAGATTGTGAAACTTCTGAGACTGGAATGTTTCCAAGAGGTTGGAGGTGAGGAAATACAGGAGGAGGAAAATTTCCTTTTTGTTCACTTTTGGGAAAATATTTTTATTTACTTGGGTGCTGGGTTTTTTGGATTATACGGTTTGGTCTGAACTTTGAGACTTCTCCCACCCAAGTGAGAAATGTACTGGGAACTGGATGTGCTTTAGAACATTTTGAGGTATAGTATTCCACAATGCTTAATGATAAACCTTGTATGATTTCTTTTTTTCCCAAATCAAGCTTTTAAATGCATTATTATTTAAAGAAAATCCCTTCAAATAATAAATATCCAAAAGAAGGTTAAAAAAAGAAAATCAATGTAATGCCTAGTGAAACATTGCACTCAATGCCTACGCTTTACAAAAACGACAAAATGTGAATTCCCTGGTGATATTACTACTCTGCCTGTTTTCCTACATGATTTAGTAAGGCTCTTGCTTTTAATACAGCCCAGTAAAAAAAAAAGTAAGAAAATACAGCATCTTAATAACATTTAATTAAATTTTTATGTAGAGACTGTTTCTGTGGTTATTAATATGCTTATATGGACATAAACACTACATCATTCAGAGACCTTGCACATGATTGTGTGCACAGTATATTTAATGCACTACAACTTACATTTTATTTTGAACTAAACATTTAATTTCTAAATAGCGTGCTTCCAAGCACTCTGAATAGTCTATGGAGAGACCACTGATGGTTGGCTTGATCGTTGCTGTCAAGGTAAATAGTATAAATGGTATATGTTCTATATAAATCTCTTTAAAACCTTTTTATTTTAGGTAGGGTTGACTTTGTCTTCCAATGAGCTAATGCATTAAAGTTGAGTCAAGTTGAACTTGAATTTCATTCTAACTTTTAGAATTAAATTTATTCTATAACGCTTTAAATTTTAAAAAGTCATTAGAGTTATTTTTTTGTGTTCTGTTTAATTCTCTGAATCACTTTCCTTGCCAAAAGTTCAAGGATTGTAAGTAAAAGGAAAACAAAAATGCAACTTGATATTTTCAGGCATGGACTTCTTTTCAATAATCTCAGAAATGTGTGTTAAAGGATGCAACTTTTGTGCAGTTGATCACTCATCAATAATTAACGTGGTGCATAACAATCTTTTCTGAAATAAATCTGTTTCATAGCTAAGTATTCAAACATCCAAGTAAACAAGAAAAATGTAATAGTGTTTCTGTTCGATATTTACAAGTCTTTGACTTTTGTATTTGAGAAAGCAACTAAAAATGGTTAATAATAATCTTTCTTTATTTATAATTAATAGCAAATAGTCATAGATATGATTTCTTTTTAGTAGAAGAAATATTATTTTAATACTCTAAAAAGAGGCGATAATGGCTTGTTATCTAATCCGCACCTAATAGAATGTACTGAAAGCTGGTGTATCTTCATGTGTGCATGCATAATTGAAAAAGAGAAAATCCGGTAGAGTTACTCTTAAAACTGCAAAGTGATAAAGAGTATCTCTATATATTGCTGATGAAATCATTATCTTTGCAGTAGCAGTGAAATGCCAGGATTAATATTCTACATTGTGGCATGCTGTAATTCTAGCTAAGCAGACATCTGCAGAGGTCTGTGCTCTTCATGCTAACCATCTGCTCTTGGCTTTGCTTTTACAAGTCTTTTTGTCTAAATATATTGTTCTAAATGGTGGCATTCTCTGTTCCTTTAGCTGTAATATTTTTGTATCCTGATAATTTTTATTTTCTGTGTATAATGCAAATAAATGGATGATGCATAATAGTTTAATTAGCAGTTGAATCAAAAGTTGGTTTAATATGTTATTTAATTTTGATTTTGCTATCTTTTTGTATGCTTTTTAATGGAAAAAATGCTAAAATACTTTTTATAGCAGAATATTCAAGTTATATGTCAGAGTTATAGATATATACATGCATATATATGTGTACATACGTGTGTGTGTGTATATATATGAAAATCACCAACCACGTTATATGTTCTGAAACTGTTAAATAACAGCTACCTTACCTCTTCTCCCATTCCAGGAGCTGCTAGACACTTTTTGGAAATTGGCATGGCCAGATTTGTACTGGTCTAAAGCATCAGAAAGTTTATTATTACTGGGAAGGTGTGTGACACCAGTCGCTATCTTGCTTGTCTGCATCTAAGTGCTGTTGGCGGCTTTCAGGAGGAATAGTCTGCCTGAGGAGAGGATGTTGAAGGGAGCTTACAGTGGCCCAGCAGATGATCTTTCCAATTGAAACGGAGTTCGTTATACTTGTTAGTAGCTTTGTGCACTGTATCCTTGGATGCACTGCCACACATGGTGGAAGGCTGAAGCCTTTTCCACAGGAAAACCTGCTGCTTTCTTTCTTCCATACAGCATGAGTTTCAGTAAGAATATGATAGGAATATCCGCCCTGTGCAGTGGGAATACTTCATCTTCTCCATGATATGTTGCTGTATGCAAGTCCTGCATAAATGTCTCGATAGATACTAGAGGACAGATCCCAGGCCACTATGAGAAATAAGTATCTGGATAGAGATCCTTGAGTGGATCACTGAGAAATACAAACAGCAGAAAATGAACCCAGATTATGTCAACAGAGCAATAATTAATGCCTTGGTAAAACACAGTTGCCTTTCTAGAAGTCAAAACTAAGGGACCGTAGCTATTGTTACTCTTTTGATTCCCACCCCCAGTATCACCTGAATCTTTAAAATAGGGTGTTAAGTATAAAAACAAACCTTGGGCGGCTGTTTAGTTTAGTCACTTTGTTTGATCCCTCCATTTTCTAATCACAGGAAGCCATGAGTTGCTGAAGAAGTGCTGGGGACTGTCAAACAAATGTGCTGTGTATCCAAACTAAGGATGCTGCTGCTTTGTTTCCTCTTTTGAGTATGTCTTACTGATTCTAGCAATTACCTGCTCATAAAACTTCCTTACAAGTTTCAATTTCAGAATAATTGCTTTCTTCTCCAGAGGGCTGTGGCTGCTCCTTGCCCGTGACTCACAGCAGGTTCCTGTCCTCATGACCTGCTGGCAAGTCTGTCTGTGGAGCTCCTGTAGATAGAGCTGTGAATGCTGCTACTGGCTTAAGAGGCATGAAGGGAAATTGGTGCAGAGTTCTGTGATGGTAGGGAGATACAATGCTACATATTCTTGTAGCATAGGTACCAGGAGATTTGGATGTATGTTTGAGTGCCTTTGCAGACAGATTAAGGATCAACAGTGCACAAAATTTTCCCATTTTGGCATAGCGTGATATCATCAGTGTCATCTTAGTTCTATAGTGTTTTTGAGGTTGCTGCTACAGAACAGCACAGCTGAAGTAACCTAATTCCTGATGGTAAGGAACGAAGTGTTGACTGATTTTTACTGCAGTATGACTAGAAAGGTATTAGTGAAGTGAATACTATATTTAACCTCTAGCAGACTGTAGCTTGTTTTCAGCAATTTATGACATGATTATCATGGTTTAGAAAAATACACTAGAAGCACACTGTTGTATTAAGTTGATTGTTCACGTATACTTTTTTAAAGAACATGTTTGTGCTACGTATATCTATTGTATATCTATAAAACACAGTATACATGTTTTATAATTATACCTCTTTCGCAGATTACTAAAATAGAAAACATCAGTCATTTGAGTGAACTGAGAGTCTTAAACCTTGCCAGGAACCTACTAACCATTGTAGAAAACCTTAATGGACTGGATTCGCTCACAGAGCTCAACCTTCGTCATAATCAAGTCTCTGCTATAGTAAGGAACAAAACTCTGGTCTTTTTCTCTTATATTTTTCTTTTTTGTCTTTTAACAAAATGCACTATTACTGTAACTTGTTTAAACCATATCAGCGTTTCAGATTTGTGAAATCTTGTGTTTTCCTGTCTTGTGTTGCTTATGTTGTTCTGCTGCAATACTTACTTTTGCAACATAAAGGTGAAACAAACAGCAAATTTTTTTTGGTGTTTCTTTGTTTAAATATGATCACTTGTAGTGATTCAAATCTTGATAGCTCATGATGGTTCTCTGGGAGAGGGCGGAGGGAGATTCTGAAGAAGCTTTGTGGTTCAAACATACAAATTTAGATACTTTTTCTTCCATACAAGTTTGTTTCCTAGAAACAAACCCTCTCAATTTCTGTAGCTCAGCTAAGCAGTTCAGACCATTTTAAATTTCATCTCCTTATGAATATTTCTGGGGCAAATGCAGAGAAAATAAGTATTGATCTTAAAAGCAGAATTTCCCAATTGAAGCTTTAACTTAGCATTGTAAGTCTCTCTGTTCTAAAAAATAAAGCTTTTCACTTTGCAATTTGAGTTGTACTTCAGGTATGGCAAGTAGATTATTTGAACAAGCCCTTTTTAAAATAATACAGTAAATCTACTTAAATAGCTATATTTTTCTGGCCCTCAATTCCTTTAGTTCTTGGCTGAGGAACTGATTTATTTATTTATTTATTGCGGCTGAGCCTTTTCTTTCTTGAATTTCTGCTACTTGCCATATATTAATTGTTTTTACACTTCAAAAATAAGCAACTTCTGCTCATTGCTGATTTTGTTGCTGTACCTTCCCCCTACATCAGTTATGTTACCTGGAATTCTCTTCCTTGCTTGTAGTTCTTGCCCTTTCACTCCTCTCAGGTGTAGCTTGTACTTTCTCCTTGCTTCCTGTTGTCACAAACAGAGAGTCAGCATGAAATTTAAATTAGTAAGTTACAGGCTTGGACTCTGTGCTGTATCGCAATGTTTTAGTCTTTCCTGGCCAGAGGCAGTGTTTCAGAAGATGATGTTCTGTTCAGGGAAGTACTTTATTTTGTCTAATTGTTTGGTGTTTTGTTTGTTGTTGGGGTTTTTTGGTTTGGTTGTTTTTTTTTTTTTTTTTTTTTTTTTTTTACCCTGGTTATATTCTAATGGAATGGTGTGTGTGTGTGTGGGGGGGGTGTTTGTTTTTAATTGGATGGTAATTTTAGCAAGGATGACACTAACTCTCCTTCCTCTAGAGGACTCTTAAATCATATGACGTCATATCTTGGACATGTCATACTGTCAAACCTGAACTGTGTCGTCTTCCTACAATAAAATCTTTTTCTTACTTTAATGATAGGTATTGTCTTTTTCTCTGTGCACAACCATGTACATGTATTTCTTTACTTAAATTTGTTTTAATTTTTTGGAAAAAATGAAAGCTGCACTGCTTTTGTATTGAAATTCAGAATCTGCTGCAATATGAAATTACTGAAAATCCAGAAACATAGGAAAAAATGTGTCACTTTAGGGAAAGAAAATCCAAGATATAGTTGTTATTGCTGGAGTACTTGCGTAGTTGAGGAAGGGGGTTTAGATTTATTTCCTTTAAGATGAGGTTTAGGTTTTCTTATGGTTGACTGTGCAGGGATGTGTGTCATTTTAATCATGATATAGTTATGATGTAGCACTTAACTGCAAAATTTTTACTCCGAGTTCATTGAAAGAATTTAGTTTCTGTGTTTTAGTTTTTGGACGGTGTTTTAGTTACTCAGTGACTATGACAACACTGTCATGAACAAAGCTTTTTAAACTTGATGATTCCTTTAAATGAAAGAATCTAACCTCAATTTTAAAAAGTTTGCTCTCGCAAAATTGTGAAATAAAATCAATATAATTTAAATAACTTCCAGTACATTTTTTGTGAACCTTCCTTATTTTTCACACACACACACACACACCCCCACCCACCCACCCACCCACCCACCCACCCCCACCCCCACCCCCCCCCCGGCACTAAGGGTGTTATTCTTGTGTAGGAAAGATAATATTCTCATTTGTCAAACAAAATGAGGTTCCATACTGAACTCCATACTTGTTGCAGTTAAGTATATTGAGTAATTCAAGTTGTCCAACTAGATTTATAGTTTGAGCAATTAAACATATAATCATCTCTTACAATCCACTGGCCTTAGATTAGCAATTTGGGGACCATTTTTTGTCCTTGAGGTATTCATTAGAGACTGAAATCCTTGAATCACAGGTAGTTATTTTTGTAAGAATAAACTGTAGTTTGTCCAAAGCTGTAGGATTTAAAAAGGCAGTCCTGAGGCTTGGTTTATAGCAGAATAATCTCTTATAGGATTGGAAGTGTCTTCAAGAAGTCTGACTATTCTGAAGAACAGCAAACAGACAGAATAAATGATTACCATGTGTCTCATATGGCATTAAAAGCACATATGGAATGTCTACACTTTTCATCCAGTTGTGAATTAGGGTCCACTGTTAGGAAGGTGAACTGTGTTTTTATTTGAAAGACGGACCTGCCTGATTACTTTGAGGTGTTAAAAGCTTAGAATTTTGGGTTTTGTCATCTGCAGCTTGACCTTAGACCTGAAGGAGGACTGGTCAAGGTGGTCACCGTCTTTTCACGAAAGAACTCCTGTCCTGTATGTCCACTGCCCTATATGACTTTGTGTCAAAACTGAAGTAGCTGGAGGCTTTTTTTTCTGTCCTACATAAGGTGTTTGCTGTCACACCTGTGAGACTTCCAATGTATTATGCTAGTTATGGAAATTTGTCTTCAGCAGAAATTACTTTGTATTCTCCAATGCAAAATTCTTTGATTAGTTAAAATCCTTGCTGCCTAGGAGTTGCTGTGCACAACCCTATAATGCCTGTCTTCATGTGTATATCCACCTGTATCATGCGCACCCACCCCTTTAAGCATCAACACTAAGTGGTCTTAGGGACAGAGGGAATGTCCAGATGTAATTCTGTTGTGAACTCAGTCTTTCCACGGTGTCATCTGGAAGGGTTCAGAACAGCTCTGAACCAGGGGTTTTGCAACTGCAGACCTGAGCTAATAAGCCCTGCTTATTGTATACAGAGCTGTGACTCTCAGCAATGCTTGCTAGCTTACATTTAGTGTTTCATTAATAGCAGCTACACAATTTGTTTAGAGCTGCCTTGTGTTCACCTGTTTGGATAGAATGAACTGTTTTTGTTTCTGGAATGCTATGTAGACACGTCACAACTCAAATGGAGGGAGGAAGGGCTGTAGAGTTGATTTTGTGGCTAAAATCAAAGTAGCGAGCCCTGTGACACTTCCCCGTGCTGCAAGTAACAGGTTTGCCTCCACTGGTTGCAAGTTGGAGTGTGCTCCTTTGTAGGATAAGGAGATGTAGATGTAACTGAGGGGTTAGGTGTGCGGTCGGAATGGTATATGAATCACTGCAGACTGCTGTCTGGCCATTATGGATTTGTATTTCATAAATGAAGTTTGATCTTACTTGATATGTTTCATCTTGCTAGTATTTGAGCTGTTTGCTATTTAGAGGTTTTCTGCAAAGGTCTTTAGAGGCATATATTAAATTCACAATCAGTCATTCTGGAAACTAATTCCTCCTTATAAATTTTAATTGTAAAGGTGACAGAGTCCTTCAGATCGTTCTCTGGTAGAAGAGTCACTGCTGTTCGGTACTGCTAATGGCACTGCTATATTGCACTTCAAAAACCTTATTTCAGCGTGGTCGCAAAATAAACTTCTCTCTCTCTCTCTCTCTCTCTTTTTTTTTTTTTTTTTTTTTACAGTGTGTTTATCCTGCAGCTTAAATGCTGAGACAGCACCTTGGCTTATTTCCCAAAAGCCTGTTCAGAAACCAGCAGCAGCCTTATCCTCTTTTCTTTAACATCATTTGCTTTGCAAGTGATGCAGCTTGTTCTGCAGAGTGGATATCTGCACTGAAACACTCCCTTGCAGTCTGCACTAGGGAGAAATGGAGCTGCACGTTCAACAGAAATCAATGTTGCAGCAAGGTTATAGCGTATAGAAAAGAAAGCATTTCATCAGGCAAAGTAGAGAGGTTCAAAAGCTACTTTCAGCTACTGAATTTATGCCTCTATCTTTCCTTCTAGAAAGATGTGGATACTTTGCCCTGTCTCCAACGTCTCTTCCTCAGCTTCAACAATATATCTAGGTAAGGGAAATAGCAGTTTGCTTCCTATCAGTAATTTGAAGTATCCTATTAGAGCTGTATTTCATTAAAATTTAAATTCAAATACTGAGTGCAGATACTTTTTTTTTCCTAAAATATCAGATAGCATAATCAAGCCATTGTGTATTTTCTACTTTAAACATAAAAATTGTTGAAACCCTTTGCATTTAAATGTCATTGTACTATGAATATTCTACCAAGAAACGTACATTTTTATTTTTAAAAATATCATATTGTTTACAATGATGATCAAAATTAAAAATAGCTTTATAAGTATGTTGTTTTACTGTTAAACTAGATATCTATTAAAGCAACATTACACAAGGTACATACTATATTTAACGTATCATCACTGCATTTATGGAGTTACACAAACTGCTGAGTCAGGTTCTGCTTACAATGATTAGATTATTTCATGCTTGTATTTTACTTGTCCATATATTAATAAAGTCTGAAAGGTATATTCACGGTTATTTCTCTTTCAAACCAGATGGCAGAAGCAGAATAGCTCAACTTTCAAAGCAGGGCTTCTATAGTTTCAAGTAACTAAGTGCATTTTGTTATGAATAGAAAGAAATGTTTGTCTTCTATGCTTTTTCATATTCCTGTATTTCTGGAGTCTGCATTTATACTAGTGCCAGTATTTAAAAAAAAAAAAAAGTGCCTGCATTATGTTCAGTTTGGTATGTCCTTTTTTTAAATCCCTTAATCACCACAAGCCACCTTTGCTTAGAATCAAATAATTTTATGTGGGATAGAGGAAAGATGCTTCATGCTCTAATTAGTGGAAATACTGTGCTGTTCTTGTGGTATCTGCTTTCTCTGTAAAATGTTATACTTAGTATGAGCTTTTATTGTAATAGCTACTTGAACATTTTAAGTTGACCTGCATTATGTTTTTTGCAGACACCTCCAACCTACTTGTCTGTGTTCCTTAGGTTCTTAAAGTACCAATGCAGTAGATCTCCTTAAATACTCATGGGTATTAAGCATTTAAAAAAAATCAGCGATGAACTGCAGGAAACTTTAATATGCCTTTCCCTTAATTAATCTGCTAGAGAGGGGCTTAGCATTTTGCCTTTCTGGAATAATTTCCAGAATTGAAACATGCCTTTTGTTTCCGTTTTTCTAAAAAATGTCTTAGCTTGGCAAGAACAATGAGGGGACTGCAGTAGCTGGCTCCCTTGCCATCAGGGAGCATCACTGCAGTCAGCGGAATTTCTGTATCTTTTTCTATACTTGGTATATTTTGTGTAGCTTTCTGACTCCTTTCTCATGTTGTTTTATGCAAATTCATGTTATTTTTACAGTGTTCAAGAAGGAAAAATGTTTATTTTCCTGTGAGGTTTTAAAGTAGATTTCTCAAACTTTATGTAATCAGTGGCTTGCTTCTTGGTACTTTATCATGATTGTTGTCATTTATTCACTGGGTCTTCAATTGAGCTATTGATAAATCTAGTCTTAGTTTTCATGTAAGCTAGATATAGTTATTTAGAACATTCATGTAAATATATAATTTGGTTTTAATATGTAGTTGGAATAGGTATAAAAATAAAATCTTAATGTCAAACAAAAGACACTGCTCTTCTATAAATTTTGTATACGTATGTGGGTAGGTAGGTGGATGGATCAGTTTAACTCTTTATTTGCCAGACGTTATTCTAAAACTAATGAAAAATTTCTTTTGATGATCACATTTAGCTTGGGTTTTTTAAATAATAACCTTCTATTGCATATAGCACTTTTGAAGGCTAAAAACCCCATTAATTCCTGATTTTGAGTTATGTAGTAGGTAAGTCTTCTAACAAGAAAATGATTAAATATAAAAGTATACTGTTGACCATCTGTGTTCTGATACTTGGCTTGATACTGTTTGAACTGACTGAAGAAGTTATATGCAATCATAGTACTAGTGAATTGCCGTGCTACATCTGAACATTCCTACAACCCTTTTAAATGATTTTGTGTGGTTTTTGAGTCACTTACCTGGGTTTACTGTGTGTCAAATGGTAATTTTAAAGTTATTTTTCCTAGAAACAGCTGTGTCTATAAAACTGACTTTTCCTTAGAGAATCAAATTGATACACAGATATTCTAATTATCTGTAGGTGCATAGAGAAAACCTGTAAATGGAAGCAAACAACAAATTATAGTGCCAAAACCTGGATTTATTTATGTTACAGGTTCATTAAACTGTTTTATTTGTGATCATTAAAAAAAGGTAGCATTTTTGAGGCAGTGCTCCCATGGAAAGTTTTGCTGCTTCCTGTTTTTGTATGTCAGCAAAAATCCTTGAGTCTTAAATTGAAACATAGTGACATATATGAATTAATACTTCACTAAAAGATTTGGGAATGCCTTTTAAAAATTGTCACTATTTAAGGCTGAGAATCTATCATGAGTTTAATGACTGACATTCTTTTTCCCTCATGCTTCAGAGGAGGCCTCAAAATGCTGCTGCTTCTCTGCAGAGCTTTTAGTAAAGAAAGATGTATTGGCAAGATATAATGTAAAACCAAATGCTGTAGAAGTTGATGCTGATCTGAAACAAAAGAAGTCCTACTACTGGCTTCAGCCCAAAAAAATTTAGCAGTTACAAACTGAAGGCATTCATACCTGATGGCTGAAGATAATATATATCTCTAGAACTAGCTATAAAGAATGGAGAGAAATCCCATTTTAAATTTGTCATGTGGTACTGGGAAGAGATTACAGAAACTTTTCTTCAGGAAAGATAATGCCACTGAGATTCAGAAAGAGAGTTATCACTCATATTTCAAAATGTGAAACCAGGGAAGACCATTTTTTAATCTTTGAAACAAAATACATATTTTCACTGTTACACTGCTGTCCAGGTCAGCGCTATGTTGGCTTCTTCATTTAGTAAGGCAGGTTGTCTAGCCATATGGAAAAAGTTGGATACAAGCTCAAAGGACACGTAATTGTTTTTCTTCGTTTGGTTGCTGAATTGGAAACCTGAGAGAAGGAATGTTCTTAGCCTAATAAAAACAAGAAAATATCTTTCTATTCTTAGCAGAATGAAAATTTATAAATACATTGTTAAATACATGAATGAGAGCAGTACAAGGGGAATGGAAGGTTGACTGTCGTAACATCTGTTTTCGTCAGTAGTTTAGTGGTTAGAAACCTGGGAAAACCCAAGTTCTTCTGACTGAATATATTTTGAACATACAGTTCCCTCTTGAGTGTTCTATCAGACGAGCAAGTATGTTGCCTTCCTTCTCTTCTCCAGAGTTTTTCCCCTTTATGGAACATGCTTTAAAAAAGTCATTCATGCAAATGTATAGAGAAGGAACAACTGTCTTCCTAAGCAAGTAGGCTGTAACAGAGGACAAGTGTTCCTGTGTCCTGTTCTTGCCTACTAAATGTGTAAATGTGAATGCGTCTCAACTGGTGGAGGTTGAGCTTACACCACTCCAGAATACTCTGCTGCTTAGTGATTGCCATGTTCTTGTATGAGGCAGGAGAAGTGGGTTTGTATTCCCTCTGGCAGAGGGGAGAATTGGATGCAGGATTCTGAGCATGCACACAAAATGTAAAACTGATCTATTCTGAAAAGATTTCCAGAAAACAGTTTTTGATACTTTAGCCCAAATTCACAACTTCTTTCTGCATTGCTGAAACTACCATTTTAGCAAAGATAAATTCATCTAGGACGAAAGAAGGACAGGGAAGTGGTTGACGTAGTTTGGTGGGAGTCCTGCAGGAGAAGGTTTTTTTGGAAAGAAGCAGACATTCCACTCATGAAGATTGACTGAGGCAGTCTGAAACAGCATCATCCACAGCTGCTTTGTATTTCGTGAGCAGGTTAAAGACTCCTTTGTGGTGAACAGAGGCTACAGAGAACATTGAGACATGGCCTCTGATTCCCATAGGGTGGTCACCACTTGGCTCTGTCACAGCAGTGTGCGTGCTGGGAAGCAGACAGAAGCTTGGTTGTAAAGTATGCAGTCTGTTTGGTAAGTGTATTACACTAAAGCTTTGCTTGGCTTAGGATTGGGATGCCAGTGTGACAAGTACAGTATATTAAGTTTTCTACATTGAAATTCTAAAACTTTTTCATATGTGTATAAAAAAAAATGTGAAAACATAGCTGTTTTGCACTACTGTTTTGCTCTAAAATTGAGCAGCTAATAGGGCAGCTAAAAGCAAGATAAAGCAAGCACGTGTGTTTTAGCTCCAGAATGAATGTTCTCGTATGCTGAAGTACTGAGAATTTCAAAGCACAGTGGTATGTGTAAGTGGAAGCTCTTGAAAACACTAGCAAACTTAACTTTTCTGTCATTTCCTGAAGAGATTGGTTTTATTAAAAATAGGTAAATCCTGTGTAATGGCAGAAGTACTGTTTGGTTAAATGTTTAGTGGGAAGTACTTGGAGTAAATATATTTAATGCTTTTAATAAATATATTTACATTATTTGAAACCCATTTTGAAGACCAGAAGGCTTTCATATTTGTCAAGCAAAATCTATTCTAGCCCAATGGAAATGTAGTTATCTTTTTTTATTCTAACATGTTTACAAGTTTGCTTTACTAACTTCTGTGTCATTTGGGAAGGTTATCTTTTATCTTCAGGACATAGTGAGTATGTATTTTAAGTAATATGTCAGCCTGATCTTCCAAAAATGTGGTTACGCAAGCCCTTTCATGGAAAGGAAACCAAATCACAAAAAGAAGCAGAAAATGATAATCAAATTTGTCATCTTAACCACATGTACAAAACACCTAATTCTTCAGATATGCTAAGCACCTTCACTGCCTTCATTGGAATCTGTACATAGTTCATTTTCCATCAGTTTTTATGTTGTTTTAATACACTAAGCAGAAAGGTAGTAGTATCTTCCACTTCACTCTGTCATTTTTGTGCTGCATCTGTTGGGTATATTGTGTAGGAGTTACTTGCATGCTGTGCTAATTGTGTTTGGTTTTTTGAGATTTGTGTTGGGTGATTTCTGTTCTTTACTCCTGATCGCTTATGCCGTTATCCAGGCCTTTCTTCTGCTGGTTGAGATTGATTGTTACTCGGTGATACTATTTTTATATTTTATCCATTTTGTTGTTTTTGTTGCTTTTGCAGAAGTTGTTTTACCTAATGTCTAGAATCTTTCAGGGATATCTGATTTTAAAACCTGACATTCTGGTAGACCTGAAGCCCTTTGCAGCTGAATGTTAGTCCTCAGCAGATTATCGTATGCTTTTTTGAAACTTGGGTGATACCAATGATAAAGGCAGTGTCCTGGTTTTGGTTGGGATACAGTTAATTTTCTTCCTTGTAGCTGGTAGAGTGCTGTGTTTTGGATTTAGTATGAGAATAATGTTGATAATACACTGGTGTTTTAGTTGTCACAAAGTAGCGCTTACACTGGTCAAGGACTTTTCAGCTCCCCCTGCTCTGCCGGGTGCACAAGCAGCTGGGAGGGGGCACAGCCAGGGGGGCTGACCCAGCCTGGCCAAAGGGCTGTTCCATACCGTATGGCGTCATGCCCAGTATATAAACTGGGGGAAGGGATTGCTGCTTGGGGATGGGCTGGGCATCAGTCAGCGGGTAGTGAGCAGTTGCATTGTGTATCACTTGTTTTGTATATTCTTTTATCATTATTATTGTTATTTTTTCCTCCTCTGCTCTCCTATTAAACTGTCTTTATCTCAACCCATGGGTTTTACTTTTTTTTTCTGATTCTCTCCTCCATCCCACCAGGGTGGGGGGAGGGTGAGCGAGCGGCTGTGTGGTGCTTCGTTGCTGACTGGGGTTAAACCACAACAGGCAGTTGCTACTTCATTCAATGACAGTCTTTAATATGAGCATCTGTACTGCATATGATTTCTGATCCCTAAGTTCAGGGCATACTTAAGGTTTGGTATCCTTCCAAGTATTAGTGGAGGAAGACTTTTCCTACCACCAAGAGTGAGACAAACTATAACCAGTTGATGCAATCAATAAGATTGTCTGAATATTAAAAATGGCAATCATTCTATATTTTCCACTTCAGAAATGGTCTCTTATTTCAGAATGCCATTAAGTATTTGTTTATCTAGTAAAGTGTTCCTCTGTTTATATTTTTGTGATCATCATTGGTTCTTTTGTAATTTTCAGATTTTTTTTTTTTTACTTCATTCTCCAAAGTACCTAGTCAAATTATTTCATGCTTTCCACTTGAACTTAATTGACTTCGTAACACAGACTCAACTTTTGAAGGCCAAACTGCATAAGGATGGGGTGCACAGTTGTACGTTCATACACTGTAATCAATTTCTTAAAAGGTGTTGGGGAGTCAAATTTACTTCTGTAACTGTTCAGCTTTTTTTGAAATCAAGTTAAATAGTTCTCTATTGTTTAAAAATACTATTTATCTGAGGCAGCTGCTCTCTTTTCACATGTCATCTTCAATGAAAGGAACATGATACAGGCTGTACATCTCTACATACATTTTACGCAGGCCAGTTATTTTTGTCAGGAAACCAAATCAGATGTTGTCTAAAAAACCAACTTGTTAGTGTTTGTAGACTGAACTTGGAACAATAGACAGATCTGTTTTGAAGATAATATGATGCTTTTGTAATTGTTTTTCTTCCCGTATTTAATGATGTCGCGAACATCCAGGATCGTTCTGTGGTAATTGTGGTTGTCTTTTTTCTTGTATTTTCCATGGTTTTCATGCTGGCTTTGATAGCAAATACGCCTTGTAATTTTTTTTTTTTTCATACGAGTTGATATGTATCCTATTTTAGGGGGGGATTAGGTGAAACTATACTCCTACATTTAACAAATACTCCTTATTCTGCATCTCTTTTTACCTGTATGTGAAGAGACTAAAAAGTTTAACCGCAGCAGCTGTTGGTATTTCAAAATGGTTACAATTTGATTTATCCTACACAGTATTGATGGGTGGGGTTTTTTCAGTACAGATAAATACTAATGTTCTATCCTTAAGAAATAAAATCTTCCATCTCAAAATTATTCCTACTCTATGACATTAAAACTTTAAACTTTTTTGGTTACAGTTTTGAGGATATTCTGTGCCTTGCTGATTCCTCATCTTTGTCAGATATCACCCTTGATGGCAATCCAATAGCTCAGGAGACATGGTACAAACACACTGTTCTCCATCATATGATGCAGCTCCGACAGCTAGATATGAAGAGAATCACAGTAAGAAATTTCTGTTTTCGTCAAACTTACTAGATCCTTAAATTCAGAAGTAAAATGTAGGGTTTTCTGTGTATGTGTTAAAAATACCACATTTTTTTCTTAATTTACTATGGAATTGAACAGTGTATAGACATTGCAATATTTAAAACTTTAACCTTTTTTCTTTTGTTCAGTATTATGTAAGGGTGTGCTTTTTTACTTCATTTTAGCATGTTTATTTTTAAATGCTTAAACTCTTCATTAGTAAACACCGTGCGATCAATTGCCAGGTGACGTGAGAGAATCTGCAAAGCTTTTGGTAGAACTTTCTCAACACAGTCTCTATTGGTTTGCTCTATAGCTGAAAAGGAACAGCATATTTCTTCGAAAGGAATAGTCTGTTTACCCTAAAATTGGTGTTATTGGTATCTTGTTTCATTTAAAAATCTTGTTAGTTTCTTTAGCCTGCCTCCCTAAGGAAACCTGGTGACCACACTGTTTCTGTGTGTGTGTCTGTATTTCTCCCTTCCTTACTTAACCTACTCTCCCTAGTCATTTCTGTCTCTGCTGCTCATGTTCAAGTAACCCTGATAAGGAAGAGAGGACTTGCAGACAGCTAAGTCTCCTACAGACTTCTTGAAAATACACTGTAAGGTAGAGGATGAAGGGCAGTCACTGGGGGCCTTACCATTAAATCAACTATTTTATCTCTTAATACAGGAATAGTCATGCTAATTCTTCTGTGTCTACTCAAAAGTGATGTGTAAGCATTACCTTCTTACAAGAGAAATGCATCCAACACCAAGATAACAAATATAGTATGCTTTACAAGCAACAGTGTTGCAGTGTTATCTCTTTTGACCAGGTGCTGATACATGTACCTTATTTTAAATGCTCATTTGCTTTGTACGAAGGCTGTACTGCATTATAAATTGAACCTGCTGTTTTACCATCTATCATGTTGTCCTGCTGCCAATCCACCATGAGTATAAAATAGAGCCAATTATGATGTAAAATATAACATGTATGTGGAAAACATTAATTTTAAAAATGAAGTGCGTTGGGACATGAGAATTTTACTCCCAGCATCGAAAATACTAAATACTTGTTTGTTCACAGGTATTCTATGGGTTGTTTTTCCTTTATCTTTTGCAAATTTATACTGAGTTAATTGAATACTTGCTAATTGCTTTGCTTTTAAAAAGATCGTTTCCTCAGTATTATTTCAGAAACTTGAGTCACATAAAGAAAATGTCTCTCCCTCCTTCCCCCCCACCCCTTTTCGAGAGGAGACACATCCTGGTAGAACTCTCAGTGATGGGAAAAACTGTAGAAAGAGCTCAAACTACTTTTTAGACTCTATGGGATCTGTATGGGGAAAAAAACTATTAGAAATGTATAGCCATGGGAGAAACTTAATCTGGGTTCGCACCTTGTTAAACATCAGAGAATCAACCACAAGACAAAAAGCGACAGAAAACCAGGCTTCACCAGTTGTGCTGCTCATAAATCAACTTGTAAAAAGAATGTGTTTTGCGTTCTTTTTATTTGCCTTCTGGTTTTTGAGCCTTGAGAACTTTTTTAAACATTTTCTTCGTGTGGAGGGTGCTATGTTTTTCTCCAATAAAAACTGTGTTACCCAGATAATCATATGACTTAAGAAACTGGGCTTTTAAGAAAAATAACAAGTATCATGAGATCTGTGATGAAATTAAAGAGTTGGCAAGGCCAAATCCAGCTGTTCTGCCTAGTAATGCAACATGCTGTTGCCATTGGCTGTAAGGGTAAATGTAACTTGGTGGGGAATGGAAGTACAATATTGGGTATGTGCTTTTTCTCACTCGATTAGTATACCTGAACTCTAATTACATTTATAGGATCTTTTCTTCATTAGTCTGAAGAGCGTCCAGACCATTGTGAACTTAAGCGTTGCTTTGTCTTGTAAAGAACTGAGAGTTGGACCAGGATGTTGGTTATTTCTGACTAGGAATTCTTCACTAACCTGTTCAGAAGCTCTTCTGCACGAGAACTGAGTTTTACACAATTATTACTTCTTTTACTTGCTGGCTTCACTGGGACAAGAAAATTGTTTCAAGAAAATAAAATATGAAGGCTATTTTCAAAAGTTTGTAAGAGACTTTGAAGCTTTATTCATATTGGTTTTCAAGAAGACACATACTCTTTGGTGCCAGGCCTTTTCTATAGGATTCTCTGGAGAAAGGGAACCTTGGAGCAAAAGCCTGGTGGTAACTGCCTCTGCCTTAGGGAGCTATTCAGAAACATATAGCTACCATGAAAATCAGATACTCTGCACTTTGAATAAAACTTTTTTTGCATCGTAATTGTTCTAATATTTCTTTAAGTCAGGGCAGATTTGCCTTTATTCAAAGGATTGCATCATATTATGACAACTTTTAAACCCTGACCCATGAGGAAGTTAGTGTTTTCTTGGGCCGTCTCATTCATAAGCCATTTTTGAATGTAAGATTTAAACTCTTGGACCACTGAGGTATGGCCCTATTGGTGGTGAAATCAGTGGAGGTTAGTCACCTGTAACGAGTTTCACTGTAAGACTGTGAACATGTATTTGTTGTCCACACTGGAAAATTATTTTCAGCTGAAAAACCCATCCACTTTGTGCATCAACTCAATGGAAACCTTTTACTTCCTCAAACTTTGATAGATCAACCTAGAGGCTTGAAGACTGGGAAGGAGGCTGAATTACAGTGGCTGGACAGGTTACTGTGTGTCACCTGTGCTAACCATCAGTAACTGTCTGTAACAGTTAACACATTTACCTCACAGCTAAGGCGGACTAATGTGACTTGATTCATGGCTCAATAAAATAGGCTTATGTGAAATTGAAGTGTGTTACAGTCAAAGCACGCTCAGGTTGCATATGTAGTCATTTACATTGTTTGGCTAACATACTATAATGGCTGTTTTTCTGGGCATTGAAGCTTTTTGAATGTGTTTTGTAGTTTGAGCTTTTGAAAAAGCAGACCTATCCAGTGGTGCTTACGTTTTAGCTGTGACTTATCTTTTTCTTTTTCCAGGCTTTCATAACAATAAGCAGATATTGTGTACATATTTCTTACTGAGAAATTATTTAACAAGGAACACTTGCTATCTTGTCACTTCAAATACACTTTATCAACAGAATTTGCTAAATGTGTGTGTGTATATATATTTATATGTGTGTGTATTTATAATATATAGTGTATATATATATATTTTTTTTTTCCCTAAATGTGCTGTCATTCCCAAATTGAAAGACAAGCTGCATATTTTTAACAGTAAAACTTTGCTTCTTTTCATTGAGGTTTTATAGGTTTTGGATGCTTAGAGAGCTGTGTTTGGTTTTGATTATTTGCTTAGACCTTTCTCTGCTGATCGGGGAGTAGGTTCTACTGGTTTATCCAGAACAGAATTCATTATCGATTCCATCACCACTGTGAAGTGGTCTGGTTTTTTTAGGGAAGGATCACTAATTTTTACTTCAGGCACTTCTAAAGTCATTTTTGTGGATCATAATCCTCTCTCTTAAAGCAGGTCTTGTGAAAATATAGTAAATTTAATACTAAAAGTAAAAAATGGAGATGTATCTCATTGTGAAATATCAATGATTAGTCAAAAATTTTGTACTTGTTATTTTCCATGGCTATATTTCTACTAGAAACATCCTTACATTCTTACTTCATTCTTGTGGAAGATCAGCCTCTGTGGTATACATAACAAAAAGTAGTCTGCTTTCTGCAAGTATAAGTGAGCTGAATTTTGTGTATTTTAAGTGTACTGCGTTGAGTCTCTTTATGCCTTGAAAGCTTAAATGTATGTTCCAGGCCATTCTTCATATTCTCCTTTTTTTTTTTTTTTTTTTATTACCTAAAGTAGTTTATATCAAGTATACTGTAGCTGTTTCTAATCTACAGTAAAATTATTTGAATAATTTTAAGGTAGATGTACTATGGAAATGAAATGCTGCATTCCTTGTGTACTAACTTAGCGTCTTTTTCTCCTGTGACATAAATGGTATCATTTGTTGAAAAAAACCTCGTTTGAATAATAGTAAAGTTGTAGTGAGGAAGAAAACATGCATTCCACTGTGGTCTCTTTACGGTCCTTCTCGGGTCTTGCTGGATGATACCTCTTCGAAAGACTGATGATACAGTAAGTTGGCCAGAATCTGTGGTGTTGCAGTTACGGTAGTGCTTATGTAGCAGCAGGGGGAGCTATCAGCATGCCAAAGCTACAGATACAGCTCTGGTACAGCTCTAATGGAAAGTTTTTATAAGGGTGGTAATAGCTTTGATGTGCCTTATTCTTCTTGTGTTCTGTCGCTACTGTTGCTTCACGCTGAGAATGTAAACCTGCAGCCTCAAAATCTCATTGCAGAAAGTAAGACTTGTGCTTCTTTAGGAAATATATTTCTGCCCTCTTTCTTTTTCTCCCCCCCTCCCCCCCCCGCGATGGGAAGTGGAGAACTAATAAATGGAGGAGATTTCAATACACAAGAGGACATCCAAATCCTTTTGTAGTGATCTGGCACTTCGACCTTCTGGAAAAGCATGCGCCTTGTCCACCAGGGTTTGATATAAAGACAAAACAAAATTATAGACAATAGCAGCAGAATAGTGAGGGGGAACAAAGGAAAAGAGAGACAGGAAGAATTTCAAAAGAGATGGAGCTAAAACAAGGGAAGGGGTGATAGTAAAAATTAATTGTGGCAAGGTTATTAAGGGCTTTGTTTTATAACTTTGTGGGTTTTCTGGGGTTATTTTTACGTTTTTTGGGGGGGATGTTGTGTTTTTCAAGATGGATTGCATGTGCTGTGTAAGATTAATCAAGAAATATATACGGATTTGATTTCCATAAAAAGCAGATTTGGCCCTTGATCTTTCTTCAGATGTTTTCTCTGTCATTCTGCCTTTATGAATAGTGAGTAAAACTAGGATATATTTCCTTTTTAGGCTGAGCTAATTTCTTTTGTAAAAGAAATAGTATTTTTTTAAATGTCTGTAATTAGGATAAACTCTTGATCAAGAAAAAAGTCTTAGTTAATAAAAGACTCTTGTTAGAATGTGATTTGGATTAGTTCATTTAATTCTTTGTATTGAGACTCTGTTGGCAGGGAAAGTACTGGACTGACTTGAATGAGAGCAGTAGACCCTCACGTATGGAAGATGGTGTCATAAAGTGTGCATTTGGGCTGGACTAAGAGAAGGCTTTGAGATGGAAGATAGAGTAAGAAGAGATATTTGTGGAAGCTGAGGGAAAACTGAATTAGGGAACTTTGTGGATATTTGCCTTAAAGCTTGAAAAAAAATTTTTTTTGCTAGTGTTTATATTTTAACACTTCAGAGTTTTTTAAGTAAACACAAACTTAATACACTGTAACATGTAATTGGGGTAAATGGCTGTCATGACAATCGTGTTTGTAGTTCTTAACATTTTGAATCATCTCTTGCTGAACAGTACATTTTTATTTTGCATTATTAATTATATACTCATATTTGTGGCATATTACCTATATGGGTTTTGTTTAACGATTTTCACAGCCTCCCCCTGAACTTCCCCATTCAGGTATTGGGTTTCATTGCATGGTATTTTGTTGTATTAGGATCTAGAACGCCTTCTGTATCTGTGTGTCATTTTATTTAATTAATTATTTATTGTTCATCATCAACATGGACTAATGACCTCTTGGGGTCCCTTCTAACCTGGGTTATTCTGTGATTTTATGACACCAGCACCTTGGTAATACTCTGCTTAGGAAGAACCGAAAAGCCCAGTAGCCGAGGAGGCTGCTAACAGAACTTCACCCTCAAAAGGCCAGAAGTTGCTTTCAGAACAAAAAAGAAAAAAGTTAGGCTTTCCAGTTAGCGTTCCAGGGAAATTCTTGCATACAGTTGGGTTAGAGAAGCTTACTCTATCCGAAGCCTCGTGCCTTAATCTGCATTAAGGTATTCCTCTTATTTAATATATGCATATTAGGTTAAAGTCATGGAGGAACAATTTGGAAGTTTGTTGTTTAATCACCTTTCAGATTGATGTCAAAATTCGTGGTATGTCAGTGGGTTTCAGGGGAGCTGTACACGGATAAGAGTAAGTTTGCTATGTGAACCTAACTTCTTATGCTTCGGAAATTATTTTCTTAAAAATGTAATAGCGATGCTAAGTGTGATGATACTGTTTTATTTCATCGTCTAGTAAGCTTTCACCCATGTGCTTAGGGTTTCTTACAATGCTCTAAATGTAGGATGTTTTATTTATATAGAAACTTTGACATATCGATATGTCTTCATGGTTGATGATGTTTTCTGTTCATTTTTGTTTGTTAATTTTCTTAACACATAACTTCCTGGAAAGTGAAATTGAAAAGGTTAGGGCAAGGGCTTTCTATTTTGAGGGAAATCAAAACACTTTCTGTATGTTCTGGGAAGATACTTTAATAGAAACACCCAAATGGCAAGTGAAGTAAATCAAAATAAGTTAAAGTATGCTTCCCAAATATTTGTGTTGGAAGGACTGTACACTTTTTACTTCATAGTGAACATTTCTTTTGTTACTTGGAAAATATATGTTCTAAAAATACCGTGCTGTGAGAACGTTTAGACTTCTGTAAACAGGGCCATTCAACCTAATATGGGTGTATTGCAGCATTAAATTGCTGTACCAGGAAAATTAAGCATCTTCACTTACGTGACTTTAATTAGTGAGGAATCAATGGCTTTCTTCTTGAAACTTCTTCTTGAATAGGTAATAATATTGACAAGAAATAATGTTAATGTACTATAGTAGTTAACTTTGAAAATATTGTTTTTCTTCTCAAGTTCTGTTTGTGATTGAGAAAAGTAAGCCCCTGGAAACAGTTTACAATGATCAAAATCAATCTTAGATTATGATTCGAGCATAAATAGAGTTCAGCTCATTTGCTCTGTCTTTTCTTATAAAAAAATTCTACTAATTGCAAAAACTACTACAAAGATATAATGCACTGTTATATTTACAAATGTTCTTTTTCACTGTCATACTCACCATATGCTGTATACTTTTTTCCAAAGACCCTTACAAATACTAGTTTTAAATAGCTTTATCTTCAGCATTTGCATATGAGTAGTTATCTATTTCTTCTGTATTGCTTGATTTATTTATAATTACCTATTTCATTGTTTTAATAATGTTTAGAAACATTAAAATGTTAAAAATCCTAAAATTGTATTAAAATTAAAAATTGTGTTTCAAATACAAACACAAAAATATATTAATAATTTGCCAGTAGTACTTTTCAGAACCTGAGTAATTCCTCCTTTTATGAAGCTGTTTCTTTTTTCCATCCAGGAAGAAGAAAGACGTATGGCATCTGTTGCAGCAAGGAAAGAGGAAGAAAGGAAGCGTGAAAGCCATAAACAGACCTTGCTTAAGGTATTTTCTGTGGCTGTTCTAAGCCTACTGTAAAACAGTTTACAGCAATAATCTATATCCTAATGTTTTTTTGCCGTAGTTCTTACATATCCCAATATGCCTCTGTCTCTTTAAACTTTTTTTTACAGCTTAAACAGTGCACTCCACAACTGAAACTCTCTTCAGTCAACTATGCAAGTTACACTTTAGCAAAAAAACCCCAGTTGAATATGAGTGTGATATATGTAAAAGGATGGCAAACTTCATTTTCACAAATCCAGAGATAAAGTAAATCCAGAGTAAAGTAAAGGACTTTTCAGTGATTTCAAATTCCTTGAACTTGGTCTCCCCCATTTCAGGTGAGTGCTCTAACTGCTGCCATGCAGGGTGTTCTGAAGTAGTTTTTCCTTCATTCTTTCCTGTTGAAGTTGTTCCTTTTTGTAGAAAGAGTTAAGCAGTCATCAGAGCAGCAGCTAGACTCCAGCTGTCTTCTTATTCAGAAGAATGCTTACCTACCAGACCACCTGGCCTGGTAAATGCTTGTATACATGAGATGGAATAGCTCTAACAGGGGAGACTGAGGTGCACTCCAGAATACTCTTATGGGGCTGGTGACTAAATGACCTATGTTGCTAATAGGAGACCAAAGTTCAAGGATCTGAGTATCTGCGTTTCATTTGTTGTGTATCGCATCGCCATTTGTGTCCGCATCATTTTTCTTTAGAGGAAGGAGAGGTCCCTGAAACTTTTTGTCATCCGGTAATGGTTGTACAAAAAGCTCTTTCAATTTGGCAGGTAAACAAACAAACAAACAATTTTCATGTGTCCATATTGTTAGGTTGCCTAGGTAAAATCATATTTAATGAGGGGGATTAGACTGAAGGTAGTTGCAGGAGGCTGTAAGAAGTGTAGCAAATACATATAACTGAAAAATAAAAAGACACAAACAGAATGTTAGGAGTATATTAAAAAGATGTTTTAAGTATATAAAAAAAACTCCAAGAGCCTAAATAATATGAATGGGGAAAAAAAAGAATTCCATGTCTAGTGCCTAAGAATGTATTTTGGTTTCCTGTATATTTGTATCCATATATATTTTGATTTTCTGTTTAAAAACAAACAAACAAACAAAAAGTCTTAAATACAGCCTTTTTTTTTTTTTTTTTTAGCAGTGTCATGTTTTTTTGTTTTTTGGGGGGTTTTGTGTGTGTTTGTTTTGTTTTGTTTTTCTTGTTAGATACTGATGTATTTAAAGTCTCTTCAGGTTTCAAGTTTTGGTGCCAGTTCTTAGCAACGTAAAGAAATGGGAAATCAGTAAATAATATTCACACATGCTGTTATTTTATGCTGTTGAAAAGCTAACTGTGTCTCTGGACTGGAAAAAAAGTAGCTGTTTATTGAAAGTGTTTATTTGTAGTTCATGTTTTTAACCATTGATGTGATGTTTCCTTGTAGCAGAGGGATTGTTTGTCTTGATGGCCTAGATTTCTCCGTGCATTTTGCTAGTGGAAACTTCCCTTAGAAGAAAAAAAAAATAAATTAATCTATAATGCCATTGTTACTCAGATTTCAACATTAAATTGTAGATTTTGTATTTTAATCAAGGTATCTTCAAATAGTTAAGTGGCATAAGAGCCAAATACCAATATCTTTTGCATGATTCAGTGATTTTTTGTATACTTTTCCTTTGTTCTTGTGTGTTATGATTCTGGTTGTTTCTTTCCTGTTCCGCACGTTTGAATTGAAAGGAACAAATCTGCTCATAGATACAATGCCCAGTGAAAAAAGCTGTGAACTCTAGGACTTTCTTCATAGTTAAATCTGAAGAAAATATTTAGAGAATCATATTCTGCAATTTTTGTTGTCACTTTCGTCCAAACTGTCTTAAACTATATGCAGTGTAAATGAAATTATAAGCACTCATTCAGTAGCAAACAATTGCTTTTCTTTCCTGTATTCACTGCATCAAAAAAAAAGTTAATTTCAGCAATGTCATCTCTTCTTTTTCTCTTACTGATACTTGTCTAGCCAAACAGCAGAGTTTCTTCATCTCTCTTCCCCCCCCCCCCCCCCGACTATTTTTTTATTGCTTAAAACCCACTCCTCTGGGAAAGTTTGACATGTACTTAAAAATGTACAGAGAAAGTAATTCCTTTCCAACAGAGGCTGAACTTAGTATATACTGGAACAAGAAATAGTTATTGTTAGCAGAATCTTCACACTTCTAAAATTTGCTTTTTGTAAAATGAATTCAGTAGGAATCCAGCAGCCCACTACTGAGGACTGACAAAGTAGTAGAGCTGTACGGTAGTTGAGGTTATGAGGAGACCCTCACCCTCCAGAACAAACAGAATTTTCCAAATGTGATTGGAAGAAAGTGCTGACTATTTCAGTGTCCCCTGCTTTGTGACATGGAGCCCAATCATCACTGAACTCTGTAAATGCTGGGCATTTAGTGTTCTCTAACCAGATAACATCACAACTCTTTGGGCAAATTGAATGTGAAATGGAGTTTTGAGCTCTTTAAAATGGAAAAACTTTCAGAAGAGGAAAATTTTTAAAGTAGTTTCCATGTACTTTCAGTGTCAGTTGTAGACAGTTATGGCCATAATTTTTATCAGTGCTTGAAGATCTATCTCTGCATTGTCAGTCATTGAAACAGATCATGGTGTTTACTCTAAGTTTAGTAGCTGCAGCATGAGGGATTTGCATGTAGATATTAAATGTTTTACTGTGAAATGTTTATATGCAGTTCTTCTTTATTCTTAAGGAATAAAGGATTTCTTAAGCTCTGCAATTTAGCAGTCACAGATGATGAAATGCTTGCTTTTTTTGTTGATCTACTATTTTCTGTTTTTCAAAGAAATAGTCATTTGTAGTGCTTTACACTTCACATCTCCAACACTGAGGACTGTGAGGAACATTCTTAGTGAACTACTTTTGCAGTGACATCCACAACTCGCCCACTGTGAAAGGAATTAAAAAACATGGTGGTCGCGTGTTACTTTTATATAAAAAACCCTAGGAGCATACTGAATATAGGTCAAACTTAATATATCAGAAGTGTTAATTTCAAATTGTAAAATTAGGTTTACCCTGGTCCGCTGCCTTTCTCCATAGGCATATCAAATAAGTTCTCTTCCCACCCCCCCCCCCATTTGGAAAAGGGGGCTGTAATAAAACCTTGTGTGTTGTGTTTGATTTTTTTTTTTTTTTTTTTTTTCCCCCCCAGCCACAGAGTCCGTCTTAAAACAGAAACGTAAATGTTCAATTTTAAAACAAGTAAAGCCTTTCAAGCCTTCAGGATTTTTGGTACAGCCTTCTAAATCCTAATCAATACTGTGTTGTTTCCTTGTATCTTAATCAGCCTAACAAAATATTTTAAAGGAGACAGGAACTAATGTAATGATATTTAAAATTATGATATTAGATAGGGTTTTAACACTGGTAAGAAATTGATAAAGGTGTTGAGCTTATGCTCTAAGGAAATAATTGGTAACAGGGATTTACCTTGCCTGAAATCCTTTTAGACCCAATTTGAGGTCATTGCAACTTGAAGGTAACAAGTACTTGCTGTTTCAATCCAAAATGTCATAGCATTGAAGTAGAATATTCATTAGTACATCTGAAGAGTACGCACCTTTTATCCTTCCCCTGTTCATGGGTAAAATTAGTGACAAATACACAGGCTGCCTGTGAACTGTTGTTTATACTACTTAGGGCAAATTCAGGTTTGCCTTTTTTCCCCTTCATTCCAAAATATCAGGGTGTTTGTTTGTATTCCAGTTCCAGTAGTGATGTTCTGGAGTATAAAGGAGAAATTAAAGGATTCTTAGAATATCATGGTTTTTTTAATACTTCCTAAGAGTGGGAAGCTTGAAATTAAGGTTGTTAGTTTGTATGGACTTGAAAGCTACATTTCTACAGCAACATCAATTTAGAGTATGGTATTATAAACCAAGAAATCATTGGCTTTGACTGATACTCTGTTTTCTCCATGTTTTGTGGATGTAAATTTATTTTATGCTAAGCTCCTCTATAATATTATCCTCTCAGGAATTCTAAGTCACCATTTAAGTTTGAGAGTAGTGTAACAGTGAGATGGCTGACTCCTGGAGAATTAGCTCTGGGTCAGAAAAAACAAATGAAGTGAAACTAACAATGAATTTACCCTTTGATATTATTTGTATTATGCAGTTTTCATTTGATGAGAGTCCAGCTGCCAGTCCGTGAGCTCTTACAAAGCACGTTGTTCTTTAACCTTTTAAAGTGTGCTAAATGGGATGTATTAAAACATATAGATCTGTATGATACAATAGAAAAATAACGTATATATAGAATCATAGGTAATTGACAGGATTAGCATGACTGTACAAGAACAAGTACTTAAGAGACTTTTGAAATACTGGTTCATTGACAAGCCCTGTCTAGAATGTAAAAACTACTTAAAAACTATTACAAAATATTTGAACTTAGATCTCTTGTAGTCCTTGTGTCTATCCAGAAGGTAATTTCATTTTCTGTTTTTATAAAATTGACTTTTTCCATTTTTTAGAAGATAACTTTTTCCCCTACGCAGAGTATGTTGCAGTTACTGCTAAGACTTACAGCAGTTGCATAACTGTCTTAGCTTAAGTGCTAGTGTCACTCTAGCAGCATGGAGGAAAGTGCAAGCAGTCTGCTCTGTTTTGTGGAAGGAGTGTTACAAGCAGCTCCAGACTGTCAAAATGAGACTTCTGTGGTTATCCAAACTAAAGAATTTAACTTTATTCTTTCAAAAGTTGTGGATTTATTATGTTACTTTTCTTTTTTCTGTTATTTGCAAATTTTGTGAAATCATTGTTTGCTGGCAGTTATGCAAAATAGCACTAGAATGATGCCTTGGTTTTAATGCATAACCACCAACTAGTACTATCATTTCTTCAATTTAAAACGTTTAAAATGTTTTGATTAATCAGAATATTTCTTCCAGAACAAACAAGTGTGTTGATACTGCACTGTCATATCTTATTATGACTTTTATATCTTGTTTCAGGAAAAGAAACGGTTAACGATTTCTAATATTGCACGTCAGTGGGAGATACAGCAGAATCGAATAGCTCTTGTGGCTTCCTTAAACCAAGATAAAGATAACGAACCCTGTCAGATCAATGGCAGTGCTGCATATGTATTTCCTGAAGAAAGCAGGTATTTTATTGGGAAATATTTCTTTTTGTTCATGTCTTATATTCCAAGTTGCTACTTCTCACCTCTGAGATCTCACTGTATTTCATTATCAAAAATAATATATCCAAATCAATCCTGAAAAGGTGTTTTACTTCATGATTAAACCTGTTGGCCATTACTGATAAGTAATAGCAACTCATTGACTAAAGAAGTACAGGCTAAATTATTATATAATTTTGCTAAATAAGGGAGGACTTCATGTTTACAGGAAATGTTAAATATGAATTCTTGAGCCTTCTCAAGGCTGTTCATTTCCTTGGCAACTTAGATTGTTGCCTTCAGTTGAAATGACCAAAATGCACACGTATGTGCATTACAAATGTTTGTAACCTCTGTGTGTATCAAGAGGTTTCATAAACCGAGTGTTGAATTCATGTTCTCAGTTTGAACAGCAGCATCTCTTATTGGACCACTTTCATACCCATGCTGTTTTAACAAGAACAGTTCTTTGACTTAGTTTTATTGCTAAGATAATTCTTCCTAAGTTTTGTATTGTTGGTTTAAATATAGTATTTTTGTGACACGCTTTGTGGCTTTCTTATTTGCATCTAAAAGGTGGTCACCTGGCATTCTATATAATTTAAAAACCAAAGGCAGGACCTAATGAACAATGTGTGCCTTGGATTGGCTAAAACCAAACTAGCACACTTTCAACCTAGCTAGCTCAGGCAAAAGCCTGAAAAAATAGTCTGCATGAATTCAATAGCAAGTAGAGCTTCCTGCTGTGCCTAATCAACACTGGAAATGTCAGGTATGGGCAGGAAGTCTTTGCCTCTCACAAACAGAACCTATCTGAGTTTCAGTCTAGTATTGGCTAGACCTGGTTTTTATCTCCAGTTGAGTGCTGCATCTTGTGAAACTTTTTTTTTCCTTAGCATTTTTAAATTGCTATAGCCCTTTCTGTTCTCATGCTTCCAAAGCTTTCCCCCGAACATATGTTTAGCCACCGCTTTCCTGCCTTCTTGGTTTCTTCACAATTTAATTCGGTGCTAGTAATCATTCCCCGTGACCAAGTCAATGTAACTATGGTAGCTTGAGCATCGTCCTGTTAATGAACAGATTCTCATTGCTTGAGAAATCATGCTTTTAAGTAACGTATTAAGACTTTTACCATGGAATTGTAGGAAAGATCTTGGGGTAATGCTACCTCTGCATTTGCTGCACACAGTGCAAATAAATAATAGTAAATAAATAAATAAACAATAATAAACCAACTTGGTGGTTATTCCTTGTAGCTCTTGACCACAAATGTTAGGATTCTTTTGTCAAATCTACAGTAATAAAATACAATGCATAAAATCTGTTTCCAAGTTCTTGTGAAAGTTTTTGTAGTTGAAGATTTGTAGAATGCATTGTAGAAATCAAAGTGGTTGCTTTCATGAAATATAAAATTTCAACCCCCCCCCAGATGTTAACAAAATAAGCCATGTGCTTTATTTGCATATATTATAATTATGTTATGCAAATTACAGTGCATTTAGTTTTCTGAATTGGAGACATAGGTTTGGAATTTTTCTTCATGACTGGTTAGAGAAATGGGAGTGTAATAGTGATCTTTATCACCGATTTATATTAGTTTAAACAGATTAATGAAGATGTGGCAATATGTGTTAGAATTAAGAAGCTGTAGGTAACACTGACGTTTTTTGTCTTGAAGCCTTATTGCACTTTAACCCACTTTAAGTTAAAATTGACATTGATCTACTACTATGTTTTATAATAGTGAAGAATTTCAGAAGATATTTTCAAGATGAGTGACTAAGCAATAACATGGCAGGTGAAATTCAGCATAGATAAGTAATTACAACTTCACGTTGAAGTGATGGGCTCTCAACATTTCTAGTCAAGAGTGAAATCTTAAGAGTTCTGGTTGATTTTGTCAAGAAAACATCAGTCAACTGATCACTAGTAGTTAAAAAAGCAAAATACATTAAAAATACTAGGAAGGTAGTAAAGAATAAAATAGTAACAATCATTACGCAACTTCAAAACCTGTGGTTTGTGCTCATTTTGAATTCTCTGTGCACTTCAGGTCCAGTCAGCTGAGTGTATCATGCTGGAAGTAAGACGCAAAGAGATGAGAGTTGAGAATACCTGGACTTATTGCTTAATCTTAAAATTGCTCTTGTGAATTGGAAAGCTCACATTATTTTAAAGAAATGCTTATTCATCCCTATTAATTAAGGATTAAAGAAGGATAACAAGCCATGAGATTTTTCTCATCTCTACACAGAATAATGAATCCTGATATCCTGATCAGATAACGTGACGTAAGGGTTTGAGGAAGGAGTGATACTCTTGTCAAGAATAAAAACAACTGTTGAGTACTGTGAATAGCGTTATCCTGGATTGGTTTTACAACTGTCTGTTCTTAAAGTGCTTACTGTTGTCATAACTTTTACATTTTATATAGCAAACAGAATGTGAAGGTGACTTTGCTTGAATGAATATATTGTTTGAAGTTGACTTTAGATATCTAAAGCAACACAAAATATGTTAAGTTAGCATTCTGAGTTAAAATTATTAAGCAGGTTATTAAATAAAAGTAATTATTTATTTAAATTCCACCCACTCCCCACCCCCCCGGCCCCATCCAACTGGAATACACCCAGAGCCTTTCTGCCAAAGTAGTAGAGCATTTGCAACGTTACTTGATGGAAAGAGGATTTTCCAGCCCTTAATGTTTTTGAACCAGATTGGGTACTGCAAATGAATGAATGCTGAGAAATGCAATCGTATTTGACAGTTGGGTTTTGGTAAATGAAAGGACTATCATTCAATAGAATGATGTTACTATCTCAAAATAATCTTATTTATCTCACTGCATTTTTTTCCTCCACAGGTCTCTTGACACAATATTGAGCAGTGCAGTACAAGGCTTGTCTGTTCTTGAGTCTCATTTAGTGGAAGTGGAAGGAGACACTCTTTGCTTGTATGGTGCTGGAGCATTGGAGTGCCTGGATCGAAACTGGAGTGTTCAGACAGCTGGAATTATTGTCACAGTCTCCTTTATGTTCATAGAATTTGATGAAATTGTTCAAGTGTTAACAAAACTCAAGATAAAATTTCCTAATTCTGTGGTAAGAATTCCTCAAACTTCAGCTGTGTGAACAGCTATGGAATATGTATTCTCTAATAGAACCTTAATTTGGCACAGTCATCCTTGAATGCTTTCATATAAATAGATATGTTTGTGAATTACATATTTGCTTGGTCTTATCCTATAGTGCTAACTGTAACTTGATACTTCTTAGAAATCAAGGCTTTAATTTAGATTCTCACACAGGATGGTGTTTTCTTTTCAGACTTTTCAGTTTCGTTTCTTAATTCCTTTTGACCTAGCTGATTATTTCTAAGTTGCAAAACTGGTATGTAAATACAATATTGCTAGTCCACAGTATTGTTACAGATCCATGGTATCAGGACACCTTCGTTTGTGTTGTGAGTTCAAAGATCAAACAGGTGACAGGATAAAAAGAGAGAGGTGAAATTCAAAGGGAATAGCTAGCTAAATAGCTAGCTAGAACAGCTCTTGGAATTCCTCAGTTCTTGATGAAGCAAAACAACATGAATGAGATGTCCCTTTAGTACTTTTTTCTTTTTTTTTCCTGGACATTTAAATCAGTCATTTTGAAGCAAATAGTAAAATAGTGATGACATACATAAAGCAACTTGTTACTCAGATGATATGACTCTTGAGCTCCCTGCTTCTTTTTAAGGTTTTGAGTATAACAGAACTTAATGGTTTCATTGAAATAAATAAATTTGTGGGGAACTTAAGACAAATTTACCTATCTCAATGAAACAATTGTTTCTTTGGGGGAGGAATTTGTGGGGTGTAGCAGAATCTCAACTAAATTTTTATCTTCACCATTAATTTTTCCTCCTTCCCCTTCAATGATGCTACTCAATAATGCTACTGTGTAGCCAAATATACCATGCTCATAGGAGCACTAGTGTAGGGCGTGGTCCAAAGAGGGTATGACTTAATGCCAGCCTGCTATGGCCAAAAAAGCAGAATATTTAAAAACACATATTGTACTTCTTTTTATGTGTGGATGTTGCAATTGCTTTACTTGCAGAATTAAAATAAATATTGCTCAAGTAGTATCACTGCTTTTTGTAACATTGAAAATATTAGTGCTGATACTAAAGGGTTTATAAATTGCTTAGGGGCTTGTAACGTTGACATTTCTAAATATATGTAATACACCAATTGGTTTATACATTGATGTGTTTTGCCACAAAGACCTCAAATGAAGTGAGCTCAGTTGCTTATCAGACCTAAAGACTGTTTATTTGAGTTTGAAAATTGTTTGAGTGGCACAGAATAGGAACCATTGTGTTCGCTCTTTGTTTCCTTATTTAATTTATTGTGGTTTGACCTTTTTTTTAAGCACCTGAAGTTTAAGGAGACAAATCTTGTGACACTGCAGCAATTCAATGCATTAGCCCAGATGCATCACATTGAACAGTTGACGGTTGATCCTCAGGGAAATCCAGTTGTCAACTTTACTTTGTGGAAATACTATGTTCTATTTAGACTGAACCATTTTAATCTACAGAAGATAAATGGAGTAAAGGTAGGACAGTATTGCTTCCTTCTTATTATTGGTATTACAAGATAAATTAGCATTGTTTTCAAAAAGCAGATGAAATGCTGATAAAATGAGCAGGATCTTGTCAGTGTCCTTTCAGTATTAGGGGGGAAAAAAAATTTTAAATAGACTTCACCATATCATTTCTTGTGCTGTGCATTCGTTAAATCCAACTGCACTGTGTTACAATTAGCAAAGTTGATAAGATTCCTAGCTGCCATAAAAATGTTGTATTGTCTCAGATGTTTGCAATTGCAAATGACAGTCCAAATCTATACCTGAGTGGTAGGGATATACCTGAAGGGAAGACTTTTTATTATTATTTCTGCATATGTTTCTAAAAAAAAAAATCATTCAAAACTATCACAGTGCTGACATTGAATACTTGTGAAAAAATGTGCATTTGACAGACTGCTTAGTAGTTTATAGTATATGATTATGTTTTCCAGTGTTATAAAATATAGTGAAAATCGTATTTTCTTTAAGCCTATCATAGGAAAAAGTCTGTCCTTTTTTTTTTTTTCTGCTTGCTATGTTCAAGATCATTAATGTGTGGGGTTTTTTTTGTTGGGTGCGTGTTTTATGTTTAAATAAATAGAAAGTTAGGACAGTGATACTGCTATTCTTTGTACTTTGTATTTCCCTTTACATCAATTGAAAGTAAATTTATTCAAGCATATAAAATGGTTATTGTATACTTGGACTTTGATCATAAAGGGAGCAAGAATAGTTATGTTTGTGCATTCAATTTTAAATGCTAAATTAAGTGGTGTTATGGAAGTTAATTAGAGCAAAAATAATACATAGCGTTAGTATTTAGATCTGGTGTTTTAATTTGGTCATCATCATCATATGTTTTGGATTAGATATTTATTTGTTATCTGATACAGCCATAGTATGAATGTTGTGGTTTACTTGGTTTTAGTTCTGTAAAACATGCATTAGTTGCACAGAAGAGCAGGAGTGGGTTAAAGAGCTTACCTGAATTAACTAGCAGAGAAAGGATGACAAAAGATGAAGGATGAAGGCAAATATGACTCACCCCAACAGCACAGTATCTTGAAAAGGGAAAAAAAAAGTGATAGTCAGTAATCCTATGAGAACTTAAAAAATAACCTTGAATTTAGTACTTTACAAAACATGCCCATCAAAGTTGATTTAAAAAAAAAAAAAAGGTTGAATGTGGGTTTAAAGTTTTTCTTTTTTACTGCACCATATTTTCAAAATGAACACTAGTGATTCAGATTAAAAGAAAATAGAAGAATAGTCTTAACTGTTTGGTCTTCATGGAGAAAGAAAAAAGAAAATAACACAACTATTTAAGTAGATGTTTTATTACGATCTCAAGGTCAGCAAATTCAGTCTTTGAAGGAAAACTTTGAATTTAATAGTGCTTGGGGATGAATTTAGTAAATGGATTTACATGTAGCACGGCATGCTTTTTATGTAGGACATATATCAAATCTTAAATACACATGACTGAAGAATACTTCTATCCTCAACGAACTCTTTTTTTTCAGCCAGACCGCACTATATGAAGATGTGCATGCAGAAATTTTTTCCTAGTGTCATTAATCATTTGAAAAGTGTCATAGCCAAGCAGAAGAAAGAATGAACTCTGATCGCTGTTTTTCATTAGTCTACAGCACAAGTCATGGTATCCAGCTTTGCAGATATATGTTACCTTTTCTTTTAAAATCAATAATAGAAAATCCTGTTTCAATGTAAAGAATACAAACCCCTGAAATGTGCTTTCAGATCTTAGATCAGCCCTAAATAATAGATTCAGATGATGGAAAGGGAAATGTGCATATTCTGCTATTCTGATTATCGTTTGTGTGCAAAGTTTGTGAAGACTATTGTGTTGCCAGCACTGAGGTACATATAGTTGGGCAGTAAAAGCAATATATACTAACTGAATTAACTAAATAAATTGCATAACTCTAGCACTTTTAAACTTTAAAAAAAAAAAAAAAAAAAAGTAAGGAAGCTTTTATTTTCTCCCCAACTTCCCCCTTCCATTCCACTTATGTTCCAGGCTAGAAGCTGAGTGTCAGTCTCCCCCTAACAATGATTTTGTTCCCCTGTCAAACTGTTATATTTACTAACTGTGAAGAAGCAAATTCTCTTTGTTGATATACACTATTTGAAGTCTTTCCCAGTGATAGTAATCTCAGCTCAATTAAGAGTTGTCAAGGTTTGAAGTTACTAAACTTTACAAAATGTTTTACGCCACGTGGTATGGCATACAATATAACAGATGCCTCACATTTGCTGAATTAGTGCCTGTTTTCTGTACTTGGCAAGAAGCAGGCATAATAGACTTAGATTTATGTGATATTACCGTTATAATCTTTTTGTGATTAATGGAGCAAACAATGTCCTGGAATAAGATAGAGAACATGAGTTTCTGTGAACTAGAGAGTGTATTCAGCATTGCTGTCTCTGTTGACCTGGTCCTTATGCTTCTCTTAACATAAATAAATAAATTAAAATCACTTATTTCTCCAGCAGACATTTCTGCCTGCAGTGGTCTTTGTTTCCCTAGCTGCCTTCTGCACTCTTTGTTTTAGACCTTGTTTCTGTTAACAGACTGTTTAGCAAGGTCATCTACTCTCAGGCTACTAAGTAAGACATTTAATTTTAAGTGAAAATGAGCAAAGCTAAACACTGTGAAAATGGAATTGACTTTACCTTTCTAATTCCCTGATTTATGTTTTCTCTGGTGAATTTCTCCCTGCGTTATGCTGTTGCAGTATACTTTAGGCAAGGGTAGACTGTATAGTCTATAAACGTTAAATGAGAATATAATAAAATTATGTTAATTTGGATCAAAATTCCATTTTACTCACACATTTGAACAACACAGAACACAAAAATTGTCTGGAAGTGCTTAGTAAATATTGTGAGTATAGAAGTTTGTTTAATAATGGTTTGCTTTCCAAAAATATGTTACAAGATGAACGGAAATTAAATTTGATCCAGAAGTTAAGAAGTCACTGAGTGAGTTTCATTGTCCTGTGTTATCCAGGTCAGATTTAGATGATCATAAAGATTCCTTTTGCACTCAGTGGAAAGCCAGGAGTCTAGAAACTGTGCCAACAAACTTTTGGCAGTTGAAGTCAGTTCATAGTCTGGCCATCAGGACAGGAGAAACACAGGCCGTGGTCTCCCAGGGGTTATGAGCCAAGACAAACAAAAAACAATAACAACCACCAAAAAATAAATCCTTTCCACCTTCTTTATACAAAATGGAAATGTGTAAAATTAATCCTGAAAATTTTTCAGCTGTTGAAAATTAGTTTAAAGATACATCTGTAACTTAATATTGACACAACAGTATGGATGGTATTTAGAGAAGTATAATGGAGGAACACTTATTTTTGGGGGTTGAAAAATGCAGAGAAGATAGTAGTCTTTTTTCTTTTTTCTTTTTTTTTTTTTTCCTTCTAAAGCCTCTCTTTCTGTAAAGTCTTCTCTATGATGCTGCCAAAGTAAGAGAGATCGTAACTTATCTTTTCACATGTGGGTGCCCAGAATCTTTTCATTTTTGCAGCATAACTTCATCAGAAATTTTCCAGTAGACCTTTGTAAGTGCATGCAGTATGGAGCAGAATTAATATGTCTGGCCTTCAGATACTCACTGTAAGAAATAGTTATAAAATTCCTCATTTCATGAAGACTATCATGAAGCACAGGGTAGCATGCATATACATTAAAGTTTCCAGAATTACAGGAAATAAAACAAGCACAAGTACCTCATTTGGTTTCTTTTAAAGTACGTTTAAAGTGCCAGTAAAAGCAACTCTATGTTTTGAAGGTATGCCTGGAACAGATCTGTATGCAGTGTTCTGTATAACAAATTTCAGTTAATTCTTCAATGTGCATATGTAATGAAATATGAATGTGCCAGTTTTGAAACTTTTTTTCTTTTTTCTTCCCCTTCTCCCCCTTCCCTCACAGGTTACTGAAAATGATATTGTAATGGCAGAAAGGCTCTTTGGCATTCTGGCATATGTAGCATCTTCTGAGCTGCCACATTATCGCATGCTTTCATTATTTGGAGAATCTAGGTAAAATACAATGAACAGAACTGGATTTTGTCCGGAATGTATTGTTAAATTCTTTTGCGCACTCTCGTGATAAATTCTGTCTAGGTAAAAAGATAAAAATTTCACAAATAACATCTTACAGAAGATAGGTTCTCTGCTTGTTGCAGCAATATTAGCATCTCCTGATCCATGTAGACAGAGGTTTTCACAGTTGTTGTATGAAGTCTGCTGAGTAAGATTAAAAGGCACATGCACACAGATGCACTGCTTGTTTAATTCTCCAATTGTACTGGTATTGGTGAAGGCTTAGGGGCTTTCACAATGAAGATTGACTATTTTTAGTTGGTATTTTATAGTGGGTGATAATAACAGTTAACAGATTTAAGAGTTAGTGCTGTAAGAAAAAAGGTGCTTAAAAAAACTATTGTTAATCTTCTATAGATACATACTTAGTAAAAGTTTAAGCTGCAAGATTTCCTATTTAGGAGATGCAATGTGATATATGTCAAAAGTTCAATTGTATAGAAGCAAATTAATGGAGGAATATCTAGAGTCATCTGTATTTTGAGTAACTTGAGGATGCAATAAACTTGAAAACTCATAAAGTGCATGTTCAAAGGGAGAAAAGGAAAAAAACCTCACAATCACTAGAAGCATCTACACTTAAAAAAAAAATTTCCAGTAATTAAAACTGTAAATCTCTTTATTGTCTTTTCACAGGAGGAAGCAATTCCATTGTCTGCTGGAGGGAAAGGGAAAGAAACCTGGCATTGGAAGTGAGGAAAGTAGTGATAACAGAAGAAATGGAGAAGAAAGCACAACTCGAGCAACATTGAGTTACATGACAAAGGACTTTCATATGGAAAAGCTTGAGGTAAGTATATCATTATAAAATACTTTCATCCTCTATTATATAACCTGAGACTACTACTCGTGGAATTTGTCTATATATCAAGTTTCAGTTCTGCTATTGAGAACGGTGGTTTTAATATTACTGCTTACCATATCTACATGTATGACCAAACATTTCATCTAACTGATCATTTCCAGAATACTGGATAATGGTCAGTTTCTGTCTTTAGTGAAGTGGTTCCTGAACAGTGCCACAGTCTGAGAAATGCATTCTCGCCTACAAGCCTTATGTTTGTAATGAAATGTACCTGCATTAGTAAAATATAAGAAGTAAGCACAGTTTTTTATGGAGAAAATGTATATTGCACACATTAGGATTTTCTAATGGAATTAGAAAGTCAGAAAGTATATCCCCAAACAAATTGGTGAAGAACACCTTCAGAAAAGATTTGAGATAGTGCAGGCTGTAGTAATAAAGAGCTGTTTCCTAGCTTTTAAATGAGCTACAGAAAAATAAATATATAGGAAATGAATTAGGTTTAATTCTTAATAAAATTGCAAGCTGGCTTGTTTCAGACAAGTGCATCAGTCATGCTTGTTTTAGTTTGTGTCTCTGATCTGCTAACTCTTTTGCTTGGGCAGAGGGAAATTGTTCCCAGGGAGAACATGCTTCTTTCAGCCACTATCTCCTTTCTGAGCAATCAGTGTGAGTTCTAGCTGTATGCACCCTGCTTCCCACATTTGTCCCATTATTTACTTATAAATCCTCTAGGGCAAGAAATTAAATCAAGTTCAGTAAACGCCAAATTCAGTTATTGCATTGTGATTTTGTTATCTCAGATCCATAGCATAAAAAAGAGACAGTGACTGCATGTGTGGTGAGATTAAATTAAGAAAACATTTCAGTTTCAAAAGCTGTGATAGTAGCTCTTAAAACTTTGAATGGTATAGAGTAAGACAGTGAGGCATTCCTCTTGTTCTTTACCATGGAACAAGCACTATAATAAAATAAGCTTGGTATTTGTACACTGCATTAAATATATGCATTGTTTTCTCTTCCCAGTTCACACCTTGTCCTTTGTTATAGCATTACGTATGTGGCAGCAGGTATTACAGGATGTCACAGGAGAGGAGTAAGATAGGCAAAAAGGACTGATTCCAGTTCCCCGTCAGCACTAAACTAAAGTAATAAATGCGATTGAATAAGTTTATTGCTAAAGATGACAGTCTGAGTCATTGATTAATAATTTGGTTTTTTGGATGAAACAGCTGGAAAGTATTTTCTCTGCTTTATCACTCATTTAAGAAAATTTCTGTTTTGATGGCCTGAAGCATGACTTAACATTTTTAACAGTGCCATAAATCAAACTAGTTAGATATTTAGCACCATTATAACTTACTGTTCAAAGCTTATTATGGCATTTTATAGAAACTCTGCAGAAATGGGGATTAATACAGTTTGAGTGACTAAAATGCAGAGCTAGTAGTTGCACAACGTGCAATGTTGGTTTTATTATTATTTTTTAAAGTTTCAGGTTACTTTGGTATCTATTGTAGTACATGTTAGGAACCACGCACTTGCCAGAGTCCATCAGGGAACCTGTGGAAAGGATACATACCGGCATATTTGTCTGTGACAATATGCTTAGTTCTTCTTAGGGCAGGTAGATATACTTTCCAACTGTTGTACTACAATCACGAAAAGCCAGGAAGGGAAAGGAAGGGAGAGAAGGAAAGTAAGTAGTCTGGTGCTGCTTAATTTCTGAAAATTTTCGCTGCTATGCCAGAAGGCAACAAAAATCATAATGCTGTTAAAAGATGTTTATATGACTACTTAAAAGTGGATTTTGGATAAATTAATTAATGCATATAATATGGATATTATGAATACACTAAGATTCTGTGGCCACACTCATAAAAGCTTGACTTAGACCCTGGGACATGCAACAAAACCAACAGGAAAAAGCGTGCAATGGCCTCTTTGCCTGCTAATTGCTATGTTTTTTTAATTCATTAAATTTTTGTGGTTGTTCTTTGGGTTTGCTCTTGTTTAACCTTTTCTTCCTTTGTCTCATACAATGTGTAATGGTTCTCTCATGCAGGAAATCAAGGAAAGAAAAACATTTTGCCAGACATACGTCGAGAACTTAGTGAAAGAAGCAGCTGACATCAATATGAAAAATGAGTCGTTGCAGAAGCTCTGGCCTCAAATGTTCATTGAGCTTGTCAGAGATGCAGTGATAGAAATACGCAATAAAAATTCCTACATGAAACTCTGCTTACAGCGGATCACTGATCAAAAACAGTAGTCAAGGCTTGTTGTTTTGCAAGCTTTTGGTTTCAGTATTCTATGATGTTTTACAAACTTAAAACAATAGAATATAAAATTACCATCTATGGCATACTTCACCCCCCCACCCCCCCCCCACCCCCCCCCCCCCCGCAAAGGGATGCCTTTAAATCTTAATTAGCTCTTGATAGTTTTGAAATAAAAGTTTACTTGCATACTGCTTTAACAATGCTTCCTTGGCTGAAGTGATGAGGTAGCATAGAAGTGACTTGGCGATTGTCATGTTTTACTAAGTTCTTGTTTATTTTTTTCTGCTACCCTTGCTTCTATAGTGCTACAGCATTGATTTTTAAAGAACAAATTTACACTCCGCTTACCTTATTTTTATTGAACACTTTTCAGTTGTCACCTTTTTGACTGTTTGCTGCTGTTTAAAAAAAAATCAAGACTAGTAGCTGATTTTTTTATGAGCAAAAGCTAATAAATTATTTTTACACCCTGAACTTGATGAAGGCTTATTATTGTTGCTTAATTTGTGAGATTATAGAACACGTTTTCACATTAATTCCATCACAGTGCTGAGTATATCAACATTTAATGAGCCTAATTCTCAACTGAACAAACTGCCCAAACTTGATTTCAAGTGTTTGTCATTAATTTCATTTGTATTAGTTTGTATGAATTATAGTTAAAATATGAATTTGAGGTATACTCACTTAAGCTTTATTTTTGTTCTGTTAAAATATGTTAATAATATTTCTTTTGTTTCCTGATTGCTAAATGATCAATTTTTAAGGTTTGCCAAGGTCAAATGAGCTAAAATGCACGCATTACATTTGGTAAGGAACCTGACGACTACTATTCAGTTGTAATTAATTTCTGTGACTGTGTGAAAATTTCGTATTTGTTATCAATAAAAATAAATTCTTCACTTTTGCCCTTCACAGATACTGTAAAGAAGTACTGTGTGCAAAGAAAAGATTTGTCCTTAAAGCTGCATGAAGAGATGAGACACAACTTGTCCCCCAAATCAGCTGTGAATGGGTAGAAAAAACACGTTCCGTAGTACAATAACTTCCACTGTAAACACCTTGCCAGCTTCTGCCCAGAAGTTGAATTTAGGAACTGTTAGCAAGTCCAGCTGATTCCCATGGCTAGTGTTTATATGCAGGTAGAAAGTTGTGCCACTTAAACTTAATTTTATAGTTTCATTGTATCTTCACTAAAATAATCCAGAACCTTTGTGCATTCTTTTACTCAGTTCAAATTGATCTTATTTTACTTAACCTCATTTATAAAAAAGAAATGTTCATAACCAAAGAAAACTTCCTGCAAGGGTTTCTATGGCTCAAAACCAAGTTTATTTTTAAACTTTACCTGGACAAGACTCTCTGGCAAAGCAGAGATGCAAGTAGAGTTTTGTAAGTTTCTACACCCTGAAAATAGCCTTGAATGAGTAGCAGGAGTCAGGTGGTTGTAGGTGTTTTGGAATGTAGTCTACTTGCATTGAGGTCAAGCTGGTGCATCTAAGTTGTCAGAGAGAATCCATTTTCAGAGCATGTTACAGGTTAACAATGGCATGCATGCTGTTAAACATAATTTCCAATTTGGTTTATGTTATATGTGATCTTCTAAAGCATACTTGCAGGTAGTTGCTTTTCAGTCTTTACAGAATTCAATGGAGGTTAAGTCACTTAAATTCTAAGGAAATGTTAAAAGTCCTGAAGAAACTGCTCCAGCAGTTGATAGAATTTAATAGAAACAATCACCCCTCCAGGCTTTTTGAACTGTTTCATGGAATTTATAGGAAGATTAGTGTATTTGATATGATTTTTATTTCTTTCCATTGGAAAATTGCACTCAAGTCTTGTGGTGCATTTTATTAAGGGAACAAATTAAGACCGTGTGAAATGTGAGAAAAGGAGAGTTTACGTTATAGAAATACAGTCAGTATAGAAATGATCGCACAAAAGTTTTTTTGGATCCATCAGTTCCTTTACATCATTTCTGTGCAAAGGGGGTGGGTAGAGCAATTCCAGCTTCTGCATGGGGACAGAAACCTCAGCAGCTGTGTGAAAGTGCAGAACTCTCCTGATGATGTAGCTGGAGCAGATGGGCCTCTTTTGAATCAGATTCAGCAGCAATAAAAGACTGGAAAAAAATGTTTTAAGAAGGGTGGATTGGTCTAGAGGAACAGGAAGTTCTCCATGGGAAAATCCAGAGAAAAACCAGACTTTCTGATACTGAGGTTTTAGAAGCATAATCCTGATAGGAGGCTTTAAGGTAGGGTCTTGAAAAAAATAAGTTAAATGAATCAGAGGGTATTGACTGTGAGTTGTAGAAACATCTCCTTAAAATGCTCTGTGTTCCCAGTGGTCTGTGAATGCTGCCAGTTTGGACCTCTTTCACTAATAGCAGCTGTTTCATAACAGGATTGCTAAACAGCTGAAGCAAGGGTAGCTAGGCGGCTCTTATAAATGAAGAAAAGATTAATGTTGGGCTGCATACAGTTTTTTTCACATAGAACCAGTAGGAACAAAAAAACTTACATTTTTACTAATTCTTTTTAGGAAACAAGTGAATGATGGACTGAAGTGATGTTAGACCTAAGAGTACATAGAACTTTGAGCAGCCAGGTGATATTAAAATTGTTAGCATGCTACATGTTGTTTGTGTTTATCAAAATTATTTGTCAATTCATACAGACTTGTGGGATACATTACTGTAATTGCTTATTAAGGTGTTTCTGAGTACCTAAAAATTTGAAGTTGGTATAAGCAGCAATTTCTGAAGTTTTAGAACATCTAAGTACTACGTTTATAAACTTTCTGTGGTTACAGATATTAATGAGGAGTTAAAATAGCCATTGATTTTGAAGCTGGGGACCTTTTAATAAAACGTACAGGCTGAAAGCAGTTATTTTTTTCTGTTTCAAAAGCCTTCAAATGCTGCATAAAATGGAATTTTGATATTGTTACTATTTCATTGATATCCCATCCAAAATGGACTGCTGTGATCCCCTCATGCAGCCTGACTTTCTGCACAGGACAGGAGCTATTGTAAAAATTCCATATGTTAACCAGAAATCATCTTAAGGGTTAAAAAGATATTGTTTTGACTTCTAAATCTTTTGATAACTTTTTTTCCATTGATTTTTGGATTATTTACACAATTTGCTTATTTTCTGAGACAAATTTCCTCTGTGTCCAGACAAGGGCAGACAATGATGTATCTTTTTTTTTTTTTTTCCAGTTTCAGTTTAGCCGTATCATGCATGAAGGCCCCATTATGTCACGCCGAGTCATTGTTTATTAGGCAGCTGAAATGTGATCTTCAGTAAGGAGTCTGATGAAAAGCTGTATTTCATACACTCCTTTTGATATAGGATCTGAAAAACTAATAGAGCTGCAGATATGCTACCACAGTGGAACAAAGGGAGAAGTGATTCACTTCTGCAAACCAAAAGCTGATCCTGTCAGTTTTGAGGAAAAAAAGGTATTGGGAAGAGGTTTTAACTGAGTATTGTAAAGGAAGTAAAACTGCTTTACTGCCTGGGACCAAGTGTGAGATCTGAATCTGGAAATAGCTGAAAACTTTGTTTTCTGGTCTGCATAGATCAGTGATATAAAAGTGAAATATCTCATTCTACTGCTACAAATGGTCATACTTTTATCATGTAAACTATTTAAAATAATAATAATAACAAAAAAAAGATTAACTTATTAAAACACTGGCCATCTGCAGATTAAGTTAGGCTATTGTGCAAACAGTAGTGAGTCCAGAATCTGTCTATACATTCTGCAAATTCAGGACAAGCAACTATTTTTTATCAGACCTGTAGGCTGTAAAAGTGACAAACTGATGCTTTCTGTTGCTACTTTTTATCATAGCGACACATCAGGATGAACTGCTTTTTGTTAGCTAGTTTATTTAAAGAAGCTGAGGCAAATAGTTGCTATTTCATATTATTAAGCAACATTCACAAAGATGTGATTTGGATTGGGAGGTCAGTGTGCATATTCAAAATGACAATAACAGCTATTTGTTTTGATTGGGAAAACAGACCATTTGAATATGTTTCTGTTCCCACATCACACAAACTCTGCTACATCTTGAAGTCCAGTTTCAGTGAAATTATTTTTCTCTTTAAGTTGGAGGCATCAGTCTTTTGGGGATTTGTAGGACTTTGTGTTTTGTTACACGTGTAGAACAAGGAGAGGGAAAAGAGGAGACTAGCTATCATTTTGCTCTGTGGTGTGATGAAGTTGGTTTTACTTAAAAGTGAATATGAATGGTTTGATTTTTGCATACTAAAAAGTAGAGTGTGTAGGCTACACAGACTTTAAACAATCTTACAAAAGGCTAATTGGTATCTGCTTACACACATTACCTCAGAGCTGGATTTTCTTGAGCATGAGCTAAAAGAAATTGAATCTAAGGGACTGTTTATACAACCCAAGTATCTAATTTTGTTGGCTAGCTTTGCTAGGCTTCTGCTCTCGGGGGAAGATAGATAAGCTCATCTGGAGGAACTCTCGTCTCTGTTTACTGTGATGAAAACAGCATTTCTTTACAAGCTGTGTATTGGACCTCATATGCCATACTTGTGTACAGATGGGGTGGACAGATGCTTCTGCTTATTATATCAAATGTCAGGAAGCCCTAGTGAAGAATTGAGACGTCTTAATAGGGGAAAAACTGACTCAAGTTCTGAGTTGTTTGGGTTTGGTGGGCTTTTTTCAGTTATAGGTAGATGTATTGCAAGCAGAAACATACAAAAACAACCTGGAAAACTGCAGGTTAGAATATTTATACCAAATCCAGCATTAGAAGTATCCAATATCCCCAAGAAATGTGTTTGTACAAGACAACCCTATATTCCTTACTGCTGACTACATTGATTTGAGGAGGCCCTTGTATGTAACTGTTTTATCCAGCTTTTTGCAAAATGCAAACTGATGGCTTCATGATTGCTCTGGACTTTGGTTGATTGGTATGGTATAAAATAATGTAATCAAGACTGCAGGATCAGATTTCTTGATGCTGTCATCTGTTGGTTAACAGGATGACAGTGCTTAATTCCACCTTTTGTTGCAGTCTTCCTAATTAGGCAGCTACTTTCATATTAACGAAAATCTCGTGTGCAATCTTTGTTCATATTATATAGTGCATAGCATCTAGTGTATTGCTATGTCCATAAATAGGATGCTTTCTAATTTCAGACAAACTATTCCTTTCACTTTTTTTTGACTAATATGGGTATCCCAGAGTTTAAATGCTGCTACTAAGCAGTATTTTGTTTTACACCTAACAAATCCGGAACTTTACAAGAACACTGAGCAGATTATAAACAAGTTCATTCTTTCTGGCATACTAGACATGGATAACATAAACAGCACTAAGCTTTTCAAAGCAGTGAAAATGATACCTTTCAAGAATCAAAGTAACAAAAAGTCTTTCTGTGTGTAGTATTGAGCGTTTAACACTTAAGCACAGGAGAAGATAGCCTGGAATGACATATGGTTTCCATCTACTTATAATATATCATTAGACAAGAGATTGTAAAGTTAATTTAAACTTCAGTGGTGAAGAAATTGTGCCCGTGATTGTGGTGTGTTTGTATTACATGCTCACGTAGTCTGGACATCTTACTTGGTTATGCAAGTAACAGTGGTATTAATGTAATTCACACACTCGATGAAAGAAAGCATAGCGATACGTAGAGAAGCCATAACTTTACAGTAATAAATGCTGAGTTCATTGATTAACTATTATATTACACTTAGAAATAATATTGTGAGACAATATGTGCTGTGGTTTGTGTTCTATATGGATATGTAGCACATTTGCTGCCTATTTGCATTAGGCTTCAATGATCTATGTTTTCTAATAAAGTAAAGAAATAATTCTGAAGAGTAATGAAAGAAACCAAGAGCACAAAGTATAGCTTTCTTCCAGTTTCTAACTCGGCACTGACAAAGAATATATTAAGCTTCGTGCAACTGGCTCATCCTGGGTAAAGTATGCATGTTGAAGCTCTGAGAGTCATTTGACTACAAAGCTTTTGTATAAATCTACAAACAAGATCGTCTAGGGAAATGTTACTTAGATTCCAAAGAGATGTTAATAATTGTAATAAAATGTAAACATTCAAGTTTTTGTAATCCAGAAAATGTGAACTGGCTTGTCAGTTTAGAGAAGAGAAGAACTGGGTAAATATTAGAGGGAAGGATTCCCAGGTGTGACAAGTGCTATTGGAATACAGAGTGAATAGTGAAGAGAACATTATTAAAGTGATTTTGCATTCTTCTGGAGACTGCATATGAATGCATGGAACCTGGAATATACAAACCCGTGGCAATAGACATAATCACTCCCTAAAAGACATGAGCATGAAAACCTCTTGCTGATGTTGTGGCATTTACTTGTGTTGTTTTGTTGTGGTTTGTTTTGTGGTTTTTTGTTTGTTTTGGTTTTGTTTTTTTTTTGGAACCACCAACTAACAAACACTCTAATGCTTTTATGATAATGCAATGAACAACCAATGTATCTTTAGAGGTTTCATTTCTTCTGTCTTCAGTATTTGTCTGACAGCTACATCTTATAAAATACACTTGTCAAACTCATCTGAAATGGTGTTCAAAGGAGGCCATAGGATAAAAAGCAGTGCGTTGGAGAGGATCATCCCCTGATGGCCTACATTTTAACAGCAGCAAATGTGAAATAAAAACACTTGGTTGCATTAGATATCTGGTAATGAGCTGACAAAGGTGTTAAGGTAGCCAGGTGCTGTATATCTCATCTGTAGCGTACGTCAAGTGTTGGGCAGCTACAGAGAGTGAGGCAGCCTTGCGTATTTTTAGAGGTGTGAGAACTGTTGTGGGAAGCCAAATCCTTCTATATTTCTCCTCCCCTACTCCCCTTAGGAGGCTCTCACTTTCCCCACCCTTTGTGTCCAAGCTCCAATGTATTCTGTTGTTATTTAAGGAAAATATTGTCAGCATTACTTGTAGCTTCAGTGCTTGGTTCAACAGAAGGCAGGCACGGGCAACTTTTTCCTTTTCCCCATCTCTAAAGTGGGGAACAGCTACAGAGAAGCTATTGCTTAATTAGTAATAGTTATTGGTGTAAAGCTAAAGTGGCACAGCTGCGTTATGTGGAGAAGCCAAGAGGAAGAATGCTAGCGGTCGGGGCACCTGTCGGTGTGGAGCAAAATAGTTCCAGCACATTCAGTGGGATTTCTTTTTTCCTGGCACCTTTTTTTTTTTTTTTTTTTTTTTTTTTATTGCTCTCATTTCAATTGAATCAGCAGATGAGGGAATCCATTACTTGGCTGCTACTAACACAGACTTCATTAACTAGCACTTTCACCTGTAACAGTCACAGGTCAAGTACTGCCTGGATTTTTTACTTTTATTTTTTAAACTAGTCTGCCTTATGTTCTAGGGAGGAATCATGCCACTGTTTTTTTTATTGCTCGTTGCACCTATAGAATGAATGGAATTTGTGATAAATAAAATGCACTGAAAGTAGGTATTTTTGTGTGAGCTTATGTGCTAAATATTTAACATCTCTTTGAAATATTTGCTGATTTAGAGAAGTCTTTTGCTGTGGGTTCTTTCATACGCATTTGTTTCAGAATGCAATCAATTCAGTAATTCCTAATCAGGAGCATTTGGAGATCTAGAACAGGATTGCCAAGTTCTTGGCTTTTGGTCTTGCAGTATTTTAATTTTTTATGGCAATTTATGATACAGCTAAAAATGTTGTAAAACTTTAAGTAGGTTCCTGGAAATTGTCTCTAGCAGCCCAATTAAAAATTGTTTCAAAATTTTGGCTGAAATTTTTTCACCTATTTTAGACAAAGCATTCAAAGACGTGTATTTTCTTAACCATTCAAAACACAGTTTTGTGATGTGCTCAAGACTACTTATTTCATAAAGTATATTTTTTTTTCAGAGTGATTTACAGAATGTTCTAGAGATTAGCTTGGTGAGTATAACTGTTTATCTTGTTTTAATTCTGGACTAAAGTAGTATGATGTCAGATGCTGTTTGGCTTTCCTTCATTCTCACATTGTGTGATGACATCAGTCTTCACATCAGAGATAATTAAGAGCTTGAAGGTACAACATATTTTTGGCAGGAATTATGATACTGGGATGAGGATTTTGGCTAGGGTAAGCTCCAGGGTCGTCTCCTGGAAATGAAGAATACCAGTTACTTGTACGCAGTGAAACCAAGCAGTTACGGACAGCTTGTTTACTGTGGGGCCAGATCTTTAAATTTTTTTAAGTTACTGGGATTCTTGGAAAATTTGCATCTACTTCCAGATCTGAGAAATGGGTGCCTGGACTAGTAGCAAATTATATCCCTCTGTTCCTAGGATGAGCTTTGAAAGGCTCTTGCAGCTGCATCTAGAAGTTTAGGCTCACTTCTGATCATACGTAGGTGAAGGAACTGGTTATTTTTGCGGCTGGAATGGAGATCAGGAGCAAAACAGCTCAACATCTGTAATTTAGGTCTTCCTATTTTCACCTCTCTGTGTTGAGAAGGGGAGGAAAAGTGGATGGGTGGCGAAAGTGGAGGATTGCAGGCTATGAGATAGGGAGAGACTAGAATGGTAATCTGAAGTCAGGAAATACACTTTTTTTGAAGGGCTTCTTCTAGAACATGGGGAATGGGGCAAACCAGCTGCCTCTAGTGCATGGAGCTGTGGAGCAGAGGAAGGCCTATGGCACTGCAATTGAGTGAAATAGAGGGCTAGACACAAGAAAGAGTGAGCTGGGAGCCAGGATTGCAACTTTTGATTTCAGGCCTATACAGCTTGGCAGGTCTCTGTAATTTTCAGTGGGAAATATGTGCACCCCAACCTCAATGAATGCTCATCTTTTTCTCATAACATTCTTTAACTGTTCTCTTTGGTTGCTTTCCCAATTCATTCCAGAAGGCGGCTTTCTGCAGACAGTGTGTTAGAACAGGATGCCTCTGCCATTTGTCAGGTCAGTGATTTAGCTCACTATTGAGTATTTTCTACTACTTTATTTACTCTAGGAACTCCTAGTGATCACTTTATAAAATGATAAAGAATAGCTGTATCGTATGAATATCTATCTCACTTGAGAAAGGGTAGGCCCTTTACAGATGCTTTACGAGTGGTAGTGATAATCCTTGCTACCTGATGTCTCTCTCTTTCCTGGTCCTCCGCCAGAGACAATCCCAGGCAGCATTGTGTCTTTTGAAAACCAGTAACTGCAAACTTTTATACAAGTCTGTGGCACCAATCATCTTCATGTTTTCTAGAGGGAGCAGTTATTTGCTCCCTGCTATTAAAGGGTTAATAAATTCCTTGAAAAGCATTTTCATAGTTCTGTTCTGTGTTAGAGCAGATAAACTCAAGAGAAATTCAAGCTAGGTGAATTGTTCTGCCAGGGCAGCAGCTTGTTCCCATCTGCTGCCTTTGCTGGGAAGGTGGCAGATCATTCCTGCAGAGATAAAAGATGGCATCTAGGATAAAGTACCCCTAGTCCTAATTTGAAAAGCACTGCAAGTGAATGAAGTGGTGGATGACAGCAGCTGGCGATCAACAGACATCTTTGCTTGGTGCTATTCAGATATGAACAGAAAACATTCTACGGGCAAATGTCATGCACATGTAAATTTACTATACCGCTCCCTTTCCAGACACGTAGCAGGGAAATGTCCAGCCCAGACACGTATTCCCCTTTGGTGGGGAGAAGTTTATAGTTTGAGCTGGCTCATATTAGTATCTAAGGACAGAATAGGACCACTCATCTTTTAATGTTGTCTGGGAGATCATTTGCTAACCTGCCAGCAGTCCAGTGCTCAGTGTCTTCCTCATACATGGGATTTAAGAGGGTGAGCTATTATTTCAGGATTCTCTCGGAGATTATTATGTTGCAAGACATGCTTGTAGAACCTGTGCAAATCAAAGGTCTCTGATCTGAGAAGACTCCTGAATGATTTGGTGGCTTGGAAAATCAGGGACAAACATGCAGAGAATCTTCAAACTGGCCTGAAATGTCTATTAAACAGACCATTTACTTTACAGAAAATGGTGCTGTTACTCCATTATGCCTCTCCCAGATATTTAAAAAAAAAAAAAAAAAAAGTATTTTCTCTGGCAGGACCTGAACTTTAGGCTATAGATCAAACAGGTTCAAACATTCTTCTGGCCTTCCCCCCCTCCCCCCCCCCCCCCCTTCATCTTCAATTTAGTAATTTTTTTGATTGATTCCTTTATATTCCCATCAACATCTACTCATATTATATTTCAGTGTGGTCTGGCCAACAGTCTTGATACACAGACAAAAATCTTTAGTCTTGTTTAACCAAGCTAGTAAGAGATGTATATTTTCATCCTGAAATGTGGGGTTGTGCTTGCAAGATGTTACAGGAGTTTTGTCTCAAGACTTTTGGAAGTTTCCAACACTAAACAAGTATTTAAATGCTACTTCATTGGCTTTGAGCTCTGTTAGCTCTTCTTTTCTGGAGCTGCAACTAAAATCAATGTCCAACATGTAGCAACATTAATCCTCATTCTTCTAATGTACCTGCATGCAACAGGGAATGGCGTTAGGATTGCATGCAGTTACTTAAAGCACGTTGCAGCTGTCTTTGATTCTACAAAGCTTTGTCCTTACAACTGTACTGCTGGAGAATGCAGCTGGTTTTTGCATTGCTGAAATTTGGCTGACTTTGCAGCAACATCCAGGCCTTCTTGGACGCTTCATGATAAAAATACAACACTGCTAGTGTTTCTGCTTTTATTATTAGTGGAGGTGCAAGTACTAAAAATACTTCTTGCTTTTGCAAGAACTTAAGCATAGACAATGCTGCAGAGAACTCCTTTCTGTCTGTCTTGTTTGCTTGATCTGTATCTGGAATTGAAAAGGGCCTGGAGGTTCCCACATAAATAAATCTTTGAGACTTCCATGATGTTCCCCTCAGTCTCAGCTTTGATATTCTTTCTTTAAAGAAATTTAGGCCTTAGCTGTTGTAGTAGCAAAGAAAACCTCAAAAATGTGAAGTTGGATGTAGGAGGTGCAGACAGAAGTTTGCACAGAGCTTGTAACAACAGTGGGAGGTGTGAACTACTGCCTTTACCTCTATTGGGTGTTAGCTCAAATATTCAGCAGTGGTGTCTAATCATGTATATTAAGTATTTCATTCCTTAAGTTAGAAAAAAGTTACAAAAGACCACAGAGCTGCATTATGTCTGGTAGGAGGCATCTCACTTTGGCTCAAGCTAGTGGCATTTGGGAGTTGCTCCTGGTTGTTGGAGTTAAAAAGGAGAAGTCAAACATTAAGCTTTGGTGGGATGGGAACCAAGGAGCAGGGCTGATAGATTTTTGGCAGCTCTGAGGTGTAGTTTATCCTGTAGGTAGAAATCCTGTCACCCTTCATCTATATTCCTACTCGCACTATCATTAAACAGGGAAGTATTAAAACACTTCCAAGACTGAAATGAAACACTCCTTCCTGAAGTCCTGAACGCTTCCTGGTTGGTTGGGTTTTTTTTGTTTGTTTGGTTGGTTGGTTTTTTTGTTGTTTTTTGTTTTTTTTTTTGTTTGTTTGTTTGTTTTTAACCTTGGTGCCTATCACCTTCTTCAGTCCTTTTTCCTTTAATGAGCTCTGTTTGGAACTTGATCAAATAGGACTATATGTACCAATCCGTGGATATGGGAGATGAGGAAGGTGGAAACAAGCTTCTTTATAAAGGAAAAATTGCATCCATATCACCTTGTTTGGGTCCAGTGCTGCAGTTGATTCTTTAACTTCAGTGAGTTAATGACTTGCTGGATGACTGACTGCAGCTGTTCCTTTTTTTGCAGTGTGCATGTTAGGGCCATACCATGTTGTATGCACACATCAGGTGCATGCTTTCTCCATAAAGCTGCTTACCCAAAGCAGAGTTTGAAGGTCAGCAAGAGATTTGAACTGTAGAATGGGGGTTAGGTACTTTCTTAAAACATAGCCAACACAATACAGAGTTAGTGTTTCATTACTAGGAGCACAAAAGCATCATTCTGTTACAAGCATAAAAAGCAAAACAAACAAATGTTTCTTTAACAGTCATCCGTAGTGTTTTGGATAATAGTATTTTGCTAGTGTTAGGAATCCTAATTGTTCTAAAGATGCTCACAAATTAAGCCCAGCAAGTACTTAATTCCACAATCCCCTAAAATTGCTTATTTTATATTCTGCAGAATTACATGGAACTTTATATGATTCCTTCAAATATTATTTATTATTTTTTAGTTCTATGCTGTATATACTACTTACCATGCTAAAGCTGTTCCTCCCCATAGAATAGTCTATGGCTAATTTTCATACCTGTGCAAACTACTTGCCTCCTCATATTTGTGCAGGGTTTTTTGTTTTATTTTTCTAGAAGCAAGTATGTTAAAGTGCATAAACCTACTTCCCTGAATCTCATTCTCTCTTTTATTAAGTGTTTCATTTTGTGCATACAGTTTTGTCCACTCCACCCACCCTTCTCGGTCTATAACATTTATCAGAAGCCTAGCAAGCTAAAAAATCTGAAAGAAGGAGTTTAGCCTGTCTTATCTACTGCACCAACTCCTATGCTTTGATCATGCAGGTAGTCCCCTCTTTACTTATATGCTTGTAGCAGCTTTGTGTATTTGATGAATGCAGTCAGTCTGAAGTCACCTTTGGATCAGTCCCACATTCAGACTTGTCTTTGTAAGAATAAGAACTGCTCTGTTGTGGGAACTGTAAAACAGTCCACAACCCCAAAATTTTTAAGTGAAAGATCATATTTCATGGTGGTAGACATCTAGGCCAGGTGTTTAATACAAACAAACAAACAAAATGCAAATACAAATCCACTTTTTAAAGTTTTTTCTTCTTTGCTCGTAAAGCATCTACATTTAACAAAAAAAGAGAGAAAGAAAAATTCTAGTCTACAAAGAATAGAATTTAGCCTAGAAATTCACAAGGTAACTAAAAGCTTGTCTTTACGTTCCCTTCTGTCATGCTTTTCTCAGAAGCTGAGTTGATAGATTAATACTTAGGTTGAGTGTGTATGCACATGCATGTTTATGCATGTGTTTGCATGCATGCTTTTGTATACACTGTATCTCAAATAATTTTATGAAGTAGTTACCAACGACAGGAAGTGCAGTTGTGTGTTTCCCAGTGACGTACATTCTAGAGTAACCTGAATCTATCTTATAAAGTAGTAGGTCATAATACTGAACAATTTATCTCATACCAAAGATCTTGATAGAACACTTAATGGTTCAGCAGACATCACCAACATTTTATTAGGTGGAAGCACTGGAACTTTATCTTGTGATTTTATGAATCACCCAGAGCTGGTTGTCTCTGACATTTTATACAGATCTACTATAAACATACTAGTTTACTTTTTTCATTCATAAGTGGAAATATAACCCACACAATTCTCTTAATGCAGACCTGCAGGAGCTTAATTTTCTTCCATTGATTATTTACAGTTAAGAATAATAACCCTTCCACTGTTCCATTAAATGTCATTTTACATTTTTTTGTAAGGAGAAATCCAATTGATTGAACTGTTTCTATTGCATTTAACTTCTGTAGCATAAATTGTTTTAAATAGATAAATCCTATTTTTAGACAATACTTTACATTTCACCCTAGATATTTTCCCTGTCTCTGACAGCTGTAAGGATATTGTGAAAGAGAGAGTTCTGATGGGAAATATACTCCATTAAGTAGTTTATTCTTCAAATGTTAATACAATTGTTCTTGAATGCATTTCTGAAATTCCTGTAGAATTAAATTTTAAATAATAAACCTTGGCCCATTTTTTGTTACTATTGTCTTTCACAAAAACATGTACTAAGTGTTGCCATAAATATTAACTTAATGCATCTGTCTGTACTTGGGTCACATTTCAACACAGGATTTATGTGAAAGTTTTCAGTCATGTACTTAAATATTGCAGTAAGTGCTTACAGCCAAGCTTGAGTTTAGATTTGTTGTTGAGTCAGGACTCTGCTAGTGATAGTAGTAGCAATCTAATCTTCTTCCTCAGTGAGATTATGGTTGCATGCTCCGCTCCTTCCAGGTGGAGGGGGTGATACAGATTTCTTCTACTCCTTTTCAAATTTGAAACCACAAGAGTGAGAACATTCTCTTCTCTAGTGGTGTTGGAGTGCAGATCATTTCCTTATATTTACTAACAGTGCTTGAGGAAAGATTTTTTTGGTTCGTTTTGTTTAGAACCAGGGGCCAAGCAGTTGCAGGGTTTAATAACCCAAGACAGGGTTATTAAACAGACATATGAAAGGCCTTTTAGGACGCTGGAACAAACCTGGAAAACCAGAGCATCTGTTGAAAGAAAGAAGAAAACTAGTTTTGCCATGGGACATGAGACCACACAATAGGAGAATGACTGTAATATGCCACTTTGAAGCCATTGCAATTTTCTTGCAGACAAGTATGAGCACTTTAATCTTCCACCAGGACTTCCACCATTCTACAGTTCTTTCGTAGGATTATAAATCCCTCTGTTTACCACCTCTTTTTACCTCAATGTGATCTGTCAATCTCTTTTTTTTTCTCTTTTTTTTTTTAAAATCCATCACCAAATTTGAAGCAACATCTTCCATGAAACAACTAATGAGGGCAGGAGCTTAGCAGACAAAAAACCCCTTGTCTGTGCACCTAAACACCGCAATCGTCCCTCAAGAGTTGTTTGAGCCTGGCAACTATGTGAAAAAGGCACGACCTCGCACCTTTTATCTTGAGGATGATTTGCTTAGCAGGGTCTCCCTCAGTTTGCTGTTGTTTTTCAGCTGTTTCCAAACTCTTCATTCCAGAGCTTCTACCTGAAAAGTTCCAAGCAAAGTTTCAAGAAGTGTTAAGTGAGTATATATAGTTTTCCACAAGGCTTTAAAAAAATGAATGAGGTTGATTTAGTGTTTGTTTGGACAACTAGTAAATGAATAATTTGTATCAGTTCCTGGAGATCAGGAAAAGGTAAAGTAGCAGCACAGAAACTTTAAAACCTGTATCTACATGTGTACATGAGAACCTGTAATCTTCATAAGGGCCCTGTCCCAAAAGTAAAAGACTAAGTTTATCTTTGCAAAGACTGTAAGATTGGATATTGGAAGTGATAAGAAAAAAGAAAAGAGGGGAAAAAAAAAAAAAAGACAAAGGCAGTTCTGAAATTCTGCAGTCAGTTCCATAGACTTTAAAATAATTCATTTTTGTCTGCTGAGTTTTCTTTTTCTCTGCAATAGAAAATTTCAGGTAAGCCCTGTTGCATTTTTGTTCTCCCTTACAGGACATAAAATTCACTATACTAGATAAACGTATTTATTTGATTATTCCCTCCCCCCCCTTCCAAAATTGTTCATCTGTTAGCTGTCACTTACAAAGAGCAAAGATTCACGCCCTCATCACCATTGTTAAGCTCTAGACAATCAAAACACTTTCTAACATACAAGGCTACCCCACTGCCTCTCCTTCCTTGCCTATCCCTTCTGAAGTGTTTATAGCTGTCCATTGCAGCACTCGAGTTGTGCGGGTCATCCCACCATGTTTCCGTGATGGCAACTATATCATAGTTTTCCTGCTGCGCAATGGCTTCCAGCTCCTCCTCTTTGTTGCCCGTGCTGTGTGCATTGGTGTAGATGCACTTCAGTTGGGCTATTGATCCCACCACCTTTTGGGGGGAAGAAATCCTAATCCCTATGTGACTATTCTCAGGTGATTCTGTGGTTTCTACCACATCAATAACCTTGCATCTTCACTGCCGCATGGATCTTCATCCCCTACCTCCACTGAGACGGCAGACCAAAGGACCTTGCTAGCACATGGTCCCTCAAACGTTGGCGTGCCACCCTCAGGCTTTGGTTTTATCCCTTCTCCCCTTCAAATCTAGTTTGAAGCTCTTTCAGTGAGCCCTGCTAACTCCTGTGCAAAGATCTTTTCCCCCCCTTTGAGACAGATGTACCCTGTCTATCACCAGCAGGCCTGGTGTTGTGTAAACAAACCAATGATCAAAAAACCCAAAATTCTGCAGGAGACACCAGACTCAGAGCCAGGTGTTGCTCTGCTGGCTCTTCTTGTTTCTTCCCTCATCATTCCCTGCAACTGGAAGGATAGAGGAGAACACTACTTGTGCTCCTGATCCCTTAACCAGTCATCCCAAGGCCCTGAAGTCTCTTGATTGCCCTTGGACTTCTAGTTGCAACTTCATCACCGCCTACCTGAAAAATCAATAACGGATGGTAATCTGAGGACTGTACCAGAGTAAGAAGTTTTCTCTTTGTGTCTTTTACCTGGGCGTTAGGAAGGCAGCAGACTTGCCTAAGAAGTGGGTCTGGTCTGTATATTGGGCCTCCTGTTCCCCTCAGGAGAGAGTTTCCCATGACAATGACCCATCTTTTTTTTTTTTTTTTTTTTTTTTTCTTTATGGAAGCAGTTCTGATGCAGGGCATAGGCTGACTTAACCTCGGCAACACTTCCAAGTTAGATGAACCATCGTCCTCGTTATTGTTTGGTTGCACTTGCAGAGCCTCATAGCTGTTATGTGAGGGCACCTGGGAAGGTGGGGTGGTCACAGAGGAGACACGCCTGCTGCGCCGGGCAGGAACTTGTCACCATTGCTCCCTATCCCTTCAGTCACTGTGTTCAGCCAGGCAGACAGAGGGTAGGGAATTCTCCGTATCATGGGTCCGTCTGCCTGTTGGGCCTGGCTCAGGGAAGGTTGGGTGTGATTCCAGTAGTCTCTCTCTCACTCCCTGATACTCCTCAACCTATTCACCTCCTCCCAAGAGCTCTGTCACTAAGCGGAGGAGTTCCTCTGCCTTGTGGGGTTTGGAGAAAAAGCGTGTCCTGTTTGCTTACCTTGTGTCTCAGGGAACCTTCAGAAGGTTCTTTGGGGTTTTGTCTTTCTGGGTTTTGTTTGTTGATTGTTTTTTTTAATGAAGGGAAAAAAGAAGAAAAGAAGGGGTGAAAGAAGAAAAGGGGGGCTGTAGAGGAATCTTGTAAGAAATAGAATTCAATTGATTCTAAAAAGTTAGAAATGTTTTCCCCTTAACTTTTAAAATATTCTTTTAGCTTTTCTTTTTAAAAGCAAAAATACACGTGCACAGACACTGTGGTGTGTTTAATACTATAATAGTAATGTCTTTTCCATGTCTTTCCACAAGTTCTGCTATCTTATAAAACCGGAGATTTTTTTACAGGGTGGGGGGAATAAGAAACTGAGTAAAAAGCATGCTAGATGCTAGCTTTTTTTTTTTTTTTTTTTTTTTTTTTTAATACGCTTGGAACGTTTTGTTCAACAGCATGCACGTCTGTGTGATTTCACTGACTGCTGCCTAGGCAATGGCAGGTTCTCTAAAAATCTTGATCTGTTCGGGAGGAAGCTGTCCAAGAGCACTGGGAGCAGGGCTAAAGGCAGCCTATGAGCACGTAGGACCAAAACATCAGAAAGCTTTTGGAACTCTTCCTTGGAAAGGCTTGCATGCTCCAAATGCTAGACTTGGGGATGAAATATGACTCAGAGCACTGATCACAGTAAGAACCAAGGAAATGGAAAATAAATTATGTGGGAGACTAATGTGTAATTAAAAATTTAGTGGTAACTTTTCTTTCTTCAACAAAACATTGTTCTGCTCAGAGCCAAGCAATAGTTCAGGTAACTGCTAAAGATTTACAGAGCATTTTTCTTGGCACTGAGTAGTAGATTATTATTGTTATTCTCAAGTATAGTGACAGTTGTTCATAATGTCAAGAGTCCTTTTGCAACTACTACTCTTGTTGCTTGAGACAGGACAAAGATTGGACAAGCATTACAGAAGAAATGGAGAGAGAAAAAAAGAAATTTTTAACTCTGGCATTCCCCTGAAAGAGATACACAAGAAGGTAAAGAATTGTTTTCTTGTATTTCGAGTATCTTAGTGATTAAATGCTGAATCCAGTCATGCATAAGGGTGGAATTTGTACTTGTAATACTCTTGATAGTAGCTTTAAAGGAATAACTATGAAGTGAACATGTGGAGACTGTAAGTCAAGAGTAAACTGCTATGAACATACCAACGTTCTTGAATGTTGTAGGTATTAGTATGAGGCATTCCAGAAGCTATATTCATGAAGTATTTGTGGCTTGACTGCGAGGCAACATCAGCTGTCCTTTCTTCTCCTACAGAGCCAGTTGTCTCACACCTGAAGTTTCATGTATTTAGACTTTCAATTCCAAAATCAGTGAATTACTCTTAAATACTAGAATATCTTGTTCAAGATCACACACTAATTACATGGCCAAGGTGGGAGGAGAGCGAAGTATTTTGGCTCATTATCCCACACTCTAGCCTTTACACTGCATTTGCCACTTATTAATAATTACCAAATCTTCATCTTTATCAAAGCAGGCAATTCCTCAAATAGAATTATACTTGTTGATCTTTGATAGGGATACCAATATTTGGTATTGCTGGTGCACTTCCCAAGGATGTGATAATACTTAGTTGAAATAAGATAATAATTTTAGATTAATAGATGAAAAAAAAAAATTCCTCATACTTTTAATCTAGATCAGCTAGATGATGTTATTTTTCCCATTCTGGGGAAGCAGTAGTTCAAGTGTGATAGCAAAACTGGAAAGAACTTCCTTGAACTAGGCTTATTCCTATATTCACTTGAATGAGTGTAATTTTACTGGTAGATACTGGGGTTTTATTCCTGTTAACTCAGGTCCCTGAGCAACCTGATCCAGTGTCAAAGTTAGCCGTGCTTTGAACAGGGATTGAACCAGATGAACTCCTGAGATGTCTGTTATTCTGTATTGTCAATAGGAGCAGAATTAGATTCCCAGTTGTATTGTCCTGTCTTATAGTCCCTCTTATTAGTCCTCTTAAACAAACAATTACTTTCAAGATTTAAACTGATGCTAAAAAAGTGGTTAAGCAATTCTAAGCTAAATTTTTTTATCTTGCAACAGACATTCTTTCTGTGGGTGTTCCTCTGAAATAACATTTGCTTACCTATTACTAATGGATTTTTAAAATGTATGGGTAATCATTAAGTCAATTTCATTAATTTCACCATGATTTTTTTATTACTGTTATTACTGTAGTTGAAAATAGCCAAGCAGCTGTGACAGATTTGGGTAAGGAAATTAACTTGACATTCCTTCATTCTTACTGTGTGTTCTAACTGTGTGTTGTAGTGTGTGCTGATTTTTTTTTTAATCTGTCATGGGAGGCTTGCTTCATACAATGCTGTGTACTGAAGAAAGAAAGCTTTATAAGAAAAGAACATCCAGATCAAGCTCAAAGCTTGACAGGCTTCAGGTTTTATGGGTATTGCATACAAGCCTTCCACTGATAATTTAGGATTGTTCATAGGTTTCAGGCTGGTGCAAAGCAGTGATTTCCTGAAAATTGCCGGTCAGTCTTTTCACTAAGCTAAAATATCACAGGAGGACAAGTCTAACTTCCTGTCTAATAAAAGCACTTTATGGACGTTTTGGGACACAGCAACATATTCATTTCAGGTGCAAACTACAACCTTATCTTCACATGAGATTGCCTGATTCTGCTAAAACTATCACCACTGCAGTACTGTGAACCTAAGAAGCAAGGCTCTTAGTTCAGTAGCTATTTTCAAAGTGTCATTTAAACCTGTTCAGAATCTATTAGGAGAAGAGATATGGAATTAATAATTACTCTAGTCATAGGATCCTTGTCTACAGTGGTAATTTCAGTTTTGCTGTACAATCACAGCACCAGTCTTGGAAATGTATGGGTTTTCTTAGAAAGTTTCTGTAGTGGAGAACCTCTAATCACAGGGCAGAAACTTAGAGTGCATTACAGGAAATCTAAGGCTCTAAGGAACTGTGGTGTGAACACTCCTGCAAATCCTCCACTATAAAACTACAAGGGGGGAAAAACAGCTTTTCCAAGTTGTAAAAGTTGAAAATCATGACTTAATGGTAGGTTTGGTTTCTAACTCCAGTATAATTCATAAAAACGTTTTTTGTCAGGCTAGTAATTTGAAATCAGCTTCTTAATACCTAGATGCTAGCAAAGAGGTTGGGTGAGTATTGATGAAATTCAGAGAGGAATAAAGGAGAAGACAGCTGCAAATGTTCATTCAGAGGATGCTTGCTTAGTCCAGACAATGGATGCTGTAACCAACATACTCTGAAGCAGTGTGTTTCTTGACTAAGACAACTATGCCCTTTGTACCTTCCCTTGGCCTCTTTTACCAGGGTAATGCAGCTGCTGGGCCAGCTGACTTCATTTCGGCATATCTTGTTAGCAGCTTTGACCTCCACAATCCTTACATCTATTCTTTTGGGGAAGAAGATACCAAGGTAGCATCCAGTAGCTGCCCTCCTTGAAAGTGATTTTCTCATGGTAGGATAAAGGAGGGTGCAGCATCTTGCACTGCAAGTGTATTTGTCTTTTTTCCAGCACAGCTGAATCTAGTCCCATTCATGTATGGGTGTCTAGAGAAGGACCTGGAAGGCACATGCTAAGATGGATTTGGAGCCAATTAGTAGGATTATTGATTTCTCAGATTATTATGCGGAGTATGGTATGTGAAACACTACCTAAATGCTGCAGTGTTTGGGCTGCAGTTTCAATGATGGTTAGGCTAGACCACAGCAGGGGAATGGAAGGGCTTTGCTGTACTACTTTAGTGTGCCCTGGGCTGTAGTAGGTTGTCCTGGAACAAAGAAAAAAGAAAATCACAGAATGCTTTCTGCTGTTTAGTTTAGTGAAAATTACGCAAGAAGGATGGTTGTTTAGTTATGGTGCTAATTTAGAGCACCAGGGTTCAGTTCCCAGAGAGCTAGGCAGGCTGTTCAGTCTCTCTGTGCCATGTTTCCCTAGCCTTAAGTAAGAATATCCTGTCTGTGGTTCATCTTACTTTTGCTTAGCTAGGCTATTAGCTTTAGGGATGGTGGTTTTCACTTGTCATTTGTACTGGTCTGGTATTATGGGTCTTGGTAATCTTTCTCAGCGCTCATAAAAGCTACTGTTACACTACTGCTACTTCTAGTTTTTAGAAGGCCTCCAAAAACTTAAACTAATGTAGAAAATACAGTTGTGTAGCTGTTTTCTGATTCCTTGCTGGTCAGTAACATCTGAAGAAAATGTTCGGTAATTGCAGTCCAGTTGTTAGTGAACAGATGTCTCTCTTGGAAAGTCTGTCCCTGCAACTGGACTCTTTCCCTGGCAGTTTCATCAGCTAAGTGAGATACAAGCATCCTCTTCCTGGTTACGTACTTGAGGAAAAATTGCATTTGACCTCTTACTAGCAGAGCGAAACTTTGGAAAAGGCCAGAAATCAGTATACCTTCTAAAGATTAATGCAACAACAGAGATGCCCTCTATTCTGAGGAATGCAGTTGTGCATTCTCCACATCTAGCCTGTAGGATATTAAGTCTCCATAAAATATCATATCCAGCAGCTGATGGAAAAAAAAAAAAAAAAGAAAAGACTCTGGTACAAACCTGCAGTTCTTCGGGATGTGGAGAACTTTGTGAGTGTGGTGGAAATTGGTGTACTAAAAATAATGACCCTGTAATATGCTGTTACACCTTTTGGATAAACTCAACAGATGAATTGGTGGATGCCCATGGACAACTCCTGAAATTGTTGGAATCAAAACTGTATAGGGATTGACTAAAAATCTTGAGGGTTTCAATACTTGATACTGAATGCTTATCTTTGCTTAGTCAACTACTTGTTCGTTAGACATGTTTTCTTCAAACTGTGGAGAAGAGATCTTTTTCAGTATAATGCATTGCAATTTACAGTGTAAGTCTTTATGTGAAGATCTGAGGTTCCTTTGGATTTTTGCTGAAGATGCTGTAGGGCCTTTTAGGTGGGATTTATTTCTTTTACGTGTCTCTCTTACCACAAAACTCTCCTTAAGCAGGGTTTTTAATGCAGATATTCCTGTTGTTTGTGGTTCAAACATATGCAGCTTTCCCAGGGTTTTTGCTAATTTGTCTGGGTAGCCAAAAGAGGTCTTCCTAAAGTATTTACTGGATTGCTTGGGTACAGAGTCCTTATGCATGTGTTGGTCTTTGAAAATTTATAAAGGATCTATATGCAGCCCTCTGTTCAGTCACAGATACGCAGGTGAACGATGAGTTGGAAGGCAAACCAAACGTATCGCTATTGTAGGGAAGGAAAGAAAAGAGGAGTGGAATTGCAGGACTTTCCTGTATCGCTGATTTGTACTCAGGACAGCTGAAAAATAACTGTAAATGAGTAAGGCATGTAAAAATACCTGAAAGCAATATACTGACACTAGCTTTAAGATTTAGCTCCCTGAAACCAGAAGGATGCATTTGAATAAGTATAACTAGCCTTTGAATAAGTATAACTAGCATTTGAAGTGGTTTTGACTGCTGCTTCTGCCAGGTGACTGCCAGCTATTGGGCCCTGGCTTGCTGATATGTATGTAGTATGTGGGGTGCACATAATAACTAGCTGAATTTAGTTTAGGAGGAGAGTCTGGTTATTTCATTGTTGTTGCTCACACCCAGAGCAATAGTCAAAACTCATGCCAAACAGTGCTCAGTGTAAAAACGATCTTTGCCTTGCATTGTTTCCAGTCTACAATTCATGCCCTCTAAATGAAAGGGGCAGAGCAAGTAGAAACCTCCATCAAGCTGGGTTTTGAAAGTTAGTGAGCAATTTACAGCAGCCTTTGATTGTGAACATGGATTGGCTCTTGCGCCCAAGTACACATTTTCAGAAGTTTTGCATGCTCATGGGGCTTTGACTTCTAATCCAAAACGTTTTTCATATGACGTCAGCATGAAGATGACCAGAGCATACTACATTAACGAAAGGAAAGGAAAATTTAAAATATGGTCCATGCTCTTGTATGGGCCTTATCGGCACCATCAACAGAAATGCACAGATTTAGACCATTCAGAAATCTGGCCTTCTATTTCATTGACGACTTTTCAAACCTTTCAACAGTGAGAGGCAAAATGAGCTCAAGTAGAAATTATTCCCAAGGGTTCTACGGCAAAGTGACTTTGTGTAGTATTTATGAATGACCCAAGTTTAATATTTGGCAAGAAAAAATACATGTCTATACTAGGAAAATTATCTCTTGCTGATATTAAATGTCAGCAGTATTGGAGCAGAATCACAGATGAATGTGGGTTTGCTGCCAGCATACACAAGGACAAAGTCTGCTCAGAACTATTTTGGGAACTGGCATTAATCTGGCACATTCTGCACTTAGCTTGCAGTTGTGTCCTCTTCTGCACTCCAAACCAGCAATAAGTAATTTCTCTAGTGTAAACGAGGATAAAGGGACTGATCAGAAAACACCATGAAAAAGAAAATAATCTGAAGTCAAAGGAGTAAAGCAGGACAACATCTGTTGATGCAGAGCAATTTCATAGTCCAGTTGCCTAACAAACAGGAAACCAGTGAAGCAACTACTGAGAAGGAGTGATTGCCCTCGCAGCAGCTTTCTCAAAGTCTGCAGATGCCATTACGCATTCTGAAGAAGCTCAGTGAATAAAAGATTACTAAATGTGTTTTTCTAAGGTGTTAAAATAGTCATATTGGGACTTCCTTTAAATTTTGAAGTTGTTGGGAATGGTGATATATTTTGACAATTTGAATGCAAATCTCAACACAACATATTATATTTTACATAAATGCTGCATAGTATGAGAATGAAGTGAAGATCTTCTAGGGTACAGGATGCAGACAGCTGACAGTGAATTGAATCACTGGTGTTTAAAGGAATATCTCAGGATTAGTGTTGAAGCCTGTTGTGACCTTGACATTTTGAAGAAATTGATGGAAGAAAATTGAATGGGCAGAGGGCTGACATTTGGCATAGAAGTTTTAAAAAGGCTTTGTGAAATACACAGTACTAGAGAAAACTGCAAAAGACTTAGGTGTACAAAGTGAAGTCACAGGCTCAGGCACCATGCTCAAATGCTCAGTAACAGGCAGCGTAAGGAATAATTTTAGCCAGTCACACATAAATTGGCTGAAAATCTCAGGAAAAAGATGAAATATCATTGTACTCTGAAATATCATTGTACTCTATAAAATTATCTGCTCAATATGAATCAGCAATCAGAGAAGCAAACAAGCTGTGTAGATGTTTAAAGAAAGGGACAGAAAGTAATACTGAGCTTATTACAATGCTTTGAGAGTGAAGCGTACTGTGGCTGCCCCTCTGTATTACTAGGAAATGGAAGGGGAAAAAAGTGAACTGAAGTCACAGAAAGACCTATGTGAGAGGAAAGTAGGACTGTTACTGTTGAAGAGATGAGAGAAGGCCTGACTGGTGTGTTTGTAATGATGCGTCCTCTGAATAAGCCCACCTGTGTTTCTTTTTGCCTTTTCCATAACACATGGACAAGAACATTCAAACAGATTGGAAAGCAGTGTTTTTACAGTTGCTTTTTTTTTTTCTTCTTCTTTTTTGTGGATGAACAATAAAACTTGTCACCATCAGATGTCAGTGAGGCCAAAAGAACTGCTGAATTCATAGAATCATAGAATCGTCTAGTTTGGAAAAGACCTTCAAGATCATAAAGTCCAGCTGTTAACCTGGTGCTGCCAAGTCCACCACTAAACCATGTCCTCGAGCACCACGTCTACCCTTCTTTTAAATACCTCCAGGGATGGAGACTCAACCACTTCCCTGGGCAGCCTGTTCCAGGGCCTGACTGCCCTTTCAGTGAAGAAGTTTTTCCTAATATCCAATCTAAATCTCCCCTGGCGCAGCTTGAGGCCATTTCTTCTTGTCCTATCGCTTGTTACTAGGGAGAAGAGACTGACCCCCACCTTGCTACAACCTCCTTTCAGGTAGTTGGAGAGAGCAATAAGGTCTCCCCTCAGCCTCCTCTTCTCCAGACTAAACAACCCCAGCTCCCTCAGCCGCTCCTCATAAGACTTGTGCTCTAGACCCTTCACCAGCTTCGTTGCCCTTCTCTGGACACGCTCCAGCACCTCGATGTCCTTCTTGGAGTGAGGGGCCCAAAACTGAACACAGTACTCGAGGTGCGGCCTCACCAGTGCCGAGTACAGGGGCACTATCACCTCCCTGGTCCTGCTGGCCACACTGTTGCTGATCCAAGCCAGGATGCCAGTGGCCCTCTTGGCCACCTGGGCACACTGCTGGCTCATGTTCAGGCAGCTGTCAACCAACACCCCCAGGTCCTTTTCCGCCAGGCAGCTCTCCAGCCACTCCTCCCCCAGCCTGTAGCGTTGCATGGGGTTGTTGTCACCCAAGTGCAGGACCCGGCACTGAGCCTTGTTGAATCTCATACAGTTGAAAGATCTTAATATCAAAATGTTTGTCTTTAAAAAGCAGGTATCTTCCTTTAAAGAGTATTCCTTTAAACTCTACAACGATAGATACCAATTCCTGTTAGAGAAAGCAATAACACCTATTCATTGTATTGATGGAACAACGATACATATTCATTCCTGCTAGAGAGAAATGGAAGCAAATGACTGTGTTTATTGAGACTTACAGAATATGGTACCTGACTTTGGCTTGTTTCACTACTGGATAGAGTTTGAGAACAGTTTTTCTCCCTGCTTGGTGTACATATTCACAGCTACAGTGAGAGCATGTTATTGTCAGAAAGCTGTCATTTCATGGGTTGAATTACAGTCGGGCAGGGTAACAGTTCTTTGCTGTTTAGGTTCTTGAAAGGCTTGACATCAGGAACCGCATGTATCATAAACCATAGCATGGGAAGATTAGAGGGGAGAAAGACAAGGGTAGGTATTTGTCATCATTCACTCATGTATGTTAAGTTTCAATTGCGAAGTATGCAAATACAATGATGTACCTATGCTCTCCCCAGACAGTTGGTTTTTGTGCTCCGATGGCCAGCACAAAGTTGTCTGATATGCACGATTGCTCTATCCTGCTCCTTACATTGGCCAGAATAAAAAAGGATAGGAGGTAAATGAAAGAAGACATAGTTGCAGCTCTTAGGTGTTCCAGCTGCTCGTCAGAGACCCTGCAGTGCTGTCATACAATATGCTTTTCTGACTTGTGCCAAAGGACCAGTACACGAGTAACCCAAAGTAAGAACATGCTAGAAGTTACTAATTTCTTAGTTGCGTGGAAGGAAAAGGGTCGGTGAGTCACTTCTGACTGACACACTTCTGGTGTGGTCAAAATCAGTTATATGTCATTCATACTTACTCAACACTTAGTGTAGAAACAGCTGTGTCAAATATGCTAGGAAATAAACCAATATTTTGGAGCTCCCAGAAGGTCCAAATATGTTTCTTTTATCTTCCAATAGTGACAGTACTTTCTCAAAAAGCTAAATTCTCTGAGCGAACAAAAATTCCCTCCTTAAATAATGCCTTCAGATACCTAGAAAACTACTATAAAGTACAAAGAATAATATGTTTTCAAGTTTTGATAGGAAAAGAAATAAAGGGCTTGAATTGCAATAAGATAAATTCTGCTTAGGTTTGGCTAATGCTTAGTTAGAGATAACGTACTACTCTTTCTTTAGGAGATTGTAAAATCTCTATCACTTGGACTTTTAAGAACAGCTCTAACAGGCAACTGTCAGGTAGATCTGATCCTGCTGTGGGGCAGAAGTCCCTAGAGTCCCTGCCATTAGCATTTTCTATGATTCTGTGATTATAAGATTCATAGCCTCTGTGGGTTTGGTTATTCAGCTTATCTTTGAAGTAGAATTACTGGGCAATTTAATAACAGACACAAATGAAGACACTAGAGAGACAAGGAGTCATAAATTTAAAGAGATTAAGAAAATTATGGCTATTTTGATTAAATATAAGAAATACTGTGAGATTGCAAGGACAGTATAGAAATAGTTTAGTCTGCGTTCAGGTGCCAGAATGTCTGCACATAAGCTTTGGGGAGTTACTTCTTTTTGCTGTCCATAGCTGATGCTTACTAACTCCTGCTGTGACAAAATTCTCTCCTTAGATTAATGACATCTAGACAAATTCCAGGAAGGAGGTGAATTCGGATGGGAATTTAGTATCTGTTGAAGACAAGGAAAAGAGTCAGCCTAAAATGTAGGATAGTTTTACAGGCAAAATTAAAATGTTGCTCCTGTTCCTTGAGACTTAAAAACTAAAATGGGCTAACAACATGTAGTATAAGAACAATTCGGGTGGGCAGACGAATAGCCTGCCTCCATCAGTGTTTTCTGTCAGTGACTTTTATTATGTGCCTGAGTAGGGCATGATGGTACTGAGAGGCTGACTTGATGACTTAAGCTCCTATAGCATATTGTTCTTCAGGGCTATTGCAAAATACATATCAAATATCTCAAGTCACATTTCAGGGTGTAGTTTATTATATAATAATCTTCAACTGATATTTAGGATTATTTTTGTACTACAGGGCTTGAGAAATAACTTCTGGCTTGAACATAAAGTCCATGCTATTTTTGATCAGCTTTATCTTCACACATCATAACTTTGATAACAAGTCAGAGTACAGGAAAAATGTGTAAGATGTGTACTTGGCCAGTGCTGAGCAGGGGTTTGCTTTTGAAAACCTTATTAGAACTGTGTGACTTGACAACAAGCTCCACATCTCCTATTGCCTGGCAGTTGTGACCGGGGTATAAGTGATGCTATTTCTCCCTTGATTGCTGAACTTTTCTGTGACCTTTCATTAGGGGTGAATGAGCACATTACTGACTGGTAAAGCAGTGCACTGGCATCAAAAACCATATGTTGGAGTTAGAAACAAACCTGTTGAAATGTATGTACTGACAACAGCAGTGGGTTTCTTTTTTTGTTTGAAAACAAAACAAACAAAAAACCCAACAATGCTGGTAAAAGAACAACAATTACAGCCTCAACAGTTTTCATGTTTATGGTCCTATGACAGTGAGTACCCACAGTCATGGAAGAACAGGGAGGGCAAAGGAATGACTGTTGGAGTAAATACTGAGGAGGGAGTGTGAGCGAGCTAAAGCTGGCACTCATATCTGCTTTGTGGGCCAGCGCTGGCAATGTGCCATAGTAGGTGAAACTGTTGCAGCAATTTATCATATAAACAACAAATCAGGCCAGATTTATCTAATCAGCTTTTTGTGATTAAAATATGTCCAGGCTCCTTTTTCCAAAACTAAATGGGTTGCAGCAATGGCAAGATTAGGAATAGACTGTGTGTGTGTGTGTGTGTGTATCTGTATGTATGTATCTATTTTATTTTTCATTAAGCATTTGCCCTTATGAGAGAGTAGACAGTAAAATAAGGATAAAGAAGCATAGGAGTAAGAAATGGGGACTACTTCAACAGGAGTTGACAGTTAATGTTGGCACCCTGGAAAGCTTTCAACAACTAGGAACTTTTTTTTTTTTTTTTTTCTATTTCAAGCAGAGTGGTGGTTGTTCAAGATGAGCTGGCAGAAGCTTTCTAGACAGCATCAGACCTTGGATGTAAATCTGTCCATGGGAAATGAAGTACGGGAGGAAGCTGATACAGATTTCTTCTGTCACTTACTTTCAATTGACTTGCTGTTTAATTCATCCTTCAGCACCTAGGGGCCTGCAGTTCTCATCTGCTTCTTGGTGCTCTGGCTTTTCTCTCGAGGTGTGTGATTATCAGTGATACATATCTGGATCATGACTTACCTTGTTATGTTACAGCTGAGCTTTGTAAGTGATCCCTTTCCCATGACACATTGCTATATGCTATGAGCCAAGCAAAATGGTGTAGGCAGGTGTGAATGTCTGTAATAGAATGGACACATTTGAAGCCTTCTATGTTTTAAAAGGGAATATAAGACTCTCTTCTATGTTCTTTAGTCTAGAGAAGACTTTTTCCTTCTCACTCCATCTCCTGTCACTTTCAGCCTTTCTATCTTCCGCAACAGAAAAAAAGTGCTCTGTTATTCCTGGCCTCGGTATCCTGTCATGAAGAGAAGCGTGAGAATGCCGAGTGTAAACATGTGATTCTCACAACCCTGTGCATTGACATAAGGATTTAAAAAGTTGGATGTTGTGTGTTTATAAATGTTACTGATTATGTCCTGAATGGAACAGGTCTTAGTGCTACTTTTCAGAAGTCAATGGAAAAGTTCTTATGCTTTCCTTTGAGCTAAGAGGCCTTTCATAATGGTTCTGATGGCTCTACAGGCCAGGCCCCTAGGAGAAGCAAAACAGAAGAAAGAAGATCTAGAATGCTCTTGGATTCCCTGGAGGAAAATATTTCCAAGGGAAAGTAAAGAAAAAAAAAATCTGAAGAAGTAAATCTGATTAAGTGACATGCTGAGTCTCTACTTTGTGTTGATTTTGTGTCATGGGCCATGGGATCCTCCAGTCTCGCAGGAGCCTTGAAAGTGCAGAATTATGATAGCCTTGGATGATGCGTATCTCATTTCCTAGAGTTCATTCACAACTGAACCATTCTTGGACAGCCAAGCTGAACAGGGTTTGGGATCACTTTAAGACAGGGCTCTAGGAAGAGACAGTTCTTCTACCTTGTCAGAAAGTCCACTGATGTGTGAGATCCTTCCATTTGTGGCATGGTTACAGAGGTGTTCATAGATGCACTACAGATTTCAGTGTTTCTTATATGTTCCCCTATCTCCTGCAGTGAAATGGTGTTGTTTCCTGAAACATACTTAACAGTCTCAAGGCTTGATTCTTTTTTGTAGGTTCTTCCTATCGGTTCTTCCTATCACTTCTTCCCATCAAAGGTGATTATTAGCTTTCAAAGTTTATGAGCATCTTCAAACAATAGCCAGTCTCTTTGTAAAAAGAGACACAGATATATTTTCCTCTTTCTATTATAAAGGTGTTTGTTTCTAAGTAATGCATATTCCAAATCTTGTCTGATAAAACATGGACCAGTAAGTATGTCAGGATTTGGTATTTTGTAAGCTATACTAGGTTACATAGAGAAGGTGTATGCTGTTGAAGGGTCTGTTATAGCAGGCTGAGTTCCGTGTTGTATTTCTTGTCTAGTCAACTAAGCAATAGCTCAGGAAAATGTCTGCACGTGACCATAATCTTACTCTGCCCTGTGCAAGGATGGGCAGATGGTCTTTGCTGGGCTAACCTGTAACTTCATGGAGAAGCAAGCGAGGAGGCAGTAGCTTTCTTGGTAAATGAAGAGCGCTGAACCCTTCATAAGGTGTGCTTTAGGATCTGTACCACTGGCTTCTACATTGTGTATGTGCTATTACTTGTAGTATGTGGGCTTTTGATTTATTGCCCTACTTGAGCAATGGCCTTTCTCCCAGGTGGTGTTGCTAAAGTTGCAACTAGTGAGGTACAAAATCATAGAGGTGTTGCTCTGATTCATGTTCTTTTGTTTTTTGTTACCCATAGCTGTATGATTCAAAGAAAGAGCTGTCTTTCTGAGCAGGAACTTGGTGCAGTAGGAGAGCAGGAGAGCAGGCAGGGTCTTTGAGAACCTACACTCCACAGGTGGGCTGGGTGTCCTGTGGAACCTTATGAAGAAAACATGAGTTTGCTTGTACAGTTGCTTTCTGACTATTTAGGTACTACACACTTCTGAACAGTGTGTGTACAGAACACACTCAAGATAAATGCCTTTGAAATACTAGGCTATTGTACTTCCTGGCTAAAAAGATGCTCTCAACAGAACAATCATGGCTGAGATAAAGGATTTAATTTAATTTCAACCAATTTTGAACAATGCAAAGGACGCTAATGTGTTTGCAACCTAACACACCTTTTATTACCTAGATCAATAGCCCTTAATTTTATGTCTTGATCTCTCAACAGTGGAAGAAGTTGTGTAGAACTTCATTTACCACCAGATAAAAAAGACCTCTTCTTAGCATATTTGGAAAAATTGTATCTATCCACTGAAACACCTAATTTTGCAAGATACCGGGAAATTTTCTGTTGGAAGGTACTGAATCTTTCTAGCAATTGAAGTCAAATATTCTCACTTTTCAACAGTAGTGTTTCTAGCACTTCTTACAATTGAGCTTTCTAAGGTAACTTTTGATGTTGCTGTCAGAGCCCAAAGTAATGTGAATCAGAATTAATCTGATTGAAAGAACCTAGAAGTAGTAGTACCTACTAAGAAACTGCTTGCATCTGACTTCATTTATTTGCCCCACTTTTTATTTCCCACTTCTGTATTACACAAGTGACTACAGAAGTAATTTTTCAACTTCTTTTAGGCATTAAATGTTGTCAGTCAGTGTCTTTGGTATGGGACTGTGTAGTGGATTCTGATATTCTGATAGACATGCCTCACTTCCCCTTCCCCCCTCCCCCCCCCCCCCCCAAGCCCAAACCCCAAAAAACAAACAAACCAAAACACAACATAAAGCCCAATGTCTTTTAAAAACAATTTTACCACAAATTCTGTTTAATTCTTTTGTTTCAAGTTTTATAATTCTGGAACATTGTACTCCCATTGCCTTTTCATTGCTTGAAGTTCTAATTCCTTATGACATTATAGTATTTTCTGCATCAGTCTACTGTGATTATAAAGCAGAAGTGTTTCTAAATCATGTGTGTTTAGGTTTGGTTTTTGTTTCTGTTTTTTTTTCTTTTTTCCCCAAATATTTCCATCTGGTGTCAGCAAAGTTCAAAAGGCCTCATTATTCTTTGGGTTATCAAAAGTTTATGATAAGTTTTCTTCTGCCTGCTGCTAAAGAAGTTCTTTTGGAGCTTGGTTTTACCTTGTACTAACAGTAATCTTGGAATTCCAAAAACTCTGTAATTATTTGCATTTCATGACTTTGATGGATTGTACTTTACAGTTTGAATCTTGACACTTTTCTGGGTTACATTTGGGTTATCTTAGCAATTAGAAAAACGCTGTTTTCGCACTTACACATTTTCTTACTAATCTCCATCTTTTCTCCTATTAAACAGTTTTATTAAATACATGAAAACTAGCAGGAGGGGAGGGTCACTTTTATCCTCTCCTCCTCCAGTCTCCTTTCCCTCCAACTCCTTTCTTTCTACAGGAAATTATAAGACAAAAGTGGGAAAACCAGGAAAGTATAGAAAAAAAAACAAATAGGAAACTTATAATTTTTCACTGTAACTTAAACTTCTTTGGAAAACCCATCATCTCGAAACTATCAGCTTTCCCCTAGGGATTAAAAAAAAACCCCAGCTTTTCTATCCAGCTCCAGCCAGAGATTGTGAGGGAATAAAGTTTGCCTTCCTACTGAATGGGCCCAGGGCTGGATCTCTGGCCAACTAATTATTTCATAATCTGTCAGGAAATTCTCTAGATCTCAAAGCATGCAGAGGATCGTCCCATCCAAAACAGAATGCCCTAGCTGAACAGCTTCATATTCTTCATTGCACATACCAGGGAACTGTGAGTTTGTGCAGGTAGAAAAACAAACATTGTAGTTGACTCAGAGTTACTTCTGCAGAGCATTTCTATGGATGTGTCAAAAACCTCAGCTGTGCAGAGCCAGGGTTCTCTAGCTATCCTTCCGCTCCAGCCAGCTACACCCCGCTGTAACCTGGAATCCCCAAATGTGCAGTACCCTGGGAACGTGGGAAGCAGAGCATAGTGCTAGTTAAGATTGAAGACCTCTCTCAACCTCTGACAGATTTCTGGACATTGTAATGCATTTTCTATTCCTTTCATCTAGTCCCCACCTTAAAGTGGAGGTTATGATTTGGCTCTAGGTACTTGCGTTGACAAGCTGTGCTTAGGCTCTGACTCACTGTGCAGACAGTATGTATAATATACAGAGAGATGGAGGTTTCTCTCTAGCTTGCTTGAAGTTGAAATTACATCCATAATTTTAATAGAAAATGCTAAACTTTCAAGAGGAAGGCTATTGAAGAAAAATAAATGGAACTATACTGTTTTTTATAGATGAACACTGAACCCTGGAAAAACATGACATAAGGTAGGCAAGACGTATAGATGCTTCAGTGGTGCAGTATGGAATTTAGGGATTTGGTCCAGTTGTCTCTGGCTCTGAGCAGCAAAATGTTCCAAAAGATGCCATGGTTGCTAAAGAAATAGTGGAAGTAAATTACATAATAATATGGAAAGTAATAACCAAGTGACTTGGAGCAATGTTAATAGCCCATTAAAAAGTCTGTTTTACTGCAACCTACTTGGTAGTTATGTAAGTACCAAAAATACTGAGATGCTAAACTGCAAAAATTATCTGAGATGCTAAACTGGAGAACCGTTACTTTGTGGAAAGAGAGATTGTTAACAGGGGCAGATTCTCTTACTGGTTGTTGTGTCACTTTAGAATACGGTAGTGTCCTACTGGATCAAAGGAATTGCAGCATCTTATCCCAGAACGATTTATCAAAAATAATCTTCAAAATTTAAATAAAATCTCTATCTTCTTGATGACATGAAAAATCTTTTTTGATTATTTTGACTTCAGGTAAAAGTATCTAAAAATCTGTTATGCAAAGAGCTACTTTTATGTTACCATAATTTTTTTCTGCTCTTTTACACATTGCCTGCCTTTTAAACTGCACAGCTGACGTGCACGCAAATGCTGTTTCGGTGAAGATGTTTTACTCTGTTCTGTGTTTATCACAGCACAGTGTTGTGCCATGAATGTAGATGTGGAACTCTGTCACTCGTGGATGCAGCTCAAACTTGACAAATGAGACCAGAACAGGCAGAATTCATTGTAGCTCTTTACATCTGTCTGTTTAAAGTTCAGGTATGGAAAACTAGGCAGATTCTTCTTTCTCAGCCAGAAATAGATGTGCCTTCTCTATTGATATGATGCTCTTAATTCACTGGTGAAGTTGGCCTAAAATGTTCAGTTCACCTAACAGCTCTCAAAGTCCTGAGGCAAGGATGTTGGTGTGACTAAAGAAATTTCATTCAGGGCTTATCAGTGCCATTCTGTATTCTATATGTTGCATGTTGTACCTGAGAAGAGTAAAATACCAGGTTCCATCAGAAGGAGTAACATTTCGTTACCAAAATGAATGAATTTATGACAGGTGGAGATACCACAACTAGGAAACAAACTGTGCTCTTTAGAGCCCTGAGGAATATGAGCTCTTAAGCAATCATGGGCCCATCTTTCTGCATAAAATGATTACTTAAAAGTTGAATGTAAGCTGTTTCTTGCTTGCAGTGTAAGGGTCTGACCCAGCTGGCTGAAATCCACATGGTATTTCTTTATTGATTTAATTCCATTTTGGATCATCTCATGTATTGGAAGATCCTATACATATGTAGAGGGTAAAGATAATCTAGATTGATTTATTTGATTGTATTGATAGTTCTCACATCAGTATGTGACTGGTACATATGACTTCTAAAAGCTACTTCTTAATTCCTATAAAATCTCAGAGTAGAAGTTTCTAAAACATTATCTGTCTACAATGTAAGGACTGAAGATTTTTTTGGCTTTTACATTAATAAAAGTAATGTAAACTCTCTTACTTTTTTCTTTCATTTGTGAAAAGTATGCTGAAACCACATATGTGTGCATGCATACATACACACAAAATTCAAGAAAAGAACTCGCTACCAAAACTGGAATGCAAAGAGTGATTGCTCTGGTCAAAGAGCAGGCTTTCCACAGATGTTTGATTGTACACATGGGGCAGGCTTCATCTGAGATGAATAGACAGTACATAAAATGCACACTTTCCCTCCCACGTTCCTCTTGTTTATCTGATTTTGTAGAAGGATTTTAATTAACCCCACAGAACTGCAATAAACTACAGGAACTGTAAAGTTAACATCCAGAAACACTACAAATAGAAAAATTGCTACATAGCTGTAAGGTTATGTTTTTCTTCTTTTATGCCTGTGAACACATCTGTTCAAAGCTGCATGTAAACTTCTTTTCTTCTCTGTGCAGCTGAAATGCATAAAGAAATATTTTTCCTGAAAAAAATTAGCAACGCCTACTTTAAGGAATTTGGGAATTAGAGATATTTAGATAGTGAGGAGTATTGCACTCACCCTCTAAACATCTCTAAGTTGTTCTTCCAGCATGAGAAAAGTGCCTTCCACAATAGTACTTCTATTTACTTCTTTATAGAGTGTGAGACGCTATCTAATCTGAGGCTGTATGTGTGTGTGTATAAAGTATACTTACACGTATAGTTGTCCTACTGAACAGATGTTGATATTATGTAGGTTAGGTTTTATGGGAAGGTAGATCAGTGAAGCAGAGTCTGGGTGTTTTGTTATGCGGTACGTAGTGCCTAATGGCCCTAAGAATATGCCTACACTGAGATGTTCCGAGAACCCTGGTCCTCCTCATCCACTTGTGCTTGCCTGTGCTCGTCCCTCGTGTCAAGTGCTTGGAGTCTGTAGACCATCTGAAGTGAACTGAGTTCTGTTTACATTACGCACAAAGACAGACAACATAGGAAGTCTAGTTTACTAAATTATCCTCATGTTAATCTTTAAATGAAATAGAATGTTTTCTCTCTCCTCCCCACCCTCTTTGTTTCTCCCTTTATTTCACTGTAGCAGATGATAAATTAAATTTGATTCAAGTTTTAGAAGCAACAGCCTTTTTGAGAGGCCAGACTGTGTGTGTTACTTCAGAGGGCAGGCAGAGAACGGGCAGCTAACGAGCTGTTGCACAAGTGCTTGTTGGGAGGGATTATCACCGGGGCTCAGCCTTTGGCTGTGTGGACTCCAGCTCTGTTTGGGTCAAGCTTCATGTTGACAGCTCATCCTTGTGCTATGCCTGGCTAGGGAGCAAGCTGGAGATAGATGGGGCTCTGCATAGCTCGATGAGAGAAACACAGTAAGGCTGGATGGGCTGTGCCACCTGAGATTCTTGTGTAGCTCGACTATGCTGTATCATCTCAGGGAAAAGATTCTTTCTGCTATGAAATATCTGTCATTTGTGTGGGGTGTTCGGAGGAAGCCAGGAAGAAGACTATACTGACAACCTATTTTACACCTCTATGTAGGGATAAATAAAGAGGAAAAAAAAGGCAGGATTTTAACAGTTCACTACAGCCTAATGCTTCTAAAGAACCCAAACTGAAATAAAAGGAAGAGTCTGTGTTTTGTACATTAAGTGTTTGGTACTTGCGGTTAATCGGACTCACTTAAACTGTTGAATATGAGGCAGTTAAAAATTGTGCATGCTGTAGTTGCTAGATTATATATTGCTAAATTTATGGTCTGAATCTTTAGCATAGAAAATATATTCAACTGTGTTAGGACTTCTAGTTACTCTGTTGGTAAACTTTTCAAGAATAAACCCTAGAGCGGGCTTATTAGATGAAGGAATTTTTGTTCATGAGTTATGTGGAACATGTCTTGGTTTCTTGCCCCAAAATGACTCCCTCTTTCTACAGAGGACAGGATAAAAACTTGTTCACATTATGCTCATAGGGATTTGGCTGTAAAGATGACTTTTCAGTGTAGAAAGTGTGTTACAAAGCAGCTGGATAGTCTTGGCCATTTATGTAAAAGAATAATTCGTACATACCCTCCCTGAACTGCTGCGTGCATATGCCTCATCCTAAAAAACCCTTCTTTTCAAAAAGGGAAATTGAGCACACATCCATTTTCCACTGTCCTGTCTTTTTCTCTCTTTAATAACCTAATAATTCAGTCAGTACACAGTGTTCAATTGCACTGTTATTCTTCCCAGTGTAGAATGGAAAGCTTGTCTGTATGAGGGCTAACACCCTCCAGTGAGAGTAAAAGATGATGCAGACCTATTAATGCTCAGGAGGTACAGGGGAGGGGGCAACCACAGTGTTTTCTTTCATGCTGTTCCTCGTGCATTGGAAATGTTTTGAGGATAGACCAATGTTTTGACATAAGATTTGCCTGCAGATCAGTACACAGGTTGCCTGTGGTCCAACTGTTTTCATGAATCAGCGGAAAAACAGCTAGGCATGTCCACTGTATGGGCAGGCAAGCCCCATAGCTCAGTGCTTACATCATCCATAAGCCTTTTATTTATTTTTGGTAAACAACTCTCTTCTGCTTCAAATTAATATCCTGATTGAGTGGCTGATACAAATGTTAAACTATTTAGCATCAAGTTGCCAGCAGACAGCATGACAAGAAATGATGATAGGAGTGCTCCTGCCAATGACTTGCATTCAAGTATCTGATCAGAGCCACATCACAAAGTCTGGATCTCTGGATGTTGTTCTCCAGGTTAGACATTCAGCAAGTGCTTGAGTATGGATACTAAAGTTTTTCCCAGTGGCAATGGTGTTTAGATAATTTTAAGTTCAGCCAAGAATCAGTAAATCAGGACCGTGGGTAATGTTGAAGAGAAAAACTGTCTGAAAACAGCCTCTATTCCAAGCTAGATATGAGAGTTTGGTCTGTGTGTGTGTGTGTCTGATACAGGCGCAGTGATGCGTACTGAAGTGCAGGGGCAAGAAATAATGAGTACAAATTAAATATTAGTACGTGACTTGCATTCCTGGAAATATTGCTGGAGTCTACCAAGCTACCTTTGCCATTGCCAAGGGAGAGCATAGCTAAGTGCCTTATGTCATAATCTCCTGTCTTCTCAGATGTAGTTATTGTCTGCCGTCATTCTTCCCTTGGTTCTTCTCTCAACCTGTTCTGTTGAGAATAAAAGACTAGAAATTTGGGCCCAATTCAGCAAAACACATAAGCACGTTTAACACTGAAGTGCTTTTCTAGGGGAAGAAGTGTCTGATTTTTCTCTCCAAAGCAGGGAAACAGTCAGTTCCTCAGTGCATTTGTCTTCACTGTAACCTCCTGACACTTTTGCACAGGATTGGAGCTTTCCTGTGCATGACACTGGGAGAATCATGTGCTGGTGTTGAGTGGGTGACAGTTGTTGTGACTGCCAACTAGTATAGTAGTGCACTAAGGCAATTGCAATCATGTTGCAGAGTGAAAAATAATACTTTTCTAAAGTATATTAGACCTAATTCTAATGTACTGCATAGGAATCATTTCATTGAAGTAAATTATGTTGCTTTAATTTTCATACTGCTGCAAATGAGAAAAGAACAAGGCCCAGCATGTGGCTAAGTTGTAGCTTAGAAGACTTCTTGAAGAAAAAAAGATTCATGGGTAAAATTGCATTGCTTCTATGGGGAGGAGGGAGGGAAGAAAAACTGATAAGTGTAAAATTCAAAAAAGACTTTAAAACAGTATTTCAGCCCATAATCAATTGTGCTCTTGACATGTGTTGGCAGGAATGGCACTGAGGTGACAAAGAATCCAGAGTAAATCCAACAAACAGCATGAACTCCAACTATCAATCAAAACCCAGCCTTTTTTCATTTCATGACCAAGCAATTGCATCACTATTCAAAGGGCTTATTCTTGTGTCATGTATGTTGCCTTAAGCAAATTAGCTCTGGGAACCCACTTGGGAGGAAAAAGAAAAAAAAAAAACCAACAGAATTTTGTCAGAAGATTTATCCAAAGTCAATATTTATGAAGTCGTAACAGCCCGGGAGGAATCCATGCTGTTTCAGTACCACAAGCAGTGCCATTGCTTCCACAGTGTTTTTTAGAGTTTCACACCTCTGAATCAGCAAATAACTTCACAAAGGCAGCTAATGTGCCAGGGACTCGTCCAGACCATGTGTCTCATATTCACTGCCCAGAAGGGTCAAAGCTCATGCTCAAGAACAATTTCCTCAGTATCATCCTGTTATTCTCACACTGCTTAGAAGGCTCAATTGTAGAGCTCCATTGTGGGGAGAAAAGCACAAATTTGTGATGCCTGAGGAGGTGCAGAGCAAGGAGAACCGGTGTGTGGATTCTCTCCCCTCTGTCTTTGTGGCGCTTAATGGAGGTGGTTATCTCGGCTGCAGAGCTTCTCTACTGGAAGCTTCTAGCCACGTGCTGCCCATTGTGGCAAGCAGCACTACATGTTTGCACTACAAGTACTGCTATTTATGCTTTCTCACCGATAAATCCCCGATTTAAGGACATCTTGAGGGAGCTGAGTGTTTATAACTACTCTTCTACTCAGTATTTCCTATCCTTTGTCTCATAGCTGCTTTTCAGCTAGAATATAGGGCATTTTGAGTCTTGTTCTTAGGTCTTTGTAACTATCCCTTTGCATCAAGAGGAAATAAAGATGTCTTAGGCGAAGATTGTTGGTGACTGGGCATCTACAGTTTCTAACCTGTGAAAGATGATAAAGTCCATGATTATTTCTAAGGTCCACAAGTTGAGTTCTTACCTCTTTTGCATGGCAGTATTAAGCATTAATAGGCTTGCTGCCTAGCACAGTGGCTTTCTTCCCGGCTGCTTGTTTCTGAACAACTTGGGTACCCTTTGCTCCCACTTACCACGGGATATCTAGTTGGTCATTAAAAGGTTTCTAACCCTGCTCCAATGTTTTGGTCTAAATCTCCAGTTATTTAACAGTTGTCAGTAGACCTACAGCTGTGCATGGCTATTTTGGGAGGAAGTTAGGTTTTAAACAAACAGTTCAGATCTCCCAGCTCTTGATGTGGGCAGGCCCATTTAGAGAATGCCTCTCTGATGGCAGACAGGCTGCACCCAATATTGTGCCAAGTCACTCTCCATTTGTAAATATTAGAATGTGTTGTAGTTACAGATATAGTAAAAGAAAGGTTTAAATTATACAGCTGAGAAAAAACAAAGGAAAATAAATGTAAAACAGCACATGCTGTGTGTGCTGTAGGTCTACAGTCTTGCTATTAGATAGTAAAGATAAGAAACACAAGCTAAAAAGGCCACTTAGTTGAATGACTCTCATGTTTTCCCGAATGCATATTTTTGCTTCACCTAAATCTATGTAACCTTCTCCTCGTCTTTCATTCATATTCCCTGCTGTGAAGAAGGTGTTTTAAAAGGAAGGCTTAAGCAGGAAACACGTGTAGACAGGTTATTTGACACACACTTTGCAATACTAGCTCTAAGGGACTAAAGATGGTGATTAGCAAAAGGTAATGGAAAAAAGTAGTGCATATGTCCACATAAAGAAAACTATTGAGGTATTTATATGTAGCACAGTAGTAAGAGCAAGGGATGTGGTCTGTGTAGTTGTACGTGATCTGGCTGGTGCTCACCCAAAACATGGAGAAGTCTTTCAGTGTGACCAAAGAGAAATATTTGGTATGGAGGAGGAAGGGGGATGTCCTTTTTTGTTTGGCTAGAAAGTCACCTTGCCCCACTGTGCCGTTGCGGAGTTTTCCTTAAGAGTGAGGCAGTGATACCACAGCCCAGAGTGGCTGCTGGTCCCAGGGAAGCGCCATTCCTGGAACTTGCCCTCACATGCAAAGCAGAATAAGCATAAAACAGGCATGTTCTCCTACTTCTGTAATGTGACATATCAATTGAAAAACTTTCCATCTTCTATGCATCTCTGCTGTTCTCGGGCAAGGATCTGACAGGGACAATTGACCTCCTAGCACTGGGGAAAGGCATAGACAGGGGACATAAAACAGATGCTTTTCTGAACACAGTTTCTGGGTGTGAACTACAAAGCACTACTGTTGTTCAGGACAGCTAAGCTGCAACTGAGCTAGCTACTATTCTTTTCCTTTGGTGTCATGTACTCTTTCTAGTACTCCTGCTTAAAGAGTAGCAGATCTAGAGGTGAAGAGAAAACTTGTAGAACTACACTGTCTTCTTCCAGGCCAGCAAGCTAACTCATGTCTCCATTTTTAATTTTTTTTTCTCTTTGTTTTTGGTTTTTGCAATAGTGTTTTTTTTTTTCCCCCAGATCTTGAAATCTAATGCTTGTATAAAAGGCACTTTCCAAGGCTTAACTGTGCCACTGACCTGTGCTGGACGTCTTGCAAATCTGACATTGTCTTCCATATACTAGGCAGCAGATTTCTAACTCTTTGCAATGTTGACGCCTGCTCTCACAAAGAGAAGGAAATGAAGCAGAAAGATCCCACTGCGACAATTAGTGGCTCACAGAGAAGTATTGAAACAAATAATAAGTGGCTGAAACAATTCAAGGGAGGGAAACTCTAGCTTCCTACTCTACCACAATCTGATCTTCTTTCTCAGATTCTCTCCTTCCCTATCCCAATGGGGATTTTCACACACTTTCATTCCCGCTGTTAGTGCGAGATGATTCTTTGTGACTAGCAAGCAGCAGTTCAGTCCTGCAGGGCAGACCCCTCTTCTACCCTTTTATCTGTTTGCCAGTCTTATCATTTTATGCTGTAATCTAGTCTGAATTTTCAAAGTAGCACTAATGTCTTGTTCCCAGGCTGCTGTAACCAAAAGAATTTTAATTAAACTAACTGAAATAGATTCCTATTCTTTCACTGAGGCAGCTGGCCAAAGAACTGGCTCATGGGCAGGGAAGTCTTTCAGCTTTGGAAGTAAAAATACTGACATACCTCTTGCATCTCAAACCTGAATCATTGCAACTTGCTGGGTGAGTGGTGCTGGTAGCTATCCCTGCCCTCACACAAGGAGACAAGATGTGGCTGGATCACCATGTGCTGAACAAGTGATCAAGTAGGTTGATTCTTGTCCTCACCCAGATCTTCCTTTGCTTGGTGAGTTGATACCTCCCTCAAATGCATTATTTTCTACTACATCTTCTGCTAGCAAACTAAAACTTTAAACAAGCATTTCTTTTGTGGATTACTGCAGGAAAAATTACATTTAAACTCCTAGTGAATGATGTTTTCTTTCAAGCGTTTATGTTTTGCTCTCTATTTAAAAGAATGATGCCATTTCACAATCCCCTTCATGTCCATCTCTTAGAAAAGAGCAGCCAATAGCCTGAGTATATTGGGGTTTTTTCTTAGATAGCCACATTTGTTATGCGAGACCATGAAAGACTTCAGATAACATTGCAGTATAATGAGAAGGGAGACTGTAGCTCTGCAATTGTTCAGAACAAAGTGAGCGTCAGCTGCCCTGATGCACAGATAAGGTGTGGGAAGGCCTGCTCCTCTCCCCCTCAGCAGCATGACAACTTCCTCTTGCACTGCTGGGAAAACACGGTGCATGCTGTTCTGAACAGTTCATCGGCAAGGGGAGGAGGAGATGGAGGGATGAGAGACAGGACTCTGCATTAGCCCTTGGGAGGGAGCAATCATTCTGAAAGTCAAACAGAAAACAAGAGAGAGATTAGGGAAATTAGAGTAAGGGCAGCAAAAGAGAAAGGAAGGGAAAACCGTGACAAGTGTACGTTCCTTGCCTTTTCAAAAGGCCTCCTTGTGGTCGCTGCTTTAATGTACCGAGGCTCCAACCCTTCTGATGCTATTAGCGCCCAGCTGAACCGGCCTTTGGGACCTCCAGGGTGGAGGCTAATGCTGTTCAGCTTCCCTAAATGTAGCATCAAGTCCTTCTCTCCCTGAGGGCTAGTAGAGTTAGGTAGCTAATTTTCAGACTGGCATAGGTTAAATAATCTTTCCTCAATGTCAGGAGTTAGGAACTGTCTCAAGCAGAGCAATCCCACCATGTTGGCTAAACACATTAATTAATTTATTAATACCTAAGTACTTAAGTCTTTGCTGTTGAAAAGAAACTCTTGTCTCTAGTCCACCTGGCCGCAGTTGTGTCTCCCCTAGAAGCAAACAGTAGTCATATAACTGGCAGAGTAGAGGAAGTAGAACATCTACTCTCTAGTAGAGATTAAAACCAAAATGCTGTGATCTGCCAGAGCTATTCTTGCCCACATGCTACCTGGCTTAGCAATTAGTCACTTATTTATGTCCTTCATTAGATCATGGCTAGAGTAGCGCAGCATTTGCTTCCTGCTAGGTTGTCTACTGCTGCCGAACAGGCTTCTGAAGTGCAGATACAGGTTCACCTGATACGAAACCACAGCATAACTCAGGAGGGACTGAAGGAATTCTCTCAAGATTAAATCTGTGGTTTCCAAACCCATTTACTTACTACAAGTGAGACCTTGATCTCTTGGAGATAGCATAGCTACCCTTCTCTTAGCGTTATAATGCAGCCTTTCTTTGCCTGTGAGAAATCTTTAACATGCAGCTGTGTACAGCTGTCTTTTTACAGCCAAGATCTGCCGTGGTGCCCACAAGGCGTCTGAAACTGCTTAGGAGTGCTATGCTGTGGCAATTGCCTGATGAATATACAGGAAAAAAGTAAGTTTTCTGCAGTAGATCTTTTGCTTAGAGCCTTTTGCTATACATGGGCTTGGGAATGGAGTAGGCTTTTTGGTGCAATGAATAGCACAGTCAACACATCATCTTTTACTGGTTCAGCCGGGTTCAAGTGTAATCGAGCCCAAAATGTTGCCAAGAAAAAACAACCTGTTTGCTGTGCTTTAAAGCAAATGGGTTCACCTGGTTGGGTCAGTTCCAGCACAAGAATAATAGTTCTGGATTTTTTTTGAAGCATAAAACTAAATGTTGCAATGAACTGTTGCCAGTGACTATCTGGTTCTAAGGTTTAGAGCTCATGCTGGACACTTTATTGCACTGTTCAATAAAAATGCCCTTAGGGATCTTAGGTCCAGTACACTTAATATAAAGCAGGAACAGAGAGAGAAATCCAATTTTTTCCTCAGATGCTGACTCAAAAGTTATCACGAAAAAATCCTCCTCATATATGCTTGTCTGTGGTTTGCTTTTCACAGTGCCAGTGTATCACCGTTACTGGCTTTGTTTCAAATCTCAGACTTCTGGGCAAACACTGGCAGGAATCACGCCTTATCTTCTAGTCGTGAGTATTTTTGCTAGAAGCAGGTGGTCTTTCATCCAGCCAGCGAGTAGGAAGATGGCAGTTGTCTTTCTCTTGTTTTCTTGTTGCATCTGAGGGCAGCAGTATGGGGTGCGTTAGTGCCCTCGTCACTGTAGGAACCGAAAAATTATAGGGTATAATATACTGTGTTATAGATATTATAAACGTGCAGAATGGCTGTATGAGTGGAGGCCGTCCTCCGCCGCCCAGGGAAGCCCCGGGGCCTGTGCAGCCCCGGCAGTCAGCCCCTGTCCCGGGCGCTCAGTGCAGAGGCGTTGCTCTGCGCCTGTGGGTGGCCGGTGGCATCTTCTTCCCTGCCGTCTTCTACGTGCCGTTATTACCGGGTGTGGACGGACACGGGTGGGCGCGGGGAAGGGGGCGCAGGTGCTACCGCGCCCAACGGGCGCGGTAGCACCTGCGCCCCCTTCCCCGCGCCGGGCTGGCGGGCTTGGCCGAGCCGGGGGAGAGCGGGGCTGGGCGTCGCCGTGCCGGCCCGGGGGAGGGAGGCCGGGCGGGAGGGCCGGGGCGGCTGCGCGCCTCAGGCGGGCGCGCCCGGCGGCTCCGCGGGGCGCCGCTGGGCGGCGCGGCCGCCAGGTGGCAGCAGGGGCGGCGCGCCGCCGTTCCCCTTGCGCGGGAGGCAGGCGGGAGCGAGGGGAGAGGCTGTCCCTCAGCCCCGGAGCCGCCGGGAACCTGCCTCGGGTCCTGCGGGGCGCCCTGCAGCCGCGCTCCGGCATTCCCGGCGGAGGGGGCGCCGCCTCCCATGCGCCGGAGGCCGTGCGGGTGTCAGCCCTCTCGCCCCCGCCGCACGGAGAGCGCCTCGTCGTGGGGCGACCGGACGGGACGTGCGCCGCGAGGGACGCCGGCGCGGAGCGGCGCGGTGAGGCAAGGCCCGGCCGCCCCCGCGGCGGCAGCGCCCTGAGGAGGGAGCCCCGCGCCAGGTGGGCGGCGGGCGGGCGGGCGGGCTCGGCGCCTTCGCCGGGGGGAGCGCGGAGAGGGCGTCCGGGCGGCGGTGCCGGTGCGGCTGGGGTGTGCGGGCAGTGCCCCGGGGCGGCTGGGGCTCGGGGCGGCTCGGAGACCGGCCGCTGGGGATGGCCGGAGCCGCGAGGCCGCGGTGAGGGCTGCTGCAGTCTGGGTTTGCGTTCGGAGCCGCGGCCCGAGGAGCTTTCGCTCTCTCCCGGCTGTGAGAGAGCTTTCTCCTCTGCGCTGCGAGATTCCTGCGCCTGGTGTTTTTGCCTGGTTTTGGCTGTGTACGTAGCCATTTCCGAGCCGCTTTCCTTGCACGCTCGGTTTCCAGGGGCTGCATCCAGAGGGTGTGTAAGGAGCTGCTTCGTTTTGCCTCGGTGTCCCACCAGAAGCAGTAACTGCACGTAGCCTGAGCTGAATCCAGCAGTTTGTATGAGAGAGTAAAAGACGTGAATAACTTTCCTCGCGAAGAATGTGTGTCGCAATTGTTCTTGTTTTGGGCCAGATCTTTTGGTCTATCTAAGTACAGCGTGCAAAGCATGAACTGCGTTTGGCGTTTCCCTTCACGCTCTCCTGCTTCTGGCTTTGTACGCTCTCCCCTGTGCTCAGATTCTAGCAACACCTGAGCTGTTCGCGCTCACTCCTCGGGCTGCAGTGGTACGTGCCGCAGCAGAGGGGAAGCTCAGAACACCTTTTCTCCTCCAGCTGTAGCTTTACATTTTTTCAACTGTCAGTGTGTCCACACTTGTGTGTTTAATAGCTCTTGACACGCTTGCCATTAATTCGTCCAAATGTTTTTTTCTTGCTAGAAGCATGAACAGTTTAGAAAACCTGGCAGCACTGAGTTCCACAGGTTAATATATTGTGTGGAAAAACGACTTCCTTTTGCTTCTTTTAAATCTGCTGCCTGATACTATTCAGTCTTTATAAAATGAATTATATTTGTTCTCTGCTCGCTATCTTTGTGCTATTTCAGGGTTGTGTACTTTTGTTATCGGTCTCCTCAGCTATCTCTTATTTCAAGGTAAAGAATTCTTAACTTTTTAGTCACTTATTGTATGGGAGTTCTTCCATATCTCTTGCCAGTGTCATTACCTTTTTCTGTATATTTTCATTCTTTTATATTTTTTAATCAAGGGATCAGCAAAGCTAAGCGTTGTATTTAAGATTTCAGTACAACATGGGTTACGTAGCAGCATGATGATGTCTGCTAGCAGAGATGACAGATTTAAGTCGGTGCATCAACGATGTGAGTAGCCAACAAAAGTAATAGAAATATTTGTAACTCACTGTGTGGTCATCTGTTGATGAATCACTGTGGTTTATTTTTTTTAATCAGAAACCACTGTCTAAGTAACTAGTTGTAGCTCAATACAAGGGTATAATGCCATGGATTTTCATCCATGAAAATCATTTAGTTGCCTGATGGGCTCTTAATTTTTTGTCAGTCTGCTGTGCATATTTCTTCTGTCTTCTGTGGCATGAGCAGGAACTGAAAATAGCCCAAATTTGTGCAAGTTTAGTGCTGTTTGTGGAACTGCAAATGCACTCTTGCCAACTTGATCTATCAAGCTGTAATTTACCAACTCGGCCTTCTTTCTAGTGTAAATTTAGTAGTAATCTAGTGGTTGATGTGATTTCCACCCATGCAGTATCACCAGGGGTTTAAAATGAAACCTGATACAGCTGAAATTCATTAGACAGCTGTAATTCTTGATGCTTTCTTTTCCATCACCTCTCTCCCAGGGAATCTAGTGGGACAATGGAGTTAAGCAGACTAGGAGGAGAGACTGCTTTTCAAGGAGTAAAGTGCTATAAAATGAGGATTTTTAGCAAAGTTAGAAATAAGAGGTCAGCTGGTTTGGGTTATCATATAGAGGCCTTCCAAGTGAGTGTAGGTAGGAAGCATGGATTATTTGTCATAATTGTGCCCTGAACATAGCTTGTCAGGTTTTATTTAGGAGCTGGGCTAATCCCAGGCCTTGCTGATGATGACTGTAATCTGAAATAGCTCCATTGGAATTGAAAGAGCAACTTCTGATTCCCGACTCTTAACTCTCAGAAGGACTTGGAGGTGTTGCATGGTGCAAGATTTCTGTCTTTTCACACCTCATACAACAGGTTCATTCAGAGCTCCAGCCAATTTAATTGCAGAAAATTAATTAGGTTGCTGATAGGCAGTGGTGAGTTTTATGATTGCAGTATAAAACCTTTGCTTTTGCTGTAGAACAAACTGAAAAACTGTGCTAGGCAAACATGCATTAAACGAAGCCTGAAAGAAAAACAAAAATGAACAGAATCATCCTGAAGACTTAGACTGGCCTGAGTGTGTGGTTCTGTGCAGACAATGACAGCAGAAAAGCTGGTTTTCCACATAGTAGTCTCAATCTCTGTAATGTGACATCAAATGTGTGATATTCAGACAATTCACAATGGCAGTTGTACTGAAAATGGAGGTGAAGAAGCACTGGTCAGACACTTAGTAGTGATACTTTGTTTGGATTTTTTGACTTTAAAACTCAGGTTTATCATCTACAGTTAAGTGCACTCAGTATAGAGACTTCCGTGGGCTTTGAGTTGTTCTGTTAGAGAAAATTAAGGTTTGATGGTTAAGCACTAGAAAAACCAGGGAACTCCAAAGTCAACCATGCATAAGCAATTTTAACTGTGTCCTCCGTAGTGTTGTATTGTCATAACAGGCTTCAGTTTTAGAAGTAGGAAAAAAGTAAGAGCAGAGAACTTACTGTATCAGACCAACTTCTTAAATAGTTTGGACCTTGATAGTATCACTTCTACCACTGTAGACAGGCAAAGCATTTTGTAGCTTTTAATTGTGAAATACTTCCGATGGTCATAGTGCTAGCTGGAGAACATACTCTATGAAAAGTCTGTTCCTGTAAGTAGGCACATATACAGTTCAGTTATTAGTTCTTTTGTTTTCGGAAAGGAGCTTAACCTGATATAAATGCAGTTTCGAGGATGAATCAGGTAATTGTAAAGCTAATTCAGTTATGAATATTTGTGGTTTAAATACCTGATCAATCGCCATGATTACATTGCTAATCTATAGTAGGTTAAGTAAGAGTGGATTATTGTGTGTTTTGCATTTAAATAACTTCTCTTGCATTCAGGATGGTATATTACACTAGAAAAATATGTTTACATATATTAGATTTTTAGGGAGAATGCGTGGTCTAATACTTCATTTAGAAGGTTAATAAGGAGATGTTAAGCAGATAGAACTAAAAAAGACTGGTTAACAGAATGATCTGATGGGCACTGAATTTGGCCTCATATCTGACTCTGTATAAAGGGAGCGTAGCTGAAACTGTGCTTCAGTGTTGCCTTATTATTTTTTTTGTTTTGCTTTGTTCTTTGTGTTAGTTGAAAATAACAGATACAAATTCTGTAATTTAAAACAACTCAGTTATCTCCTCCTGGAATGTTCTGTCCCACCCATTTTCCTCCTAGGGACTTGTGAGTGTCATGTCACACATCAAATTTGTGTAGCCTCTCCCTGCAGGGTTATGGCATTCCCAGAGATGGGTCAGTGTTCATAATTTTGGTTGCTGTTAAACAATCAGCACTTGTCAACACCATCTACAGACATCCGTTACGTATTTTTTTAAATGGTAGTACCAAGCGTTAAATGTGGGGCTTCTTGGCAGGAACTGCTCTTGCATTAGGTAATATTCCAATGTTGATATGATCTCAATATGATCCTTGTGAGAGAAAGTAGCCTTATCTGTTGGTTAGGTGATATATGTGCGAGTTGCTGGAATGCGGGCTTCTGTTTTCACCACTACCATTGACCTGCTGTGTGTTGCTGATCAAGTCTTATTGGCATCTTGCTCCATTTCCTTTATCTCTGAACAAGGTATGATAATTACAGGGTATTGGCCAACTGTTAAATTTCTTGAAGATAATTTGCATGCGAAGTGCTTTATGCTTTAAAAAAAAGGCACTGGAATAAAAATATCTATTGTATATGAACAAAACCAAATTGTGTAGTATGTGCCTTATAGGTTTATTACTGTGTTTCTTCAAATCACAGCTTAAGGACTTGCTTGTTGGCTATTTCACATCAGTCCTGTGCTGCTGCTACTTGGCATCCCACTTCAGTATTTATTTTGGTCCTGGTTTTGGAATTTCCCTTCACAGGAAGATTCCATGCTCCTTATATGGAAAAATTTATTTAAAAAAAAGACCTTTTTTTCCATCAGTTCTGTAGATTCTTTTCTCAGTAAGTGCAAGAGCCACTATCTCTTTTCTTTAAAGCTCTGATCTCAGGGCCAATAAAGACAAGGAAAAGGTTATCACTAACTTCAGTGGCTTTCGGATCAAGGCATTCCCATGTGATGTGCTCTTGTCATTGGAAAGAATGACCGCTGGTTTCAGCCATGAAATCTTAGTGGCATTTTAAGCCATCATTTCAGTATTTCTTTAAAGCCTATCTGTTGATATGCTTGCATTCACATGTAAGGAACTACGTCTGTGTATCTCCTGGTTTTACAAGCAGGCAGCGCGCTTTATTTCTCCAATGGGACTAGCGCCGTGTCTGAGCTGTGGTACAAGCTCATTCTCTGCTGGTAGAATGACTTGACAGAACACATAAATGCAACTGTTCTCAGGCATTGGCTCATATTCCTCATTTGCATTAATCAGTTGGTGTTAAACATGAAAATTTTCAAGTGTTGATATGACTGCAATCTTGGAGTTCAGCCCTGCCTAAAGCGTGGAGCCCTACTTTCCTCAAACATTTTTCCATATCGTCACTTCAACACAACTGTCTGTGAAACAGAAATCAAAATGAAATCCTGTTTCAACAGGAGCAGGGAATGCCCTACAACATAAGAATTGTGAATTTTGACGAACACAAAATCAAATCAACAAGTTATAATGTATTTATAAAAGGAGCGGGGAGGGAGGCTTTAACAGCACAGATACATTTAATATCGTCATCTGATTTGTGGAAAGAAATGGCTAAGCTTCAGAGATCTGGAAATAAATTTTACTGATCAGGTGGTGACATTTAGCAGAGTCACAGAAGCTACATTTGTGGTCCAGTGGCAGTTTGTTAGTGTGCAGTACTACCTCATGGAGCATTTAGGAATCAGGAGGTAGGTCTGCCCCAGAATCATTAGATTGGCTTACAAATCCTGAAATGCTAAAATGGATATATCTGACTTTATGTTTTTGGAGCCCTTAGAGTTTGCAGTCTTTTCTTTGACAGTGCAAGAGCTAGTAACTTGTTCTTTTAATGGGAGTTATGCTTGTTGTATGGTCGGTTCCTGGAACTGGGGCCTTTGGGAGACTCTCTGGGTACAAAAAAAATTATGTTTAAATTAAAGGACTTGGTAGATAAAATTCAAGCCTTTTCAGAGGATCCCCTTGTTCATAACTGTGATCCTGTATTCCCATTCCTTTAAGACTGCTATAAACTCACAAGTTATATGTAGCTATATGTGATTAAGTGTAGAGAGAAATACAGTTCTTGAGAAAGCTACCTTTTTTTACTGCGTTTCTGTTGACTTCACTTTGCTTACTTAATTGTGCTTTTTTCCTAAACCCAAACTTCTTAAAATATTACAATAAATAAGAGAAGAATACTCCCTTTTTGTTAAATTCGAGGGATAACTGTTGTGACAACAGCAGTTTCAACTTCTGAACTTTCTTTATCTGTGTCTGAGGGTTGTATCGGCCTCTTCTTGTATAGGAATGAAGCTTAGCGGAGAAACCTGGTAGCGAGCAGAATCTTTCCAAATTCGTCTCTGTCAATGTAGAAGCTGACGTGACACCTTGGACCTTGCTTGCCCAAGAGGTGGGACAAGGTCTGACCTTTGTGACTGCATGGCCTAGTGAGATAAAAGAACAGGAGGAGAAGGCTGCCCAAAGTTAAATGGTTGTTGTGAGCCTAAGGATACTGTCCGTAAGGATGTGTAGAAGTAGTGTGGTTTCCTGCTCGTTGCCTTCTATGTGAGTCATGATACCCAAGTTGGAATGTGTTTTCTCTGCTCTTGCTTTGGGAAGAGCATGGATAAAGAAGCCCTTTTCAAAACCCCTTCTTCATGAAAACTGCTTCTCGGTGAAAAACATTTGTTGTGCCTGGCCTTGCTGGATCAGCACTTGGATATGTGTGAGCATGGAATACTACTCCCTCAGGAGAAAAACGTCACTTAGATACTCGAATATCCCATGACTAAAATCTGTAATCCTGAATCAAGCGGATTCCCCTGATACTTCATTTGGATTAGCTGTAGAGAAGTGCATGGAAGTACAAACCTATCTCTAAATGGCAAATTCAGCGAAACTGTTGACGATAATGTGAGAGTAAATGTTGACTTGGAAAGTTTTCAGATGTTCCAGATTTTTTTTCCATGGTAAAGGTGATTGCTGTGGTCCTGGCTTGGTAACAGCAGGCTGCTATTAGTTGGTTATATATTATACTTGTATTTTTGTTTGGTTATTTATATCTAAAGCATGTAGTTTCTACGAAAGTAAAAAGAAGAAATGATTTTGCTTATCAGATTGGCAAAGAGAAGCAAAAGCCTGTCCAATCCCACCCTGCATAATTACAATAAAATGACATCCCATGACACAAGCTGCCCAAAAGGGTGATAAATTATATGGAATGGATGCAGTTACTTAATCTGGCAGCAATGAAAGCTCTGTCTCATTTTCCTGTACTTCCATGGGGCTACGTTCACTGGGAAAGTGAGCGTGGAACAGCGGGCAAACCTCCTTGCAGATCTTCAGGGCCTGTATGTGGAATTTAAGGGCTTAACTAGAACAGTATAAGAATAAGGATTTAAAAGAATAGAGTGTGTTAACCATTAACTATTAGTATTGTTCAGCTTTGATGGCCCAGGAAGTACTGTTCATGTGTTGAAACATGGGGTTAAGACAGGATGTCAGTTCTGATTTTTTTGTAGTGATAAGCAGCCATTAAAAATGTAATTTCCTATATTCCTTTACTTCTTCAGGCATTGCTTGTACTTGTTAATACATATTGCACATCAAAAAGACTGTCTCTTTTTCTTTCTGTCCTTCCCCCCTCCCCTCCCCCCCCAGTTCAGGGGTTTGCTCACATTGGCATTAAGGAGTTTGGAGTACTTTTGTTGCTTCTCATAGGAATGTTTACAATTTTGCAGGATCAGGTTTAGATTTATTACTTAGGCACTGACAATGCTGCTGTGGTTAATCAGTTGTCATAAAGCTGTCCCTTCTGCCTGTATTTGCTGGCCAAATTCATCACACCTGGGCAGAAAGCAGAGTGATAGTTTGTGAGCAGGTTTAAAATTTAAATAGTAATAATTAATAATTATTTTAAACAAGAAAAAAAATCCCAATGCAGTTTTGAATTATGAGGGCATGAAAGGACTAAAATGTCTTTGCTGCTTTCATACTGTTAGAATTGGACAGAAACTGATCTGCCTTCCTTTGAACCATGCTGCTTGTGATTAAATTGTGATTGTTTCTACTGCTTTGAAATGGAAGAGGGGGAGAAACTGTTTCCAAATGTATCTTGCTGGCAATTGAGGGTTCAGAAAAGTAGGGTTTGCTTGTTTCTGCTTTTTGTTTTGCCCTTTTCCTAAAGTTATGTTAGAAGGACTTTTCAAAACTCTGGGCTTTTCAAAATTCCTGTTTACTCAGACCATACAGATTTTATGCTTAACCAGGACACACAGTATCAAGCAGTGCCCAAAGAGCAATTACATTCGAGTTGCATTCCTTTCAGCAAGTCTTCACCTATCTCCGACAGCAAGTACTCAAGTAGAAGATTGCAAGTCACTGTATAAAACCCTGCTTTTCTGACTTTAAGCAGTATGCACAACAGCAGTAGACTCCTATTTAAAAAACAAAAAGCATACAAAACTTTGTCATGTTCTTTTGAAGATCGCTGATATTGCATGCTCTGCCTGTGGCATAGGAACTATTTAAAGCAGCAACTGAAGTCCACAGTGTTGGAGGAGCTACTCGGTTTTCTTTGTCAGCACTTTGTAATTGGCTCTTTTTGTTGTTGTGCAAATTTAAGAAGTCTCCCATTCACATTTTAAGTCCCCATTTTTCAGGTTGTAGACACATGGATATTTTGCCTGAAGCATTAAGTGATGTCAGGTGAAGGTCAGTGCACTATAATAACCTGCCCTCAAGCACAAATAAGTTCAGGCTCTACTGCCAAGAGATGACCTTTGATTTCTTTTTACCTGATGCAATAAGGGCCCTAGTCAGAATTCTTCACTCTCACTTTACTCAGAGTACTTGAATATGTTTGCTTGAGCAAGAATGGTTACAAAAGTTCCCTAAGCATGGTATGATGATGGCTGAATTAGATTCAGCATTTATTGTGGTCAGAAAAGAGAAGTGAAAGGTGAGAGTGGATTTTATTATGACTTGCATGGCTGCCAACTCTGAAACTACTGCTACTAAGTACTGTTTCTAAGCTACATCTGATCAACAGAGATAGTGAGCAAAGGTGTTTATGCATTAAAACATTTGTTATATATAAGCAGAAGATAATACTTTAATCTGAAGTCATCATTGATTTTAGCCAGGCTGTGTATGCTGTCAGTGGGTAGACCTGTATTGTGGTAGTCACGCTTTCCCGCTCTTGGTATCCTCCTAATCCAGGTATGCTGTTTTGCTGTGAGGTGCAGGGTCCCTCAAAACGAAGTGTTATAATTTTGCCCAAACTGCTGAGTTGCAAGATGGGATTGCGAATAGGCTCGTTTATCCTGAATAAAGTAGTGTATAGCTAAATGGGGAGGCAGGATACAGTCACCTTTCTACTATGCTGTGACTAATTGTACTGCTGATTTCCACTGTTTTGTTAAAAAGGGGATTTCCATTAACCTGCCTTTCTTTGCAAGCCCATGCAGGGGTTGTAGAGAAGTATGATATTTTGGTATTTCTTACTGTTTTTTCTCTTCAACTCTTCTGGCTTTTGCAGATATGAGAGTAGGTACTCATATGCATCACCTCCAGTGAATGACTTTGCAAGTAGCAAAGTCAATTTGGTTCTTTTGAAGTCAGATTATACAGTGAGGTCTTAGACCTACTGTCAGGCAAACTCCTCTTGAAAGCAGTAGCAGATTTACTTATAGGCTTAGAAAAACTCAAGACTAGAACCTGACCTGGAAAGGGTGACTGGAAGTCAAAAAGGAATACAGTCTTCCCGACTCATTAGTTTAGTTTTTTGCATAATGATATTAGCAAGGGTGACAAGGGTTGTTGGTGATTCTGTGAGGTTAGTATCTTTTATCTGTCAACCATAAACTCATTCTTCACAGGCCACGGGACAGTATCTGCCAAACTATATATTTCCTAATAGGGAGATTTTAATCTACAGCAAGTGAAATGTTTCAACTTTGCTGCTCAGTGATTGATAGCCCGAGATTCCTTGTATGTATGATTATCTCTGTGTTTTTGTGTCAAGGACTGATATCTCCTGTAGGAGTGTAACAGTTTATGCAGTTTACATTAAATGGACTGAAATACTAACTGTCATCTAGACCACCAGAGCACATGAGGCATAGCAGCAAGACAAGATTTGTAGGATGTCTAAAATCCCTTTCAAACTGACAGTATAAGAATAAACAGCTCTCGCTCCCCACCCTTAAAGGATGTTGCAGTTCAGTTTTAAAATGCAGGAGGCTGAAGGGTTCACCACATGGAGGTATGATTGATACAAGCGTTAGGATATTTCTGGAAGTCTGAACTGAATAAAGACTTTGGGAAAATTATATTCAGTGTCTTCAGTCTCAAGGGGTAGAATTGAGAACATAAATTGTTTTTGGGTTTCTGAAAATATGAATTTTACATTTCTTCTGCTGTCACTAATCATAACAGAATCTTCATTTCTCTTTCTTACAAAGACACAATGATACTGTTGTTTGTCATCCTTATTAATTTAAAGCTGGCTAACTTAGCATTTTCCTTTTTATCCCTATTAACATCATCTTCCCATAAGAAGAGATGCACCTCTGCAAATGTACCCCTTTATATGGTAAACGCCTAACAGCACAATTGGCATCTGATGCTACTATCTTGGTTCCCTATCCAGTTTTGTAGCTGTGAACTTTTTGTAAGATTCTGTATATACCAAGCCCAGAGGATAAGGATATTTAGCGTCTATGTTGTTGTGCTGGAGCCCTCATCTAAATTTTATTGTAGGTGAAAGCTAAATAGAACTCTCTGAAACAGTTCTTCAGTGTGTTCTCTGAGTTATACCTGTATTTATTTGCATGTATAATGTAATATTTGCAAAAGATATACAAGATGACTTATCGTCATTCTTCCAGTTGGCTGTCGCAGATCCATTGGTAGCTTACTGTTTCATGTTGGGTTTAAAGTCCCTGGTATTCTGTTTCAAAATTATGAAAGAAATACTGAATTTCACAGTGCTCTTGTAAGACCTCTCATTAGACCTATTATTCATCATTATGTAGGAACATAAAAGAAAACAATAAATCTTCACATTCCATGGTTGCATTTCCATAGCAGTATGTGGGGAGCTTCACATCAGAGAGGATTTTAATGAGAAATAAATTAGAATCTTGTCATTCTTATAGTATTATTTAACAACAAAGTAATTTAAACAGTCTTTTATAACTAGCTCACTTCAAGATGTTTCAGGAGCCTGGACTCTGAAATCTACAATGCAAGATGCATAAGCTGCATGGTGAGCTGTGTTTCTGTCCATGATCTAGCAGTTGTTATCTGTACTGCCTCTTAAAGATAAAGCACAGAAGTCTTGCTATTAGGTATATGAAATTTCCTTCAGAACAGACCTGAGCAGTTGATTTGTTACATTTTATTCGGCAAAGGCATGTTTAGGATTTATCTGAATGCCATAGTATCACAGTACTATTTGTTTTGGACATGTCACGTATTTTTCAGTGGTCCCTAAAACATATCCCCACATGGGTTCTTGAGAAGCTTCTACATCCTTGCATCTGGCCACTAGTCAGTTGAAACCCTATGTTGCTCTCATATACTGCACCTATTTAGAAGGTGTTTAGTGCCCAAATATTCCCAAATGTTAGAGGACACTCTGTTGTTTGAATCTTTGAGCTTTTAAGAAGATGGTACACCTCTGCCCCCTCCATGCCCCAGTACAGTACAGTGACTTAAAGACATTGCCCAGTTCCTTCATGACAACTGGGTTGCAGCAATACTGTTACCTGAGCAGTGCTAGTCACTTTGATTTAAGTGGAGCTCAATTCAGGTGAGAATTGCATGAAGGAAAAAAGAAATCTCTTCTTTTTGCCAAAATAAAGCAGTTGGGTTTGCTGACTGCAGGAGAGGACCGAAGGGAAGAGGACTTTCATCATGTTTAATGTTTGTTACGAAAGCCCTGGTCACTTTTTTGTATGTTGGTTAGTACAAAATGTACATCAGTAGGTAGTCGCTGCTGTTTTTCCCTCCAGTTACAGCAGTATTGAAATGTATGTTAAAACACTTGTCCTTGAAATCTTGTGTAGAAAAGGATTTGATGAGTTATTTTGGGATGTGTGCCCACATTAATCTCCATTAGAGAGCGCACAGGAAGCCAGTGGTCTGCAGTGCAGCACTGCATTGAATCACAGTGGTATCGTTGCTGGACTACTAAGACCTTCTTTCCTTGCTGCTGGAATGCATGGGGGAGAGATACTCGTTTGGCTGTGGCCTGGCATATCCATTTAGAAATGTATTTTTTTTGTAAGTAGATGGGCTAAGAAAGTGACACTGAATTGCCTTGCTTTTACCTGTACTAACAAATAGGTTTGGGGTTCGTTTTTTGTTGGGTTTTTTTTTTGTTTTGTTTTTTTTTGTTTTTTTTTTTTTTTTAATTATTGTTCTGTGTCAAAGTCCCATTCAAGTCTTGAGGGAATGCCAGCCTTTCTTTAGAATGCTTAACCCAAACCAGAGAACTACATAACAGGCAGAGAAATCTCTGCAAGTTCCCTGGGAATGATTTTTATCTCATTTATAGTTCTGTATGCAGAGAATAATACTACAGAAGCCCTTGGAGTCACTGTAGCCGAAGTTTGGAATTGAGCCCCAAGGATCTTAATGGTAATTTTAATGGATGCCTCTGTTATATTTATAGATACATGTTCCAGTTAGTATCTGTTCCGCTGCATAGGGTTTTACTTTAGAAAATTAAGCATCTCTGACAATAGTGGATATGAATAGCTACCCAGAAGAGAAATAGTCAATCTTGACAAGATTGTGTTCCCTCTGGTAACCTGGGTGATCTATAGTGATCTCTTCCAAAGACTAAGAAGGCTTCCATTGGAGGTTGGCTAACAAGTTTGAAAAGTGGTTTGGTTTGACTTTTGGAGTGTCCCTGTACAGATACAGCTTTATCATTTCTCTGCTCTGGAACAATGTATGAATATTCCCAGAAAGCATTGTTATTTGGAGGTCTTACTTATGCAGGGAGATGTTTCCTCCACTGATACTCCAAAGAAAATATTTCGTTTCTGAATAAGCAAGCAAAGATTTCAAGTCCCCATTGCATACTCTCCTCCCTGTTATGTTCTAACACTGGTACCCCAAGCACCTCAGAAATCTTGCAAGCAGAACAGAAGGAACTTTGTGAAAGCTAATACTTTGAGATTGCACGTGTTCAGGTAGTACCTTGACAGGGACACCAATTTTTTTTTTTTTTTTTTTTTTTTTTGGTGAGGACAGTGGTAGATTTAAGCATTCATCTGCTATTTAATTTCTTCCTTAGAAAATCCGAGCTATGAAGTTCAGGATTTTTATATCGTTAGAAATGTTTCTGTGTGTTCACAGAGCATTGCTGGCTCTTTATACTGTCCTGTTAGTGTGAATCAGCCCTAACTTAGAGAACAGGCAGTTTCACATCAGGTTTTCTATTTGTGTTGGAGCCAGGCAGAGTTAGCTATGGTAGGCTAATGATACACACATCTATTTACCAGTAAATGATATACTTATTTCGAAGGGTACCTTGTCACCAGGAACACTTGATCTTCACCTTTGTGTGCTGTTGAAGGTTGCCTGATACTCAGGCCAAAAAATTTATTCTCTGAAGCACAGCCTCCTATATTTTGTTCCTTTTTTTTTCTACGTGGAGGATATTGATGCTTGGGCATGTATTTACAATGTTTACTGAACAGCGTGAAAGTTAATTCTCATGGTAAGTGGTTTAAAAAAAAAAAGAAAAAAAGACTTGTGTTCTGCCAGATAGACGTTCTCGTTAAACAGATGGCTGAAAAACAATGTTTCCTCTTTGCAAAAGGAAGGTATCTTCTAACTGCACAATAATTATGTAAGATATGTGATTTTTACTTGATGAGAGGGGTGTCTCCCAGCTGCGTTACTAAGAAATAGCTGATTATACTGCTGAAATATGTTGTGTGTAACTTTCCTTCTACATGTGCCTTCAATTAGCTTTGCTAAAATACTTGTTTTCTATGACCTTTTCAAATAGGATGTGTTATAACTCCTTGAGTGAGGCTGGTGGGTCCTTGGTTTTCATGCAAAAGACGGTAGGTCCTCAGAACCATCATCCACTTCTTGATGTAAACTCCAATTAAGCACTGTTGCAGGCCTATTTTGAAGAAACTTAGACTAACATAGATTGAATTTAGAAGCTTTTCTTTGATTTCAGAGACACCTTGTGTTCTGAAAACAGCTTTCATTCAGCAAGTCAGGAAAGGAACATAAAAAAAGCTCATTTTGTTTTGGACATATTTACAGGTAAAGAAATTAGTATGGCTAAAAGAGGCTCTAAGAAATTTTCTAGTATTCCTAGTTGCTCTGAAATACAGCTATACGCTTTGCAATATCAGTATTGTTAAGACTTTTGCTAAATAAATAGACTTGGAGCTGACATTTCATACATACTACTTCCCTCAATTAAATATTTCTAGCCAGGGCATTCTAACTATCAGTCACAGCACACAGTTTTACCTGAGTCTCCACAACATGGAGGGGGTCTTGAAGCAGTATATGAACTGAATCTAAAACACCACTCTAGCTACTTAGGCTTGGTAGAAAAGTATCTAGAACAGTAACTTGCTGAAAATAAATTTGTGCTCTTCCTGCTCACTTTGCAGGCAAGACTGTAGTTGTTTAGTCATAGCGGAGTTCATGCAAGTCTGTTTCTCTTGCTTGTCATAACAATGATTCACCTATATTTTGACTCAGTGCTTATAGAGATGACAGGTATTTCCACCTGTCTTTTTAGGCTGTTAACCATTCCCTTTTCCATATCTTTCAATATCAATAATCAGATTAATGTTGATCAGGATTGTGGAAAGGTTAAAAGATTGTTTTATGAAAAAGGTCTTTAACATGTAATCTCCCCCTCCCTCTTACACGTGCAGTCCCTTCTACATCCTTGGTTTGGAATACGGAGGTTGTACCAAAAAAGTTCCTTAAAAGGTGAGCAAAATTTATTAAAATATATGGAATGTGTCTTGTTAGGAGAGGTGATGGTTTCTAATATGTAGAGCTGTGATAAGTAGCACCTGCAATAGTTTTCAAATGCTGGAACTTCTTCCAGTTCTCTGGACTGATTAAGTGTGGAACAGGCTGCTCTTAATGGTTGTGTGTGCAATGCTTATTAGTGGATCTGTGAGCCAAGGGAATTTGCAGCCACATTTACATGACACAAGTCAAATGTACTAGTTGAAGTAAGTTGAGTAAGTACTTTCAGATGGGAACAGAATTGCTCAGGTCCTTACACATACTCGTCTTATTTAAGGTCTCTCCAGTTTGTTCTGCACTAGTGATACAGAACAGCTATGGCAAGAGTTGGAATTCTTAAATCGGTGAATGGTGACAAGCTGGTATCAAGATTCTTATAGTAGCATCCTTACAGAAAGAAGGGAAGGTAAAAAAACCCAAGCACCATGTGGCTTGGCTACCTTAGCTTTGTTAATTGTGTGCTGGGCTTCTTTTTATATACCGACAGATACATGAGTGCATATTTTGTATGCGTCCCCTAAGCAGTAATACCAATCAACTTGTATAAAATAGAATACTAAATACATGCTGCAACCAGTTGGTCTATCCTCTGTTTATTGGAGGTGCTTTCTAGTTTCCTTTTATTCTGCCTGCAAAGGCTTTTGAGGAGTTGAGGGATCTTTTCAGTAAAATATAGTATCTGGCTTTACTACTTCATAGAAGATTGTGGAAAATGTTAGCTTGACTTCAGACTGTCCTTAGAAAATAACACAATAAAGTCAGGGAAAGGTCCATGACCTGATGAAGCTCTATAGGCCCCTAATTTGGAGCTTAATAATGTTTTCTATATTGTCTGTTGTAGAAAATAACATAGATTCAAGAACTGAAAGATGCACTTTGAGTTATGATTTCTTGACAAAACATCGTTCAGTTAGAAATGAAGTTGTCCATCTACAGTGTCCTCATAAGAAATCATTCTTCTGAAAATTGTAGTTACTAAGCACAGTTTTAAAAATAATGCTGGGGATTTGGCTAAAATTGCACAGCCTGTCAATTTGAAATCTTGAAATGAACTTGAGATAGGTTTGCAATAGTTTCCACACAGCTATATCCCAAGAATCTCTCTGTCGATTTGGAGAGTATATGATCTCATTTTTGTGATTCATTTTACCTTTTACATAATTGTCTTATGCCTGGAAACCACACAGGAGAACTTCAAATGCAGTAAGTGTTTGTGAGAATTAGCTAATGCTTTCAAAAGGTGAAAGAGGGGGCAAAATCAGACTAAAAATGGCAATTTTGGTGCAGCCTGAATCTTGAGAAAGAGTCATCTTTCTGGGTTATTATTTCAAAGAAGTAAAAAAGAACAATTAATTCAATTTTTCTGACACTCAATATGATTTTGTGTTTTCTGGTTGTTTTTTTTTTTTTTTTTTTTTTTAAAGTTGGATAAATCTGATTTCCACATAAACTACCTTTTCAGGATTTGAGAATTATAAATCATATCAGAATTACTAATCAACTTAGCACTGCTACTCCAGCACACTCCCTTTGCAATTGATCTCAATTAACTAACCATATGTCATAATTCATGCCACAACAGTATACTTTATTTGATTATCAAACCTATTGTTATGGTGTTATATCCATATTTAAGCTTATTATTGAGTTTAAGGGGTCTTTAGTGAATTTTAGATCAGGTTCATTATTATCATATTTTCACTTTTATGATGTTTTTATTACTAGTGCGCATTCAGCAAATACATAACCAGTGTTGTGAAAAAAGATTAAGAAAAATGAAATCTAGAGGAAAAATTAAAGAAACAAATCCTACTAGTCATATATAATATGACTGCAGCTCACAAGCTATAAACAATCCCTTTCTTGCTTCCCCCCTTTACTTACAAGATTAATGTCACAAACCCTGTTAGATCTTTAATTAAATTATATGTACTTCAACAAAGACTGAAGCGGAATTGTTTGAATTGTGGCACCCTCCAGCATAACAATATTTTTACAAGGCAAAATTTGCATCTGGCGAATGGATATTTTGGGAAATCGTGTGTATGGTCACTGTTGGATTTCACCAACTTTGAGTTTGTCCCCTAGATTTTTCAGAGGACAATTAAATGTTATAGAATTGGATGCCAAATAATCGGGTTACACATTTTTCCACTGAATTCTAAAGAAACGAGCTGAAACTGTTCTTTGAGAAGCAGTATGTCCACTGAATTAAGAAGCAGCTATCGAAATGGGACCAAAATTTCAGACTACTCCAGGATGGCCCTCAACCTCACAGTTATTGTTTTATTTAGGGTCTTTGGTGCTTCTATGTAGAAGCACAACTTTCTAGAAATGTAGGCACCTTGACCTAGATGAGTCTGTAAGGCAGTGGGTAAGGTGCGGCCCTGGGGCAGCAGGGAGTGCTTCTCCTCTTCGTGCAGAGTTGAGTCACGGCTGCCTATCACAGGGGCGTGAGTCACCAAGCTGTTATGCAAAAGCAGATGATTCCGGAGGCTATGTTTAAAAGACAATAGTAGTTGCACCTGTGAATGTAAGAGGCTTGATCCTGACTCTGTGTATGTTGTTGTTTGTGGGGTATACTTACTGGACGGTGTTTTTTTTTCCTTTGTGACATTTTAGGCAAAGAAATGAAAACTTCTGGATCTTGATCAAGCTTAGATTGGAGAGAGGCAGTGAGCTTTCTTGGACTGCAGTAGTTCTGGGCACACCCAGAGAACTTTAAAGTTTTCAAAGCATTTAAAGTAAAACAGAGAGGCACCTTCAGGGTTAGGTGGAGTAACTTGCAATTTTTGTTTTAATGAAAATGTTTGCTCCACGTAAGCATCAGAAGTTTTCATCGGATCTGATGCTAGATTTCTCTGTTATGCAGCTTTCAGAGACAAGTGTATGTTTTATTGTAGTTAATGAATATTTGAAGAGGTTAAAACTGGTGGTAGGTGTCAACAGCTGCAGTCCAAGCTGCTGGATGTATCCACAAATTATGTAGCTAGATAAAGCTGGTGCACGGTGAGGTGCTTTATCAAAGTCTTGTGAATTTAGTGAATTTTGGATGCAATCCAAAGGACTTGCATTGAACATTGTTTAATAGGTGTGAACAACTAAACTAATAGATACACTATGCTTTACCAGTGTGCAAGGCAACAGATTCAAAGGCAGTCTTAAAGGGTATAATATTTTTTTCTTTAAGTATTTCTAAATATTATTTATTTATGATTTTTTCCCTAAATAATGCAAGAAATGAGCTTTGCACATCAGTTGAAACATGACTTCACAATGATGCTCAAGTTTCATAGCTACTTCAAGTTGCCATTGCCAGTAGCTGGCAAGATACATAATCTAACCAGAAAGATAAATATTGAAGGAAATGTAAGTTGGCTTGCTATATATTTAAGTCAACACGATAAAATAGGCTAAAAGCTCAGAGCAATTCTGAACTTTGTTGAGTTACCATATGTTTCTACATGATATATCTCGCATCCTTGTTGTGAGTTAAAATAGAGGGTCTTGGATTGTTTCAGTAGGTACTGTACATATGCACATGTTAAAAAATTTCTGTTACAGTTAGTACATAGATGCATATGGATATATGTGAGTTGACAGGACTTAAAAGAAGCATAGGCTGATGCTAAAATGACATTGGAATTCATGAAAGTGAAATCCTATCCACTCACAATACACAAAGAGTATGGTCACATGAAAAATTGCATGTGAGTGGTCCCCATTTAAGAGGTTAGGATAACTAATTCATTGACTTTCTGTAAATTTTCAAGCCACTTTGTAGGAAGACATTTCTTTAAGTTAATTAGCCGAGGGGGAAATCTCACTGTTGACTTCCCAGGAGGCTTTCTTCCTCTTAACTTCCTGTACAGCATCCGTGGTGTCTGTCTTGATAATTCTGTGTATTGCATCAGTTAACAATTTGAGAAATCTTATTGTGTCTGTTTCAGCAAATTTCTGGGATTGCCTATGAGCCTACTAGATTATTTTTTTCTGAGTTACTGCTATTATCCATCTCTGCCCCTTTTTGAAATCTCCATTACAAATTAGTATTTTTGTTCTCTGATTTCACTTAGACACCCATCTGAGCCCTGCTGACAAAGGCCAGCAGCGTCTGACTACAGGTGGGCTGCTAGGCTGAGATGATTAAGGAGACTCCACAGGTAATGTTGAGAGTAAGTGTCAGAGTAGATTTCAGTAAATAACAAGACAAAGGATGGTTATTATTAGCTCATAACCGGGTAATATAACCGCTGAGACTGGCAGCAGCAGTTTGAAGGTGTTAGGGTCACTCACCTGCAGTGTAAAAGGGGAGGAGACCTTAACCAGAGACTTTTTATCCAGTCTTATTTTCTGTGACCTGATGCACATTTTATTACATGCAATGAAATACTCTCCCTTTGATTGTCATGCCATGGTTGCTTTGGAGGGGAGGTTTGAATTCTGTTCCATCCTGTGTGGTGGCTTGGTTTGTTTGTTTTTTGGGGGGCATGTGTGTATGTTTTGTTTTTTCCCCGACCCAGTTTCACAGATTTTGTTTTCATCCCACTTGGAGGTGAAATGGGGAAGATTGATGAAATGTGAAATACGTTAATGCAGTGGAATAAGTATTGCTAACTCTGCTGAAGTACAGGAGTGTGGGTTGTTCCAGTTGAGATATTAACATCTATTATGCTGTAAACAGGGTTACTAGAAAGTCTTTTGCTAGATAGGTCTTGTGGGAAGCCCCTTGTGGGAAGGTAATTTGACTTTTACATTTGCAAGACTTATTGCAGTGACTAGCACATAGCACACCTCATCAGGCTTTTGAAAGTTTCCATGCAAAAATTCATGTTATTTAATCCTAGTGTTAACTGTCTAGCCATTTCAGGTATTCATTTTGTCCCGGATCTTCTAGGGGGGAAAATGATTGTCACGTTTGCACATTTTCATATCAAAAACACCACTGCCAGAATGACATTTCTTTCAATAGATTGTAAGCACCTAAGCACTTAAATAATTTTTGAAAACAAGCTCTTAAGTCACTTAGATACTTAGCAGTTTTTACACTGTGTGCTACAAATGCTATTTCAAAACAAATGCATCTATGAGTTGCAGTAAGAAGTGTTTTGAAAAAGGCATTGAAATACTGTTGAAAGTTGAGTTTGTAATGCAACCTGCCATTGACAATGAGGATACAGATGAACTGAAAAAATTGAAAACATATGCATGGACTTTAAGCATTCTTTTTAAGAACAATCTCCAGAAACACTGGAGGTCCCTTCCCTGCTTCTTCACGAAACTAGATCTGTAATAGTATCTTTTCTGCTTTTCAAATAAGGTGCAGTTTACAAAGTGGATTAGGGGAGTGCATATTTCTTTTTCTATGAGTTTGTATCCTGTAACAATGTTCTGCTGAGACTGTGTCCCTCTGTACAAGGATGTTGGATAAAAAGATTATTGTGCAGTGAAAAAAATCTAAAGAGAATACATCTGGAAAAATCAGAATGATAAGAACTTGAAACCATGTTGGTTACAGTCCATGTTACATGCATATCCTCCATTTTCAATAATTGATAGAAAAGACTATTGCCTCAGTATGCCTGGTAATTAAGAGTCAGGTTGCAGGAAGTGAGACATTTGTTTCCTTCACAATTCAAAATGCCTGTTAGTAAATAGTATCCTATGGGATCTGTCTAAATGCTTTGTGCTAGTGCTGTATATGTGGACTTGCCTAACATTTAAAGGAATGTAGCTTTTTCTGAAACTGTGCTAAAAGCTCAAATAGTGTAAAGTGTTGCAGGAGAACTAGATTAAAAATCTGTTTTCAGAAGTGTTGCCCGTGTTTTAAGAAACAATTGTACAACATTAAGCAGTGAAAATGGTGAGTACGTTTGAGAAGGCCTCTTAGATCTACTGAGAACCATGGAACTGCAGAAGGAAAGGATGACGTTTAGCTGAGCCCTAATGCTTTCTTCCTCATGACTAACTCAAACCTGTTACATGCAGAACTTTAGCCATGATACTTTCACAAGTACTCAACTTTGAATGCCTTCCATTTAAAAAACAAACAATAAAAAAAAGAGGAATTTTCTTTTAAAGTTGTTAGAAGTATTTTGTGATTTCCTAAAACAAATTTGTTGTGCTTTTGATTTTTATTGGGGGGGAATATTTGGCTTGTCCAGTTACCTGCAAACAATCCACATTTTCTAGCAGCAGGATCTGTACTTTAACTGCACATTTCTTAAGTCCTTGTAAGTCTTGTCGCTTTCTAGGCAGATTTTAATTATCTGGCTGTCTGACAGAAATTGAGAGCTCTCTATCTAGGAACAGCAATGTTCTCTTGTTTCCGTTCACTCCACTGCATTTCAACCTGTAACCACTTGTAAATGGCAAGATACAGACAGTGGCTGACCAAGTTCTGAAATACATGGATTTAGGTTCAGTCCTAATACTGTTTTATTTCCTTTATCCTCCCTCCTTCCCCCCCCTCGATTTATATTGTATTTCCCCGCTGTAAGGATCTCTTTCCTGCCTGAACATTCCGGTGCAGCATTTTAGGTGTCCCATATATGATTACAAATTTACCAAAATAAGAACTCCCCTGATGTCTGAACGTTTGAGAGTATTTCCAGACAAATGAGAGTGTACCTAGGTAATAACACTCTCAAGGGCTGGTAGGACTTCTCTGCATTTGCGGTAGTCATGATGCAATGATAGTACTTAGAAATAAGGATCAGCTGAATTTGTATTCAGAATGGCGTTTAACCCCAGATTTCCTCCGTGACCGTGGGCAAGGCATTTAACTTCATTGTGGCTGGGTTTGCCATCTGTAGTGGAGAGGGAACAACACTGCTCTTCTCTGTTTTTTTCGGCAGACTGTATGAGCACTCACAACAGAATCATCCTTACATTGCTCACAAAATGAAGAGTGTATTAATAATATTACTATACACTAGAAATTGGTAACCCAGTTTCAGTTCTATGAATTCTATTAACACAAGACTTTAAATAAAGCCGTTTGCTTTGTTGTCATACAAGTGACGTACCAGGAATGTGAGATAAAACGGCAAGTAAGTTTAACATCAAGTTTGCATCCTTGGGAATCAAACCCAGATTTTGCATCCCATAGCCTTTCAGCAAAGCACTTTGGCACTGTTGGAGTCCTGTTGCAAAAAATGAGGTGTGTCCAGTCTATTCGTGTAACATACACTGGGTTTCTGGCTTGAATGGCTGTAAAGTCCCAAGAATTGAGGAAGAGATGACTAATGTCAGGCTGTATCCAGTTTCATAGACATCCTGGAAAATACTGAATAAGCAGTGTTACATGTTTTTATCTTTTCTTTCTGTAGGATTTGTGTGTGATTGCCATTGTGCTGTACCACAGTGAAGAGGTATTTTTCACTTCAAGACACCTTGCATTAAAGGATCATGGTAGACAGTTTAATAGTTTCTTTGAGGTAAGTGATGCAATAAAACATTTAAAATCTTATTTAATATGCTCTTAACACACTGTGGTAAATATCCATTTGGTTGTCTCTTGCTTTGGTGTTAAAAGTGTTTGTATCATAGGAGGGTAAATAAAAGTCTTGTCCAAAGACCAAATAATCAAGTACATGCATACCAGACATAGCATTCTTTGGTGATAGTAAAAAAATAAAGTCCTCAGTGTTTGTTTATGCTTAGAATATCTGTTACTGTGTGCCAATGTGATGGCATATATTATTGGAAAGTTCCTTTTTTTTTTTTTTTTTGATGAGGCTGTACAACTACAGTCACTGGGCTTAAATTACTGATTTACCTGTTGTCCTGGTTTCAGCTGGGATAGAGTTAACTTTCATCTTGGTAGCCGGTATGGGGGCTGTGTTTTGGGTTTAGGATGAGAACAATGTCGATGATACACTGATGCTTTGGTTCTTGCTAAGTAGTGCTAAGCTGTCTCTAAATAGGTGCTAAGTGGTGCTCACAGTGGTAAAGGACTTTTCAACTGCCCATGCTCTGCCGGGTGCACAAGAAGCTGGGAGGGGGCACAGCCAGGACAGCTGGCCCAGACTGGCCCAAGGGCTATTCCATACCATATGACATCATGCTCAGTATATATAAGCTGGGGGAAGAAGAAGGAAGGAGGGGGACATTGGGCGTGATGGCGTTTGTCTTCCCAAGTAACCATTACGCGTGATGGAGCCCTGCTTTCCTGGGGGTGGCTGAACCCCTGCCTGCCGGTGGGAAGTAGTGAATGAATTCCTTGTTCTGTTTTGTTTGCGTGCACGGTTTTTGCTTTGCCTATTTAACTGTTCTAATTTATTTTACTTCAATTATTAAACTGTTCTTATCTCAACCCAGGAGTTTTCTCCCTTTTACCCTTCTGATTCTCTCCCCCATCCCACTGGTGGGGAGTGAGCGAGCGGCTGTGTGGTGCTTAGTTGCTGGCTGGGGTTAAACCACGACACCTGTTTTAGTACCTGTGCTGCAGTTGATTCAGGGATTTATATTATGCATTCCTGAAACAGTTTTCCAATAGGCAAACATAGGAAAGACCTTTCAAACAGCTTTCCTGACAAAAGAAACACTCAGCTGTTTCTAAGCTGGTCTGTCCAGTTCTGTAGTTGAGCAAGCAGATTCAGAGAAAACAGGCAGCTGTGATGCTACATGAACAAAAGTTGACCTCCTGTGAGGAATGACAGCTGCATGCTGTTTCATTTGTATGGAGATACTGTCAGTAACACCTCTGATCACAAGTATTCCTTCTTGTGAATTTCAGACATCAATCTTTGAATTGCAATTCTGGCACCCTCCTAATATGCCAGGGCAGATTCCACGTCAAAATGGATCTGTCGCATATTATTGACACTACCTGTGTTATCTTTCCTATTGAGCCTTCTCCCTGCATAGCTGCTCCCAAGCTGTCCCAGACTTAGGCTGTTCTGCAGACATTCATTTGAGGGGGAAGTCGGGAATATGAGAGAAGAGCCATACTGCACTCATCAGTACTAATCACTTGGCTAAAATACTTTCACTTCTATCTGGACAATCCACAGTTGACCATGATAGCCCTTCATAAAATCAACTACTAAGAGGCAACAAAACCATGCAAGAAATCTATTTTGGTACCCTCCAGCTTCATTCATGGAAAGCTAATACTCACTGCAATGCCAGAGGAAGAACTCTGAGCGGTGTTCCGAAATGAGGTGTTAAATAGCAAACTTTTTCTTGCTACTTCTACAATAGAGCTAACACCACTTCACTTTGCTCTGCGCCCCACCAGTTAGACAGAAATTAGTATTGCCAGTAAAAGAAAGTGAGCGTGTTTGCTCTTTGCAACTTGGATAGATTGACAATTTAAAGCCTGATTTTGCTTTAAACTAGGTACTTGGCTCCAAATAGTGCCATAACTGTGAGAGCACGGGCTGTACCAGCAAGGTTCTTACACAGAGGCCTGAGTTAAACAGCCATCAATCAGCGGCAATTGGTACCTGACCTGTTCATGTACACTTGAAAAGTTTTGCCTTATTTTGAGGAGCACTTGTTCTTTTTGGCTTTTCTGCACAGTAAGAATACCTGAAACAAACCCATTGAAACTGGAGAAGCCTATTTTTGTAGCCTGGGAGGCCTAACATTAGTCAAGCATGACAAATAAAAAAGCCTAGTCCAGAGATGTTAGCCAAAGCAAGCTACTGAGGGAAACAACATTAAAAAAATTAAATTGCCACACGCTGATTTGAAGCTTGAGGCTTACCTCAGGATAGCTTAAGTATTCCTGGCGGATTTCCTGTGTGTCTGAAATAGTGGGTTGATACCATTGCTTCTGAGAGATCCAATTGCAGATACAGAAGCAAACTTAAAAACTGGCTTCGTTGTCCTTGAGCATGTACGTACAGATGGTGATTACAGTGCAACCTCATTAAAGAATGGTCAGGAAATGCTTGGCATGGACTAATCACACATATACTAAGAGTCTGTGTTATAGAACTAAAAACTTTAATCTGGTAAGTAATTTGCTTTGAAGATTACAGTTCTCACTCAGTTCAGAACTCCCAACCTTGTGCATGATTTCAGAAGCATTTACGCATGGAAATCTGTAGTCCTTTAGACTGATCAGAAAAATCCCGTCCTGTTGAGGATGAAAGCATTCATTTCCTTATGCAAAGTCTGAACAAACTTTCGCATGCTCTGAGGGATTATAGGGAGCAGAAGCCATGAGGGAGAAGGGAGTGAGTAGGAAGATTCTGAAGAGGACGTTAAATATGATTTGCAGAGGATGTAGGTTGGGCCTGTCGGAGACTGCGCTCTGCCTGCTTAGAAGCTTGTCATGTTTTCATTGAGAATACTTACGAGATCACTTGAGCACTTGAAAAAGGGATATGGAGGTCAGCTAAAGACAGACTTGATGCTGTCATTTTGCACTTTGGAGGTCTGAGTTCTGTTTCTATTTCTACCTTTGATTTCAGGTGTGATTGGCAAATCAGTTTCTTCACTCATGCCTTTGGCTTCCATCCACCACTGTGTTATTGGGCCTTGCTCTGCACTGCACGTTTTGACTCTTACTGTGGTTTCTTTATAGTGCTTTACCCTGGCTCTGATTTCAGCCACCTCCTCTGTATTTTGCTTTATCACAAATGATAGCTTTGTGAAATATAATACTTCCTTCTAACAGACTTTTTTAAAGTATTTTAATTGTTTTTGGTTTTGTTTTTTTTTTTCCTACATTGATGTAGCAGTAAGGAAGTAATGACTTTTTCTTGGCTTTGAATGGTTTCTTGCTTTGAGAGAGGGGCATAGACTGTGGTGATGAGGTGATGATAGGCCTTGTGCAATCAATACTTACCTAATGGTACCTTTTGCAGTATGTTAGCAAGTGCAAACACAAAAAAAATAAAGAAAAACATTCTGCCTAGTAGAAGAATATTTGTATTGGTGGTAATGAAATGCTTAGTATGAGAAAAACTCTTTCTGTTTAGGAGGTCCGTCTCTGAGAATACCTGAAACAATGAGAAATATTTAAAGGGTTTCTGTGTAGGGAGCAAAAGAAGGAGCTGTGAGTAGGCAGCACAGCTGGATTTTGTCTGGTCCATTAGTTTGCAGATGGATTTTGTGTCCAGATCCATCAGGTTTTACTTCTGCATTGAAATTCAGCAAATCATTAGCAGCTTTCCCCTTTATAGAGGTTCCGAAGCATACTCTTTGTAACCTGAAAAGTCAAACTCCTGGTAGAAATAAAGATCTCTTGATCCTACTTCTCATACCTTTCTGTGTTTTCTGATGAAGGAGCTTGCTAGAAGGGGGCAAACCAGTTCCCAGTGCAAATTATAGCAAACAAAAGACTGAGCTAACTGAGCCTAACTTGTAATGGGCTCCTAGGAGTCATTACAGTGGTGAGGCTTGACAGAACAAAGTTTGTTTGGGCTTGGTTCCCATTATGACTCCTTTCAGATTGAAGATGTGGGGACTGGGGTGATGCTTGGCTGCTTATCCTGAGTCTCTGGTGAGCTGTGTCCACTACTTTCCATCTTCTGTGCCCATTAGGTTATTCAATTTCTACAAGTGTTAGGCAGCTGGGGAAGAACCTATTTTCTGCAAAATCATGGTGATTCTTTGCATGTTTCCTGTGTGCTGGAGGTGGAGTGTTCATCTGTAAAATGAGGAGCCAGAGCTAGAAGCAGGCTTAGTCCACAGATGGTGAATTTTTACTTAGCACTTTAGAAAACTTGCAAAGTATATGTCAGTTTGACACCAAATGCTGAGGTGTTAAAATATGCACTGCCAAAAATATTTTAATTTAAACATAAATTTATGTGAAATACTATCACTGAATTCTACCTAGTGCACCTTTGCTTTATAGAGAGACAAATATATGTATGTACCTGGTACTGCCTGCTGTGAAGAGAATGTCATAAGAATGTTTCCTACAGTGTCATGAGTCTGCTGTGGTTAGTAATGGTATTCAAGTGTCTAAATAAGGTTCTTGCAGTATGAAGCCCTGTAATAGATTGTAGATGTGTGGTTTGTATTAGTGGTAATTATATCTTCTGTTTCACTATTTGCTTTTTCAGACTTCTCAGTTCCCTAGCAGTGCTGGGATTTCAGTTTGTCATCCCACAGCCTTCAATTGAACACAGAAAGGTAAGCATTAGGAATAGTCAGATTTTCTATACTTGAAGGTAAACGTAGAAAACATTAGAGTAAGATGCGTAAAGCAATGCAATCTACATAAAGTTCTGGGAATAATGTGGCTTTTGTTTTGTGTGTGTGGTTTTTTTTGGTTGGTTGGTTGGTTGTTTTTTTAATATAAACATATACTTGGTTAAAAGAGGCTTATCACGGTTAATTAGCTGAGTAATTGTATGGAGTGTTGTAGGTCACAAATAGGTCCATGTCAGCTTACTTGAACTTTGGAGCATTTTCATCATGTAAGCAAAGGGGAAGAAGAATTCATGTCAGTGAGAGCAGCGCTCAAACATGGATTAGCAGAAGCATCGAGTTGCTCATAGGTAGCTCTTTCTCTTACAGAGATGGAGATGTCTGAAACAGAAGTTGGACCCAAACCACACTCTGCTGCTAGATTTAAATTGGTAGAGATCAGAGCTGGACACTGCTGAACTTCCCTGTTGTGCTCTTGTCAATGGTTCACCCATCATAGACATTGACATGTCTAACAAGGCTTGCAGCCTGCACACTTCCCATCCTGCTCAGCATTAGTGAGATCTCGGCTGGAATGCTTAGGTTAGGTTTTTGCACTGCTTTGCAGGAAAGTAGTGGACAATTTAGAGAGAAACAGAGGGCAGCAGTGATTATCCTCAAGAGGTCTTAAAATCTTACCTCTGAGGGAAGTTTGGATGAATTCAGGTTGTTTAGTCTAAAGATTAGGAGACTGGTGGGGGAGGCAGATATAATCTCCAGATACTTACAAGTGCTAAAGAGAAGGCTATTCTTTCTGTCTGTGGTGGAGTAGATGAGAAGAAATGGATTTAAACTGGGGCAAGGGAAACTTAGGTTTGAGGTTAGAAAAAAACTTCTCACAGTAAGGATATAGGGAAGAATAGATCATATTGACTGGATAATGTTTAGAAGTTCCATGATGGAGGTCTCTTGTGAATGTGTTGGACAAATGTTGGTCAGGAATGATGTGTAGGTATTGCTGATTCTACCAGAGACATGAGGGGAGACCCCTTGAATATTCTTCTGTCTCCTTATGGGCTGTGACCTTATATCAATGTTGTTCTCATCTCTTAATTGGTATTCAAACACAAACAATTCATTATTAAATGCATCAAATAACCTATTTTTAAAAAGTTTGCTTTTTACTATAGATTTTTCACTAATAATGCAAGATGCATATTTATTTTTAAACTGTACTTTTTAAAGGAGATAAAAGGCAAGTTTGGGGGGTTTCCTTTTTTATGTGCATATGCCACTGTCTTTAGGGTAAAAGAGTATTTGGACAGTAGCTCCATAGGTATGGACTAGAAACCTGAAGTCGCCTGATAGTCATAGTTCCTGAAGAACAGAGCTGTCATGTTCAGCTCCTTGTTCAGCCTAATTGTAAGACAAGTTAAATGAGGTCAGTAACGATGCAGTCTGCAACTGGCAGTCTGCAGCATTTCTCAAGCTGCCCGAGTGCTGTATTCTAAATCTGAGTACAACATAGTATTTTTCCCTATTTTAGATCTCTTCTATTTTGTTGTGCAGTTGAGATGGTCATGCTGCTGCTCTGTTTCCAGTATTCTGTCTAATTAGACATTCTTTTGTAACACTGACAGTGGAGAGATGCTGCAATTCATCTTCCAAATGGCCTTAGGGGAAAAAAAAAATCTACTAACTAAAATAGAGTAAGTCAGAGAAACAATTGCTTCATTCTGTGAAGCTCCGGAATTAATTCTGATAAAATCAGATTCTTTGTTTTCAGTTGAATGAGAAAAGCCACGGGTCTGGAGTGTCTTCTGTACTAGTTAAAAGGACTGAAGGCATGGCACTAAGGGGCATGGTAGCCACCTTGGAGCTGTTCTTTTTACTGAAAACAAGAGAGGCAGAAGTTTCCTAGTGACGATTTCATATGGGCTCCAAGGCTGTCTGTCATTCTCAGCTCTTACACTACAGGAGAGGATTCTATTCATGCCAAACTGTCCTTAGACTGGAAGTCTGTATTTATTAAACTTTTCGGAAACCTTCTGACCCACCTATCGGCTCCAGACAAGAAGGGCTGTTAGTAGCTCTGAAGGCCAAGTCAGACATGTTTCTAACTGTGAGTTCTCAGCTTTGTAGCTCTGGAAGGTGTACCCATTCTTTTTATGCAGTAACCTAGACGTGTGTTTGCTGGCATCCCTAGCCAGCATCTCCTGTTTATTTCTGCATGGATTTCTCTGCTGTTTGGCAGAGTTCCTTCTATGTGAGAGGAGGTCAGGTTTGTGGTAAGAAAGGGAGAGAAGGAGGGAAGGATTTGAACAGTGTCATTTTAACAATGTAGTGAATAACAAAAGTGGTGTTTGGTAGCTTTCCTATACACACTCAGAGGGTACAGTATGTGGAAACTGAGTAACTAGAGCTGAATTCTAATAAAACATTAGCTTATACCCCAGTCCTTATTGTGTGTTTATTTTGCAGCTTAAAGTTAAGCATGTGTGCACGATGCTTGAACATGCAGTGTTGGAGAGCGTTTGGATTCTGTCTTGTGCACCCTGCATGTAGTTATTTTTTGCTCTGAAGGCTATGGACAGGGAAATAAAATCAGGGAATTTAACTTGGGTATTTGGCTGAGTAGTTCATTAAAATATTTCCAAATAGTCTAGATTTTTTTCTTGCACTAAAACTTTTGGGGAAAATGAAATAAAACCCCGGACAATCTCCAAAACAGCTGATGGAAATCCAGTTGTAACTGCCTCTGGATACTCACAGTTCAGCTGAGATGTTGGTTTTTTTAGGACTTGAACACTTAAAAACATCAGGAAATACTATTTTCTGATTGTTTTTAAAATCTTGCTAGATTTTAATCTTTTCTTTCTTCTTTTTTTTTGAATTCATGTTTAATGTCATACTAGTTTCAGAGAGGCTGACATAATGTAGATTTTTGAACAAAAATCTGTTTGTGGTTTCCTAACTCTTAAGTTTTTATTTGGCCTCAGTATATTAAAGCTGCTTAAAGTACCATTTAGCTACTCTTGCCTTAGTGGCATATGTTTAGGACTTTAACATGAAGAAAGCAGTTTATCTTTTCAAGCAACAATTAAAAAAAATTTTTTTTTTAAGGGAAGTTTCATCAACAAGATCTGGAAAAGCAGAGCTCAACAGGTTGCTTTCCTCAGACGCACACACAAAAATCTATTTCTGGCATGACAGCCTGGGGGCTGTTAGCTAGAAAAATGAGCCAAATCACTTCCATAGCAGGGAAGCGCAGATAGTGGAATTAAGACTTGGGGGGAATGACAGGACCAAGTGGGAAAGTTGTGGGTTGTTTTTTTTTTTTTTTCTCTCAATTGCAGTTTATTCTGTAACTCTTCTGCTTTCAGGACTAAATGCAATACTATTCCATTTCAGTTCCCCTTATTTTGTTACTCTGGGGAAACTTAAGCTTTGCTATTAAAGTAAAAATATTTTGAACACTAGCTAGTAAGAAGATACTTCTTTTGGGGAACACATTTGACTGGGCAATGTTTTCTGCTTTTAGGTTTTATAATTTTGGAATTAAAGTCTTGGAAGCTTGTCTGTCATACAAAGTCAGAATTGACCAATACAGAATTTCTAGTTTCAGAAATACATGGCTACCTGATTTTTATATAGAAGTAGCTTTTATGCTTATTTACTTTGAAGAATGCTGTCTCTTCTGTCAGAAGTGCACAAAACCTGAAAGCAAAGAGCATCTTTACATCTTCCTACATCTGAGCATATGGTACTGCTCTGTTTGTTAATCGTATCTGTAAATAGCACAGGTTGGACGGTAATACAAATACATTAAACATGGTATGTTCATTAGATAGAAATAAAAATTCCTATGCAAAAGACTTTCATGGTTTCTTGCTGAAGACAGGGGTTGTAGTGTTGGTCGGTAGCTTCTTGGAGGTTGTTTTTTTTTCATGATCTAACTTACTTATTCCTCATTCATAGTATATAATTTTTAAATATCAAGTGTACTCCTCCATAAGGCCAAAATACTCATCAATATTAGCAAAAAAAGAGGAAATGTTACGTGAAACCAAAGAATTGCCACTTGCCTTTAAAAATCAACCAAGCTGTCTGAAACTGGTTAAACTGAAATGTTTCTTAGTATTTGAACAATTACTTTCCCGTGTCCGTCAGTACTGGACATATGAACAGCCCTCCTGCTGCTCATCAGGCAGTCAAGCTCTCTGTTCTCCCTCCCTGTGCTTATTTTATTGAATAAATATTGTTTAACCTTATCTGATAAGTGTCATACTGTGATGAACAGAAGATTAAACTATGAAACATAACAGTCCTTCTCCCAGACAACCACTGAAGTCTGTATTCCCAGTTTTTCAGAAGTCATTCCTGGGTGGATTTTTAAGTAATCGTATGTTGCTGTGTTAAGAAAGTAAGCTGTAGTTATATTTATGGCTTGTTTATTTTAGTAAAATTGGTAACGTACATAGTAGTGAAGTTTGTTCAAATAAAATTTCTGATGTAAATATTGCTTTGTTTTAACATCTTGCTTCTGTTATAGCATTAAATAATAGCATTGAAGCAATGGAGTTGCTTTGAATTTATGCGTATCTTTTTGTCACTCAGTTGTAGATTAGTATTGACTTCAATGGAGGTACAGTATCTTAAACTAATTTTCAATGTATGGAAGAAGTGTCAGGATTTATTTTTACAAGCATTTCATTGGAGCGCTACAGTATTGTTCAAGAATTTTGAGCCTGTTTGAGCTTAGTGTTGTTAGTTTATGCTGGCTCTAAATTAAAGAAACAAACTGGGTGTTATCTCTTGTTGTCAGACACACAATCTCTCTCTGAAAAGCAACTATGTATCAAGTGAATGTGACTATACTCCCCACAAAATTTGGAGGTGAATGTGCTTTAAGATGTGTGGTGTTTGGGTTTTTTGTGTGGGTCCCGTCCCCCCCCCCCCCCTTGTGCTGGATTTGAATATGCTTGTTGAAGGGTCATCACTGCTAAGTCAGGACAAAGAAGGAGCAGGAGCAGAAGCTGATGGAAAAGAGAGGAATGGGGGAAGGGAAAGGTGGCCAAGGTCCCTCATTTGGTCTGGTGAGCTGTCAGAGCAGTTCAGTTACTTGTGGAAATGTAGCCTGAGTAGCAATGCAATGTATTCAAATAGCAGTTCTGTTCATAAAAGGGAATTTCTACAATTACCATTTACTTCAGAGCAGCTTTCCTATCTGTAGGATACTGGTTTTTGGAGAGGGTGAGTTTTTCTGGTTTGGTTGGAGGTGTGGGGGTGCGGCTCGGTATTCTTCTGTTCTTTTCAGTAGACACAGAAGTTTCCCTTACCTCTAGGAGGAGTAATTTCTGAGTTACGTCTGTTTTCGTTTTTCCCCTTAAATCCACCACATAATAGCACTGCGTTGAATACACGAAATTGAATTAGGAGCTTATCGGAAGTTCTTTTAAACAAATTAATCTGTCACTGTGGATTGACAGTGAGGATGTATGCACTTTCCCTTTGCTTCAGGACAAGATGATTAAAAATACTGCATCTCCCCTGCTTGCCCATGCCCTTATCTAGAGTTTTTAAGTTGCTTAACATCTACATTTGTTCGCTGTAGGATAGACCTTTTTCTGGGCAGTCATATACTTCCCTGAAGTTTGTCCTAGGAACGGAACATTTATATGTGACAAGTAAAATGAAATGCTAAGACTTAAAGGAATTCTGGCATATTCGTAGATTAATTGGACTACCTACTTTGAGGGGCAAAAGCAAGGAGACTAGTTTTGGTCTTGCTCTCCTCTGTCTTTGAAAAAATCACGAAGTAGGCCACTGATTTCTTTTCATCTTTCTGTCTTTCCATTTTTGCTTTCCCTGGCAATCTTGCTTGCTTGCTCCAGTACATTGCACTACTGCAAAGGGCTTAAGATACTAGGAATGATTCCTTCTACTGGGCTGTAGACAGAGGATGATGGAGATGTAAATTGGGAAGGTAGAGGGAGACTGTAACAGAGAGGATGATAACTTTAAGAGTACTATTTCAAGTCATAAGAATTTGGTTACTAAATCTGACCGTGATATCATTTTTAGGATTCGTATAGGAAATTTGCTGTATAAATGTGATCCTGCACCTTCATTTATATTGTCATAATGACATTAAATGCAATGCTTCTTCATTTCCATTGTTCTTTTACTCTGCTGCACCCCATTAAAGTCAGTATTCTGTTAACCGAAAAGGGTACAGCTGCCTCATACAGCTGAACGCACTATAATAGAGTAAAATGTGAAGCATGAAGCAAGTCTACTATATCCTTGAAACACTGGAGGAAATTGGAGTTAGACAAAGTAGTTAATATCTAAGCTTGGCTTTTGGCCAAGACACCAGGGCTAATGCCTAATAGTTCTAAGGAGTACCATGGGATCTCCACCGCAGCTGGTCACCACCTTGCTTTTACATATCCTGAGAAGCAGAAGCATGTAACAGAAGGCTGTGTTCTTCCTTGCAGTCCAAGTAGGGTGAAGCCCTGCCCTAAGGTCAAGTGACTGAAATGTATACCTTGTCAGGACTTGCTGGAACTCAGCTTTTGCTAACAGGCCTACTACAAAGTTACTCTGGTTCTGTCCTGCTGGGCTGCCTGCGCTAAACTGAATTTTACTAGGGCAGCTCAGTCACTACGTACCTGCGTACAGCTGCTGTGTATGTGTTCCTTGCAACAAGTGTTTACAGGTGTCACTTTTTTTTTCTTGTAATGTTTTTCTTGTTTATAAGATAATGGCTGTCCGTTATTGTATTCTCATACACATCGGTTCCATAAAACACTACCAACTGAAATGTAGTCCATTTTCCTCTTGCGGTTTTCCACTGGTCAGTATATCTGCTTGCCTTCAGCACAGTTGCTTGACTTTAACTGTATAGATACACATGCTGTTGCATTTATTGAAACTTTGGTAAAATAGAGCCTTTCTAGCTAATGATGTTGCTATTCTAATTACAGTGATCTTTAGGAAACAGGATCCTGCCAATTTATTCCATGCCAAGACTTTTCCTTTAAAATTAGCCTTTTGGTGCAACAGAATATTTAGAACAACAGCTGAAAGAATTTTCTTGCTATCTCTGCATTGTTACTAATTCCCTGTCCTTGATGTTGTGGATTAAAATGGTTAGGAAATAAAGTTCTTCTTTGTTTGGGGAAAGGAGACAGGATAAGCATACATTATTTTATGCAAGTATACTCTTTGAAAAATCAGGGCCAATGGTTTTGTTATTTTCAATGTGCTTTATCATGGACCTCTGATTTTATTTCTTTCTTTCTTTTTAATTAAAAAATACTGACTTCTTTAAGCTTGGAGCATGAGGGGCTTAAAGCTCCTTCTGTGTTTCTCTGGAAAAAATGGAAGGATCTTTGTTCCATTTGGATTCCAGAGCAGATGAACTTACATGGTCATGGATAATCTTCTGATCTTCCTTCAGAGCAGTATTGCATGCTGGTTCTGTCCCAGGCTTTGGATCAGAGCGATGATAAAGATGAGAAGTTTTTTGAATTCACAGATGACTTCTCCTGTTGGGGAATGTTGCTTTCTATTTTATGACAGCTTGTCCTCTCTGCTTCTGGAGTGATGGGTGGATGACTTGCTGAGAGGTGTTATGTCAATTACTGAATAAATAAAATCCATATTTCCACCACATGTGGATCCCAAAGAATTTTTCTGAGTGTAGAAATATGATAGAATGGCAACAGATTTGTCACAGCTGAAGATGGTTGACCTGGAAAAGGCCTAGGGTAGTACAAGCTGAGTGACTTAGGTCGCAGATGATAGTCAATGGTGAGGAAATAGTTTATTCTAATAAAGAAGCCTGACTTGTGATACCGTGAGGGCCTGATGCTTATCATCTTTATCTTACCGTAAATTGGAAGCAATCCTACTGTAGATAAGGAGTGATTACATAGAACTGGTAGAAGTGAGGTCAGGAGTGAGCCATCTGTTTACTTGAGACTACTTAATGGTCTCACAGAAAAATGGAAGGAAACCTCTGCTTTAAAACACTAGGCTCACAGAGTGCAATGGAGGTGGTCTTGGTGTGAAAAAAATTAGCCAAACTTGGAGGAAGCTTCAAGCTCTGTTGGCACAAAAACTGTTCTGAACTTTTTCAGAGCTGTTTACTTTCTAGACTATTTAAATAATGTTACAGTTTCTTCAGATGTGGTCAAAGTTGGTTGAAGGGGCAGTTAAGCTTTCCAGGCATTGTAACTCCCTTCAGTGATTTGTGAATACAAAGGTCTTCTATTTCCAGGCTTTTTAGCCCTTTAATCTTCACAGGCACAGATGTTCAGACAGAGTTTTTATACAAAGAACGGAAACCCAAATCGTTTAAGCTGGTAATATTTACACTTACCACGTACTGTAAAATTCAAACGGTTTACTACATCTCTGATTAAAGGCTTCCAAAATGCACTGAAGGATTAAAATAGCTGAGCATACTAACCAGGCAGACATGTACACATTGTGTCACAATGTTTTATTTGGCCTCTGTTCCATTTTTCTGCTAGCCTTGAGAGATCTGAGAAGTTGTTATCTGCAAGTTTTAGGGGTTTTTTGGTAGATTGTTTTTTATCAAACCACCAATGTTCCACGTGTTTCTGGTAAGAGGCATAAAAAATATGGTTGTTGCAAATGAACATCAATAAAATGGACTGTAAAGACTTTCTGCTGGGAAATTGTCGTGGCTGTATAGGTATGGCCTTTATTGGAAATCAGCTGAGCTAATACTGGAAGAATATTCCTTTAAGATGCTTAGACTGGTGAAAGAATTAAACCAGTTCCGTAGATGTGTTTACAACACTGGCAGGGAAATACAATAATGTTACACTTGAACAGGTTCTAAATCTAAACTATAATTTCCTCAGCCCATTCAAAATTTGGCATGGTCTGCTCTGAACTGCAGTTCAGTTGTAGTTTCTGTGAGTCTGCCTGCTTTTGTTTTTACACTCTTGAAATTTTAAGAGGGCAAAGACCAGCTCTTACTTTGTGGAATTGATCATTGATGAATTATATAAGAAGATGGTGAATGTTCATGAAGAATACTATGTTCATCTCATCCCAAATATGACATATGCATTTTTAATAACAACAACAATATACTATTATACTGTATATTGCAAAATATAATATGCTATGTTATATTTATAATATATATCATACTATATATTACAAAATATAATATATTTTGAATCCTCAGTCAGGCTGAGCCTGGCTGTGATAAAAGCTGCATGCACGTCTTTTGTGACAGGCTGTGCCCTGGTGAAATCTTCCATCAGTCAGTACTATAAAATAAAGGAGGTGCGACTCTGCGGTAATGGAATAAATAAGAAGAGGTCATGTTTTCCAAGTGCCTTGACACTCCTTTAATAACGATGGTGACAGTTTGGTGTCATAGCATGGGTTATCATGTGTGGCATAATGAGAAGAAGGACTGTGGAAGGGACAATGAAAAAATGCCTAAATCCTGAAGGGTGTTGAGTAATATTAACAGGATTAGGGCTCTTTGCTCTGGGAAGCACAGGACAAATATGATAGTAGTAGTTTAAAATAAAAAATGGCATGCTGGCTTCTGTTAATTCCACTTTGCATCCAGCACGTGAATGTGAGTTTACTGAGTGAATACCAAAAGGTACATTCATGCCTGTTACATCCCTTTCAGATGTATAATTAGGAATATGCTGTAGTTAATTTTTTCATGAATCCATTTAAATTCAGGACATTTAACCAGGAAAAAGGATTACTGGATAACATGTTAGAAATTAAATCTATGGAATATAACATTATTGTATCTAAACTGAAATTGGAAAAAAACAGAAATGTCTCATTTGGTTCAGATATCTTCAGGTTTAAAGGTTGCCATTGTCTTGTATCCCTTTTCAGTTTTGAATTTGGACTGCTATAACATGTTCAGTATCTGCAAAATACTTAGTAACATTGGCTGTGGCTATAGCAGCTTACTTAATTATGTAGCTGCTTAAAAAGGTATATATTGTCTCCAAGCATTATGATCATTATTAGTGTGAAAGTCCATCACTAATTCCCATTTGGAGTACCGTATGCAGCATTGCACACCCATGTCAAAATGTAGGAGTGGAAAAGATGCTGAGAATGAGGACGGTCCAAACTCTGCCCCGTTTTCCTTACAAAAAGAGACTGAACAGATTAGGACAGCTGAATTTCAGAGAGAGATCCCGGAACTGGATTGTATTAGTGATTTCAAATCAAACATCATGGTATGGTGAAGGAGAATACAGAATGATCATTCTTCGTTTATCAATATGAAAAAATTTGGGAGAGACAGTGAAATTGTCAGGCTGTATGTTTAACCAGAGGAAAAAGAAGCACTTTTCCAATGTAAAATGCACAATCTTTTGGAAGCCAAGATTAGAAATATGCTAAAAAAGGGAATAATTGTATTCATGGCAATTAAGTCCAGTTGTGGGTATGAAAAACAATTTGAATATGGCGTTTAGCTGAAGGAGGCCCTTAAATTACTGATGAGCTGGAAGCAGAGGGTCCGTGGATGTCTCTGAACGTGTCCTGGTTCTTATACTGTTGCCTAAACCTTTGCTTCTTCCATACACTCAGAAACATAATACTGGGTTAAATGGGCCTCTGATTTATCCACGTTTTTGCTACTTTCCTGAACAGTTAATTTGTATGTAAGCTATAGTTTAGTAGGATGAAGTATCCTACAGTATTTAAAACCAGTGTTTCTCAGATCAGTACTGCATTGTCAGTCATTGTCTTCACGCAAAACTAGTTACATTTGAAATATTCATGGCTTTCAGTTCAAGCGATATTTCCTCTTCGGGGACGTTCTTGCATAGTATAGTTTCAACAACTGCTGCTGAAATCCCGAGATGTGGATCTTATTTCTAAATTCTGACAGAGGCGGTACTGGAAATTTGCATTGTATTTCAGTAGCTTGTGCACTCCTAGTTTTTGCTGGAATTTTTGATTCTGGATCATAGTGATTGCTGAATTATATGAATTCGAGATAAACTATTTTTCTATTTAAAATGCAATCTATGTCAACCTACTGGTAGCATGTTTAATTCCACGAGATCTAAGGTTGTAATATAGTAAAAGTGAGGAAAGAGACAATTCTTGTCGTAAGTCTAAAGCTACAGGAATGACAACTCTTGCATTAGGCAGTGATTGAATGGAGCATTAGTCTGCCTAAAAGCTACTAAACCTGTTAAAATTCTATAGGGTAACTTTAAATTTCTGAAATCCTTAAAATTTGGAAGTAAGCAAGTAAAGAGTATAAAGTTAGATTTGTTTTTGAGAAAGTAAAAAATAGTGGATGTAATTAAGGAAGCAAGAGATGTATTCTAAAGTATTGTGCTTTCAGTTTTTTTCAATTTATTACCCATGATATACAGAGTTTTTGTAACTCTGTAATCTACATACTCATGCCTGTTGCATTGAAGATAAGTAAAATGTGTGTGTGAAATATTTAAAATCAAAGAAACTTAATTGCGCTGTAGTTCCTTTACAATTCATGGTAATGTTGAATGCTACTTACGGATTTTTAGTTATGCATTTAGGATTAAATACCATGGACTTAAATATTCTCTGTGCATTTATTTAGTTCTGCATGGAATCAGTATTGAAGGTTTTGTATGCAGAACAAAACAAATGCCTAGTTACCATTTAAATCCATGGGAGTTGTACACAGTTCATTTCAGAGAAGATTTTGGTGATATGTTTTTAATTATCTGTCTTAACTTGATTAGTTAACCCAAGGAAGCAAATATGATGCATGTTGCATGGACCTCAGGAAAATGAAGGAAAACAGAGGAATTAGAATTTGTGTTCTTGTCTGCCATGTGCATAAACATCTCCTCCTTCTTTTCTCTGTTGACTTCTGCTGTCTTAATAAGTTTATTAGCTTGCTCTGTTTGGTGTTCAAAAACAGTAGCTTAAATCACAAGTATCATCTTGCAGATCTTTTACAGCAAACAAATTTATAAACAAAACCCAAAGAAACAGGTAGGAAAAAAACCTCCAAGAAAGAGGGAGATTCTTAGTATCTCTTGGGAAAATAAAAAATAAAATTGAAATTACGTTTTTCCATAGACTGCCTGCCCACAGTGATATTTTCGCTAAGATTTTGGGGGATTCTCTTATCTGCTTCACTGTGCCTGAAACAGACTTTGGGCTGGTATTGATGTTTCTCTCTTACATTATTTCTAAATAAATGATCCCAATATTGAGAAGTCCTGAGCTTCTAACAAGTTCTGATTAAATCTGATCATTTGTGACCGCTTAAAATAAGGGTCTTTTTCTGGCTTTTTGTTTTCAGTTCAACCAGGTTCATTTAGGTAAATAAATAGCCTCAGTTCAGTTTGCCACTCACTGTTAGGAGGGTAACAGATTGGGAGATATTTGGTGCATAACAGTCATTATGAAGAAAATTTCTGATTTAAAGAATCTTTGATAGCAACTTGATAGAGTTACTGCAGATGTAGAAATTGTAAGCTGAAAGCTTGTCTTACTTTACATTGTTTACTACGCAGCTGTACCTAGTCAAAGATATTACTTCCACTTACAAACGTTGTCCTGCCAAATAACTGAAAAATGTATGAGAAAGAAAGAAAGAAAGAAAGGGCTAGAATTATGGGGTGAAATTAAGGGGAAAAATAGATTGATTTGTAGAGCAAAATATTTGGTTGTTGATTAACTTGCAGTAGATACAAATCTTCTTGATGGTGCATTTATAGTTAGAAGGATTATTACTAGGTCACCTAGAGAAGGAATCAATCATGAACTACGGGGAAGTAGATTAGATGGGTTAGTTGATCTCTCCCTTTTGCAGGCTATGTGATTCTATTAAAGAAATTAGTTTCATGACTTGACTTGGCAAGGAAAATTCAGTATGCATTTCACTGTTCCCCAGTGCAGGCTCAAACTCTTCCCTTTAGAAATTGTGTTGTTTAATGGGTAGTTTTTAAAGGGAGAGGAGGAGGGACCTGCCATCAGGAATCTCTGAATATGTGGTGTTTCTGAGATGTTCTGGAATACTTCATCTGTCTCCCATAGCTACCTGTAATTTCTTGGCTACATCCTAGGGCTGTGGTAGAATTCATTACTGGCTACAAAGTAACTTGGAAATCACAGGACCGAAGGATGAGAAGTGACCTGTGAGTCCTGCAGTTCAGCTCCTCTGCACTGGGGAGGATCAGTTATACTGTAGTTGTTCCTGGTAGAGCTTCGGGATTGACGTCCATGGTGCCGGGATCTCCTCAGGCAATCTGTTCCTGTGCTTTGTTTGTCGTTCCACTAAGTAGTTTTTCCTACCAGCTAATTTGGATCACCCCTGATTAAATTTAAATCCACTGTTACTTTTGTGTTGGCTATAGACATGGAGAACAATTTGCTGCAAAGAGAAAAGGAACAGCTCTTCGTATTTATTTATGTAAACTGTTTGGAAGACTTATTATTGCCCCCTACGTTTTCCATTCCTTAAGCTAAGCAGCTTCAATTTATTCAGTCTTTCGTAGTAGGTTTCACTGAGTAGATTGTGCCATTAATCACGTCATCTTCTCTAAAGATTCGTCTGTAGTCCCCTTCTTTCTCAAAGTAAGAAAACAGAGACTTTAATTAAAAATGAAAGTGCATAACCTGATTTGCTACTGAAAATTCCTGTCTCAGAAGTTTGTCATAACTAAGTAGTATTGATGAGTTTGTACATCAGTATAAGACATTATATTGTTACTTTTTGGTTACTTTTATTATTATGATCTTACTTAATGAGCTCAATTAAACCTTTTTGTGCTACATCTAGAACTCTTTTACTGTGAAGATTAAGGGGTGTGAAATTACTTTACATCGCATTCAGTCATTTGAAGTATCATTTTATCTGAAGCAATTCTTGCTGCCATGAAGTTTGGCAGCCAGAAAGTTCTCCCTGTAACAGGTTAACACTTGCCACTATTATATCGGTTTCTATTTCTGCATAAAGAAATATTTCTTATGTTAGTGGTGACTTGAGTTGCTTGCAGACTAATAGATTGTAGTTGTTGCCTGCATGAATGTCTTTGGCTTTTAAAAAAAAGATGTACTGGACCATCATAGAAATGATTAAGAAATAGTCCAGACAGATGAAACCTGACTTGTCTGATAACAAAGGACTATTAGTTTTATAAGAAGTAAATTTTACTGCAAACTGGGGTCAGACCAGAAGAGTGTCTCTGTGTGTAACCGTTATCATTTTATATCTGTGGTAGAGCTACATTAATAGGTCGTGTAAGTACGAACAGTGAATATTCACTGAACAAATCACAAACTGAAGAATAGCTTGTTGGTCAAATTGTAAGCCAGTGGTGTTCTGTTATTGGATATGAAAGCAAATGTAACAGCCAGAAACCAAGACCTTGTTGCATGTTATTCATAATCTTGACATTATGCGGTATTAGGTTGTATAGGCTATTGGATTTAAAAGGCTGATGCCAAATGGGGTACCCACAGAAAAAAAGACATATTAAATAGAGACATCTGCTCCTGTTTTCAAATAACATTGGAGAAATGGGTAACATATCACACTAATGCAGATGCTTTTTATTATTCACAAGTTATAATTAAATGCAGTTTTTTCTGTGGTTGGTGATGAAAGTGTGAGAGCAACCTCGGGAGGGGGAAATGTTTCAGATTACGGAGACCACAACTGACTATTACACAGCAGCACCGCAAACCCTGCGCTGGCTTGGCTTTTCATATTGTAAGGGTGTATTCAACCCATGTTTGCAAACCACATTCCGCCAAAGCCTGCCATATTCATAGCTAGCTGATCAGTAATGTATGCTCACTGGCATAGGTGGTTTGCAGTTCAGATAGTGACTGCGCATGTTATCTGTGACTAGAGGCAAAGTATGTAGATGTTAATCTTTTGCTATTACACAATAATGTTTGAGGCAAAATTATTAATGGAAGTTACGTGTTTAGGAGGTCATCCTTTGAGAGGGGGAGAAGGGATATACAGACAGACAAGGCTGTCTTTCCAAAGCTCATTTTGAGGTAGCTACACACTTGGAATAGGGCTGGAGAGGTATGGCAAGCATTTGTTTGTAGACAGTGCCTTTTTTGTCTCCTAATTGAATTGATATGTGTGTGTGCTTGTTGATACAAAGGTTATTCAGAATATAAATAATTAAAGGATGCTCATTTAAAAGACTGTTCTGCATATTAATAATTGTGAGAATCAGGCATTGGAAGCCTGCTTTGAAAACTTGTGATTCAGCCAGTTGGACAAGGGAAGCAACAGAAAAACTATGCGTTTAATGAAAATGGATCAAATTTCTGTGCGACAAAGTTGAGCACTCTGCCCAGCGCGTAACACTGAGAAATCCTGACTATATCTAGCTCCAGGAATGGGTAAAGCTTGGGGCACAAGTCCACAGGGAGATGGGGATGGGTGGTTGTAACTTCTAGGCTGTCCTGGTACCTTGCCAACCACAGGGTCAGGATGTTTAAATATTTGGCCACAGCTTGAGGCGTTGACTCTCCTTACAGTAACAGTCCCTGCCCTTCCTAATCCTTCCTAGCTTCCTTCAAGAGAAAACTCCCCTCTCTGTGGGGTCCTTTGTTTCTCTTTCCCTGTGCTGCTGAATGGTGAGTATGGGCTAAGTGGCACTGAACACCCAAGACCAACAATTTGTCCTGTCTTTTATTGAATTTGATGCGGATTTCTGTGAATGTAGGATTGGGTGGGTCATCTTGAATGGCTCTTTTCCTTGGAGCATTAATATGGGGGGTGGGGGAAAAGTGGTAATATACAAGTCAACTATTGCAGTATTTTTAGCTGGTTGGAAATCAGCCTGTCCTCTTACGTTATTGCTTTCCTACAAAGTTCCACACTAGCTGGGAGTTCTGAAATATTATTGCAACCACTAGCAATCTCCATTGTTGAGGCGTCAGAGTGGAAGAGAGCAGTCAGTGTCTGCTGACCCAAGTTCGTCACCAAAAATGACCTTACTTCCTGACTTTGCTAATATTATAACAGTTTTCAATCTCCACGTTTCCAAGCTTTGCATTACGCAAAGTTTTCCATTGCTGAAAACTAAGGAAAATCTGTTCCTATCAAGGTAGTCCAAAAATTACTTTTGGTCTGAATGGTTGATGGCTGTAGGAGACCTCCTCCTATGCTGGCAGAACAGGCAGCCATTTGACAGGGAATGAATAAGACAAGTTACTTCCTATGTCATTCAGTTTCACTTGTGACTGCAGCGTGAATGGCTTAAAAAGGATATTAGTGCTCTCCTCCTATTACAGTGTGAATTCTTGTTCCTAAGTCAATCTGTTGTGTCTACAGGTTCCCCAGAGGATAGAAGAGCAAAGAGATGCATCTGAGGATAGCAGCGCAGGAATCCCAGGCATGTGGGGAAGTTGGGGCCCCTGGTCTGCCTGCTCTCGGAGCTGCAGTGGCGGTGTGATGGAGCAAACGCGGCCCTGCCTCCCAGCCTACTACCGTGAAAGGGGCTACCGAAGGCCAGGGCGGCAGTACCCGGCCTCAGACAGAACTCTTGCTCATCAGAATTCCCGCCACCGCGAGGACTCGCTGACTGCTTATCCTGGCCATGTCATTTCTGCCATCCGTACATCTGTGCCACTTCACAGGAATGAAGAGCAGCTTTGGGCTGGCCTTTGGGCCTCTGCTTCTTCTGGAGGCCATAATAACAGCCATCTGAGCAGAGGAGCATTGAGAGGCAGCAGGCATTCTCAGTCCCAGAGGCAGAACGCCAAGCCAGAAAAGAGGTATGTGTCTATGCACACATTTTATTCTTGCTATGAATGATGTATCTTAAGAATGACATGTCAGATTAGAGTTGATATTTTTAAATACTTACGGAAAAGTTATTAAAGACTGACTTTTACAATGTTTACCATCTTCTGTGGAAGGCTATCTTCCCTGTTGACTACTTATATGATAATACCCAAGGACAGATATAATTATTCTACAATTGTACTAGGCAGATTATCTTATTTCCCTTTAAGATTTGTTTTATGATGTATTGAGGTATTTTTCCTTTTCTACTACACTCTCATTTGCCATTTCCATCTTCACCATAATAATAAAAATCAGAACAGCTAACAGCTCTATAATTGGATTCTTGACTTCAACAGCCATTCTGATTTTAATTGGTTGGAAAAAAGATTCACCAAACTTTTTTTCATAAAGAATGGCCAACTGTCCATTCTTTTTTTCTAGTCAAAATTCTACGTTTGTTTTGTATTTTTCAGAGTTTCTACTTATGGGCTTTTTGTTTTCTCTTTTCCCCTTTTTGTTTTCTACCACATCTTTTAGCAAAATTTCCTGTTTGATGAAACTAAAAAGATGTGGTTGTTTAATACATGGAATATTTTAAACACCATATATATTTATACCAATTTCATAATACTAGCTGTTCAGTCTTTAAGGTTGGGTGGAACTGTGCTGTTACAATTAATTCCAATTACTTCTCCAGTTTCTGGAGAAACACTTTTTTCTCTTCTTAGATACCAATCTATCAGATTTTTTAATGTGTATGAAAGGAAAATAGATGTGTTTCCAGTTTGGAAACTGAGGAGAATGGGCATGGAGATCCCCTGGGAGGGAGTGCTCCTGAAACGTCTCTATTTTGTTTGTCTTTCCTCAGAATATGTATTCCAGCAGTTCTCTGGTTCTTTCCATCTCAGCCCTCTTCTGGGAGCTGCATGGAGAGATTTTTTTTTTTTTTGTGGTAGTTAACAAAAAACCCAAAACAAACTGAACAAAAAAAGAACCCAAAAGGCAAAACCAAAAAACCTTCCTTCATATCATCTGCTTCTTTAAGATTCTTAGGTGAAGCAGTCAACTGTAATTCCCTTTTTAAAGACATCTTGCTGACCCAAACAAAAAAAAACAAAGAATGTTGCCTTGAGGCAATATTCCAGCCTGACTGGAGTAAGACAGTAGGACTCTCTGTTGCTGGTGATAGACATCCTCAGCCCCTGCAAGAAACTCTCTCCATCTAAAAGAATATTTGAAAATAGAAATTAACCTGTAAGCCTCCTGTTTGGCTCAGTGAAGCATAAGTTTCAAAAAGCGAGACCAGCTGTTCAGATGTTGATCTTCCTAGGTGTTGGCCATTTCCTTTAATCACTGCTTTGTCTTTCTTTCAAACCCATGCAAATGGATAGCTTAGACTTATTGAGCATAACTTCAATATGGCACTGTCGATCTTGTAAAAATTCAGAGAGTGCCAGAGGCAGGCTTTTTAGTAGCACTGTTAACGTGACTGCATTGAGACAAAAGTCATATTTTCTTTTTTCTGTTTTCCTACTTAATCATTTACTATAATGCACTTCTGTTCTCAGCTGCCCAGCGTAACAGATACAGGTTGTAGTACATAGCTGGGTTATTACTAATATTGGAAGCTTGGCCTTGAACCGTCAGAACAAAGTCATTCAAAGCCTTTTTGCTCCAGCCCCTTGGCACCCTCAGTCTCCAAGGGAATCCCAGCTGGCCTGGCCTATGCAGCAGACCTGCTGCCAGGCTGCTGGCACAGCTGGGCTTCCATCCCCGCAGGCTATCCCCTGCTGCTGTGGTGGCCTCTGCAGGCCAGGAGACACTGGAACAGTTTGAAACAATCACTGCAGTTATGGCTGGAACACAAGAGGACAATGAGCAGAAAATAATATTGACTGTGTACAGAAGTGAAGCTATGTTATTTCCTAATAAATGCCTTGCCCTATGAAATACTAAAATGATCATGTCTGTTGTGCCTCTGCTTTCCTGTGTGATGGAGGCCTTTGCTTTTGAAAATTCTTGTGCTTTCCTAAGCACAGTGCAAGCTTCTGTACCACAGTTGATTTTCCACCCACCTACGTGTTGCCTCTTGGCAAAAGACTGTGGATTCAAGGTCAGTGGTTTAATCTTATTTGCGTAATAAGTTATTTCCATCTTGTGTTAGGAGGGTCCCTGGTGGCCTTAAAGTCTGCTGTATTGCATAACTTTCAGATTCTTTGGTGGTGACTGTAAAAACAGAATGAGAACAAAAAATATTATTTGAAAATGAAATTATTAGAATGACAAACCTAATAATTTTCCTTAATTTACAAAATCCAGAGTACAAACCTTCTTTACAAAGGAGATTAGTGACTCTACCAGATATATGGAAAACAGATTTCAAAACGTAAGTTACTCTAGACATGATTTTTATATTGCAGAACAGTGTTCAGTGTTCACTAAATGAGTGATATTGGAAATTGGTGTCAGGCTATTAGAAAAAAATAACATCTATGTTTTCACAGTATGTACAGTCGGTGGAAACTTTTTGGGGTATTCCTATTTACTGTACTGGACTTATATAAGAGCTGTAATTTTAGCAGACTTCCATAAAACAATAAAAGAGGAATGGACATTTGTGACTCAGATAAGCTCGCGTTTGATAGCATGGTAAGATGAAATTGGATAGCTGCCAAGGCAAATACGTTTTGACAGCAATAGCAGTCCTTCAAAGGCACTGAATATGTTTGTGTCATTTAGCAACAAGTGGAAAAGTTCTCTGCCTGCTTCGAGGCAGCTGAAAAAGAGCTGTTCAGTTTCTTTAGCAAAATTCAAAAGATAATTTATATATCATAAATTTTGACATACCTTGTCTGTGAAGAGGATATTCACATTTTCAGCTTTTGAAATTTAGTTCACGTGTGATTCAGTTAGGCTTTAGAGACCCAGGGCTGCACTTGAAGCTCAGGGAGAGAGAGATTTGAGGTACCTACAATTAGAAGTCTAATTTAAAAAGTTTAAGTGCTCACCTTTTTATCATAGTGCTGTAAGTAGAGTTCTTGCATAACTGAAATGTGTTAGGAAATTAGAGTCAGTCACTGGAACGAGGATGGAAACACAAAAAGAAAGCTGATGGTTCTCTGAGTTGTCCGCTGGCAAAGGAAGGGAGCTCTTCTCAGCTTTGAGGAGTTGAGTTCCCATTAGCATAGCCTTGTTTTTTATTTCACCCAGATAAAATGCATGGAGCACACCATATGATAAGAACAAACAGGAATGAGGAGATAGTGAAAAAATATCAAAGCATTTAGACATCTTTATAGAGAAGCATATATGGAAAAGTAATAAGGGCATGCAAAAGGATAACATGCTTTAAGAGAGAAAACACATCTCAAAAGGAAATATCATCAGTGGACTAGGCTTTAGTACTTCTTAAATGTGGCATTTCCAATTCTCTGTTTTGGTGATAGAGAAGACGAAACCGTGCTGAGTGTTAGGATGCTTATAACTGCCACTTTCACTTTCTCTACAAGAGGACTTTCATGGTGGAGCAGCAAAACTTCTGTGTCCGCTTCTGTAAGCACGATGTGTACTTTGCATGTGGTTCTTAGGAGCAGAAAGACAAAATTACATTTACCATCAGAATAATGAAATAAGTAAAGCAAGCTTGCATAAATGATGCAAGTTTAAAGAAATATGTTAATAAGGAAAGGACTTCCCTGAAGCTCTTTTTGTATTTGGAAGAAGAATGAGAGGAAAGATTTGCACTGAGGAAATAATCAAAAAATCATCAACTTCTCGCATGGCTATAGCTCTGTGGTCTTTATTCTGCTGCCAGCAGCTGACGTGAAAGTCTGTTGTGCTGCTTTGTACCCTGTATAGGGTCAGTCTGCATTTCTAGGCCTGTGAGCAATGGAAAGGAAGAGTGCATCGTTTAATGTCAAAGCAGAATTTCCTTTCTGAAGGTATTTCTTTTGCCCCCTCTCACAGATGCTTTGACCAGGCAAATGTAGATCACTCAGTTGGCAGGTCTACAATTAACCTTTAAAGGGACAATTCAGTTGTTATTTCCCTAACCGGTTGAAGCATCATTAGCTCCATGTTCTGATGTAATTTTTGTGACCTCTTCTAGTCAGTGTCAGTTCGTAGAAGTGGATGAGTGTGTGATTGCTGGACCTTCAGGTCCAAGAAGGTATTATTTTCTCAAGTTCTGAAAATGTGATGCATTTTACCCCAAACGCAATATGGTTATAAAAGCTTGTTGGGGGTTGGTGTGTGTGCAGGAGGAAGACAGAGGGAGAAGGATTTGATCCTTTTCTGAGGATAATTTTTTCCAGAAAAATCTAAGAGCAGCAGTCGTAATCAAAGAATTCATTTTGGTAGCACTTGGGGGATTTAAAGCCATATGAGAAAGATGTTTATTTTCCTTCTGAATAAAATTCCAAACAGGTTCTAATAGCAATAAAGATCACGTGAGGTATTTCCTGGCAAAATGAAGAGCTAGCTGGGGTGGCTGTGGCCTCGGGTTGACTTTGTGCTGTCCCACCTCTCATCTGGTTATTAATCCCCCTGATATGCTCTAGGTGTCGCTTACTATTACCTAATTAGTATCAATTTTTGTCATGCTACTGTAAGCACACTTTGAATGGTGTTACCAAAAATAAAAACCTAACATGATACTATAATTGCAAGCTACCTGAGAAGCTTGCTTAATCTTACTGCTGAACATTTCAACCCTTCCTGAAGTGGGTTGACCGAGGGAGGGGAGGGGAAGTGAGAACGCCGCTAGCATTCAGTCAGATGTGAGACAGTGCATTTTACCAATGAATTATTGCCTGTTCAGTAAGGGGTAGAAACACAACAAAGCTCCCATCACAGTTGTAATGCATCTCAGCAGAGTTCTGTGGTTACTTGCGTTGAATTTCTGCCGTTTTGCCTGACAACTGCACGGTTACATTATTCAATCAAACCTTAAAGATGAAGCTAAGGGGAAAAACTTGTAGACTTGTAACTGAATTTCCTGGGATTAGAGGCGTTATTCAACTTCTAGAAAAAAAAGGACTGTAGTATTTGGGTTCAAATTCTGGAATCCTATCTCAGTGTTGAAAGTGACATAAATGAGGTTATATAGCACTTGTTGGGAGATCAGCAAAAGCCAATATAGTAAGTTATTGTTCTGGGCTTATTGCAGCTATGCTGTACTGGGGTATTAGTGGTGATCTCAGAGGATGGAAAATTTCATTTAAGATAGTCCACATATATCTCTCTTATATTAATCCAATTAATTAAACCTGTTCCCAAGAGGCAATTTACGTAGTGACTTTATTCATTAATTCTACTCTGTCAGAAAAATGTAAATATTTTTTGCCCCTATATAATATAGAAATGAGAGAAGAATCACCCCTGTGGTGTAATCCATTTTCCTCCAGAAGATGCACTTTTTAGGTATAGTTGGTTACTCTGTGTCTTCTAGCAGTTGAAATTTTTAGGTCAAATATGCTCACAATAGTTTTAATACTCGTATGCATATATGATACGTGGGAAGTAGTGACTATCCACAAATCATGGTGTGGTTACCAAAGTTACCAGAAATGTAAAACAAACTAGTTAGTTCCATTGGTTTAGTTACCTTGATAATGAAAATCAGTAAAATGAAGTGAATGCCTACACCGATTTAATTGCAATGAAATGTGCTGAAGAAGTGTGAATAATATGCTATAATGTGGCAAAAGAAGTTTGTGATGATGGTTCCACTTTCCAATGTGTGATACACTCTCAGAAGGGGTGGTTTAACTCTTGTGACCAAACATTTGACAAAGATAACTGCTCACCGCTTTAAGGCTATTTTCTAGCTCAGTCAGCCAATAGGCATGCATTTTCATAACATAAAACAGAGTCAAAGGGCTCCCTTCTTTCATTCATGTTTAAGTGATTTTCTCCAGATTGATGTAGAGCTGGTGAAAAGTGAGTACGTGGAATGCAAAGCTGCACAGGGCTATGGTACAGTTCTGAGAGTGGCTACACAGTGGCTTTTGATGTGAATCAACCTGACTGTTGAGAGCTCTCCCTTCTGAGAAGATGGAAATATATTTCCCAAACCAGTAAATCATTCATTTTTAATAAAATTATTCTTGTGAAAGAATCTGCTAAAATACTGTGAGGTGTAAACTTGATAGCAGTTATGACCAGGATAAGACAGTTTATTTCGTGATTTAAACTTCAGAAAAGGGGGCCAAAAATGCATGGTGGACAGTCTTTTTAAAGTAAACTTTGTTAACTGTGTGCCTAAGAATATGTAAAACATGAAAGAAAATTAAAAGCAGCAGGAGGGCTGGAAAGTAAAAGATTGAATAGGACAGTTGTAGGCCAGTTACAGTTTTGAGTTATGGAGGAAGTGCCAGAGATTAAAAATGTATATCTGAAAGTATTTTAAGGATACTATTTTAGGAGTAATAAAAATAATAAAGTACATTAAAAATATATATACCTGTACCTATCCTGTTAACAGAAACTTATGTAATTAGGACCTGTTTTCTCCGTTTGAAGTTTTGTGTCTGCAAAGACTTCTTGGTCTCCCTTTATTTTTTTCTTAGTTACATTTTAAATATCAGAGTGATATTTCGGTAACTTCATTGCTGGCAGGAAGAGCTAATAAGTCACTTTCAGTTCTTCAGAAACAAAATCAAGACAGCTAACTATATTAAACACTTGAACTGTATGTAAATGGGTAGTGTCCTTTAAAAGCTGTCAATTACAGTAATGTAATGCTGCTAAATAGATATTTTGCTATGATCTAAAATACTAGGTTAAATCTTGGTATGCTTATCCACAGAAATAGATTTAATTAAGTTCGAATATATGTAGTTGATTTAGTTAAAGAGGATTTGGCCTACTAACTTAAGCATGTGTATAGTCCTGTTAAAACCATGATGGGTAGTAGGACTTAAATTTAAGCTAAAGAGCCTTGATAAGGATCTAAGGGGACTGAGCTCCTTTAGAACTAAGTTTCTAGTGGGAATCAAAGAAATGCACTTTTGGAGCATTTTTTTAATAGAAATGAATAACTGCAATGCAAAAGCACAAATCAGTAAAATTTAAAAGACATATTGCAGTGTTACACTATTACGTATTGTTTGGGAAATAAAGCTATAAATCATATTTGTACTATTTCTTCTCTCTTTTCTCCTGCTTTCGTCTTGCATGTAGAACCTCTGTTTCTGATGATAGATCACTATTAAGTTCAGCTTGAGTAGGTGCTAGCTGTGGATTGATTTCTGTGTTGATAGGGCAAAAATACAGCCAGCAACACTTCAGAGATTGGGTCATAGGCAGCTGCTTAATTCCCAAGTGAGAAGAATAGGAAGGCACCTGAAGAATGCTGGGGTCCTGGGCACCCAGAGCAGCCTCAGGCTACACGTGCAGTTAGACCAGACTCACTGATGAGGTGAGTTTCCTGAGCGCATTGGAGGACTTATCTGTTAATTGCAGGACAGCGTTGTTGGTAAAGCAAGCCTCTGAAGATTTTGAAAAAAGCTTCAAACTCGACCAAACTCTCAACAAAATCTAAAGGAAGTGCTAAGCGTTGGTTTCACATTTATCCAAATGCTCCGTGATGAGATTCTGTTGTCTTTCATTACAGTGGTTGTTGTGGCTGGGCATACAGGGAAGAAAACTGTCTTCCTCTGCTTGCGGAATAATTTCTGCCAATAGACAAGAGAAAACTTTGGAAAAAATATCACAAAGCCTGCAATTCTTGTGCAGTTTTTCCTCCTTATCCCTGGTGAAACTGGTGGCTGAAGGCTCTTGACTTCCCAGAACATTATATTACTCCTTGAGAAACAGAGTGAAAGGTGGTGAGTTGAAAATGAGGGAAATTGGCAGTTTCTTTAGGTTCATTCTAAGAAAACATTCCAACAGTAGGACAAGTCTTCCGTGGTGTCATAAATGAGAGTTTTTGCTAATGTTCAACCTAGCAGGTTTTCATTTACAAGAGAAGAAGTATTTTGATACTAGGAGATAAGTTGAATGAAATGCTGCAAAGCTCATGTAAAATATATTCTTTATTCTGTCTGACATCAGAAGAGAAAGAAAACGAGTTATGCTTCAGCTGGAAGTGAGCCAGGGAAGCTCTGTTTAGAGAATGGTGGGAGAAATGTGAGCAGAAAGGAAAGGGAAAAAAAAGGGAAAAAATGAAAAATGTATCTTGGAGAGAGGCTTTGTAAAGAGCACTTAAGAGCAGGTGGAGGCCCAGGAAATCTGTAATCTTATTTATGTATTTTAAAGATGCTGCATATCCTTGGTTCAAAGACGGTTTCTACTCATATAAATAGCCAGCCCATCAGCTCCGAAAGTACTTCATTCGTAGTGAACCTTAAGAACACTTGAGGTTCAAAGCATTGTTCTTAGCATAAACTCTATGAGGCAGTGATAATGCATTTATTTGCTGACCAGGGCACATGTATGCTTATGGCTAAAACTGGAAAAAGCTACGACAACAAAATTCCTTTTTGTCACTCAAAATATGCAGCGAGGGGCCAGTTCTCACTATTCTCAGCTGACTTACCCTCAGCATGAGAGAAACTGTTAATAGTTAGACCACTAAGAATACTAGCTAATAATAATTATTTTAAAATGTTTGCTACAATCCTTACACTAATAGCACAAAACCTGGTTTTCATACTTGTCTGGGCAAATGTATTTTTGAATTCAAGAATATATTTAGGTTGGCTTAAGTTTAAAGGGGCCCATCATTTTTGTTATCAGAGTGCTCAACAGATTTGTCTGAACCATCAGGGAGGTGTGTGTGTTTATGAGAATTATGCCTGAAGAAAGAAGATTGCCAGATCTGCATTAAACAGCTGTTATGCCTCAACTTGAGATGAACACAATAGATCAGAGATGTCTACTGGCTATGGTCTGACATGAAACACTTAATGCAGCTACTTGCTTTTCAACATACATTTTTCTGTTACGCAGTAATTTGCCTTTAGATGATAACACTGTTCTTGGTGGCATTTTTTCCCCCCTTTGCTTGTCCCATAGTAGTCTTCATCCTAACTGACTGCAAATATTGCTGAATACTTCTTTTCCTCTTTTTATTCTCTCTTTCTCTTCTTCAATCCAGTAAAGAACTGAACAACTTTTCGTTATTAGGTGTTTATTTGATATACCAGACAGTTTAACCAGAGAGCCTAAGAGATGATGGAGCTGGTGACATTTACATATCCTTGCCTTTTTGGTACTTCTTCCTTTCTGTTGCTTCTAATTTTTGAAGGCGTATTTAGGAGCTTTCTCCATGCAAAGTATTGTAGACAATCATTGATTGGTATCTTTTTATTAGAAGCAATTAAATAAAAGGCTTGGCCTACATTAAATAGTTCTATTAACGTAAGCGGATCAGCAGTGGCAGAAATTGGACTGACATAAAGATATGCAGCCAAAAGCCCTCATCTAAAATTAACTGGCCTAGAATATGAGAAACCTGGGAGCATATTGTTTCTCTACCTGAGCTGATCTGGCTGATCTAGGAAGAGGAACTTTTCTCTAAATGAAACAGATGTAGGATATGAATGTAGCTCTCCCCAGTCCTAAGTTGTCTCTGCACATCTAAGGACTGGATGGACCCTGGGAAGGAAGTACACTTGACAAACCTATTAAATTTCTGACTGTGAACATTAATTTACAGGCAATGGAAAATTAGCAAGACTGTTCTGCTAATACAGTCATATTTGGTTCAGCTTGAAAAGATTGATGTAGAATGTAATTGGTGACTTCCTCAAGGGCCCAAGTATGTGCAAAAAGAGCACTGGATTTTACCAGTGAGAAACACTGGGTAATATTGCAGAATAAAGTCCCAGGCTTCTTTTTCCTGTCACCTGTTTTTCAAACAGTTGGTGTTTTCTCCCTGAGAGTTGGGTTTCTTTTGATTTTTAACTATTCATTGTATAGTTAAATGAGCAGTAGAGTGTTATTTTAACTGCTTCAGTTCTGAGCATGATAGTGCTCGTATCTTAGTGCCAGTGGTTGACTTCTCATACCTATTGGAGTTCAACCCTGCAATCATTCTTATGATCGGTGCTCCAACTTACGGTTTTAATACCTAAGTAAATCATTATAAACAGTATCTGCTCTGCAGGGACTGTGTTTATCAGAAGGAAACTAAACATTATTCATTTTTGCTGTTTTCATATAGGCTAAGTGAAGAGTTTGTATTGATGCAGTCATATCCTTGATATGTCAGTGCAGTGCAGCATGTTGCAGGTTTTGGAAATATATTAAATCCTTTCTAAATACAGCTATTTTAGGAATTGTGCTGGTGGGAGAAATATGGGACTCCATTCTGCTGCCAGACTCTTGTCATTATTTCTATTAATGCTGGGGAACCATGGACTTGTAAAGACAGAATCTAACACTTTGCTGGAAAAGCTTTGTCAAAGTTGTCGAAAGATTGGAGTCTAAAACTCAGATCTTGCTCAGACTGGATTTTCAGAGTTTGTCTGAGAGCTGTTGACTGTGGTTCATACACTCAGCTTCACTCCTGTAGCAACACATGCTCAACATCCTGTTCAAATGCTCTTCTTAACCACTGCTACATTAAGAACGATGACTCTGTTGGTTTTTAGCATACCTGGATATGTAAAGTCTAATGCTGCAAAATCTCACTCTAGTGTAGGTCTGGCTAAGTAGGCACAAGGCTTAGGGGTGTGCTGTTACTTGCTAATTCTATTTTCCTCCTTTACCTGTTGCATTAAATGAGAGTGCATTCCAACTCTGACCTGGGTCATCATAGTATGCATTTAAAAACAAAACAAAACAAAAAAACCCAAACCAATAAGGAGGAGCTTCCAAGCCAATGCTGTGGGGAGGAGTGAGTTACGTGGCTTATAATGAATATAGGTAATCATAATGAATGACAGGTAAGAAAAAGGCCTGCTGGCAACTGAAAACTCCCAGCAAGCCATCAGGGCTTGACCTACTTCCATCTCCTACCAGCAGATCAAAGCTGGGTTGATTTAGCATAAAGCAAACAGTGTCAGCAAGGTTAGCTTAATTTGATTATTAAGTTAATGGTAGATTTTGTCTGATTTTCCTCCCACTTTCCTTTTCCTGATTCCCCTTTCCCCATTGTTTTCTCATTGTGTATGGACCTACATAACACTCCCTCCCTCACTGCTGCATGACATCATAATTCTGCCTGACACTCCCCAAGAATTATAAAAGTTAATTACCACCAAGCTATTTTTACAAGCTTCTTTATTACATTGCAACAAACTGCATTCCTAATTTATAAGGATGTTGCCAAGTTTGAATGAAAGATGCTTTAAGGCAAAACCGACAGTGTTTGGAATAGTTTCAGTCTGGGCAATATTGGTTTAAATGAATGCATGAACACTGATAAAGATGTTAATAATTAGAGGTTCTGTGTTACACTTTGTTTCCAGAAGTTTGCATGTTGAAAGAAATGTGATGGTCCCGGCTACAAAAAGTTAACCTTCCATTTCAGAGGAAGTGTGTTCCTATGAAAATTCCAGGTCACAATTACTGCACAACCTGAGCAAATTGAAACGTGTGTTCAGTGGTACCTGGCAATGCCTTGGGTTATTCTGGCCCTGATTGTTAGGGGGGAAGAGGCAAAGGTGAGGACTCGCCCCTCATGGGCCTTGATGCAACCAGAGGCATGTCATCATAAGGGTGCTGGAAACTTAGGCTACCAGAAAGGGTGCCTCGTTTCTTCATCAGTGGGGATTCCAGCAACATTTCCAAGTTACAATGTAGAAAAAGAAGCCAAGATGAGGCAGGAACTAACAGTATGAGAATGTTGTTATTGCTTTTGTTTCTTAGGCGCTGTCGTTGTACGTTTGTTGCAGTGATCAATCATTTTACAAGAAAAAAGTCTGGCTTCCCTCAAAATCAAATTTTTCTAATTTTTGCAAATAATTTTGAGATTCCAGCAGCTTTTGGACACTTGCTGCCTTCAACCATGAGTCCTTCTTTCAGATACTAGTCATTCTATGTTTAAGACTACTATATGCCCATTTCATCATTTTTTCCACGCTGAAGGGTCCTAGTTTATGTCACCGTTTCTTGCATGTCCTTCAGTTCTTTTCAGTTCTGATTCATGACCCTGAACTGGAGACTAAGAGTCAAACGTCAGTCTTATTTTTGACCTTTTGCGTGACCTCTCTTAGTTTGCCAGGCAGCAGTTCTTCCAGGTGGGTCGGATGATGCATCAGGCTATTCCTCTCTGGACGAGTCTAGTGCTTGTTGCTGCAAAGGATTTGGCATTCAGAAGGCTGGGACAGAGGCATATTCCTACCATTCCACTGGTCTGCACGTGGCTTATTGCTCAGTTATTAGCAGCTTTCTCCTCCTGTTGATGAAAGATGCAAGCAACCTGACTGTAGATGATAAATTTGAAAGTAGACGTGCCACCCTCTCTCCACCCCAGCAAACACCACCCCATGCAGTCTGTGCTCCCTGCAATGAAGCAGTAACTTTCTCAATGCCAGGAGCTGTTGCCGAGGTTTCTATCTCAGACACTTCAAAGTTGGTGTGGTCAGGTTGAGAAAACTGCTGTCTGTAAGAATCATTAGAGACAGAAGCAAGTGAAAATAAGTTGTTGTATCTGTTTTCCAACATGAACCAATTTGCTCCAAAATCTAAGATGCTTCATAAGAACTATGATATCAAAGTGTTTTTAGAGTGCAGAATAGAACTAGAAATCTTAAAGATTTTTCTTTGTTTGTTTGTTTTTGCTCTCACTCAGAAATGAAGTTACGTTAAAAATTAAAAATAGCAGCAACATAGGGAGAATCAATTTATTTGCCTATGAAAAAAAAACCAAACTCAAAATGCAACCCAAAACTGTGCTCATTTAAATCAAGTTCGTTTTAGTCTCAGCTTCTGAAATAACTCCCATTCGCAATTTCTCTTTCTTTCCTCTCCTGTCCACTTACAGGAAGCTGTTTTCCCCCTCCCTTAATGCCAAAACCCATTGCACTACTTTTCTCTACTGTAACTACCAAAACCCTACCTCAACAATGACCATCACGGTCACAGAGCAGATTAACGGGTATAAACAGCTCAAGAGTGCTGGTCGCTTATCTGCCAGGGTAAATCAACACTCTTGTTCACACATCCTTGAGCCAGGAAGATTGATTAAAAGCCCCACGTGGCTATAAAGCTAGAATGTTAAGTAAACGACTTCCCAGGTTCCCATGTAACAGGAGTCTTGGGAGAATATAAGACTTGGGAAGAAAACAAACACAAGAAAAAACAAAGCCAAAGAAAAGTCTCTTTGATCTGGTGGCTGTCTGACATCTGTAACACTTCAGTTTTTAAAAAATAAGTATGTCAATTTATAACCTCTGGTTTTCACTGCAGTTCAAGTCTATTTTATATATATTAAAAAATGTAAATACATTTTATGGACAGAAAGAAAATAACCTTCTTTTAATGGTGTCTCCCTTCCTGAGCTGCAAAGGTTACCCAAAACAGCTGTATTCATACATTGCTCTGAACTGGAAGAAATCTTTTTTGCCAACTTATTCTTCAGACTGCAGCATTAAAAGTCAAGGTGTGATGCAATGTTGAACTGTACAAGATGACAAGAAAAGCAAATGCAAATGAGCCTATTGCTTGCAGATAAAATTCCAGGATTAACGCTCTTGAATGGTGTGACCCAAATGTGGTATTATTCACTTTGTGATTTTTCACTTGTAATTTGGAGCTGACTTTTTTGACTGAGTCCATTGTCTTGCTGTGAGTGTGCAGAGGATAAAACTACCCTCCAGGGAGTTCCAGCTGTTTGAGAGTGCTGGTGCAGGTGTAATACAGCCCAAAACACAGAGTCTTCAGTAATTAAGGAGAAACCTGTGCGCAAGAGAGCAGACCTGAAACTCCTGTGATTAGTGCTAGCGGCTGTCAAGCTCTTGTGTAATGTTTTAGTAATGTACAGTGAAAGGTGGGCTTTTATCCTGACAACAAAATGGGGGGTCATGACTTATTAATTAAATATATTGCTAATCCACACTTTGTATATTAAAAAAAAAAAAAGTAAATCTGGTGGCCAAAGAAGAGAAAATAAACTGTGTACCATAACAGGGATATTTTCCTGCATTTGTCATCTTTTCCAGAGATCTTTCAGTAATATTGTGATGTTCCTGATCCTCTTCCTATTTCTATTTCTATTTCTTATGTAGCAAATGAAGCAGAACCACAGGAGGCCTTTTAAATAGATACAAAATGCTTAATGATCTTTGCCATACTGAATTCAAATTTCTTCTGTCATTACTCAAATCCACAGTAGGGATTTCCTGCTGTTATGTATCTCAAGCTCCTCAGAAACATGGTTATGAATTGTAGGAATATACAGCTTTGATTCTCTGAATTTCCATTTTAAAGGAGGGTCCTAGGGATTAAAAGAACAACAACCACCTCCCCCCGAACTGCTACTTTATACTATACCTAACCATTTGCCTTTGCTAGTTGACACTAAGTGACTTCCCATGTGACGCACAGCCAAAGAGGGCCCAGGATTTAGTTCAACCAGTAGACTTCTTCAGAGATACCCAATACACCAAGCAAGACTACAGCTTGTACATATTTTCTGTAAAATAGATTGAAATTTCTGGTTACCTGCTGCTTTGCAGTGAATAACTTTGACAAATAACAAGTCATATAATTAACTGCTCCTTCACTTATGAATTCAGTAACTGTTTTCTCTCTCTTTCTCTGTTTTTTAGAAGCAGAAACAGAAATCCTATTGGTCCAGGAAAGTATGGATATGGAAAAGTGCCATACATTTTACCTTTACAAACTGATACTGGTCAGCAGCCTCAGAAGCTTCGGAGGCAGCGACAGTCATCCAGGAACCACGTATTTCATCAGAGTCCAAGTCTCATAAACACTTACAGCCAGGCAGCTAGTCCTTCACTTCAACACGGGAATCTTTATCAAGAAGAAAGTGGGCCTCAGGCTGGACATCAAGTCCTGGGACCCTCAGTTTATCAGTCATCTTCATTTCCTGTATCTCAAAGCCTGTTTCACAGCAGCGACTCAAACCATCATGGGTCTGCATCACACCCGCCAGCCCAGGGTCAGCCCCAGCCTCAAAGGGCTGCAGCAATTGTGTGCATTGGCACCTACAAGCAATATAAACTCTGCAACACAAATGTAAGTCTGGTTTTCCTAGATTTAATTTGTTGGACAGCTATTGGTTTTCCCTTGTATGCTAAATGTTCACATAGTCAAGAAGTTAAGTTGAACATTGTTTTTTATTAATTTAACGAAATTTTTTGTGAACTTATTTTAAACTGTCTTGGGGAATACTGAAAGTAGATGCTTAATATTATAGTTACCTAATACCATACTTTCAAGGATTTTAAGGAGTCACTAAATCTACCAATACATACAATTCTAATTTGATAGAGGGAGAAACTGAGTCACAGACAAGTTTAATATTCTTCCATTTAAGAAATAAAAAAATGGAGTGGGGGTGGACCATGTTATGAAGACTCCCTACTTCTCAGTCCCATAAGGTAAGGCTGTCCTTTTGGGAGTGCTAGTCATGCTCTAAATAGCATTTAGAGTCAGCACCCAGTAGCCTAGATCACTCCAGTATCTTTCCATGATGCTGTGTACGTTCTGTGACAGATGCTACTTCTACCAGCATTCAAGCTCTACATGCTTTGATTTTGGCTTCCTAGTTTATTGGAGAGAAAATCTGTTCTGTGTTAATTTTTAAATAAAACTTACTCTGTTATTACTTCATTCAAAAATGTTTGGCTGGATGTAGCTCTATGCTCTGGGGCAGTCTCCCATTGTATGTGGGAGCCTAGTGAGGTTTTGCTGTTTCTCCCCACAAGCAATTTTCATCCTGCTAAAATTTTCAGTTTCTGGCTGTGTCATTTTAGTATTTCCTAAAGTATCTCTTCCTAATATTTGTGTCTTATTTGGGCTACTAATCTAACTTAATATGGCAAACTTGAAGAAGCTTGTATCTGGATATTAGAAGCAGAATGTTCAAGAGTGGTCTCAGTATGTTGACATAACAGGCCGTATTTTTCTGGGTGGGTGCACATCTGATTCTTCTGCGTCTTAGAAATCCTGTTACATTTAGTGGAAGCCTGCATAGTGGAGTTGTAGCAACAGAACATGTGATCAGGGTAACACAAACACGACCCAAGCAAATCAGATGACTGCCTTTTTGCCTCTTAGTGTAGCAGTTATTACATTTGCTTTATTTATGAATAAAGTCCATTGAGACTAGAGCAGTTGATTGAAGAGACTGAATGTCAAGAAAGTTTTAGTGTATTTGTCTGAAATGGAAAACTTGAAAGGGCTAGTTTGAGCCTCTAAGAATAGTCTCTGGTACAAAGTGCTCTTTTGAAAAACGCTGTCTGTTTTTTGAAGGAAATGGGAAATTTATGAAATGAAAAAAATATGAACTTAGTGCACGGGCATTAATTTGGAAAGTTTTCTGTGCTGAATTTGCTCACTGGTGTCCAAGCGATACACAAACGTCCCAGTCTTTATTTCAACCCTTACTGCGTCTAGGCAAAAAGTTGGACAGTATTCTGCCTGACTGAAGAAATGTAACAAAATAATTTCCAGGAAAGATCTCTTTTCAGAGAGCAAGGGGTGAGAGGTGAGGAAGTTAGAAATGCGGTAGAAGAAAGGAGCAAGCCCAGATGGCCGAGGTATGGAGAAGGAAGGTTTGTAGAGGAAATCTGTTGCAAATGGCAAGTGGGCTGCAGAGAAGAGGGCTATGAGCTTGTGAATTAGACAGTGACAAGACATGCAGGTCAGTATGATGAGTGGTCTGGCCATTGGCAAATTTCTTTTGGTAGCAGGGGAAAAGGAGTGAAAATATTTTCATGTTAATTTTAGAAACTGTTATTTAAACAGAAGACTTCAATAGATGAAGAGGAAAAAATAGGGGAGCGTGCTGTTGCTGCATCTTTGCCATTGCTGCATGTATAAATGCAGTTATAAAGAAATCATCATTTATATTACAGGAGACTTTTAATAACAAAGATAAATTGTAGATGATGCAGCTCCTCCCAGGCATGGAACTCTTCATAGTGATATTCTTTATTTAGCAACGTTTCTGTTACCCTCAGAGAAGCTGTGATTGCTATTCAGGGTTATTTTTCTCCCTAGAATGTGGTAATTAATATAATTATAAAAAAGAAGTTGCTAAGAACAGTTTTAGTATAAAGGCCAGGATGAGAGCAAAACAAGGGCGACAGTGTTTTACTTTGTTTGCCTGTTCTTCCTGATTAAATGCTTCTGCACGTGGGCTTTAATTTAATTTATCGGCAGTGACATGTGCCAGTGGTCTTGCCAGCATGCAGAGAACAGTATCTTTTTCTGTCTTTCTCTTTTTTCTTTTTTAATTCTTCCTGGAGCATACCAAAAATGAAAATCTCATTTATTGAGAGGAAAGTATTCTGTTAACGGTTATCCTGGTGTTTGGCCACTCCCTCTACAGTTTCTCCTAAGGGCAGTTAATTAATAACAAATTAAGTCAATCTGCTTTGGTCCATTAGGTCATTTCCTCATTATTGTACATTTATTGTTTTTTCATTAATAGCTGAACTCATTTTACATGACTGACAGCTGGATTCATAAAAGTTAAACTTGCGGGTTTTGGTTAGGGAGAACCTCGGAAGTGCTTGTATTTGTTCAAGTGTTTCTGCAGGTCGTTAAACCTATTTTCTTATTGTACAAGTGGCTTCCCCTCTTCAGCACCTTGCATATAGGCTTTGTACATGCGCACCTCCGAACATAGAGCTGCCTGTCATCTCCTTCAGCAGCAAACAGGCAGTGAACATCTGTCTTTTACACACAAACAGTACCGACAGATCTTACTGAAACCATAAGCTAGTCACAATACAATAAGATTCCTCAAATGTAGTCTGTATTCCTCCAAAATGGGGGAGTGATGAGTAAATCTTCCTTACTTCCCGCTACATTAAAGGAAAGAGAATTATATGGTCTTGTGGGTGAAGTAGAACTTGAATGCAAACTTTTTTGCGTTGCTTGTCACCAGAACAAAGGAGGCAACTCAAATGGAACATTTGTTTACTGAGCACTTTTTGTTATTAATTGTCTGAAGTGTTGCCAAGTCACTAGCTCTTCGTGAGTGTCTGAATGCGTGAGAATATATTTCTAAATTAACTTCAGGCTGAGGGTTGCTTGGGCAGTGTACACAAGGAAGCTTTCAGGGTTCTGGACATTCAAGCCTGCTTGCTTTGCGGTGTAAATTTGGTGATACGGAGTGCTCCTTTTTAAAGTCAGTTTTATCTGATGTATTTTATTTTTTGTGAGATGTATAGTGAATTATGTCTTATTGGTAGAAACATTCAGTCTTAGTAAGTCTCTGTCCTTAATACGTGGAGACCTTATTGCAGCCTTTCAGTACTTAAAGAGGCCTTCTAAGAAAGATGGAGAGAGACTTTTTACCAAGGCCTGTAGTGTCAGGACAAGGGCCAACCATTTTAAACTAAAAGAGGGTGGATTTAGATTGGACATAAGGGAGAAATTTTGTATGATAAGGGTGGTGAGACACTGGAACAGGTTGCCCAGAGAAGTTGTGGATGCCTCATCACTAGAAACATTCAAGGTCAGGTTGGATGGGGCTTTGAGCAACCTGGTCTGGTGAAACATGTCCCTCCCCATGGCAGGGGGTTGGACTTGATGATCTTTAAAGGTCCCTTCCAACCCAAACTGTTCTGTGATTCTATGTTATCCTTGGTGGTGAGTTCAGGTCAGAATGCGCTGCTTATCCTGACAGCTTGTTACCTCTCCTCTTTTGCAGTTCCCGCTTTCCAAATTGCACCAATACAGTTGAGTCTGAAGTCACATAGTAATCACGACCACTTAAATGCTCTGGTTAGAAAAACCTGTAAAACAAAATAGTGACTGTTTTGGTGATTCAGTTACAGTGCAGCAAGGCGTATGAAAAAATAGGCAGAGAAATTTATATATGAGTTTCACCACGAAGAGCAACGCAAAATGGACGTAAAATCTAAATTGTTTTTAGCTATGGATTGAGGTATGTTTTTGACCAAGTTTATACTTTTCCTTGTATATGAATTTGCAAAAACCAAGCTAAAATGTATGAAAGACTGATTGTTGAGAGCTCAATGAGATATTGATGGATGATGTTTTGCTGAGCTTGTCCAGTTCCATTCACAGTTGCTAGCTTGCCCCCTGTTTCACATGGGTTACTGTCATGTTTCCAGTTAGACTATATTGCCTTTCCCAGTATTTTATGTGACGATTCCTTAGCAATAAGTCAATTGTGTTTTGGAGAAGTATCCAGATGGGATCAGAAAACAATGATTACTTTAACTTTCTTATCCTGACTCTTCAGCTTTATATACTATTATTCTGGTAGCACAGCTATGGAAAATCCAGCTTTTGGTTCTGAATAAGAGTTCTTTACTTGGATCTGTGCTCCTATGTGCAGAGCACTTGAGAATGGTACCTTAGCAAGGAATGCAAAGTATCTGAAAAGACAATTTTGGAAGTGGAAAGAGCTTTTTTACAGTTGAAGAGATGAGGTGAGGTAAAAGGCTCAGGGCCAATCCCCAGCTCTATCATGATGGGATAAATTAACATATTTAATTTCCTAAAGAATATTAATGATGATGATACTAATTTTGACTGGTGTGAGTTAAAAATTTTCCATTGGAAGGCTTTTTTGGATGCAGAACCCTAATTAAATAGAATTAAAATGTTCTGCAGGAATGTGTTGAGTCCATTAAAAACTGATGTGCTTTTCTGTCACCTAAGCACATAGGTAGGCATTGGCAGGCTTCCTTGGCACTGGGATCTTGGGCCATTTCACCAGCTTGCTGGCATTCTGCCCAAGCGTTTTTGAAAGTTTTCCACTGTATAGAAAATGAAACATTTCCAACGTTTCAAGTTTTAACAAAGGTAGAAGTGGAAATGTTTAATTTCATATGGAACAGAAAATGTAATTCCCAGACAGGTCTTTTCAGATGTGATATGGGGTGCTGCAAGGATGTGTGCACTCTTTAATGTAGTTGGGATGCTCAAATACTGAGGTAAAGACAAATAGATGTCTCTGTATTTTTAAGAAAAGTTGTGTTGTTTTTTTTTTTTTTTAACTGAAAAGCCCCTTCTTATTCCCAAAGAGCTACTGTGTGGTTTATTTATTCTCGTTTTGAGATTTGTATAGAGTAGGTGTTTGACATAAGTGGCAAAGTGGGGTTATGATGACATATCTTTTCCTGAGGAAATTTAACCTTGACTTTATGTGAGGAATTTTCCCTGCAAACACTGTGGGATTGTATGTACGTTTGGTAGTCTGACATTCCATGGGTGTATAGGAAACTTATTAAAAGCTTACATTACTTTGAGTTGTACTGTCCTTTCTTTGACTGTTTTCATATTTGCAGCAGAATTTTATAAATCTTAATTCAGAATGCATTGTCGCTAATACAGGCTTAATTTACCAGGCACTGACACAGAGATACCCCTTGTAAAATGTCCTACGTAGTTTGATCAATTGTCCCTTGTATACAGGAGTCCCATAGAGACACCTTGGATAAAGCTCTTGGACCATAGCTGTTTGCTCTGTATCTCTGCACTGTGGCTTTATGACATCCCCTTCAACAACTGAGAACACTGTATTAGGAAATATTTTGCATTATGATGGTCTTATTGGAACTTAAATAATTACGGGAAACTGTCTGCTTTAAATCATTAGGAAAAATACGTTGGGGTAACTTTAGAAGCTCTCTCAAATAGATTTATTCCACAAGTGTGCTCTGTACTTGTGGCAGTAACATAACACAAAGTTAGCTGTTTTACACAAATTAATTATTGCTAGGTTAATTACTTACTAATCTAGTAAAATGTTCATAATAAGGCCAAAATCACACAGTTCAGAAAATTTTGATGTCTAGAGGCTTATGGTTTTTAATTGAAAATTCAATTACTTTGATCAATAAATCTGAGTTATTTTAAGCTAATTTAGCATCTAGGAGTCCCAGAGTCATGCTCTAATGCCCTGTTGTGCCAAGAACTATAAAAACACAGACCAAAAGGATAAGTGCAGGTAAAAATTTGCTAATGTATACATGGCTACAGTCATAGCCTGTATTCTCCAGGTCAGGGAGAAGTGACCTGTGGGATCTGTAATGTTCTTGTGATGACTCTCTGCATCATACAGAAATGATGAGATTTCTGTGTTTCTCCAAAAACAATTTAATAAGATATAAATAAAACATAGTAGAGCCTAGGATAGAATAAACACCTTAAGGCAATAAAGCAGAAATACTCCACTGGAAAATAAAGGTTGAGAGTATGTATCAGTGATAAAAATTTATAAAATGTTTGAGGGAATTATCAGAAAGGCACAGTAAGAAACTTAAATGTTCAGTTTATACATAGAGTAACTATATTTTTTTAAGGCAAGAAATGCCAGCTTTGCCATAATTAATCAAGGAAACCATCTTAACTCTGCTTTTTGTCATGCAGAACAAATTTTATGATTGAGGCATTTTGTGACATGCTTCTAGTTTGAGTTCTGATCTTTAATGAATGGCACCAACCCCTTTCACCCATGTTTTCCACTCAAATGTTATGAAAGAAGTGGGATTCACAATCATAAATTTGGAAAATCTGTAGTGAGTGCCCGTCCTGACTGCAATTATGTTTACTCTATACACAATAGCACTGCTTTTGAAGCAGTAGCCGTACATAACTTCACATTAAAAATGAAGTACCTCAAACCATTATGAATATAGCGCAGGACAATGTACCATGGTGAAAGCTCTCTCCATGTAAAAATCCCTTCTTTTGTAAAAATGTCCGAATAATCCTTGTGGTGGTCAACCTAAGTTTTCAGCTTCTTTCTTGTATTTCATGTTATGGCTCCTAAATATCTTGGGGAATTCTCTTGTCTGTTCTTGGTGTTTATATGTGGTAGACAGTTTCCATATTTTAGCATAAGACCCAATTCATATACATGTAGCGCCATTAGTATGTCTGGAGTTTAGCGTGAGCACTCTGGGAGCTCAATTTTCCAGAGGCTCTGTCAACTTCCCAGTATATATTTTCTTGATTTTTAATGTACAGAAGTGCTTCAAAAGGTATGGTTAACAGTACTACTTCAGTATTTTACGATACTTCAGGAAGCATTGAGCTGCATTTTTCTTCTCTGAGGTTTATTTTGAAGTTCTGAGCCTGTTAAATGGGTTGCATGGTGAAGTTGGAGAAGTCTGCGTACTGGTTGAAGTTGAGTGAATTTGTGTCTAAGAATAGCTGAAGATTCAGAGCCTCATTTATGTGTAGTAATAATGTGATGTAAAAATGTTAATAATTCATCTAAGTGCCTCAAAATCAAACCAAACTGTGTATCAGTTGGCTAAAACATTTGTTTCCTAACTTCCTGGTGAGCTATGAATGGTAGGTTTCATGTAGCAATTGGAATTGTCCGAGAAGTTACCTTTCTAATTCTTAGAGTAAATGGAATGCATGTGTCACAGAGGAGAGGAAAGGGGGAAAAGATCCACAGTTATCCAGTCACTTCATCAGTTTTGAATAGCAGCGTTAGCACTTAAAATGTGGAGTGATTCAGAAACTTCATTCGGATGCTTGTCAAATTGAAGTGATTTTTTTTGTTCTGCAATAAAACATGACTGCAGGGTGATTTAGATGCATTGCCTGGTTATTGTTCAGACATAACCTCTGTGCCAAGTTTTAAAGAGGAAACTAATCAATGAAAATTGTGACTTCAGAGTTGCAACCAGACGGTTGCGTTCCTGACATATTTGTAGATTTGTTTAATAGGGTACTGTAAATTTGAGTAGTTGTCATTTATCAATATAGACAAGTGTTGTGGGAGATATTTTAAGGCATTCCAGCTTGTCTTTGTTTCTTTTTGTCAATTCATATTGACAAAAGTCTTTGAAATTCCGGTGCGTAATTATTCAACACTCCTATAATTTGAACAAGAAACTTGCTTTTTATTCATATGTTACTTTAATTGTATCCAGGTTTTCGAAGCAGAGAAAGCTGCAGATGTCTAGAAACTTTGATCAGGGGAAATCCCTTGAATTCATTTACAAATAATTTTTTAAAAATGTTTTTATGAACATTTGTTAACTATTCCCATTAATTAGAGGTATAGAAAACACCTACTGTCAGATGTCAGCATCTGTTTTGGTACATGAAAGTTGTAATTTTTTCCTGGTATTTTTAGGAGATTAGTTCAGTACTGCTGATAATGAACAAGTTTAAGGCACATTTTCAGGCCAGATAGCAGGAAAAGGACATAAATTACATGAATACAGGAACTTGCAGTGAAAGTGCCCACCAGTACAATCCCAATCCTCTCTTGTACTGACCGAGGTGAGCGGAGGAGGAAGGAAATGCAGGAGAAGCTGCCAAAGTTAAGCTAAGGGTGCTGAAGGAGAAGTGGTCTGTTAGCAATGCTGTTGCTAGAGTTTTTAGTTCTGTGGATTTTTTTAATTTTAGATTTTTAAGCAGGGCTTGAAAACAGCAAATGGCCAAAACTCATGTAGAAAGTTAGGAAACATAAATGTGAGATTACCTCTAGCAAGCGTGTGTTCCTTTGCCTCACCACAGAATAGTTGTGTTGAAGGATGGTAGTCCAAACCCTCTCCCTCAGAAGTGGTGAAAATGGAAGCTGGCACTACATGCCCTGTGGTGCCCAGAACAGTTAAATAAGACTTTTGCATATGATACGTTAAGAGCTAACTGCATACAGAACAATGCAAACCCCAGAAATAATTAAAGCAGTGGTGTTATTAAAAAAAAAATGAAAAGAAAAAAACCCAAACAAACAGGCTGTGGTGCTCTGTCTCATCTTCGCTAGTACTTCATCAAGTGTGCTGTGTGTTTGTCCAGAAATAACACCTTTGCGGGCAGCATATTGCACACATAGAGACATGCAAGTGTAATTAATAAAACAGAATTTCTTTCTAGTGATAGGTTGGTAAGGCTGTTTATCTTCAAACTCTTGACTTATATTTGTGGAAAAGCCAATCCTGTATTTTTTATATCTGTCACCACAGTATTAGAGAGGCGATGGGTGATCTGTAGGGGGAAGAAGCCAGGGAAGCATCCCCTGCCTCTTTCGGCCAATGGTCTTTGGTTTTTGGCTTCAACATTTGGTAATTTCCCAGCCAAGCAATGTACTGTTTTCTGTATTTTTGTTTGCATTATCATTTGTTAAAGATAGCAAACATACTAATTATCTTGACAGCTGTTTTGAGACCTCAGTTTGGGTTACTTTTTGATGACAAATTTTTTTGATGGTGTGTAGTTTTACTTTGAGCATCAAAGTGCCACTAAAAGGACTCTCTTAATGTGACAAAGTCAAACCTGCAAAGGCTTAGAGCTTTCAGAACTAGAGTTCTGTCAACAATCCTAGGTAACTCACCTCATCAACGTGTGCCAGCGGTGCAATTTTGTTTTTCTCAATCATGGGGCAGTTTACATGGCACCAGGCCTGCTGGAGACAGATGGGGTTCACCTGTCTCAAAGGGGGAAAAGGATTCTGGCTCAGGAGTTAGCAGGCCTCATTGAGAGAGCTTTAAACTACATTCGAAGGGGGAAAGGGATAAAACCAGGCTTGCTAGGGATGAGCCTAGGGGTGGCATGCCTGCGTTGGAGATGAGATCAATAGCCCAACTGAAGTGCATTTGCACCAATGCACGCAGCATGGATGATAAACAGGAGGTGCTGGAAGCCATTGCGCAGCAGGAAAACTATGATATAGTTGTCATCACAGAAACATGGTGGGATGACCCGCACAACTGGAGTGCTGCAATCAATGGCTACAAGCTCTTTAGAAGGGACAGGCAAGGAAGGAGAGGGGGTGGGGTAGCTCTATATGTTAGAGAGTGTTTTGGTTGTCTAGAGCTCAACGATGGTAATGATAAGGTTGAGTGCTTATGAGTAGAGATCAGAGGGAAGGCTAATAAGGCAGATATCCTGGTGGGAGTCTGTTATAGACCACCCAACCAGGATGAGGAAACAGACGAAGTATTCTACAAGCGGCTGGCTGAAGTCTCACAATCCCTAGCCCTTGTTCTCGTGGGAGGCTTCAACTTACCAGATACCTGCTGGAAATACAACACAGCAGAGAGGAAACAGTCTCGGAGGTTCCTGGAGTGTGTGGAAGATATCTGCCTGACGCAGCTGGTAAGCGAGCCAACCAGGGGAGCTGCCCCGCTGGACCTGCTGTTTACAAACAGAGAAGGCCTGGTGGGCGATGTGGTGATTGGAGGCTGTCTTGGGCTCAGCGACCATGAAATGACAGAGTCCTCAATTCTTGGAGAAGTAAGGAAGGGGGTCAGCAAAACGGCTACCCTGAACTTTAGAAGGGCGGACTTTGGATTGTTTAGGAGTGTGGCTGACAGAGTCCCTTGGGAGGCAGTCCTGAAGGGCAAAGGAGTCCAGGAAGGCTGGACATTTTTCAAGAAGGCAGTCTTAAAGGGGCAGGAGCAGGCTGTCCCCATGTGCCATAAGATGAGCAGACGGGGAAGAACACTGGCCTGGCTGAACAGAGAGCTTTTGCTGGAACTCAGGAAAAAAGGACAGCCTACCACCTTTGGAAGAAGGGGCAGGCGACTCAGGAGGACTACAAGGATATTGTTAGGTTATGCAGGGAAAAAATTAGAAGGGCAAAGGCCCATCTAGAACTTAAACTGGCCACTGCAGTTAAGGATAACAAAAAATGTTTTTACGAATATATCAGCGACAAAAGGCGGGCCAAGGAGAATCTCCCTCCTTTGTTGGATGTGGAGGGAAACATCGCCGCAAAGGATGAGGAGAAGGCTGAGGTACTTAATGTCTTCTTTGCTTCCGTCTTTAACACTCAGACTGGTTATCCTCAGGGTATTCAGCCCCCTGAGCTGGCAGATGGAGATGGGAAGCAGAATGAAGCGCCAGTAATCGAAGAGGTAACAGTTAGCGACCTGCTCTTCCACCTGGATGCCCACAAACCTATGCGACCAGATGGGATCCACCCAAGGATACTGAGGGAGCTGGCAGAGGAGCTTGCCAAGCCACTCTCTATCATTTATCAGCAGTCCTGGTTAACCAGGGAGGTCCCGGGTGACTGAAAGTTAGCAAATGTGACACCCATCTACAAGAAGGGTTGGAAGGAGGATTCGGGGAACTACAGGCCTGTCAGCCTGACCTCAGTGCTGGGAAAGGTCATGGAGCATTTCATCTTGAGTGCCGTTACGTGGCACGTGCGGGACAATCAGGGGATCAGGCCCAGCCAGCATGGGCTCATGAAGGGAAGATCCTGCTTGACCAACCTGATCTCCTTCTACGACAAGGTGACCCGCTTAGTGGATGAGGGGAAGGCTGTGGATGTTGTCTACTTGGACTTTAGTAAGGCCTTTGACACTGTCTCCCACAGCATTCTCCTGGAGAAGCTGGCTGCTCACGGCTTGGATAAGTGCACTCTGTGCTGGGTTAAAAACTGGCTGGACGGCCGAGCCCAGAGAGTGGTGGTGAATGGAGTCAAATGCAGTTGGCGGCCGGTCACGAGTGGTATTCCCCAGGGCTCAGTGTTGGGGCCAGTCCTGTTTAATATCTTTATCGATGATCTGGATGAGGGGATTGAGTGCACCCTCAGTAAGTTTGCAGATGACACCAAGTTGGGTGGAAGTGTCGATCTGCTGGAGGGTAGGAAGGCCCTACAGAGGGATCTGGACAGGCTGGATCGATGGACCAAGCCCAATTGTATGAGGTTCAACAAGGCTCAGTGCTGGGTCCTGGACTTGGGTCACAACCATCCCATGCAGGGAATGCAGGCTTGGGGAAGCGTTGCTGGAGAGCTGCCTGGCGGAAAAGGACCTGGGGGGTGCTGGTTGACAGCCGCCTGAACATGAGCCAGCAGTGTGCCCAGGTGGCCAAGAGGGCCACTGGCATCCTGGCTTGGATCAGGAATAGTGTGGCCAGCAGGACCAGGGAGGTGATAGTGCCCCTGTACTCGGCACTGGTGAGGCGGCACCTCGAGTACTGTGTTCAGTTTTGGGCCCCTCACTCCAAGAAGGACATCGAGGTGCTGGAGCGTGTCCAGAGAAGGGCAACGAAGCTGGTGAAGGGTCTAGAGCACAAGTCTTGTGAGGAGCGGCTGAGGGAGCTGGGGTTGTTTAGCCTGGAGAAGAGGAGGCTGAGGAGAGACCCTAATTGCTCTCTACAACTGCCTGAAAGGAGGTTGTAGCGAGGTGGGGGTTGGTCTCTTCTCCCAAGTAACAAGTGATAGGACAAGAGGAGATGGGCTCAAGTTGTACCAGGGAAGATTGAGATAAGATATTAGGAAAAATTTCTTCACAGAGAGAGTGGTCAGGCATTGGAACAGACTGCCCTGGGAAGTGGTGCAATCACAGTCCCTGGAAGTGTTCAAAAAACGTGTGAATGTGGTGCTTGAGGACATGGTTTAGAGGTGGACCAGGCAGTTAGGTTAACAGGGTAGACTTGATGATCTCAGAGGTCCTTTCCAACCTTAATGATTCTATGATGCAAACTCTTCTGTGTTAAGAAAATTATTTAATTACCTGATAACATATTATTTTACCCCAGGGACCCTGCATGGATCAACAGCTTAGTTATTAGTGATACACTTCTCAATGTTATTCTCTTTATTATTCAGCCTTTGATTCCCTGCCTTAAAAGTGCTCCTTGCAGAAGATGAGAAAAAATGGCTTCTCTAAGGACTGGTCGTTGATACTAGTACTGCAGTGTCTGATTTAACATTCACAAAGCTGCTGTGTGATAGCAAGATCTAATCTCTATTGTAAGAAAGGGAGCTGAGATAAGGAAGAATGAGGTTTAAAAGAAGTGTTCAATAATTTAATGTCCCATGTTGAGTGATTGGGATTAGATTTTTTTTTTCTGTGTTCAGTATCATATTTATTACTTGACAATAGTCAAAGCAAAATTTGCATTGGCCAAAACTGTAATTATGATTTGGCAGCTCATCTGCAAATCAGATCCAGAGGATTTCAGTCAGACACCCAAAACGGAAAGTACATAGCTCACAAACTGAGAAAGGATTGGATTAAGTAAATTGCACCGTAGGTGACATTTTTTCCGCAAACTGGTAGAGTAGCTAGTTCCAGAAACTGCAGACCATCTTTCATGTTCCTCATTCTGTATGTCCGTTGTATACCTACTAGCTTCTACAGTGAACGAGACAGAGATTATATAATAACTCTTCTAACTTAACATTCCCTGTTCATCCCTAGAGTAAGTCCATTCTGCACACTGAATGAGTCATAGATCATATGGAAAAAATAGTATGTAATCATATAGTTGAGAATGGACCTCACAGGCAAAAAGAGCCAAATTATATAGTAATTGCATGGACAATCTCTTCTAAGTTGAGGTTAAACATTCTTTTAATGTCCTGTGACTTACTGTATGTAACTTTATAGTTTTAAAACAAAACCAGAAACGCCTTCAAAACCAGAATGCCATCACGTGAATACGTCACTATTCGCAGGACTCATCAGACCATTGCAGTTGAGCTAATGCTAGAAGGATTTTAGACTCTACTAGTACTACAGGGCAATGAAAATGCTTTCCCGTGGTGTTCATAGGTTTTTCTCACCACAGGTGTTTCTGCCATTCCTCCAAATACAGCCCATCTCTGCTCCTTCCCTCTAGCAGAAGCTGTCCCACTGTATTGTCTTGCTCAGTCACACTTCTCACTTAGTACCGTGTCTAATATTTTCCATCTCTTCTGTCTCCAGTCTCTCCTTCTTCTACTTAAGTTCCCCAGCTTCTTTCCAGTTTCATCCAGTTTCACTTTCTTCTTCTCAGTACCTTCTTCAGCTGACTTGCTCATCCAGTCTCATCTCTTGAATCCCAGTCCCAAGATTTATCCAAGTTTTTCCAAAGTATTCCATGCATTTTAGGTACAGGCGTTTGTATTAGGCTGCTTCCTTGCTTTGTCCATGCTGCTTGCAACGGGCTCAAGGGGTTATTAAGAGCAGAAGAGAGAGATGTCTTGTTTTCAGTTCCAGTGCCTGCCCCTAATGCAGACCTCAGGAGCACATACCAATAATTGCTGGAAAACTTCTCAGCCTCTTTTAGCCTCAGATGTGGAACACACTTCTTGTAAACAGATTGTTCCAGTAGCTTAGCTGCAAAACTTTAGTAAGTTTTGACTGAACGTGTACAATGTATGATTATCAGCAGTTTTTTCAAAATCTTGTGGCCTTGATATATTTGGGTAGATTTCCATATAAAAGGCAGAAGATGCATTCTTGACAAAAAAAACCCCACTTTCCTGTCTGACTTCATTTCACTCATTAAAATAAATCAGGCACTTATATTTTGAAAAAAAAATTATCAGAATATTTCAAGCATGGGAAAAAAATAAAACACTTCTCCCCTCTTGTTTTCCTTCAGACTGATTCTTGGATGAAATACTTCAGTCAAAAATGAGACTAAGACAGATACCAGGAGTGGAAAGTTTTAGTCTGAACGCTTAAAGTTTGATGAACTCATAAGTAAATGGACAGTGCTACCAGCTGTAGCTATACCAAAGCATTATAAAATATGGTAAATGTATCTGCTAGTTAGTTTAAGGTGCCTTTTTTTTTTCTTTTAAGTAGTATGACCTAGGAATAAAGAATATATTGCAGAAACAGTGTAAGCGAGTTGTATCAGAAACTCATTTTTGATGGAAATAAGAACTCTGAAATATGAATAATGCTGTAATTTGTTACACTTGGCTCCTGCAAACTCATAGTCATTTTTAAGCTACATTTACGGTGCTCTACCACTGTTCACTTTTTGTGGAAAACAAATTGTTCCACGTTGTGGGTCTTTTTTTTTTTTTTTTTTTTTTTTTAAACAAGAAAGAACAAAATGCATTCTCTCAATGGACTTAGCAGAATTCACCCTAGATGTAACATCTGTACATTTGTGCCTGTACATTTCTGCCTCATATAACACTGCATAAACATTTCTGTTGCCTGGTTGTCACTTAGAATAGAGATCCTTCTCTAAGAATATTGTGATTATTGCTGTAATAAGAATTTTTAATTGAATGGTGGAATATCATGGTAATACAAATCAGAAACTTCCCTAAACTTTGTCGCTTCTGCTGGAACCATTCAGGTAGTCCCTCCTCCCACACAAAGGCCAGTCATTTAAATGGAATGCATTTAAATTGATTAGGCTTTCATATAGAAAACTGGTAGAGGATTATTCCCATGTACTGATGAAGCTGGTAGAGTAAAAGAGTAAAGTAGTGAAACCTATGTGACATAAAGACTGCACCCCAGAAAGAATAGGCTGCTCCAAGAACAATGTTTTTTAAAAATGAAATTAAATACTGCTGGAAACCTTGGAGTAGATGGTTTTATCACATGGGCATAATCTTCTACAAACTACAAGGGCTAGATATATCATCTTTGCTTTAAGTCTGTTGATTTCGCTAGACTTGCATCAATTATGAGTTTGTCTTGGGGTCTTTCAAAGCTGATACTGGTGGTGCCTTTCAAAAAGGGTTTTGGAGTGGCCAATTTTTCTAGTATAACGAATACTACTACTACTACTACTATATTAAAGCAACTATCCTTAGTACATAAACCTCACATTTTCTGAGGAGGACTATTAAAACGTGCTCTATTTTTCAGGTGTATTTGAACAATGTAGACAGATGAGACACTGAATCTGCAGCAAGGCTGAAAGCTTCCATGTTAAGGCATTCTTCAGACTTTGAGCCAGGTTGTGTCAAATGGAAAGAACTTTTCATTGATTTCCCATTAAATGAGGCAATAGTGTGCAGTTTAAGCACCTTGAGCATTATGTAGTGTTTCTATAAATAGATATTTGAATGGAGGGATTCTTGTATTTGGTGGATTCTTTTATGCAGCATATTTATATAGAAAAATGATACCACTGCTGAGACTGAGAACAGCCGTGGTACAAAGTCGTTATGATTTCTGTTGCAAATGCCAAGCTTTTGATGCTTGATTGGGATCATGTAAAGAACATCCTATATGCATTCCAGTCTTGATACTGAAGTACTTCTTCGCTTTGGGAACTGGGCACTAAGAGAAATTTGGGACAGTAAAATAGTAACTACATTTTGAAAAAGCGGCTTTGGAATGAGTCGATAGTCATCTGGTCTTTTGCAGGATCAAAAAAAGACCAGCAACAGTCAACCAGCTAGATCGTTGGCAGGTGTGAATTGACATACCTCTGACTTCCATAGCATACTTGCATATCACTTTACACCAGATGATACTCTGTTCCAGCATGGTCTGTTTTCAGTATTTGTCTTCTATTTTCTAATTGTTAAACTTAGATGTTATAGAAACCAATTATTTTTTCTCAGATTTTTTTGTTTGTTTGTTTGGGTTTTTTTTTGTTTTTTGTTTTTTTTTAATAGCATTTGTAAAATTTTAGCAATAAACAGAAATGAATGATTTTCTTGACACGTTTTTGGTACTACTGAGGAACTGTACTGTTAATTTTCCTACTATAGCTCTTTGGTGAGCCCCTCCTAAGCTTATAGTGCCAAATGCTTCCAGTCATGCACATTAGATCAGCATAGGTGCCTTGTGTGGGATGGATGAGCGGCTAAAATTTTATTTAAAACCGAAGCTGGCGTCGAATCTTTTACAAGTTCTTGAAGATCTTAAGTTAACTTAAAAAAAGCCACAAACCTGTAAAGTTAAGCAGAAATACTTCTTTTTCCATCTGTTTGGTTGATCTTTCTTCCCCATTGTTAGACATATTGTGTTTTCAGCTGTGAAGTGCTATGGAAGGGAAAAAAGGTAAAGCAGTAATAGCTGTACTTCTCACATTATGCCTTAGTGCCTTATTTGTCTGATACATTGCAAAGTTAATAAAGATTAGGTTTGGGTAACACTTCAAAGACTTTTCTAGTTAAATTCAGAGGACTTTCTTGGTGCAAAGCCGAAATCATTAATGGAAAAAAGGGTTCTTAAGTTCCAGACTGCGATGGTAGCAGTTCCCTTACCCGTGGTAGTGGGAGCCAGCACGTACCTTTGGAAAGACAGGCACCCCGGTGTGCAGCTCTGCCACGGACCATCTTCCTTGTTCCAAACACAAGCTCGTTTCTAGCTGAATGGGATCTGGGCAGAAATAGAATGATTTTGTATAGTGCACACGTCTAAGGTCTTTTCCATCTACGACAGGCAGCCCCTTGAAAGCAGTGAGGGAAAAGAGAAAGGCTGTGACCCTGTACTGCTTGCTCCTTTAGACTCTGCATCGCTTCAGAATCTCTCTGGTTAGTAAAGGAAGTTAGTAGTTTATGATGATTGTCATAACTAAGCCTAATCTCCATTGCAACAGACATGTAGGTGTAAATTCATCGCTTGAGGCAGTGCTGAGATTTCAGCAACACAGGTGCTCGTTCCTCATAAACTTGTCCAGATACTGCTGCATTCACAGATGTTAATTTTCATTCCACGTCAAGCCAGACATTTATAGTGTACTGTCTGTGGTCATGGACTGTAACTAGAGCTGGCTAGCACTATTTTTACTGCAGAGCTGTTCTTCACATAATTTTTAAAATTTTGCATTTTAAAGTTTCTTGGATATTTTTGTTTTTCAGAAGCATCAATTCCATTTTAATAAAAAAATCTGCCTGATATTTTGTGCCACAGATATCAAGACACATTTAATATATCTTATTTCTTTTTTTAGTTGGCAGACAATTGTCTTCATGTTCTGTTACCATTTCTAAAAGTTAGAACTATTGGGGGCATAAAAGAGTCTCCAGTAGTTTAAATGGATCTGTTGCTGTCTTTCAGTGTGTGTTCAGCTAGACAAAAGTAAGTTGCCTTGATTCTAAGTAACACTTACAGGGGCGTGCGCGGTCCTTGGCAATGCAAAGAGAAACAACTCAGCAGAAGAATTAAAATTTGAAGGACCCCAGATTCTGTTTTCAGATATGGGCATGGAACTTCCATATATTTCAGGAGGAACAAGGCACCAGCTCTTCAGAGCAGAAGTTCACTGCAGACATGGTGGATTGTTGTGTAAAGAATTGGAATTTATATAGTATGCATATTGCAAGGACATGCCACTTTTAAGAGTATGTTCTGAAAATGAAAGAAGAATCTTCAGATTACTGTTTCAGAAAGAAATATTTTAGGTATTTTATTTTTCTTTGGAGATGTGTTTATCCTTTGTAATGTCAAAGGATTAGTATGATTAGATAGAACCACTGCAGAAATGAAAACTAGAGTACAACTAGATTACTTGGACTTAACTTAATATCTAGTATTGCACACATAGAAAATATTAATTATGAGTTATGCCTGAGCCTGGAGAATCCAGAAGGACTATGGGGCCTTGGAAAAAAAGAGTTTGCCAGTTACTGTAGGTGATAAGAATGAAACAGTGCCAAAAATCTTAGTCAATGTTTTAAATGCCTTTAGAGCTGGTTTCAGGATCAAAATGGCCCATTTATGCATTTCCTGAAGTGCATTATCTCAGTGCAGCTTTGAAACAGCTTTGCTAATGGCAGGCAGGCATCCAGTGTGAGCACACATCTGCTGGCAGACTGGTAATTTTCTGGTGTTTTGCCAACACTTCATTAATTAACTGAAGTGTCAAAGATTTGTTAAAAACCTGTGCTTTTTGAATGTTTCCCAAAAGCTAAAAAGCAAGTGGGGTGGTTTCTTTGTTTTGCAGTCTTAGCTGTACTAGCAGCTCATTTTAAGAAAGCTGTAATGGTACATGACAGAGATACTGTGTGTTGCTGTTCCTCAGAACACATTCATACCTGCATATCTCAGATGAAATTGAGGAAGAAATAAAGCTACTGTTTCAGAAGTGCAAAGTTTCTGTCAACTGCAGACACAGTGCATTTCACGAAATTTGGCCTGAGGTCCCAAACCACAGAGGGATACTTCTAAAATGTTTTGTCTTAAGTACTGCCTGCCTCATCAACGCAGTGCTGTGCTGCTGCTGTTGATATCACATTCTGAAAGCACAGGAAGAAAAGCTGGCCAAGATGTCATACTCATTGAAACAGCCGTATCAAAATGCAACAGTGGAAGCTCAGACAGCGTCCTACATTGTGTGAAAATGTCCAGCACTTTGAAGGTATTTAGCTGAATAAAGTCCTGCATGCTTAATTTACAGCATTGGTTTTTCCAAGCAGCATATTTTAAGTAGGAGAGACGTCGTCTAAAACCATAGAAAATTATGGATTCTAGATGCTGTTTCTAATTTTATAGTGCACAACTGGAAGAATAATAATAATAAAAATGCTTCTCCCAGCATACAGTATAGTTTTCGAGATAATTTATATCTGCCTCTACACGATGGAATCTGAGATTTATCTTAGTAGATGTAACGTATCTTTTTTGCTGATCTAGCCTCTCCAGACCTGGTTTAAAAAGGAGATTTTGTCGTGGTTTAACCCCAGCCAGCAACTAAGCCCCACGCAGCCGCTCGCTCACTCCCCCCCAGTGGGATGGGGAGAGAATCGGAAGGGTAAAAGGGAGGAAACTCCTGGGTTGAGATAAGAACAGTTTAATAATTGAAGTAAAATAAATTAGAACAGTTAAATAGGCAAAGCAAAAACCGTGCACGCAAACAAAACAGAACAAGGAATTCATTCACTACTTCCCACCGGCAGGCAGGGGTTCAGCCACCCCCAGGAAAGCAGGGCTCCATCACGCGTAACGGTTACTCGGGAAGACAAACGCCATCACGCCCAATGTCCCCCCCCTTCCTTCTTCTTCCCCCAGCTTATATATACTGAGCATGACGTCATATGGTATGGAATAGCCCTTGGGCCAGTCTGGGCCAGCCCTCCCCCCGGCTGTGCCCCCTCCCAGCTTCTTGTGCCCCCGGCAGAGCAGGGGAAGCTGAAAAGTCCTTGACCAGTGTGAGCGCCACTTAGCACCTATTTAGAGACAGCTTAGCACTACTTAGCAAGAACCAAAGCATCAGTGTATCATCGACATTGTTCTCATCCTAAACCCAAAACACAGCCCCATACCGGCTACCAAGACGAAAATTAACTCTATCCCAGCTGAAACCAGGACACTCTGGAAGATTTTGGAAAGAGATCCAGGTTGTTTAAATCCTAGTACTCTGGCTTAGCCACAGGAACATTCTTCATCTGTAAATATCCAACATGCCAGCTTTTTAAAGCAAAATTGCTATTTGTTTGGCAGAGGGCCAGGAAGGGTGTAGGGATGCTGTCATGGGCAGGTGTGACCTGCTGCATGATGCAGACCACACGCTGCAGGGGATGGTGCTATGGGAAAGGCTGGCTTTGTCCTCAGTCGCCTTCCAGTATCTCCCAGCCGTATGTGTGAGCTGGCAAGCAAATGATGAACTCTCTAAGGTCCAACTGTTAGACATTGTCAATACGAGCTTTCTTTGGGATTGTCGTCTTCTCATCACAAATGCTCGTTGCTGTCTTTTGGGAGGTTTATAGTCAAGTTATATGTGTTTGTGACAGAAATGGTAATTAAATAAAAGTGTAAAATAGGTTGTACTCTCAGGGAATAGATGAAAAATGAGGATCCGCAGAAACGCCTATGCTAAAGTTTCACTTTTGATTGTACAGGGTCATGCTTTCTCCTTTTAGCGATAACAGTGTAAAAGATGTGCTAAAAAGCCAGAGAGGCCAAGAGGAATTCTTAGCTCTTCTGAGAAAGCCTCAAGGATTTCATTTTCAAGGACGCTGAGCAGTAGGCAGCGTAAAACTGTCATTTTGTTCAGCTATGCGTTAAGAATTTAGGTGGGGTTAATAAATGATGTATAAATGTTAGCTAGTATATACATATAGTATAACTCTTTTAAGCCTTGGTGATTCATAAACTGTAGTAAGTTTGACTAGTTGCACCTTGTAGTTAACTCTTTCATAAAATATTTTAAAAAGACATTTAAAAATAAAAATGAGTATAATCTGTATAAAGAATAAAGCAAAGAATTTTTGCAAACCAGGTCACTCTCTCAAATTTTTACTCAAAATTTTATTTTGTAATTACATTTTGATGAAAGAAATGGAGGAAGGACATCTAAGTTGGGACTTCTAAAGTAGCAGAGACGTTACTGAGTTAGCCTTTTCTTCTGATTTCGGCTTGATCCACACAGTCTTTAGTGTATTTGTCAGTCCTTTGTCCTGCTTTAAAGCAATGGGGCCTCTGTCCTGTGGGCAACTTTCAGTAAGTTTAAAAACAGAAATTGTAGCTATATAAAAATGATCTTATAAGGGGCGGGTGTCACTGTTTTTTGGCAGTAACAATGAATATTTTGATCTTTTTATTCATACGTTGTCTGCAGTTGGTATGAACAGGGTGTACAGGAAATGGTTTATAAGCCAGAAATACTGGTACACAAGAGCACGAACTCAAGGCTTAGAAAAGGAAAAACAAGAAACAATAAAACTTCACAATAGACTGTCAGAAAACATATGCCAAAAAAAAGGGAAAAGCTTTCCAAAAAGAAACCCTTCGGGCTGGGTTCTTTGCTGGTGCAAACTGATGTCATTCTGCTGTAATTTAATGTAGTGACCTTAATTTATGCCAGCTCAGGTTCTATCCCTTCACCTTTAGGATATGTGCTATAATTGGTTTCCATGAAAAATGTAAGCTTTCTAGCCTTGGTTGGTTGGTCGTTGTGGCTGAATTACCCTTGCTGCATTGCTGGGTCCCAGATGTAAGGATGCGTATTTCAGTTGTGGGAATGTAGCTTTGCTTTCTGCGTTTGGCACTAGAAGGACTTTGGTCCCACCCTTCCAATGTAGTTTGGTGGCTTGTGGTCCTATTTTCAGGGAAGCTTTTTTGTTTGTTTTTTTTCATTAGAGGATTTATTGAGGAAAACAATATTTGCATGTACTTGGAGATCTCAGAAGGGTGGGCGAACAAAGCACAGATGGCGGTTTGGCCAGAAACAGTGTTTATTCTAGAAGATTTGTTACCGTGATTCTAATAGAAAATAAAGTAGTCCATGAACCTTCCCCCAGGCATGTTTTTGGTATGGTTTATAGCCCACTTGAAAACTCTTGACTTTGACGTCTCACTGATCCAGTTACAAACATCTTCATAGATAGATAGTGGATACAAAGCAAGAACTCCTCTGGGACCTCTGGTGTGCTGGCTTTCACTGCAAAGGTCACCATTCTTTCCCCCTGTACAAATATAAGAGAATGGACTTGCAGTTGCAATAAGAGCTCTTCTTACTGATTCTCTTGTTGTTCCCTTCAAAAACACAATTATTTAGCCATGCTGCTTTCATATAATATTGTCTCTAGTTTTCCCTTGAAATCTGTCTCCTGTGGAAAAAATACTCTGCTGTTCTAGTCCGGTTCTTCATGTGGTTTCTGCTGTTCTTGAATAGTGTTTTTACGAGCCATTTTGATCATCTAAAGGCTACCTGAAAAAATGCATCTGTGACCAAAGCTTGTCTATTTTCTCCAAGCATAGAAATTGTTCTAATTAACCCCCGCCTTTTCCAGCAATTTTTCTCCCCTTTGTGTGTGCCCACACACAGCGTAGTCTTTTGCTGTAACTGCTGTAGTGTGAGGATACAGGCAGAACGAAGCAATTAAGTATTTAAGTATTTAACTTGTATTTACTTTTGGAATCTGCTTCACATCTAAACAAGGCTTGTCTGCCAAAGGCTTGCATTGCAGGTGACCTAATAAAAGATGTGAATTCTATCTGTAAAATTTGCCCTGCCTGCGTGTGTTCACGCACGTGCCTGTATATAAGAAGCTCTTCCCACTATTTAGCTTCAAGAACTCTGAAGCTAGCATTTGAAGGCACAAGTTAAAATACGAAGTAATGCAATGACTGTAATAGCAGCATGTAGAAAGAAAAAAGAAAAAGCGGTAATATAGTATTGAAGCATAGGATGAGAATAAGAAGCTTGTGTGGCCAGCTTTTAGTAAGTTGTAGAAGCATGTATTTAAGTGTTTCAGCTGTTGAATCTGAGCCCAGAAAATTAATAATGAAAAATGTGAAACTATTGTGGAAAGGAAATTATTTGGATCTAATTTATTGAATTTATCTTGAAGTGTCATCTTTTTGCTGAGGAAAATGACAGCTCAATAAAAATTTGCTTTTTTTGTAGAACTGTTGTTCCACGAACTCCACAAATTCACTTTTTTTCTGCAGGCACTTTTGATACTGTTACTTAAAAGCACACTGTTATCTGTTTTAAAGAAAAGGAGTCTTCTGATGTTAATATCGTTCATCTGGATTAGAATTTGGCAATGCCTTCATTAACCTGCTAAAGTGAATTAATAAGAAAGTAGTAACAACATCGCTGTTGATTATAATGTGACTTTTTTTATTTAAACAGACGTGTCCTGAAAGCAGCAGAAATATTAGAGAAGTGCAATGTGCATCATACAATAACAAGCCATTTATGGGTCGATTTTATGAATGGGAACCTTTTGCAGAAGGTAAGGGAAGACCACTTGGTTTTGCATTATTATACAGATTGTGTTTTGGGAAGGCAAATGTGGTTTTTACCCAGTGGAAGCCATCAGGCTTTTACTGTTTGAGTCTTGCTCATTTTGCTCTGTTTGTCTGCTGCATTTATTCATGGGCAGACAAGTAGATAATCTCACATCAGTATTTCTTATATTTTACAGGAATGAAAGCATGTAAGTCCTGCTTTGAATGGTATACTGTTGGCTCTGTATAGCGTTGCAGCAGTATTTCAGCTACTACGCTGTTAACTATCTTCTTTTTTTATGTATTTATTTTTGATGACAAAGGCTCAGTATGGCTCCATTTCAGTAAACAGAGTTAAAATTTCTTATGCCAACTGAGCATGTGACTCATGGTCCCTCTGCATTCATTTCAGGACTCTCTGGCTGTCTAATTTGTGTTTTCTAATGGTATGTTTGATAGTTGGGATGGTGACTATGGGAGGGATCCTGTGCTATGGACTTCCCCAGCTGCATGTTGAACTGATTGTCCCGGAACACAGAGCAGCAGCAGCTCTAGTAGTGGTCTGCCACCCCGCTAGAGTCCTAACCCTTGGAAGATAAAATCTCAGTCAGTTGGGGGTTATAACCTTTCTCCAGAAACGTGTTTTGTGAAATAGTTACTTATTTTGTTTGCCTTTCTGTAAACAAGAGCTGGGCCCACATCAGTTGAGATTCATGATTATTTATGAGGTAAATAATTTGTTCTTCAAATATGTCTCTGGATTCAGAGGAATTTAGTTCATGTCTCATTTTTTAAATGAACATTTTTTAAGAGTTGTTTTCCACAAAACTTCAAAGACCAAAGAGGATTTATGCATAGAGAAATACGTACGCATACTGTGGACAAGCTGTCTTTATTATCCTGCAGCCATTCTGTCACCTGGCGTGAATCACTAGTAGGAGAGTACAATGATGACTTCATTACCCACAGACTCCTTTACCAACAGGCTATGTGTGCCCTGTACCACGTGTTCTGTGCAACGTCTCCCCTCCAAATGGAGGCACAGTCTTAAAATTTTGAAATGCAGGATATAGGCCCATCTACTTATCCTTTCTAGATTTGAGAAGAACAAAGTAGAAGGAAGAGAATTTACCTGTATTTTTTAAATCTCTCTTGAATATGGCTTTTATTGCCTTCTGTGTAAGTAGCTACATATAATACAATGCCACACAATTAAATAGAAGTAATACGTTATGGTTTTAATGCATGGCTTTTAATGTCTTACAGTCAGTGTTTGCAGGGATTTCTCTTTGCCAGAAGACTTCATTACAAGTAAAGGCTTCAGTGTACTATGATTTATCTTTATGACAATGCCCTGCCCCTGTATGTCCTAAAATTGACGTAGTGGCAAGATTTACCTGATTATGTGCATCTTCAGTGTCAGTGATCTGCTCTGGGGCAATTAGTGTTCTGTGTATGTTTTACTTCAGTCTTTAACTCATTGTGCTAAGTTGCTTTCCCAGCTCCAAAAGGGAGGCAAAAGAAGAGATTTGGAAAAGCAATGGCAAAGTTTCTTTCATGATGGAGGGATTCCTCCTTATTCTCATGTTTTTATTCCCCTTCCCTTCATCCTAATCGATTTAGAAGGAGAAAAGGATGATAGCTACTGGTGATTTTTTGCTGTTAATAACCCGAGGTCATGTCTATCCCATAGTATAGAGCCTGATACTAAGTTTTGAAGTAAAAGCAGTGAAAAGCACATCTGTGTAGGGCTGCAGCTGAGTGTGTCAGCTGGAAGACAGCATGTGCTGCTGTCACTGTATTGCTCTTGGGGACTGAGGGAACCCCTCGCTGGACTGCGTTGTGTGAATAGCTCTCTCTGAGCCAGCTTTTAGGGTTCTGTGCCTTGCCTCATTGCACAAAGGCAAAATGCCTGTTTTGTAACGATAAAGACCCTTCCAAAGATGTGCTGAAGGAAGTACTAGAAGTCATTGTTCGTTTATTTTTCAGGGGACTCAAGGAGTGTTGCAAGTGTGTGAAGTTCCTTTTTCCTATACCCAGAAATGGACATTTCCATGGCTACTTAGCATGCTAGCACGCTCTCTGTAGTTCCTTTAGATGAGCAGCTTTTGATCCACAATTGATGTTACCTATTTTTACAGCTCAACATGAGTCAGTGCAGATTCAGGTAGGGTTCATATCTAACTCCCAATTGATCTAATAATGTTTGTTTCTGATGTAGTCATGCCTCAGTCCTGGTTTTATCTGTTGTGTGTATAGGGAAGACTTGCAGAGCTGTACTTCTTTACCTCAAATTATGAACATTCAGTATATACTATGCTTTTAATTAAAGTCCTGTTCGGCATTGTGAAGTTGCCCAAAAGGAAGTCTCAGAGCTGTACAACTTTGGTACTTTGTGCCATGCATTTTGGCAGAAAAGAGCTTGGTACCCCAGCAAGCCCATGGCTGAAGGCATATTCTGCGGACAGCATGACTTCTCCTACAGCATGGTCCCAAAGACTACTTATGTGTTAGCTTTGATGCATCCCTTTTCAAACTGCTATTGACAAGACATAGCCAATGCTGAGCCAGCTCAGCCCACCTCCATCTCCTTGCTTCCTACACAGCAGCTTTGACTCACCCTGCCCTGTGCCAGGAAAGATGACTCAGGGGATCTAAAACATGCCACAATCATTTCTTTTTGCCTCCCCTGCATAGCATGCTTGCTCCTAATGCTTATGTTGGATCAACAAGGGCAGCTAAACCATAATTTACAGCCCTGTCTTGATGGTGAGTTAAGTGTGATTATTATTATTTTTAAAAAATATACATATTTTTATTTCTCCCTTGTTCAGATTGGTGCAGCTGCGTTTCTAATCCCTGTTTTATCTGCTACTGCTCCAACAAAAACTTTTGTCTTTATTAAAAAAGCCATACTAAAGGGACTATAAACCCTATGAATTTAGAGTATTTAATGAAAAAACCCTAGTTTGTGTTGGAGAACCAATAGCACATAATGACTTCAAGGGCAAGATTTGAGAGGAAGGATCCAGTTGTGACAAAGGGAAAACATCACAGTGACATGACCATAAAACCTGTAAGGAAGTTTAAATCTACAGAAGGAATAAATGTTTTAATCATTCTGATAATTGAACTCTTTAATTTGAACTCTTTATTTCAGCTGACTTTTATTTTTAATTGTGGTGAAAAATCCGTAACCTAAAGTGTTTGATATTTTGATGGCTGTATGAATAGAATCTATTGAAAGGAGAAAACCTACTGGTTCATTGAAAAGGATAACTCACTGGGAATCTGACAACAGGAGTCTCTCTTAGTGAAGAATAACTGCACTTTTTGAGAGGAGGGAGAAAACTGCAGATATTTTTTGTCAGAAATCCTGTATAAAGTTAAAGAAGAAATAAAGTCTTCTCCAGGAAAATCTCTGTCTCATACTTCATCTTCAGGAAGATACCCGGATAGTCTTATGCATCCAAAATACATTGTCAAATGTAGTATTTTCAAATCAACAACTGTAGAAAATCCTGGTCAACTGCAGGCCCTCTTGCTTTGAGTTCTGTTTGATACTGACAGCCAGGCTTTTGTAATAGACAGTATTTTATACTGCAATCCTAGCCGGCATGGGTTTCTGTTACAGCAGTTAGAACTACACCTGTGCCAGGCAGGCAGGCGTAGGAGGGGTACCCGTGCAGAGAGCGCGCTGTGGCTCTGCACCGCGCGCTCCGCTCTCTTCAGGTGCGGAGTCCTGCAGGGACATTCGGCTTTCCCGGCCTGTGCTGCTCTTTGGCATGGTAACGGGCAAGGGGAGCCGCTGGCAGGGCTGCCTCTGCCTGCTTCCCACGTGGAGGAGGACTTCAAAGTCTAGGAGGACCTGTGATTGCATCTCCGGTGTGTAAAACTTGAAATAGCTAAAAAGGTATTCTTTGGGGACTTGGCTTTTTTTCTTCCTTTTAACCATAGCAATTTACAAGCAGAAAAATACTGCAAAGTTTGAGCATTTTCTCCTGAGAGGCAATTTCACTTTCTTAAAAAAGAGAAAAAAAGAGGTTTTTGCAAATCAGAGCCTGGTCCACTGAAAGTCAGACATGATTTGTCCCTGAAAGATATTGAGGCTTTGCCCTCTTCCCTCACAGTAAAAGAAATGCAAAATTTTCATGGAAATGATTCTGTTTTCTTTTTTGATTTTTTTTCCCCCCATTTTGTTATTTTAGAGCAAAATTTTAATGGGAAGTTTTCTAAAATGCAGACTTGACCAAGCGTTTCCTCCAAATGATGTTTTTGTTTGGTTTTTGTTGAAAACCAGCTCTAGTTTCAGTGTTCCCCTTTCAGGTGAATGCTCTTGTTTGCAGGGCAGCACACTTGTTTACCTGCGTTGCACTGACAGCGGGAATTCTTGCTCTTTCAAATGTATGTGTTAATTTACATATGCAGCTTTAACTTGTGTGAGAGCTCACTGGACACTAGCGAACAAAGGTAATAATAGGAATGAGGACGTGGCTAAAGGATCATCATCATGGTGGCTGTACAGATGATTTAGTTCCACTTGGAAGAGTCAAGACGTCTTTGGCTGGAAACACTGAATCAAGCCAGATGAGTTTCTAGGAACAGAGCCATGCTCAGATCTTGAAAGCTGTTTAAATAGTTTGTTTCTGGCAGATAGTTGCTGGAACCTGAAAGCCTGCGCAGAATGCGTGGAGAGGCCTCTGCTCCCTGCTGTTAGCAGGCAGGCTGGCCTCGAGGGCAGCGCCTTTCACCTGCGCCGGATCTGCAGGGTCGGCCAGAGAAGGTGAACTCTGGCAGCGAGAGGGATCTCTGGAAGGCCTGGCAGAGTTCATTCGGTTCCTTCTGATTGCCAGGTCTGGCTTCCTCTTACGACTTCTCTTTATTTTTCTATTTGATTGCTGCAAGACAAAAGTTGTACAGAGCCTGTACACCACATTGCTCTTTGCAGCAGGGTTCAAGTCCGGCTGAGTTTCAACTGGAATAAAAATCCCTGTAGCTGAAAGCAGCAGTAGCATATATGAAATGGCAGTAGTGTCACTGTCGCATTTTCTGTGGAGGGAAAAATGGGTCCCCAGTCTCCCCCGACACCGTTGTTGCCAAACCGAACTACTGATGGGCACCCTAGTGAGTGATTCAAAATCAACTGGAGTGAAAGAGGCTGACAGGCGCCGGGTGTCAGCACCCAGCCTTGTGGCAGGGCAGTTGGGCAATTTCAGCTGGCTTCTGTTTCCCTGAGATGTATCAGAATCCAAACTTTGAATGGATGGAAGGATATTTGGTCTGCATATTTCTTACGCTGGACTTCATGGTACTTTTTCTCTAAAATGACTTTCATGTCAGCGCTCCATCCTGAAGCCTGTGTTGTGTTCAGAGGAGAGCTTGCTGTAGAGGTAGATCTGTGCATGCTGTAAAATCCTTTATGAGTTTACTTTTGTTTTAAAATACCTTCTAGTAACCTGACTTCTAGCTCTAGATGTCTCCCAGCTACAGCTGTGAAAAACACAAGCTCTGAAGAAAATTAAATGTATAACTTCTACAAGTGTCTAGCAAATACTGCAACTTCAGTACTTTGTGTCAGATAAGAGGCATTTACGATTTAGACTGAATTCATTTTTGGTATTAGGATGGAGACTGAAGAGTAATGCAGAGCTGCTACATTTATTTATTTGTGGGTTTTTTTGTTGCTGGATTTGTAACAACAGATTTCACTCATTTTGAATGACAAAATAGCTTTTCATAACAGATGAAAATGTAGTGGCCCAACTTAAGATGTTAAGTTGCTAAGAAACTTCTCCAGTCTGCTGGTAGTTGATGACACTGAAGACACTGAAGGAGCTCTGATGAATATGATTTAAGTAATTATAAAATGGAGGAAAAGCCTAATTGATCTTTTAAAAATCTTGGTCAGGTACTGAGAGGTGCAAGTAGCATTAAGCGCTTCTGGAATGGAGTACTCAGAGGTCAGAGAGGGCTGGCTGCAGAGAGTTGTTACAGGGAGTACAGTGAACAGGACAATGCAGAAACTGCCTACAGATCCTCGACAACCAGCTGTAGGCTTGGAGCAGTGTTGCTGATGTTTCAGGGTTTGGGAGGTTTTGCCTCATTTGCTTGGGCTTTGTGCAGACAAGGGTATATAGGCTTGTGAGGAAACCATTTATTCAATTCTAAAGTCTCATCAATAAGATGCTTTGTGGAGCATTTTCCATTCAGTTGATCATCCACCAGGACTAGTGAACCCCAGGACAGCCCTTCCTGGGAGTGTTTGTAAGTCTGCTAAATGAATATCAAAATTCTGAGAAGTAACACTTCTCTTGTCTTGTCAGATTTCTAGACGTTGATTCTAAGTTTTCTGTTACTACATGTGACTATTTGTATATAGCTGTCAAATACGCACAAATAATTTTGCAATAAGTTTTGGGGCCAGATATAAATGAGGCCTATTGGGTGTTGTGTAACGTTGCAAATCAGTGAATATTCTGGGCCAACCCTGAATATATTATACTTGTTTTCAGTGGTTTAGTGTGTTGTTTTTTCATCCATTAGAATTGAGATGTGTGTATAAACAAATTCTAGATATATGTTGTTTATATGCATGTTATTAGTGCAAGCATTCATGCAGTGTCCATTGTTGGATTTCATTACATCTTAATATAAAACCATTCCAGAAGCATTGTAAAGTTTGATATATACGGAGGAACATTACATTCGTGTCACCTTTTTAGGTTAACTGGAAGTGGAACTTTAGTTTAGAGTAATTGGAGAATTCATCCTTGCGTAAGATTAGTAAAGTAGGCCCTAGTGCATGTTTCTTGATTGCCTGGGATTTCTTGGCTAGAGGAGCGCAGTCCTTGAGAAGCAAAGGTAACGTAGTCCCAGTTTATGAACTCTTGGTCTTTCCTGATTTGTGGCTGCCAGTTCCTTGTGGCTCAGCATATGCTGTGCTGAACTGGTATTCTCTTAGTTTTGTGTGCAATACTTTGACAACCTAATTTTTTCACCCAAAGGACAAGAAGTTTTACTGTTTTATTTATACTTTCTCTAGTAAGTTACTTCTAGTTAGTGAACATACAGATGTTTGAATACGTACACAGTATCTCAAGAAATAATCCAGCTGTGCTGCAGTTCATCCAGCTGCAAGGTATTATATTCAGTGAGGCAGCTGTTTGAAGTCTTCATTTCTCATCGCAATAGACCATACTTCTCTGCTTTTATTTGCCTCCACCTGTTAGAAATCTTCTTGATTGCTTTTATTCCATTTTGTGGCTAGCTGTTCTTGAAGCTTGTACTTTAACTGCATGCACTGTATTTTCTATGACAATTTTTTTGTTATTCCTGTTTTATGTGAAATGCTGTAGCCAGACAGATTCATCAAAGAGGCAACAGACGGAGTTTTGGGAGGTTTGAAATGTAATGAGTAGGTGGTGTTTGCATTTGTTGATTAGCTACAACTCAAATAGTGAACACTTCTCTAACGATAGGTGATAACAGAACTGGCATTCTTACATTTAATCACAAAAACCCAAAAGGGTTATTACCACCTGTTTTTTTCCTTGTTTGTAGTATGTGTGTAGAAAAAAAAAAAACAACTGTCTAGGAGTTGGTCTCAGTTCCTTCCTGCAAACCAAAAGTCTAAGTCTATGCCTATCAATTAAAATAAATGTTAAACAACTATGCTGATATAATTCCCTTCTACATGCTGTTCACACGTACATTTCACATGCACTTTTATTCAGGGTTATGATCTTGCATAATTTGAGATTTAGGAAATAAATTCGCAAAAATTTAGTGAAAACTTTGTCCTGTTTGTATTTTATGAGAACTGATGGCTTCAGGTCTTCAACTACAGCATGAGTTGACACATGAAACATACTGTAATTTGCTTTGCTCAGCCTTTTCTATTATCTGTTGGGCTAATTTTGAGTTGGATCAGTCTTAATCTCTAGCTGTTTCAGGAACAGTTACTTAGCAAATGAGTAACATTAAACTGAACAGTAAGCCAGTAGCAGATTAGTATAAGGTGAGACATCCTGAAGCATATACCTGAAATTATTGACAGGAGCTTAAGCACTACAGACATACAATTTCTCTTGAATTCTGATGGAATATGAGCTCTGATTTCCTTTATACTCATTAGAAATCCTATCCGAGGCAGTGAAGTATCCATTTTTCACACATTACTGAAAATTCTGTTTCATTTTAACTGAAATCTCTTTGAAATGTTGCTCACTTTTGAGACTAGAATTTATTGAAATGCAGTAGAACAAGAAGTTCATTTATACTATGTCCCTTTTTTCCCCTTTATTCCTGATTTGTGAATGGATCACAGGAGAAGGCAGATGGAAGTTTGCAAAGCTTTAAGAGTATGGCTGTGCTAAAGTATCTGAGACATTTCTTTGACTTCATCAATAAATCTTCTTCCTGAACATCTGTTGTGTTGAGCTTGACCTGGAAATTGTAAATATCCTGTGTATTACTGAAATATGTAACTACTTCTATAGAAAGCTTTAATAAAAAATATGCTTAGATGCTTATATATATGGAAACCTAATGCTTCCACATGGCAACTTACCTTTTATGGTTATTCTTCCTATAATTTTATTAATATACATGTTTTGATTTGCATTTGTAAGAAACTTAGCGATATCAGAGCCTGGCTTTTACCTGGGATTCTGTGGTTTGTCACAATTGAAATAATAATGTGTATTTTTTTAATTGTACTACTTTAAGCACAGACCATACTCTGATGTATGGAGTCAACCATTTCCCTGTAATAGGTCACATGTACCATGTGTTGTAATGTTTCTAGTTCATTGTGCATACCTCAATTTCTCCACTTTTCTACTTGCTATTTGGAGGGGAAAATGGGTTAAGAAGGAGAAGAGCAAGATGATTTGGGTGTTTATAGATGGACACCTGGATGACACTCAAGAACTGGAAAAGGTTGTTAGTGCCTTTAGGAAAATGGGAAATGGCATCCATCAAATGTTATCATTCAGCAGTAAACACAGTACACTCTAAAGTGGATTTGAATGTAAACCATGTAAACAGAATGTATTTTTAAGAAGAAAGGGAAGTGAGAGAAAGGAGACGAGCTGACAAGCCATATCTGTCCTAATATTACAGAGTTTAGATAAATTTAGCCTAGCTTTGCTGTAGAAGACACGTTGTCTTCTGTATCCAGGTGACCAATATTTACTGCTTTATTTTAGAGTATCTGACCTGCCTAATTGCATTGAGAGTTGGGTAAACATCTCAGGAAGAATTATGCCCTCGTTTCAAAGCACACTTCTTAGTTCCTTTGGTGGGAGCAAAACGTTATGAACGGATGTTGTGGCTTTCAGGCTCAGATTTAGAAACAAAATTGTATCCAGATTGTGTGGTAATGAAGATTGTTAGGCTAGAATACAATGTAGAAGGAAGATCTGATTTTTGCAAAGCACGTGTAGAAGTGAGTGGTATAGATCCTTTTAAGCCTACTTTGATAAAATTTGTCTTGACTCCCTCCACTTGCTGCCAGTAGCAAGACCTCCATGGGTTCAGATCAATATTCATGTCTGCAGTATCAACAAATTACCTGATGCTGTGCAGGCATCTCTGAGAAATGCCGTGCAAATGCATTCACTCATTACTTGAACTGAAAAAAAAAAAACGAAACCAAAAACCACAACAATTTTTTTTCCACTGTAATATTCTCTATTTTTATTTGTTCTTCTGCAAATGAGTAAACAAAATCTTTGTTGAATTTCTATAGTAGATTTTTACCTGTTAGTGGCCCTTGGAACAAGATACAGACACCCAGTATTGAGAAATTAATTAAAAAAACCAAAAAACAAACAGAACAAAGCAACATCACCCTGTAAAAATGAATCAGTGGAATACTTTGATCCACAAAACCCAGCCTACTGGTGTAAAGTACTTAGTAGCTTTATCACAGCTTTCTCAATGTCTGACTTAACTATCAAGCAAAGTCTTTAATAAGCAGGACTACATGAACCAACAGTATATGACCTCACATAATCTGTAACAGTCCTTTTATATATATATAAAAATAATATATATAATATATATAAACATATATATATTAAAAACATATATATTCCTTATATAGCTTCATTGTGTCCAGTGGCTGTGCAGAGCAGTCTGAAACTTGCTGCAAGTGGACAACTGAAGATTTGGATCCCTTTGATTTGGGGAACAGTCTGGGTTGTGTAAGGGTGGGCTTGGGAATACCTTAGAAGCAGAGTCCTACTGGGAATCAGAGAGTGTGGTTATGGAAGTGATCGTCCAGGAGTGAAAATTAGCAGAGAGCAAGGTTGATTTAAATTAACATACCCTAGGAATTTAACAAGCCTTGGGCAATTTCAGGAGTTGGTCTCCATCTTCTCTGTGTCCTCTACTTTGGATCTTGTGCCAAGCACAACTTTCTCAGAGCCAAAACCTCTGCCACGTATGAATTAGGAAATAAAGATAATGCTGATTCCTCTTTTTCATCAGTTCTAGCAAGGGTTGTGTGGCAACCTTGGCCAGTGGTAGAATTATAATCTTTTTGAATCTCCATTTTGTAGCATCAGATCCTTTGGTATGTTGGGTTTGTCAAGATAAACGGCAGAACAGGGGGCAAATTAAGTATCTCGACTGTCTTATCAAAAGGTATCTTTTTTCACACTTTTTAGTGCTGTTTGCATTGGCATGGTTACTGTATACAAGTACCTATGTAGAATAAGTGCTTTGGGATGCTTTAGTCTTCTTTGAGATGATATTGTCTTTTTTTTTTTTTCCCCTCCTGTTGTCCATGGGAAAAGTCCTTCGTTAAGCTTCAGAGCCAAAATGTCACTCCAAAAATTTGCCTTTGCTGTTGGATCAAAGTATTTCACTTCCTTTGGCTTCTTTATAGCAAAACACCAATGTAACGAGGGCATCCTATCCTTATTCCTACACCTCTTTTGGGATATGAAAAATGAATCTTAGTCTGAATTCTTCTAAATCTGTTCTTTTATTCCTTTTGTAGCAGACAGAGACAAGCAGGCTCAGATGCTCTGGACAGATGTATTTTACAGCTTCACAAGGAAACTATTTTTTACAAGTTTTATGATTGTAGTCCTAGGAGTCCTTGTCACACAGATCTGCACAACCATGTTTTGTAGCATAATGCACTAGAATGGGGGAAAACTTAGGGCTCGCAGTGTTTTGCAGGTGTGCACTTCTTGCACAAACCCCAGTGATCCTGTCATGTCTCTCAGATCCATGAAACAGTCTGGAGAATAAAATAGAGCTGCAAGGTCGAGACTGTGTAATCATTTTAACATGGTATACATTAACTTTGGGGAATATTGAATAAACAGGGCAACAATTAAGTAAAGGATTATCAACATGTGTTCCATCTTTGTTGTTAAATGTATGACATATTTATTCAACACATTTCTTGTACAATTTTCAATTTTTAACATCAAGTATACATTCTTGATTTTTAAACACTTTCTTCTGTGCAGTGTAGCCTGGTTAACCTAGAAGGCAAAACTGCAAAATGCCTGGTAAATATTCTTTTCATGTTTACGAAGAAATGAACAACTGAAACATAGGGAGAAAATACATCAAGCGAGTTTGGTAAGTAAAGTAGAAAAGAGGCTCCCTACTAAAAAAGACTTATCAAGCTGTCTTAGATTTTAAAAATTACTATCTTTGCCTCAGTTTATATGTGGAAATAGTTTTTGTTGGTTCAATTATGCATTTCAAAGGGTTTTAAATAGTTTCATAATATTTTCCATGTGTTTGATTTCAAAAAAGCTTTCACATTTATCTGCTCTGGTCAACAGTGATTGTCCTAATGTGGTGCTGTGTGTGTAGCAGGCTGCGGAGCTCCCAGTCAGGTTGCTGCTGAAGTTAAAGGAAAGTAATATAAATATGACTTTTTATAGGTCCTAATGGTCCAAGAATTGTTGAGGTTAGTGGGAGTTTTTCCCATTCACTTCAGTGGCTTTTGGATGAGGTCATTTAGAAGAAAATTCACCATGTAACTAAAAAAGTGAACAGAACTGAGGTCTGATCCTGCGAAATTTTGTTGCAGGTTGATAATATCCAGATTTCTGTGTATTCAGAGAATTGGTACGTACCTAATTCCATGGAGGCTCAGGACCTCGCTAGAAATTTTCACAGTTTCTTTGAAAAAAGAGGACTCGGTTCAAAGAGCCCACCTGCGCGCTCTACTCTGTTCAACAGTTCAAGGAGTTTGCTGGGTCTGGGCCTGGTTCTGTTGGGTGAGTGTACAGGCAGGGCCTCGGAAAGCAGCGGCACATAAATGTGGGATTCAGAATTTTCTTTCATTCTGTGAAGAATTACAAGTACACAAAGAAGGGGTTTTAGGACCATGTCAGAAACCAAATTACTTCTGTCTTTGATCCTCCCCAAAATATCTCTGTCTTTTGTTTTACTGTGTGTGTTCCTGAGCAATTAAAATTGTGACTACTAAATGAAATGTTTATTCTACTTTTGAACCTTTTAAGTATTAACAGTTCTAAAAAATCAAAATAGTATATGTATTCCTAATTCAAAAAACCTCCAAACACTGAAGTAACTCCTGGAGAAAAACCTATAAAAGGGGTACTAGTAAATACAGGCTCTTTCCCATCTACTTTGGGAGACTGATTTCTTCCGAGTATTTTTCATTATGTTGAAAGAATTACATATTAAAATACTTTTCATTTATGGTTTTTCATTTTGAGCCTGTTCTAGTATCAGCTGATACAAAAGGAAAGATAACATTAACTTCAGAGGGACTAAAATGTGAATCTAAACATTTATGTTCACAGTTTCCATTTGCGCACTCAAAAATTGCTTATGCACACTCTCAGCAGTAGAACTTGCACTTTCTGGAATATTTATGTGCAAATTTTTGTTTTCTTAATGTAATTTCTATGGCATTGTGCGGTTTAGAAATTAACACCTACATATACTGAAAAGGTAGATATGCAAGTTCTGGTTCCAGTATAATTTGTGGATTTCACCTGATTATAAATGTGTTAGCTTTAACTCATCAGTTCTGAAGCTGAGGTTTGGGTCAGTCTGCAAGTGGGGCCAGGAGCTTTGATGATAGTTATCAATAGCAGTATGGTGTGAGTTCACAAGTCCAGAAGCTGTAGCTAGCTGAAAAGTTTAGGAAGCCTGCTCAAGTACAGAAGGTGTTAGGTTTCAGATCTGTCGAGTCTTCTGCTGCTATGTTTTAATAGTAGGTGGCTTATTGGTGATTGACGTTTAAGCATGGTGTAGGGCACTTAAAGCATGAGCAATTTTTGCCTGAACTAGAAGATCCGAGCTCCCTCAGGTAAGGCCATAATTGCAGTCTTTCCAGTTTACAGAGATGCCTGGGTTGCTTCTGGTGGGGCTGTCCCAGTGTCTGCCTCTGAGCCACAGTAGTGGGAATGTTTAAGACATGCTTGTGAGTTACTGCTGCTTAACAAAAGTACATCCCTAGAAACACGCTAACTGGTAATATCCATACTTTTAGCCTGTGGCAAACACAAGGTAAAAGTTATTTTCTTAAGCCTCTCTGATAAAACCTCTTTCTGTGGGATATGAGGGAGAAGACTTTATCTTTTCTTTTGTAGCATAAGATGAAAGCCTGCAAGGTGAGTCCCTGTGGCTGAAGCTGAGTACTGAGACTCACCAAGCTCAGTCTTAGTCTGGACTCACTGTGCAAGCCTTTAAGAGCGGGGGAGGAATGGGAGGTTGTAAAGATAAACTAGTACAGAGGGTTCATAAGGATTAAGTATTATAGCCTAATTTTTAATGAGGCATTCCTTTAAAAGCCCTCAGATTGACAATTTCGAACTTCATCTCCCAGTATTTCAAAGGAGCACAGAGTTTACAACTCTCATTGATGTAACTGCTAGAAAAATGAGGTTACGTATTAATATGAATGTGGGTGCCTGTGCTGCACATTATTATTTAAATATAGGTGTTCCTGTGTTTCTGGAGTGTTCTGTTAATGTTTTGAATGGAGGTTTTTGGTAGTGCTGAGTGTTATGAAGGGAATTAAGAAGATTTTGCCAATTTAGCCAGCATAAGTAGCTGGACTGGCATTTATATACGCTTGATATTCCTTCTTCTTATGATGAATTACTATTTTCAAAGCAAGGAAAATCTTACCCACTGTGAAAGAAAAGCTTACAAAATGGATGAACATCAGAAGAAAGAGATTCCCAGTGGTAGTATATAAAATGAAAAGCAGAACTGGCTTCTATTGTACTCTGTTTCCATTAGACATCTTGGAAGTTTTATAAGCACGGCGCATAATAAATATCTAAGCCACAGTTTGAGGTCTTTTACAAAGGAGAGACAGTTCTTGCTAATAGTTTTCTGGATCAGTCCTCCCTCTTACACCCAGATAGATACAAATCTCTGGCATTTGTCCACAGAGTCAACTTGTGAAGTTGTTAATTTGCTTTCCATATTGCACTGTATAACTCTGAATTTAAATCCAAATGCCACAAATTTAAAATTAAGTTTGAAAGAGCCAGAGAAACTGTGCATTAAATTTGCTCATATATCTGCAAAGAGAGGAGATCTGCTTCTGAATAATTTTGGTCAGAGGCCTAAAAATACTGAGGTGCAACTCACTATGGTTGGTTCTGCTGAAACAGTACAGTGATCCCTCTGGAGAGAGATCACAAAGAGCTAACTGTTTGGATCCATTACACCACTGAGGTGGATATCAAGTATAAAACCAGAAACAGACCTCAAAAAGTTGAGCCTGATCTTTTTTTCAAATATAATAATACGAGTCTGGTGACATCATCAGATCTGAAAAGTAATATCGACTTTTACTGTATTTTTTTTTTCATTACTCCAATATAAATGTAACCCAGTGTATGTAAAATGCATTATAGCAAATCCGCAAGCAATTTCCTTCATTGTAACAAATACTGTATCTCATTAGAGCAAAACAAGCCCCCAGTTATGTTGCAGAACATCTGCTTAATAATTTCAAGTTCCTCCAACAATGCTGCCAAAATAGCTAAAAAGTTAACATCTAGTCCATTACTTTGATCAACTGAAGTAATAAAATTATAAATAATGCACCAAATGCAGATCTGGTGAAATACAGAGCAGTGCTATTGGCTCCAGGCTCAGATAGCTATGACTGATGGTGATGTGGCTTAAGGCACTGGAACTGGTATTCTGAGGGGGGATGGGATGCAGAACTAGATTTCTGGCTTGCATAGATTTCCTGTCTAACAGTGAGTTAATCTTTCTGTGTCCAGATCCTGACTTGGAAGTTCAGTTTAAAATGCCCTTTTTATATCTCATGGGTTTTCTGTAATGCATATCAGGTGCTTTAACATTACTGACAAGAGCTAAATAATCTGTAAACAAACAACTGGCCAATGTTTACATAAAATTTGGCATGAGTTGTAATGATACTTATTATTTGTCTGCTTTGTGACTATATCAGTTTCTGCTCTGTATGTCTTAGGAAAAGGATCGCTTTTTGTTGTTGCAGTGTTAACATCTTGACTACTCGTTTTCATTCCAAGTGTGAACAAGAACTGAAAATGGGAAAATTCTCCAGGAATACAAAACATTTTTAAGTATCAAATTATTTGGGGTCAGTATTGTTGAAACTTAAAAATATATGTATGATTGTAATGTTATTAGCATTTCTTTTTTTTTTTTTTTTTTTTAATTTCCGTAAAATAAAATGTTTCAGCATTGAAATGAAACAAGGAAGCGGAAATGATTTTGACTTCCCTCTGTCCATTTTCAGCAAAACCAACGTAGTCCAAGGCAAGATTTCAGTTTTCACAAAATTTAATTTTTGGAAACAATGGGAAAAAAGTCAATTGAATGAGTCTGCTGTATTTATAACCAGATTGTGAAGTACGCTGAAAATATAACATATAAGAAATGTCCTTAAGTGCAGGTACTGAAATTATAATTTTCCTTTGAAATTATTGCTGCGCAAGAGCCAAGCAAAGACTTGTTCCTTCTTTGAATAGCAATGTATTACACCCTACCATTCTGTGACGGTGACCAGTGCCTTCTGTTTGTATGTTTTTGTTGTTGGTTTTTGTGGTAGTATTTTGATTCTAAATTTTTTAGGGTCCAGTCAGTTAGTCACACCTTGAACTTGCTTTCAAAAAAATGCAGAATTTTAACCCTAAAGAATCTTAATCATCATCAAAATGCCGTAAGAAAACCCTCAAAACACAATCGTAAAAGCTTCTTGAATTCAGATGGGCAAGCAGGAATGTTGGATTGATCAGACAAGGAGGGAGCACTGCAAGGAACTTCATCTGTCAGAGCTCCCCAGTGAGGATATTACAGGGTCTAACAGACAAGCTCTGTCTGATGTAACAGCGTGGCTGTAATGCATTACTGCCCCAGCTATCTGCCCAGGGCTTTGCTGAAGGTAACTGCTCCCAGCGATGGGACAGCAGAAGTTAACGTCTGTGCTGGCTGGCTCCTCAAGTGCTGCTGCTGCTGTTAGCCGCCTGCTGTAGTCATTAACACAGCCAGGGAAGTTTACAGCTCTTATTTAATACAGGTGGTTTGAACCTGTCGCATTCAGTGGGGAGCAGTGGCAGCTGAGGAGCTGGGACCCACATCTGCCTCTTGTGGTGTGGCTGTGGGACCAGTGTCTGGGAGCAGACACTGTGGCTGTGGGACCAGTGTCTGGGAGCAGAGGGCCTAGTGAACTGGGGTGGGATCCTCGCGACCAGCTGCTGCAGCATTGCCCACGGTGTCTGTCTGAGCCCTTGTGCGAGAGGAGTCTTAAAGCCAGCTCTTGCGGATTGGTATCAGTGCTCTTGCTTACAGGGCTAAACAGTTACCTGGTTATCATTGGTGCCACTTGCGCTTTGTGAAACCTTAATGTGAATTCAGTTTCTTCTGCTTTTGCATATGTTGACAATGCATAATTGCTTTAGCTAGTCGAAAATGATAAAATAGTCATTTATAATGAATTAAGAAAAAGCCGTGAACGAACTGTTACACTTATCTGTATTGTCATTTTCCCTCTTACCTCTCAATATACATCACTGCACTGAAAGAAATACGCACTCTGAAGTGAGTCTGGTGCATTTTGATATTAGAAGGTTGAAGATAGACTTTAAACTGCCTCGGAGTTGTATAAAAGTAATATAAAATGTTTTTTACGTATGTAATTTGGGAAGTATATTAACAAACTGTGGGCTAGGGCATTCTGCTTTACTTGCAAAGCACAAGATTCCCTGGAAGATATCTGCATTGTTAGCAATGTGAGATTGGAAAATACTGAAATAGCTCATTTTAAGAAGTTGATTTTTTCCTTTTAATTTTAACTGTGCCAGTAAGTCTGAGAAATGACAAGTCTTCATTATGAAATTTTGTTATGGAAACATTAAACTACTGGGCACGACGCTTTGTGTTAATATAGAAAAGTTAAAATTAGATAAAAATGTGCATGGAGACAAAAGAATACAGAACTTTTCAAGGAACTCTACAAACATCTGTGCATGGTAATTGCAAAGAAGCGTTGCACTAGCTACTTGAAATCCAAAAAACCAGAACAGAAACAAAACCCACTGTGTTTTCATATCACAGTAACTCTTATCAAGTGAAGTAATCTGATACAATATGAAGATATGAGTATTGCTTTCCTTTTGGGAAGCCTGAGTGCACCGATAGGAGTGTTTGGTAAAACTCTGCACCAATATGCCATGCGGGTGTGACCAGTCAGGTCAAGAGGGCTATGGTTCAGTATGGATCTGTTGGAGTTGGCCCTGTTGGTTTGGTGTAGTTAAAACCAGCTCAGGACTGTAACAGTTCCTGGCTGTGTATGTTAAGGGTGTAAGGAGAAAAAACCTTTTTATTTCACTGTTCTTCCACTGCAAGAATTTACCTAGTGGCATTAATTAGGGTGTCAAAAGTCAAATTACTTTCATTCTGAAAGATACATCATAGTTCATACAGACAAATGCATATCCTAAGGTTTTCAACTGTACAACCTATACTATGCAGATAGCGAGATTAAGTGATCACGCTGGACCTTTGAGGGATATGACAGCCATAAATCTTTGAATCTGAGGTTAAGAAGAAATACTGGAATAAAAATTGATATTTGGAACATGACCTTTGAATTCATTGTGATTTGTAACTTCTGCTATAGACAGAAAGAGAAAAGAAAGAACAATAAGAAAAGTTTTTTTTTTCTCCTTTATGCCCTTAGCATAGAGGATAGAGGGATTTCTGGGTTTTGAGGGAATCTTTTTCATGAGGTTCTGTGAGTGGATTGTCTTTTGGGCAGAAGCAGCTCTGACCAAGATTAAAAGATGTTTCAATGCCAGAGTGACAGGCAATATATAGACAGTACACTATATTCCTGAACTTCAGTCATTTCCAAGAGATTCTTGCCCATGGCCACGTCATTTGAAAAGAAGAGAAGCCTGATTCTGAACTGGTTAAATGGACACCACAAGAAGAGAAAACAAGCCACTAGTTTGTTTTCAGCTGTTGGATGCATTTCAGTTGAGGTTACTTTTTAACTACCATCGTCTTCTAAAGCACTTGTAAAATAACGTGGAAAGTAATTCAGTGTGTTGTTTGGCATAGTTTCTCATTTTTCCTCAAAACCAATTTACACTGGCATTGTAGGGTCAGCTCCACCAATTCCCTTGCAGTATTTCCTGGTTTGTTCCCCCAGATTTTCCTCCCTTAAATGCTGCATTTGTAACACATGTATTTTCAGACCTTGGAAAACATGCTTTGCTTTGTTAGATGCCCAGAAGGTCTTCCGTCAATGAAATGGCCCTCTGTTTACTTGATGCAGTGCTCTTTTTCAAAACTAGTTTGAGCCAGAAAACCTTTTGAACTGAATTGTGTCAGAAATTTGAGTTTAGACTTCCTGCTGAAGTAAACATGTTGCTGTTTATTCTGGGGTATTCTACTCTTTATGTTTAGGTTAATAATGCTAATGTTATGGTTAATGGTATAATGTATTACTCAATCTGGGTAATCTGCATTGATTAATGATATTGCATAAGGAAGAAAAATCAAACTCCACTCCAGCAGACCCTCAGCTGGTTCTACATTGTTTTAACATGATGATGCAAGAGTGGTTTCTACCAGTTGAGGGTCTGCCCCGTGATCTTTGATTTTACTATAAGGAGATACACAAGGACTATTCTACAGGTTTGGAAAATAGAAGCGGATCTGAGAGTCTAAGAGTCCAGAGCAACCCAAGAAAATTCCTTTTGCCTTATGTATGGGTCCAGAAACTGTCATGGGTAAGCAAAAATAGCAGCCGTTTTCTTATTCCTCGTTTTTTATACAGCATGATTAGATTTGCCGTCTACAAACAGACTGGCAAATTCAGTTGTGGTGTAAATAGTGGAATTTGATTCAGCAAAGTGGCTGGTTTTACTTTGCCAGCTAGAGACGGTATTGGCTATGACAGTTAAAAGCAGGTCAGAAGAGGAGCATGCTTTTTGCATGCTTTTCCCTCCTTAGATCAAACATAGTGTGTTTGAGAAAATGATCTGCTTGATGAGCTATGGCTACAGCGTGGTTGTTGCTTGCCACAAAAGCAGTTTTTGCCATGGAGTTTGAAGAGCATGTAAGAGAACGTGATTCCCAGTGCTTGTCCACTAATCATATCTGAATTTCAGCAGCAAACACATAGAATAAACATTAATTTTATCTCCATGAGTATATAGAAATAGGCAAAAGAGTCAAAAAAGATGTGCTGATTAGCCTAATTTATCCATCTGCTGTTTCATTATATATTTAGAACTTTATTTTCTGAGTTTAAATGGTCTTAATTCTCCTTGGGAGAATTTTCCATTAATAGTCTCACTGTCAGGTGTTTGTTTTTTTTAATGAGTTCTGGGCTTGGGGGTTTTATTTTGATCTTACTTCTTCTGAAACCCATATAAACTTTACTGAACATTCTTCATATTTTCTTTATGTACTTACAGTATTTTCAGGTGTTTATGCATTAATTGTTTGACTGTTACTTATACTGTATACGTTTAGCTTAAAAATATTTGGAAGTAAAGTCTGGTTGTTTCTTTTGTCATTTATGAAAGGAAGATCTGGGTCTAAGACTTCCAAAAAGTTGGCTTTCTCTAGTGACTGTTCATACGCTTTCAGTGTTGGTTTTCTGGCACCATGGTTAGAGCTGTTACTGGACAGCAGTATGGATTACTTTTTGCTTGATATATTGAATTTCTTCCCTCCCCTTTGTCACTTACTTATCTTTCTTTTATACTGATAATCCCTTAGTCTTCTCTATTTCAAATACAAAGGCACATCCTGGAGCTAATATGCAATGTGTTGCTCATTCACAGCAGTAAATCGAGCAGGGCCAGCCAGCTTCCTGCATGTTTGTACGGCCCAGCTCTAGGGCGTTTCACTATTACCTGGTTTAAAAATTCTGTAGCAAAAGATAACATTTCTTATCAAATTTTATAAGGAGAAAAAAACCTAGCTGTATAAAGTATTAGCAGTTTGTCTTCAGTTTTAAAATATTGTTCCTGTGCTGCATACTGTAAAGCATGGAGAATTCATCAGTAAACATGCTTAGCATCAGCCCTGCATGGCTGAGACAGAGGAAATGTGATCCTCTGTACTGTACGTGAAAGTATGCCTGCTCTTACTGTATAGCCTAGAGTAAAATTTAAATCTCCAGTTAACATTTAGCATTATGCTTCAGGAAATTTTGGGGATCAGAATGATCTTTTAATATGGGATTGCTTTTGGCCCTTTTTCTAATAGACACTATTCTGTGAAGTCAGCTCTGGCTTATCCAATAGTAACGTTAATTCTGTGGTTTTTACCACTATTGCCTCAGTCAACAGAAATTACTTAAGTTCTTAAGGACAACACGTTGTTTGTTTCCAAATGAAATAATAAGAATGGTGGGTTAGCATTGAAGACCTGCAAAATTCAATTTGGCATAAACGGAGTGGAAAAATCAGTACCTTTAGCACGTCTGGCAGTTTAAAATCCCAAGCTGATAACCTACAAGTCAGTTGTAGCAGCTTTCAGTAGTCAAAATCATAACGAAAAGTATGGCGGAAGACTTAAAAAGTATTTTTAATTTCAAAATCAGGCTAGCTCTCTGACTTTACAAGGCCTATGAATACTGCCCAATGCATGCAGACAAAACTGTTTGCACAAATAAGCTTTTGCTTTTATTCTTACATGTTGATATTCATTCTGATGAAGTGTACCTCTAATCTATCTGTTTATCTGAGTTTAATTTTCATGGCATGAATGTTTACAAAGAGAGAAAAGTAAACAGTTACCAGTAGTCAGCACTGAAATATGGTTTTTAGTTCACTGAACTGTGCACAAACAAATTTTAAAACTATGTGGCTAAGGCTAACAGCAGTTAGTCTTATCTTATTTATACATTGGTAAATCCACCCCCACCATTTAATTGGGGAATTGTGTGTGTGCAGGCTTGTGTGGTGTTTGTATATGAAGGAAATGCTGGATGTATGTATAGCTCATATCATATACTCGAAATGTTAATCATTTATGATGTATGGAACTATGCTGCAATATGTATTAAGATATTTATTGCAGCATTTAAAATATTGAAATATTTCAATAAATTCTTGCAATGTTGCAATAATTTCACTAAATATTTCAATAAATATTTATTGCATAATTGCTTATTGAAATATTTATTGCATTCACATGTAAGTTGGCTTTTTGTTGACCAAAGCACCTGTTCATATTGGGTATTGATCACAGTTACTGCTGGATATTGAATTTGGAAGGCAAAGTGAAGGTAGCATATGTTCCGATACTTGTAATAGTCTAATCTAGCTAGCATGGCCATCAGTTGCAATGAAAATGTGATGACCTGAGGATTTGCATATATTGGCAACTGGCATATGCACCTATGCCACAGACAGCTTACAATCTGTATACATTTGTCTTCACAGATGTTTCTAATCATATTAGCAAGATGGATATGCTAGTACATGCCAGAGGCTATACGTCCACTTTCTGTTATAGCCATCCTCTACAGAACCATGCAGGGCAGGGGCCTGAACTACAAACAGATATTTGAAAGCAGGTGTTCAGTTTTCAAAGAAGAAAAGGCTGTGTTGTTAAAAACAAATCCGAGTTTCAAAAGGATTTTTCTACAGCCTAGGATATTGGATCTCTTAAGATTCAAGTGGTTCTGAATATACAGGTATCATACACATGTCCTGCTATTATCAAAGCGCCACTTTATTAATGTTCCTGTTCTGCTGATTATTCTTCTGTGTTTCTTTTTCTATGAATTGCAACGAAGAAAGCTACCAGCTTTTTTCTTCTGCGAAAAAATCCTCAGGCTTATTGTTTCTGAGACTATTGCCTCTTGTCACTTTTTTGAGATAGAGTTTGCATAAGGACAAATAAGTAATACGCTGTTACCTAAAAGACCTTTTTTCTAGTATTAGTCATGATAATCTTTTCTTTGAAAGTCTATATCACAAGAGGCCCCTGCACTTACATCTGACATTGTAAGACTTCAGTAAAAGCACTCATTGTATTACTGTACCTTACTTGCCTTTAGCCACAGTTCATGTGACATACCTTGCATGTTTAATCAGTTTATAACATACGAAACTATACTGCAGTAATATTACTCATATTAGACATCTCATTCCAGGGCCAATGCAAACAAGCTGCCACCAAAGGGGCAGGTCAGCAAGATACTTGGGTACATAAGAAGTGGTTAGAAAATAAAAATGTTATTATTCTTTTAACTTCATAGATTGAGACTTCTGTGGCAGTAGAAAATACTTATCGTTAAGATGCAAAAGTTTTGGGTCTTCAACATTCATCCAATTAATTATCTACATACAATATCTGAGCAAAATTTTCCAACCATGAGTTCATTTGAATTTCTATTTCATGAGGAATAGAATTCAGGCATACATATCTAACAAGAACATGTGATCCGTAAAATGTAAATGCATATATTTTAAAATAATGTTATTTAAATGTATGTAAAAGTCTGTATAGCACAAAGAATCCAATTCTATTGAAAAGTATGGTTTGGAGATTGATTAATTCTTATTTTTTTAAATTATTCATTCAAACAGTGATGGGAATTTCCTGTTTTCTTATATCTATTTTAAAAAGTCCAAGAAACATTAAAAAAGTCTAATGTAGAGCTGTGTTCCTCACCTTAACACACAATACTTTAATTTCTGCATAAAGCAATGCTATAATGACATTGGCTTTGTCTACATGCAATGGGAGCATGAAGTTTTTTTAGAGAAAAATGGCTATGTTGAGGACCCAGTATTTACAGTGTGTGCATTTTGGGAGTTGTTCTTTAGGTTAGCCGTCATCCGATCCCGTGAGCTAAATGTAATTTATCAGAAGTAGAGTGTCTTCCAGATTAATTTAATCTGAAAGGAATCCAGTTTGTGTGCTTAGAGATTGCTTGGCAATATGAACTAACAATGGTTAGTAGGGGCTTTGGAGGGAGTTTTGCTTTAAAAGGAAATTCCTTATCCAAACTAAAATTATAATGTAGTTACATCTGTTGTGTTTATTAGCATTTGAAAATGTATGTGATGTCATTGAGAAATCCCAATTCCATTAGTTCAGTCTTAAGAATGGTTTTCTGGAGAAACCAGAGCTCAGTTTGCTTCTGTCTGAGCTGCGAGGCCTCGGCTCACATTCCAGCCAGTGTCCAGTGAACGTGCTGCTCTTCTCTGTGGCTAAGGAGGTGTGCTGTGAAAATAGCAATTCCCATATGACAACTGCAAATGAAATGAATGAACTGTTGGAAGATCATCCAGAATGACCTTTGCATTTGGTCACTGACTGAAGGCAAGCTTCTGTCACAGAATGAGTTTAACTCTGGATGGCTGATAGCCATGGGCGAACAGGCTGTGACTCCGTAAGAGGGGAGTGCTCTCAGGAAATGAGGAGAAAGCAGTAGGCTCTTGTAGGGATCATTGTTAAAAAACAAACTTCTGCATGGGCACAGTTTCCCTTCTTGTGCTGTCTCCTCAATAGGGATAGAGAGTAAAGTGCAATTAGATAAAATAAATCAATAAAATGGACTTGACTACTACACGAAGTCTGTCTGCATGCCGGTGCTAGAGAAGCACAGAGCTATGCTAAGGCGGACAGACTTTTTAATGTGTAACTTCTCTGGTGAAAAAAGGAAAACACAGTGATGCTGATATATTTTGGTTATTTAATAAAATTTCAGCTAGCTTAGAGAAAAAGAAAGTAAGAAATATGTAATATATGTAAGATAAGAAATCTGATTCAAAGCATTTGAATATGACATTTTCTTCAATTTTATAATAATATATTTTCAAATATATGTAACTGAAACGTAGGGAACAACTGGGGTTATGTGAAAGCCTGACCCCTTGTGCTTGCAATGCTTGCTTACGGTCTGTACCCCAGGAAAGCCCGAAAGAATATCAAACTTGTGTGAAAGAAAGGAGGACTGAATTATATGTGAATGGAAGATGAGTTCACCAATAGAGTTGTAGGCTGGCATCTGATTTTGTTTTTACAGGTGCAACTCAGTTGCAACTCCTAAATTCAGTGGATTTACCTACTGCAAAGAAAGAGTTATAAGATCGAAATCAGAACTTATTCCTGAAAAGTCCTCAGAACTGAGAAGAAGCCATGTTTTGTTACTGACAGATACACTGATGCTATATTTCTGTCTTTATAAAGGAAGGATGTTGTCTTCTAAGTCTGTAATGAGGAACCCAGTCAGATGATTGCATACTACTTTGTCCAAAAGGTCAAAAGACATAAGTCAGGATTCTGACACTGTGATTCCAAGTTTAGTTTGGTCCAAGGGTATACAATACACATGGATTTTTTTTTCCCCTCTAGAACTGTAATTATTTGGAAAAAGTACATAATATGTCTCCTTATAAATGGAAGATCAGTTAAAAATAAAAGAAAAGAAAAAGTTGAAGATAGCCCAGGAGCTTTGGTTTTGGATAAAGAGAAGAAAACAGGAAGAGAAATCAGACTTAATGCCTACAAGTCCTCATATGGTTCTAGGGATGAACAGACACTCAGCAATATAAAAAGTAACACCCATAGAAGTATTTCAAAAGTGGTGAGCTGAATCTATAAATTGAATAAAATTAGTAAGAGTCTGTGGAAATAATCTTAGGTGAGCTGCTGAAATACACTGGGTACAATGTTTCAGGAACAGGATGGAGATGTGCCTCTCCATATAGAGATATGAGCTCTTCTGGAACACAGACTGTATGTGCGAGTGTGCAGATGCACGAAGGGCAATTCAGTGTCCTGTGCTGTCGAGTGCTCTGCTCATTATCCAAAGTGCATTAGAAATGTTAGAACTGTTTGGCTTGCATGAGCTCATGAGTTGGAGGACTGCCTTTCTGCGTGTAAGGGTGGAGAAGGTATGCAAAATATTTAGAGTATGTGTCGATGCATGTCCTGTAGATCGTGCTCTGTGTACTGCAGGAAAGAAAAGAAGAGAATTGCTTTTCAGAACAAAAAATATGTTTATTTCCTTTTCCAGGGTCAATTGTTTTCTTTAAGCTTCTTTTACCCCACCTTCTGTCATGTGGATAGCTGTTTTACAATGTACATAGTCAAACTAAAGCCTTGAAAAACATAACTGCTGCACTGAAATGAAGCCTCAAAGACCACATTTTGGGGAGGGATTTTTGTTCACTTACTAAAGTTTTGGCCTTTAATGGAGTTACTTTTAAAAAACACTGTCTCTGCACACATGAAAATCAAAAAGTCATTTTGAAAATGAACCTAGAAGTTGTAATATTTTTATCTGAAAATTTTTAAGAAAAATCCCAAATATTGTGGCATTTAAGATAAAGTCCAAACAGCTGGGAAAGGACTACTGGCTGCTTTTGGTACAGAAAGTCATACCGATGATAAGATCTGTAGGAGTTAGAACATATGTGATACCTAGCAGAGATGTTTCTGACTTACTGTCAGGATGAACTGCGGATGCAGTTCTGTCTGTCAATCTCGTGTGGTTTAAGAAACTTTAAAATGAATTTGATTCCCTAATTTCAGGCACTTAACTTAAAAATGTGTGTTTTGATTGTCGTTATTACTGCTTAGTATTCTGTGGTACATTGCGTGGAACGATCCCAAATTACTTCGATCCTGTGGTATGAACGTGTAATTAAAGGTTATGGGTGTCTTTATGCATAAGTACAATACATGTGAGTTTTTTTGGCAAGATCTCAGGTCAAGGTGGTGTTTTTATTGATACACAGAGTAAGCTTTTCCTACTCATAAGGGGAAATCTGAAAGAAAACATGAGCTACTTGGAACTGGAGTCTTTGGATAGAAATAAAAGCTGTACCTGTAGTTGTAAGTCTTAGAACAGTTGAGGTCAGAAGGGACCTCTGGAGATCGTCTGGTCCAACTCCCCTGCTCAAGTGGGGTCAACTACAGCAGGCTGCCCAAGACCATGTCCAGTCGGGTTCTGAAATAACAGGTTCATGAAATAACAGATCCATTGCATATCCTAGAATAAAAAAATATAGCTTATTTTAAACGAGAGAAGTGGGCGATCTCTTAAGGCTGGTACTTTGCAAAGAAAGCTGATGTAGCCGAGTGCTTGAAAAGTAGCTCCTGCTCTCCTACAACAATTACGTGTTAAAAGACGTTTTCATAAGAAACTTTATTAGTGGTGCATGCCTGAGTAGCAAATATGTATTACCACTAAACACCTTAATAACTCCATTGGGCAAGTACATATTTTAAAATCATTACCCAGCCATTTAGAGGTCCAGCTGGGTTCCAAACTGCACATTCAAAGCCCAAGTATGTTTTAAAGAGAGAAGTTATATATGTCAACTGATGTAATTGTGCAGTTCCCAGAGGCAGTGCATGCGAAAGTTGGTGTTTCCAGTCTCAGGGGCATCAGGAAAATTTTCCCTTAGTTTTACTTTTGATTCATGTGGGTTTTTAGCACCCACAAGATTTCTGGATGGAACGGACCTGGACGTTCAAAAACAAAAGCCAGAAGGTGTGCTTGGATTGCTCATCGGGATCGCGCAGATGTGACAGCTGCAGGTTTAGATGTGGTCCCGTGTGCCCATCCAGTTCATTAGCGTACAATAAGATTTGTATTACTTCCGAAACCTGAAACTGAGGTGGTTTTATGCAGCCTTGAATCCAGTAGCAAAGTTTTCATTCTTCTTTGTAAGGAGCTCCTCCCAAAACTTTCTTATATCAAAAAGGTTAATAGAGGAGCAGTCACTTGTCAGACACACGTGTGAGGTAAGGTATTCAGTAATAACAAACTAATTGGGTGAATCTAACCTAACTGTGGTGAATCTTTAACCAGGGGATGTTTCAATTGCGAGCTACCCTGCAGGTGAGGACTGAGTTAGAGGGTTGCTTAGTCCAGCAGAGAGTTCCTCATCTTTCTCCTGGCCCAAACCTAAAGAAACTGTGCAAGGCAAAGACCGTCCCAAACAAATCACACAGGTAAGAAAACTTTTGAAAGGAAAATGTCTCCCAAAAAACTTGAAACAAATTATGAACTATTTTCTAGAAAACAAAGGAAGCACAAAAACTTTTAGTTACTTTTTTAGTCAGCTGGAACAGGTAATGACCTCTCCTTTTAGGCTGTGTACAACTAGATAGGATTTGCCCAGTGTTAAACTTTTTTTTGAGTAATAAAAAAGGATCTTCTGTTTCCCATATAAACTCACTTAGGATCCAACTGCTTCCATCAAAGTTGATTATAAAACTCATAATGAATGCAATAGCATCAGGATCAGGCCCTTAAAAATAAAAAATCAAAGCATACTAAAACCCTTTGCTGTTCAGACTGGAGTTGTGCCTATTATCATGCTGTTGGAACTAAAACTCATCAAGACAAAGCACCAAAGATGACAAAGCTTAATTCACATAATAGATAATAGCAAGATAACAATTTTCTTTATTCTTTCTCCAGAGACTTCTTAGCTTATCTGTCACAACAGTATTTGGATGAATGTTTCACATACATCTAAAAAGCATCATTTTCCCTTGGCTAGAATGAAATTGGTCATTACCAATGCCCTTCAATAAACCATTACAAATGCCCTCGTCCCAGCTCAGAAAACTACTAAAGCAGGTATTTAATTTTAAATATGTATTTAATAGTAATGACTACAAAATAACCTAAGCATGCGATTATATGCTATCTAGAATTGCAGTCAATCTCACTTTATGTTAAAAAAACAAATATAGGTGATGAGCAAGTTGCAAACATATACAAATAGTTTGAGTCCATTTTACTTCACTCAAACAGAGAGAAGACCTATCTGCACATACTTTCCAGTGGAAATTCTTTTCTCTGAGAGAGTCATACAGAGAGAGTCACATTGTTCGCATAAAACATCTTGATTATTGTGCCTGAATAGGCTCAGTGCTCTGGTGAACTTGGTGAGTGCTTTGGCACTTAGGGAAACTCGGTGCTTTCCGGTGTGCCTTTTGTGCCGGGCACTCTTGTGTATCCGGGAAGTAGCGTAGCAGTTTCAGCATGATGGTATCCTTGCTGTGGTGATTATTGAGGTATGTTCGCTCTCTTTAATTCTTCTAGCACTATGGCGTTAAGTGGCACAGATGTCATTTGCAAGAAAATCATGCTTCGGAAAAAAAGACGACCCTTGAAATTGCTTTTAGCACCTCCATTTTTAGGGCATTAAAACTTTTTAAGGTGAATAGGGCATTTTATAGAAAATTCCTACCTCATCGCTGGGTTGCTTATTACTTTCCATGTTCAGTCGATTATTTTATTAGCAGTTTATAGAGGGGAGTTTATAATTTCTTGTTAGTATTAAGGGTGAAAATCTGCTATTCAGCTTGTGCATCTAAAATGTGTTTGATATCAGCTGTTTAATAAAATTACGTATTAGAAGGATTTTAATGAAAGCAGTGATGTGCCACATAATTTAAGTATTTACATATATGTGAAGGTTTAGGGAACTTATCATTAGAAATGATCAAATTAGATAATTTCTTTTTTCCCTTTTTCTTCTTTTTCTCTTCTTAAATAAGTTATTTTGCAAAGAGCTTTGATATCTGTTTCAAGCATTTGGAACAAATTGTGTTACGTCAGCAAGTAATACCTGGAGGTTTTGTTGCAAAAGGTTCACATGTTTCATTATTAGTGTTTTTTAAGCGAAGTATTTAGCACTTCTGGTTTCTGAGGCTGGTGGAGACTGTTGGCCCTTCTCCCTAACCCAGGAGGAGTTGACACCACGCCCAGAGTCTGAAGCAGCCCCTCTTCTGCAGAGCTTAATTTATTACTTGGACATAAGACTCGCTCTGTGGCCTACCAAAGGAATCAAGAGGCTCCCTGTAGATTCACTCCTCCTTAGGTAGGAATAATTTGGCTCCCTCCCAGTCATCTCTTGATAATTGATTCCTCTGCCTTTTTCTAGAAGGGCAGCACATGCTACTGCCCTTAGCTGTAGGCTTGTAGAACTATGAAATTCGTATGGAACAGTCCCCTGCTTTCATACATCATATGCTGAAATTAATGAAAAAAGGAATTAATGTGTTCCTGGACCTTGCAATTGGGTGTTTGGGGCTGGTAGGTCAGCTTCTGGTAAGGCCTTAAGGACAAAAGAAAAAAATGCTTGAAGAGCCAAGCACAGGGTGGGCAAGGGAGCAGAGAAAGCTGATCATTGTTTTCAAAGGCGCCTTATGTGCAAAAAGCTGATGTATCTCAAATATATACTTTCGTCTTTTGCTAAAAAGTTGCCTTGACTGTAGGAGTCTGTCTAGTGAAAATAGAGGGAGGCATATTGGTTCACCTCATCATGCTACTGCTGCTGTACAGTTTAGGTGCGACACCTGGATTGCATCCAAGCAGCTTTGGTACATGAGTCTGTCAGCACATACCTGCATGTATGTGTGCCCTGTCGTAATAAGCCAGAGAGGTGTTAGGGAGAAGGAGACACTCAGTTTGCATCCCACTGAGGACCTGATCTAGTCATTGTGGGAGGAGGCTTCCTGTAGGTTTTGTATGAACTGCGTCAAGCTGTGTATTTCATGATCGCTTATCCCTCGGGAATATATTCTGTCTTTAGGTTGCCTTGGGAAATGGGAGCTCGATAGTGTAGTTGACCTTGCACCTGCGATTCCTGAAAGTAGTTTTGTGAAGCGCCACTAAATATCTCCAACATACATATAAATAATCCCTTTGGTTATCAAGACAGGAAAAGTCTTGTCCGTTCTTCTGAATGTACGAGAAATATGGACTGTCAGTATCTTGAAGGATGGAGAGTGTGATATTTTTTGTTTGCCATAAGTAACAAAACCAAATAGTTAATACTGTATGTGTCATGCTGTCTTGTTGTATCTTTTTAACCCTTCACTTTATGTTGGTATGGTTACAATTGTCAGGAGTTCTGATACTATCTAGACAGTTACACAAATTTAAGTTATTGAGCATGTGGAATCTCTGCTGAATATGATCTTGTTGTAGATCCAGAGAGTGGAAATTTTAATAGCTTGCCTTTAATACTTCTAATAAATCACAAGTTGAAATGACTAGTTTACCTCATAGAAAGATGTGAATCGCTCATTGCTGCTTCTTCCAAGAGTTGCCTCACTTGTTCTGAATTTGGAAGTATTTCCAGTGGGCTGGAAATGCTTTCTGAATTGCTAGATTACCCATGCACATTTATGCTATGAAGGCCAGACCAGGATTCGTTTAATTCTAAGACTGTAGTATTTTTCTGCTAAGTAGTCGTCTGTCTGCGAGGTTTGCTCTCTGCTACCTTTAGTTTATTGTTGAGGTGCTGCATGTTTCCATGTGTGTCCATATATTTTCTTCGAAGGAATCAGTTCAAATAAAGGAGTAAAGACTTCTGTGAAACAAATGACCTACATATAAGTGATGATGGGCTCACAGTCTAAGAATGTAAGCTGCAAGCAGTAACCATTTTGCAGAAGGCCTATCTTGTCAGTAAGTGCTTACGTAGTCTTTTAATATAGGTATCCTTTTAAGGGCTGTATAAAATAGGTAATTTTTAAGCACAGGTTAGAGCCTTTCTGGTGTAGAAGTTGGTTGCTAATCCCAGCCGAGCCTTCTACAATCATAGAATCATTTAGTTGGAAAAGACCCTTAAAATCATCGAGTCCAAATCAAACTAGTCCACAAATACAGAAACCAAATAAAGGCAGTGCAAGAAAAAAATCCAGTGTTTTTCAAAAGGAATTGACTGGTAGAGAAAAGCAGTTTATTCTCAGACTTCCAAAGGCTGTTGCAAAGAGGCAGCTCTTAAAGAAAAGAAACTAAATAAATACTCAAATATGTGGTTTAATAATGCAGTAATTCTTATTATTGAGAAATACAATAGAATAAAAAAGGTCACTGAGTCACATATTGTTTTCAGTGTTTTGGAAGAGCGATGAAGTGCTCTAAAACAGAAGAATGGGGGAGAATTTGAGCAAGTTTTCAGGGAGGAAGAGTTAACTTTGCCGTGTGATTCAGCATAAAGAACTGCAGGAACGTGAGGGAGTGGAGTTGGAGCTGTAATCCTTATGGTGTCATTTGCTCCCTGTGTGACCTTGGACAATCAACTTGATCTCTGTGAGCTTCAGTAAATGGAAATAGGCAAAAAGCAAGCTCAAACACTGTGCTATCACTTAACTGCGATTTCTACAGTAATCTACCAAAGAGAAAAGAGAAGAAAGCTGAGCCTTACAGCATCCCAACAACAAAAACAAGAGCCACTGAAAGTACATGTTTCTTATTACCCTCGTCTGTACTTCACTTTAGTCAGGTAAATATTCCAAATAAATGAGGGACTGTTAATGTTCTAGAAGTAAGCATGTATAAATACGATTGCAGAATCAAAATCTAAAAATGAAGCAGCAAATAAATCAGAGTGCTGTTTACTTTAGGATTTTATGTTGACTGCTCCCAGTAACCAGATGTGAGGTCTACAGGCTAGCATAAAAAAACCAGAACTCCCAAACTGTGACTAACCCATACCGTCAAAAGTCTCAAAGAATATGCACAGGCTTGCTGACTGACTGACTGGAAATAATTTTTTTGATTTGCAAACTGTCTGAAATTTAGTAAATGCAATAATAGGAGTCACGACTTGCATAAAAATGGCATAGTCTGGTCCTACTTATTGGTAGCTGACATCTGAAAAGTGCAGTGCCCTCTTCTGATTCACCTTCAAAAGTCTCAACTGGCATTTCAGAGAGGGAACCAGCAAAAACTAAATGAAGAGAATAAGCTTTGCTGCCATCTCATTTGTGTATTTTATGGCTTTTCCTATGGTTATGCACTGGTTAAGCACGGCCACCTCAGCTTATCATAGGGAGAGGGCAGTCCCACAGTATACAGTGTCCAAAATTGAAATCTAAGAAGGTAGGCAGGCTCTGCCAAGTATCAAATCCATCAACACTGATCATCAGAGCCAATAGCACTGTTGCTAATGTTTCAAACTTAAAATTACCTTTCTGAGGTTGAGGGAAGAGATAAGCATCGCAACCACAATCCTAAAGTAACGTCACCTCATTTCCTTGTTTTGTATTTGCTGATATTTAATGGCTGATGGCTGAAGTTTTCCCTATTTTTATAAAAGATGTTTTCCTGAGGTAATTGCCTCATTCACCTTCTGAAGGACCATTTTACTCCACATTAAACAGCCAGGAAAAATCCCAGTCTTTGGCCTGCTGTAAGGTTTTTTTACCCGTTCTTCAATGAAGCATGACCACACAGTTCATTGGCTTTGGCAGTGCAACCAAACTAAGATGATCCCATCTCCTGATACTTATTCTCACAAGTGACTAGTGACAGGGGAGATGGTGGTGATATGACGGAAACCTCTGAAGCTGACTTCATCACTAATGAGAATTGTGTAACAACATCCTTGGGAGCAGCATAAGGTGCGAAAACTAAGGCTTAACTAACATGAGACTATTTCAAAATAATCTCCGAGATAAATCTGTGCTTCTCACCTAACCTAGTTTAAACATTCAGCCTATAAGTTGAGCAGATGCGAAGATCCCAGAAAAGTGTATGTTGTTGATTGTGTCTGCTTTCTCTGCCCATATAATGCCCAATGCATCATTTTAAATAAAATACATTTTGAGATTTTGCAGGTGTCTTGCCTGTGAAATCCACTGTATATGCTTACAATATGGGAGGCTCTACTATTATTAGTATATTAGAGCAGTATTAGGAAAGCTATTACATATCACAAAAAGTTTGTGCATCCTACTGTACAAAAATAAACTGCTTGGTGTGACTACTGTTGGTCCTGCAATTAAAATGTAATTTCTTCAGTGACACATATCTAAAAGACGTTATGTTTAAAAGCTCTGTAGGTGAAGTCCTGACTTCATGGTATTCAATAGGAATTTTTCCATTCTACCCTGTTTCGTGTGATGATGGAAGATTTTTTTTTTTATGATGCTCGGATTTGTACATCTTCTGGAGAGGCGAATTGTATGAGGCTGTGGTCCTGTACAGAATACAGGCTGGGAGAGTCGGTTGTTCATTTGTGTGGGTGTGAATGCTTAACTTTGTACAGTCTCTGCCAGCCAGCAGCAAAATGTGGCAGATCATTAACATAAACCTCTGAAAATAGGATTATGGAAGTGTTGATGATATTACCAAAGTGGCACTACTATGGAATCTAGCTCTTTTTTGAAAGCATGATATTAGTGGGCATTACCTTTTTTACTGGAAATGTATATCCCTAGCATATTTATAACCAAGGAAACCAATTGCATTTGCCTTTTCAGTTGTGTAAGAAAATATGGCTTTAAAGAGGGATATTGAATGAACAGATTCCTGTGGAGTTTGTTTATATATAGCTTGTTTAAAAGGTAATCTAGGAAAGCAATACATAAAAATTTATAGTAAAAACACCTACAGTTTTGCATCATCATCACTTCTTTTCTATCCTCTGACATGTATTTAATATATAGGGTTGATTATGAACTGTAATCTAATTTACTCACATCTCTTGATTTGAAATTGTGTAACCAGCTTCTTAACCTTTGCTCAAACACTTGAAATCTTCCGTGTAAATAGTTCAGATTTATACTTGCATAACACAACAAAAAAATCTGATCTCACTGTGGTTTTCTCCATTTCCTAAAATTTCAAGTGCATGAAAATCTTAGTTATTTCCAGAAGTACTTTGAGTATTGCAGACTAAATTGTCTGCATTAATTCAGTTTGTTGTCAAGAATTGTTTTATTGATAATTGTGAAAACATACAATTTTAATGTATAACATATTTAGATTATTATGAAAATTTACTGTTCTTGTTTATCTCCACAAAAATAAGTGTGAGAAATAGGAGATCAGTAGCTATAAAAAAGACAATACCAATTTCATAATGAGAATGACAGGCATTGTTTACACTTTTCATTTGTTCCCAGGCAGACCTAATGATCTGTGTCCGTCCACATCTCTTCCTCATTTCCTAGTTCAAGGACTCTTTGCAATAGAGTCTTGTATGTGACCTGAAACTGCTGGGAAACTGGCTGTCTCCATTCCTAATGGCATCAAAGGCTTCTTTAAAATTTTCCATTAGAACAAAAATATTCAGTCACCCGCTGAAATGGGTTACAGCAACGACAACCCAGCATCCCAAGGTTGAGACTTTCCAGATTTCTTTGCCAGCTATGAATGTTCAGATGATTGGCAAGGAACTCCCCAAAAACTCAGCGACAAGGCTGCTGGTAGTTGTGGCTGGAGTGCCTTAATCCTACTAGAAAACTATAGCTGTCTTTGGTGTGCGGCTCACTGAAAGTGGGCTGGTCTGAATTTCAAATAGTAAACCAGAAATTTCCTGCAGGAGACTGGTGGTAGTTAGGTGTTGCACAGCTGCTCTGGTTGGCATGTTTTGCTATACCTCCAATGCCAGTGGTGTGACAGCAATAAGGTTGGAGATTTGAATGGCAACCACTTCAGTGATCTGATATTGCTTGCTGCGGTGAGTAGAGCAGAGCAGAGCACAGCAGATAGGTACTTCAGCGTTTTCATCCCTGTGGTTTAAATTTTCTGTAATTCACATGTGAAACCAGACTTTCTCAACTCTAGCAAGGTTCTGCTTTTACATGCTTCAAAACTGTGATACGACGTAGTGTAGCTCGCAAAGCCCTGGGACCAGGCAGGTTTCAGAAGACAAGGATGGAGAGGCATTGAGAGATAGTCTAGGATCCCTTACAGATCCTGTGCCAAATCCAGCAATCCTTACTCACGTCAAATGATTTCAGTTACTTGAACTTCAGGTTCTTCCCTTTAATTTCAGTAGGAGTGTTTCCCCTGAACAAGGACTGCACGATTTGATTTCCTCCACTGCTAATTTCTCGATTTAATCAGCTTGATAGTCACCCACCAGTTTTGGAGGGATTTGGGGTAAGGAATGCACTCATCCTTTCATTGTTATTGAATATAGTCACATGAAGAACCTAAATATAAACAGATGTCCATTTTTAAAAAGTCAGCATATTGCTGAAATTTAATATTTTTGTTAGCGTCACTGACAAATTTTATTGCAGAACATTCAATCTCTGGTTTGTGTTCAAACAATATTAAGAGATTGTTGCTGCACTGAAATTTGGAGGATTTTCAATAAGATCATTCTGCAGCATTTACTTATTTATTTATGTAGTGTCCTGACTGGCAGAAAGTGGAATTACAGAGTTCCTTTGGCTACTGCTGCTCACCTTGGGGAATGGGGTGGGGTGAGTGACCTGTGGTTTGTCTTCTCCTTTCCTGTTGCGCAGAGAACGAGATGGCTGTGCGTAACCGCGTCCTCCTTCACGTCGAATCTGTATAGGGAGCAAGAGGGTTTAAATCAGGTCCTTGAAGCATAACCAAGGGACTTCTTTATTGAGGGTGGTGGCTAGATGAAGTGTCTTGGCGATGCATGGTCTTTTTGGCAGTGTAAGGGGGATTTACATAGGGACTGGGTTCCTGTTCCAGAGTAGGAGCACAGGGAAAGTGTGAGCAAAATGAACCATGAAGAAATACCAAATTCTTTCAGGTATTGTGCAGGTTCACTAGGTACTGGTTCAGCAAAACAATATTTAAATACTTTAAGTGTGTATGAATCTGAGTAAGTAAAATTTAGCATGTTGGTTTTCATGTATGTATATAAGTTTGCTGAGGGGATTATCCACCACAATGGAGTTTGAGTAGCTCCCGTTAAAATCAGTGGTAGTTATCTAGAAAAAATATTTTCAGTCATTTTTCTAGCATGCTTGCAGCATCCTCATTTTAAAGAAAAAATTTAAACTTTTTCTAAGTGATAGTAGTTAAGTTGGAAAGTTTAACTTAAAAATGTCAAACGTCCTATTGTCTGGGGACAGCAGCTTTTGCTGCATAAATCTGCATTTGACAAGATGGAAAATTCTTACAGTTAGCTGGGTCGCCACGTTTAGCCCTTCTGTGACTCAAGTTCTGTTTTCATTTGGGGTGGGAGCTGGGAACAGAGAGAAGAGGCAGCATATGCAGGAAGAAGGTGAACTTACTAAATGAAAAGCTTTGGTTCTCTTTACTAGAATAAAACATTATCTTGATGGAAACAGTGTACATTAGTCACTGGGAAATTAAAGAAGATATTTGAAAAATCTTGGATCGGTTCTATGAAAATCAGTTTAGAAGTCGTCAGTGGATCAAGTCTCCTTGGGGTATTGCAGGAACACTGGATAAAATCCAGTTCAAAATAAGGTCAGATTATACTTGCAATAGTATCCAAACTATGGAGTTAGTTTTTTCTGCCTAAAACAGCTGCAGATAGAATTGATGCTGTGTCTGCTGTGTGCAGATGAAGATTTGTGTCCAGTGCTCCTTCTCAGGAATTCTTGCTCTTGCTTTTAAAAGCTACACCTGTTTTGAAGACCCGGATGCCAAGTTTGTCATGCTTTCTCAGTCTGAATGCTATTTCACTCTGAACATAAATCTGCTTTGATTACAGTGATATCTTGTCAGATACGATGCTACCCAGTGTTAGGGAGAAGGAGACTTAACCTGTCTGGGTACCTGTTTGGCTCTCTTCACAGTACTATGTGAACATCTCGGCAGTCTATAGGAGTAATTCTGCGAGAAGGGAAGTTTTAGCCTGATTTTGTGGTTTGTAATTTATAGAGCGCGGCTGGTTACTATTTTGTCCAATGCAATTAAGCAAGTCTTAGCTATGGCAGGATCTAATATGAAGCATCCTGCCTAAAATGCTATTTATTCTATTTATCCATCATTCTTGATGCCATTAAAGGAGAAGCTAAATGTCATGATTAATTTAACTCATAGAACTATCAATGAGTTTTTGGTTGAAACACTGACGGGAAAGAGTTCTATCTTACCAATGTTGTAAGCATTTTGGAAATTACTCTGAAACCATCTCAACTGCTTTCAGTGTAAATACAAAAGAAGAATACTGTTAATTGCTCATCTTTGCTGTTAGCTAGTCGATTCTAAACTAAGCATATTGAATCATATATAATACCAGCAGGCATCCTTCGTCCTATTTCTAGTACTGCTACATTCTGCCAAACCACACGTCAGTACCATCACCACTCTGTCCACAATCACCACCAAAATGGAAGTGATTGTCTTTCAGTGGAAATAAAATATTACATCAAGAATTATTTTCTGACTCCAATTATCTTCTAACATGCTTAGCTCAGTTGAAATACATTTCATTCACATCTCATTTGCATGAGCCATCCTTATTGTCTTTTGAAGGACTCACAGCCAACGTTAAAGAGATTCTGTGGGAACTTTCTGTGACTCTGTATTTGCTGCCCATTGCAGAGTGGAATCATGGCCTTGTACTTAGAGATGTTTGCAAATGGAAGCAGACATCTAGTATCAGTTAAAGAATCTGACCAAACACATACAGACTGGAGATTTAAAAGAGATGGAAAATATTTAGAAGAAAAAGCAATTTAAATGACTATATATATTGTAAAATGTAGTTAAATGTCTATACATTTGCATTTGATCTTCTACCAGTTCTATTTTTTTCTGGAGTTTATACAGATAAGTCTGTCTATAGGTCCTTCCCTCTGCATTCTCATAATCTCTTTCAAAACCAATATGATTGGTCACAATTGCTGTGAGTTAGCTTGTTACTATAAAGTCTATTTATTTTTGGAAATGGAAAGACAGCCTAGGTATGAGTCTTCTGTGCTGTGCAAGTAGTCTACATGAACTGAAATCTAGCTAAAACTCACTGTTATAGAACTGGTCTGGTGTAAGAAATACCTGCTAGAGCACCAGGGCTGTGTATTAGTGTAACAAGCTGTGCTAATCTACGTTATTTACTTAGTGGCGTAACTTAAAGCTTGGAAGGTGTTCTAATCAGGGCAAGGGCTGTCTTCTACAATGAAGGAACCAAAACAATTTTCCTGATGCATCTGTGCATCCTAGGGCAGTGCAAATTTCTGGATCAGGCTTCATGTGCACTGTAAATGTTCTAGTGTGAAATATCATGCAGTATGTCTGTGGCAGATATCTGTCTACAGTAATTCCCAGTTGTAACTAATACATCTTCCTGTTTAGTATAGTCCATAGTCAAGGAAAATACCTCCATATGTTTTGAATTCTCTTGCGTCTTCACTGGAGTTCTCAAGAGTGTGCTATTAATTTAATATATGATTTTGTTCTACATTTGTGTTGTGTATAAGGTGGTCAATATACAGGCAATAAGCTTTGGAATAGCTGAAGTGTTAGCACATGTAAGGTTTATCTAGCACAAATACTTGGTAGGGTTGGTATCCTCGGGTATATTCTAACAAAAGCTTACTGGTCTTTTAGAGAGCCACAAAATTCAAAATATTTATTTCATCAGTAATCTCCTTCTCAGAATCTATCTGAATAGGTCATTAGCTTGGCAACATCTCTTGTCCAGTAATTATTTATTCCAGAAGAATAGCAGCTAATGCAACTTGAGAGCTGCTATATTTTTCCTCTGACTTTCCTCTCTTAAAGACACAGTCATTGCACTGGATACAATTTTGCTGTTCCCTTGCAATGATAGGGTAATGCCAGTTCATGTCTACGCTCCTGTTTCACTGCAGAGTATTTTAGAATTTAGGAGAATGCCAAATAAACGAGAGTAGTGAGTGAGGAGGGATATTTAATCGCTTTTATTAGCCTGAGTATTGAATAACAGTGCAAAACCCTCTTGTGTTTCTCGTTAAGAGAAGCAGTGGATTTTTTTCCCCAAATCCTTGATTACTTGCTATGGATTGGGCATCGCATTGAGTAGGCTGCTTAAAGGACGTAACCAGCTTATTTTCACCAGAAGAGCAGGCAGTAATTCAGAAAGGGGGAGGGTGAGCTGCTGAAAGCTTGTATGTATACATAGTTTTAAAGTGTTTGAGCCAGTACAGAACGGTTTCAATGGAAAATGGATAATGGTTAACATCAGCTTTTGTACAGCTGCTTTTTGGCTAAAGGAGAGGTAATTTATATTTAAAGTCTGTGAGTGTGATTCATTATTTTTCACAATAGTGTTTTGCTGAAGTTTCCCCTTCTTTCCCCCTCAGATACTTTACAGTTAGTAAAGCTACCTCTGCTATTTCAGCACAAACAGTTTCTTCCTCCGTAAGGTCTGTACCAGGTGAACCCTAAATCACAAACTGTGCTTGCCCTCTGTTTTTGGATAATATTTGTGAATAGCTTACATATTTGGCTGCAGCCTTACTGCCAAACTCGAAAGGATTGCTGCATTACTGTGTTGCATTGACTCCAACTTGAGGTAGGGGTGGGGAGAACAGCTTTAGCAAATTTTCAGGGAGCTGTATTAACGTGTGTCCCTCTTTCTATGCTGTGTTAACAAGCATTAATTGATACAGACATTTAAAAATTACTTGCACGTTTAAACATTCATTCCCTCTCTCCCCTAATTGCTTTGGGAAGAATGAATGTAACTAGGCTGGACATGGTTTATTAACTTAGCTTTCTTGAGGGCTTGGAAACATTTTTGCAATGTCCCAGGTCCCCACTAAAATTCTGTATTGTTTTGTGTCTAGTAGCCTGGCTGCATGGACACAAAGCAATAGGCTAATTTGCTTCACACATTCATTGTAAGGTGATTATAAATTGTGGCTTTAACACCTTGAAATTACATTTCACAAAAGTGAGAAACTTTATTGTTTCAGATCTTGGAAATGGTTCTGATACTTTCACACATAGGTAACTGTTGGCTACTGTTGTATGGAAATTAAGAAGTGAAGCTTTAAACAAATGTGCTCTGTATTGCTGCCTTATGATGGTGACGATTATGTTATCATTCAGGAGAAGGATTTTCTAGTTTTGAAGGATGTACTTAACTGCCAGGTGATCATCCTGATATTTTCATTATTAGAGATTCATGGCTTGATCTCCAGCATCCTATGAAGACATTTATACTGAGATGGCTTAAGGGGCAAATCTAAGGTTGATGGAAACTAAGGTGTTTCAGAGTATGTAAGATGTTTCGAAGTAGTTGCAGCATATTTCATTATTTAAGAGTAATTTTCTTATAAACTAAGAAAATTATGAACAGCAATCTTTAAATCAACAGCCTGAACACAAATATATGCATTTGATGTTATCTAGGCATTTGATGCAGCAGTTACCGTATGGGTTGTTTTTGGCATAATGATGATAATATTTCCAGAAAGATTTTTAAGTGTCAGTACTTACATCGCTCCTACTCTGTTAGACTCACAGCTGTACACTGATCAGGCTGAAGATGCTTTTCATATACAATTTTGGTGACAGAAAACAATGTATTTTAATTAACACTTTCTGTAGTCCAGAGCTAGAGCTAGGATTTGCAAGACGGGAATTTCCCAATTTACTGCCTTCCAGAGACAAAAACTGACCTATCAGAAATATTTTCACAGTTAAGGGCTAATACTCCTTGGTGCAATTCTCTGGGACGGAGTCCAGCCAGATGCAAGAAAATCTTCCTTCTTTTTCATTTTGAACTCTGAACATATGTGTATCTAGGACTGCACCTGAATATTTACATTTCTCTGGGGAGAAGCCACAGTGTGAGGTTGATTCATGCAGAAACTGCTACGAACTGTTTGTATTAATGGTAACAATTTCCTTGATGGTAAACAACAGCATCTCAAAGTTTACTGTATGACAGCAAAAATATTTTGAATGAAAGCTACTGCTGTATCTATTTTAACTAGGCACCATGGAAGAAGGAAGAAGTCAGTCAGTAAACATAGGAAGGCTTGTGCACTCTACAAGATCCTAGGTTAGGAAATTGAACCCTTTAAAAGAGCACAGTGACTTCATTCAGTTTGTCCTAGTGCCAGTCTCCAGTGGTGGAGATTCTGCAGTCTCCATAAGTAAATGGTGCTTAACTATTCCTTCCAGTGAAAATTTTTCTGTGAAGTATAATGTAAATCCTCCCTGCTACGACTTTGGCCCATTACTTCCTGTCCAGTTCACAGTGCACAGAGGCGCACTTCTATTCCCTTCTGTACTTTTTCTCTACTTAGAGACTGTCATCCCCTTTGTTTTTTCAAAACAGCACCATGATTTGAATCTTCCGTCTTCAGTCATGTTATCTAGAGCACTGGTCACCCATGCTCTCCTCTGGACGGTCTTCACATGGACCTGTGTCCAGAAGTGGATGCAGTGCTCCGGCTTAATTTTAGAGTTACTGATGTGATTTGCAGACTACCTTCTGTTTTATACCTACTTGTACAATACTTGCTTATTTTTTTGTAAGTTCACCCCTTTGATGTCTCACATTAAATGAGATCCACTGTCACTGCTCCAGATTTCTTGTGTAATTACTGCTTCCCCATTAGTTACTCAGCCTGTGTTTGTGCAGGTGGGTATTCTGTCATAAATGTAGGATATTGCACCAATACCCATTACATTTCATCCTGCCTTTTCAGACCCTTTCCCAGGCTGTCAACATCTTTTTTGAACTCTAATCCTTCCCTCCAATATTCTTGCTGCCTTTCCCAGCTTGGTGTTATCTGTGAATATCATCTCTCCATGCCATCATCAACTTTGTGCAGGAAAACGTACGCTGGAACCATACTTAGGAAAGATCGCGCAGATTCTCACTCAATACATACCAAAACCCAGCCAGTGAACTACTAAGTATAGTTTTCAAACGAATTTTGCACATCCCTTATAGCAATTTCTTCTAGGCGGCGTTTCCCTAGCTTGAAGAAGTGTCGAACACCTTAGGAAAGGCAAGCTAAATTACAGCCGCCGCTTCTCCTGCATGCAGAGCCTGTTTGTAGAAGGAAATTAAATGGGTTTGACAAGATTTTTATCTTGACAAATCCATACTGGTTGCTACTGCTGCCCTGATTATTTTATGGGTGTTTATGAACAGTGGGTTTGGATTCTTGTGGAGTTTTTCCAGGAATTGAAACTGACTTGACTTGTTCAGCGTTTCTCAGCTCCTCCTTGTTCTGCACTTCCCAGCTCAGAAACTGTTTGTCCCTTTCTAGTTTTCTGTCATCTGACACACCCTCCACAGTTCTCAAAGATAACAACTGCTCTGAGACTGCTTCTGCAAGTGCCCAAGGGTGAGTCCATTGAGCCTGACTGCTCTAGGCACCCCAGGTTTATCTGCAGGCAGCATGGCCTGTTGTGTGACCACTTGAAGGTCTGACGGCAAAACCTACATCGTCAGCTCTTTCCATCTGTCTCAGAAAAGCAAACTCTCAGGGAGAATATGGGGGATGAGAGGAGGAAGTCGCCACATAGTTTGTTTAGAGTATCTAGTTCTATTGCATGTAATGATAATCTAGCAAAATTGGTAGGCAGAAGGGCACATCAAATTGGGAAGCACTCTGGCATGCAACTTCCCTGCAGCGGTGACTGCAGCCCTTCCCAGGAAGCAGCCGTACAGCCCTGCTCTGGGCACCCTAGTGCTGTGCTGGGAGGCGTAGGATTTCGGGTGATTGCACAAATGAGTGCAAGAGAGACAGATCCTAGTTTTGTGGGGCAAAACTCTCAGCGTGAAAACAGTCTTTTCTCAGACATCTTAATTTTCCCCTTAGCTGAAAGAGATGTGGGAGGTGAGGAGAGAACTTAATCTTTGTTATTTTGAAGCCCAATTGCTAAGAGCATAGAGGCTAGTAGTGCTAGGGTTAGTGCTCGCAGAGACCAGCTCCCAGCCTCAGGGAGCAATAACTGGCTTCTCAGTGCCTTCCAGTTAGATTTTCCCAGATCGGACTGAGTTGGTACCTTTCAGTTTTTTGCAGGGGTCTTAACACCTAGCAATCAAAGCGTGAAAACTTTGAAAACCTAAATAAAAAAAAAAGAAAGAAAAATTAGAAGCAAAGTTACCAAGAAATCTTGAGTCTCGGCAATGATCATTATAGCCTTTTATATAAGAATAGTCTTAAAAATAAATATAATGTGAAACCAAATCTCCAAACACTGACTGTTCAGGACTTTATCTGCGACCAGAGGGAAAGCAGCTTTCAAGTTAATTGACTGAGCTCCAGGTCACTGGCATCCTAGTGAAAACATTATTCTAATGAACATTCTTTTTTTTTGACTAATGTTTATGAGAACGTAAGAAATAAATATCTTTGATGAGTATGTAAATAAAAGCACAGAATGTTTTAACTAATCCTTAAGAATTTATTTGCCTATTAAAGGACTGTGGCAGGAGGCCATAGAAATACGCTTAGGACATTTTAGACCTAATAACAGCTATATTAATATTTAAATAAGTACAAGTCTCTTCTAGTATTTCAGGAACACTCATCACCCCATAATATTTTTTTTACTTAATTCAATCCTTAAGTGTATAAGGCTTAGTCAGAAGATACTGACATGTATTTCCTAAGGGACAGTGACAGTCAGCATGGGGCTGACATTTAGCTGCTGCTTGTTTCTGATTTTGTTCTTTCTGCAGTGGCTCCTCAGGTGGTAATTTCTTGGTGTTGCTCCAGAGCAAAGAATCCTCAGTTACAAACCTTTAAAAAAAGGGGATTTAGTCTCCTTTCTTGCTTTGCCCATTGATACATGCACGTGCTAAGGATCCTTTCTATAAAGACTATAAAAGCAGATGCTTGCTTTCATTTGCAAAGCCTTCATATGTAGCACAAGTTACAGCTGCTCTCCTTAGCTGTGAAGATGGGAATCTCAGACCTTTCCACAGCAAGACTCTTGTGTGCTTGTGTCAGGTGTGAGCGCTTCCCTGGCAGCCTGGGTTGCAGTATGTTTAATCATTTATGGAGCTGCTTATTCTAGTGTACAGGAGCAGGAAAATAGCTCGGCTGGATATAAGTAAAAATTAGTTCATTATACATATTTATATTTGCATTAATTTACACACAGGTGAGTGGTATAATAGCAATACATTTAGTGACAAGAACAGCATGTCGTTCGGCTGAGGACTATGTGGTATCTGTGACTCCCCAACAATATAACTGGGCATCACAGAAAAGCAAAATAACATCAGTGCTTTTTTGTAGACTCTGAAACTGAGACTATCAGGTTGGTTTACTGTGTCGTCCCCGCCCCCCCCAATTTTAAACTTCTTTCTGTGTTTTTCCCTTTATTTACTCTGTAATTTCATCAGCACACACAGATGCCTGCCACTAAAGAATCTGCATGCCATCCTTTCTCAGTAATGATTGTCTTGTCTAGGTGCTGGAGCTTTTCACAAAAGCTTATTTTATCAACAGTTTGCTTCTGAAGAAAATAATATTGCTCAATAAAGCAAACTTGTAATAATTATGATTTTAAAAAGGCGGTTTATTCTCAGATTGTGTAAATCAACTGCGACTTAGTTTATACAACCACTGGTAGTGGATTTTAAGTCTGTATTCATCAAAGCTGCCATGTTCATGTCAGCACTGAAAACTGTAAACAACGAGGTTATCAGTCAGAGAGATATGAAATGATTTGCAGTGTGTTAATCAGGCCAGGAACTGGGTTTGTGGAAAAAAGATGTGTTTCAGAGTCACTGCCTCCTATGGAGAAATCAGGGGTAAAGAGGTGGGGAATGATAAGGATTATTATGGGTTTGTCCAAAATGATTTGGCTAGGAAATTTTGGCGAATTCAGTCTGTTTAAAGAAACTAAAAAAATTGTGATGACTGAAAACATTATTATTATCTCTAAGCTGTGTAATTAAAGTAAAATGGAAGTTGATTCCTAGATAGAAAAATTTTAAAGAGATATCGTGTCATCATTTCTTGTAAATAATGATGTAACAATTTTTATTTTTAAAGAGAAAATGTTTCTTCCACCCCCTCCGAAATAACTTGGAGAAGCATAACTTCAGAAAGCATTTTGGCTTTAATGTGATCTCTACTTTTCAGAGCAAGTTCTGTTTAAGAAAGAAAAGGAAAATTTGTTGCCAATCATGCAACAAAATGAGTCAGTGAGAGCTGGCTCATTTTGTACAGGAGCTTGATAGCAAGAAACAGCAGCATTCGGTGCTCCCTCCTTCCACTGCTGTCAGATTTGGCTGCTTGGTAGTTTTTTATCTTCGTATCAAAGAAAGGTTAGGATGCACTTCAGTGAGGAGTGACTTCTTACATATGTAAAAGCGTGCCATTAGTTTACATGAAAACTCCACCGATACGCAAATATGAGGCAAGACTTTCTGTGGATCCTTGTTAGGATTTTTATTAAATACTAGAGATCTGGATATTATACTCATGGTCTTTTCATAAAAAGCATTACTTTGGGAATTTTTAGTGTTCAAATACAGTGTTCATGTTTTAATAGGAGAGAGACTTCTAAGATATTTGTGAGCATAAACATACTCCCTTAAGAGATGACTGAAAGCTTTTGTCTGGAATGTTGCTGGGGGCTTCACAAGCCCAAACTTGAATCTTCTTTCTTCCATCTACCTTTCGCATTTATTATTCTGAAGTGTGCCATGAAGTCCTTCTTTAGTAGAATTGATTTGAATAAAAATGGACAAGTGCTCTGTGGAAACTCTGAAGGCAGGATTTGGACGTATATCTACTAATGTTGCCAAAGTATTGATTTTATACAACAATTTTACATTATTCTACTTTACAAATTTTTCTGGGCTACCAGTGTGCCGACGGAGATAGAATCGTATTTCAAAATACAGATCTGGATGCAAGCTGAGATTTCAAAGGCCAGTAAGATTCTAACAGAGTCAAATAGAAATACCCGATTCTTTCAAATTTTGAAGACAGCCAGAAAGCAGTATCAAGCTCCTTTCAGAACATCCCAAACTAATAGCATTTGGGACTGATAGCTCTCAGCCTCCCTCAGGAAGTGGTCAGCACTTCATGGGACGGAGCACTTTGTGGTATTTTCCAGATGAGAAATTGTACTCCATGTAGCAGGTTTTCTTCTCTGATTAGTGCCAGAATTAAAAAAAAAAAAAAAAAGTCTGGCTGGAAAATGAGATTGTTTAGTTTAGTTGTAATTTTTTTTTCTGTAGTTTGGGCTTTAATAATATGTTCCCTAAATACGTTAATTTTATTTTTAAATAAATTCTGTACAATATCCCTGCAAGAGAAGGCATCTTCCACGAAATCCTAATAGTCTTATCTTCTACAAACAGTTTCTAGGGGATGTCAAACCATACAATTACTAAATGGTTGATTTAATCAGATTTACATGAATTAGCCAGTTACGCCAGCAAAATAATAAAATGGTGAGGAGAAAACTTCCCTACCCTTTAGAAGCATCCGTGCTTGACATTTTGGACAGTTCTTCACCCGTCATCTTATGAGGGTTTTACTGATACAATTTTAGCTGTTGCTGGATATAAAGGGAAGCAAAAAGTTTTGAGCTTAAGCAACTGCTGTTTGGTTTTCTTCTACTTATTGAAGCAACATTCTAATAATTTTGATTTTACATACTGGGAGCTGTTATTCAAAACTTCACCAGAAGTGCAGTCCCCATGAAACTGCCATCTCCTGGCTGTTCTGAGGGCCAGAGAGTGCAAGTATGTGTGGCTGCTGTGCACTGTAAGCAAAGTGTAAGTGGTGGCTTGTAAATATAGATAAATGCCTTTTAAAAAAGCTTTTTTTTTTTTTTTTTTTTTTTCTTTTTCCACTGAGAACTTTAATCTAAGTTTGCATAGGGCAGTGGAGACATCCAGTGGCCAGTATCTTCAGTGACTGATAAATGGTAGTCTCTGGATTCTGACCGCCTAACAAATGAAAGGCTGATGTGAAAACAGGCATTTTTAGGAGGATTTTTTTTTCCTTTAAATTCAGAAAAGAGTTCCAAATGCAACACAGTAAAAACTAAGGTCTGTAGAAGAAACTACATTACCTGGTCATGTCATTTAAAGGGATACTGGCCTTGAGCCACTGTTAAACATATAACTTGTTGCAATTCTACTGAAGCCAACAGTACTTACTCTTCAGGTACTCATGTAAACCACCTGATTAAGTGCTTTGCTGAACTGAAGCCAACAGCACGTTGACGTCTACAGTTTAGATTTTAAATTGTTATGAGCAAACACATCTTAAAGGTTTTGTAGACAAACGTGTATGTATTGATTCAAACTTTAAATGAAAAACTCAGTTTTGAGCACCGATTGAAGAAAATCATTGTTAACAACGAAGCAGCAAAGGCAAGGAATTCGTGAGACGACACAGGAGAGTTGTGTTGTCATTTCCCAAAGCCTTTGACTAGACTTCCGCACTGATCGGAGGATACAGAAATACCCTCACCTGGGAAAGACTGGCCACCTTGCAATATGCAGTGATTTGAAGCAGGCACAATTGTTTACAGATGCTTTATTTAATTATGGGTCAAAAATTATATTTATAGGATTTCCCCAATGCCTGTAAAAGCTGTAACCAGGGCAGAAAAGTAGACATTCTGATAATGATTCTCTGCCATTCACAGTGTAAATGCCTGATGTTTATGTCATAGAGCAGTTGTGCTACTGTTACTGTGCAAAATCCCTCATTGTATGAGTTATCACTACTTCTACATACTGTAAAAAAAGAAAAAAAAACTTTGAAGGTTGTTAAGGCAGCTCTTCGGATTTCTCACTCTTGTACAGGTAATTCAAAATGGCAGACATGACTGAGCTCATTGTGGGGACAGTTCAGAAGCTTTTATTAAACATCACAACTTCCCAAATGGCTACATTCCTCTCCTGTTACAGCGGGACCTAGGTAGAACATTCATACTTTGTTAATACAAATTTTTAGGCAGTCAGAACAAAAAGAAGTTTCATAAAAGCACATCAAACTTACACTTTTTGCTGATTTCCACCTTTCTAACTGGTTAAGAGACACTTGAAAATGTGTGGTTTTATGGATTGCTTCTTTCTAGTTGGTTTCTTTTAATTTCATTGGGGAATAATAATCAACCTTCCAGCTATTTGTACTGGATGACAGTAAATCTATAAGGTATCATTAATAGCTTTTAATGACAAAGAGATTTGGGATTTTTGTACTCGAAGTTTCATTATAAAAGCTGGATTGTACTTGAAGTTTCATTATAAAAGCTTGATTTTTTTTTTCTTACTTAATATCTGAACCCCAGTGCAGAAAATATTTTAAATGAAACGTGGAAGTTAAAAAAAAAAAAAAAAAAAAAAAGAAGGAAATGTTCCTCCATCACTGGAATGAAGAATGGAAAATGATTTTTGAAAAAAAAAAAAAAAAAATTAAAGCCAGAGTAATAAAAGTTTATAAGAAGTTAACAAAATGGAAAGGGACAAAGTAAAAAATAAACACAACTCTTTCTGGTTATTGTCAAGAGCTGTTCCCAAGCCTAATAAGGACAAAGTATCAAAAGAGACTCAAATAAAACAGATCACACCACACAAGTATTTCTATTGGAAAGACCAAAAGTACTTGCATGATAATTATTTCCTGGAAAATGTTTGCATATTTTTATTTAGAGATCTGGCAACAGGTAACTGTTGTAAAAAGTATTATTCCTTCTGGCCACTTCAAAAACTTGTAACTGTCCATCAGTGGAAAACCAAGCTGATTCAGAATCAGTTTTCTGTTATGGACCTGGTAGCCTCCATTGCTAAATGGCAAAACTTGAACTAATGTTCCAGTACTGATAACTAAGCCAACATGGTCTATTATCCTAAACAGTGAAACCTTAAATAAAGTAGTTCTGTTTTCTTGAAAGCTTTGTAGGGAATGTGGTAATTTTTGTTTCCTATACATTTTCCTTTTTTGTATAGGAAGCTGCATAAACAAAGTTGCCTACCTTTATTTAGTACTACACCAACACTTGTCATCCATGCTGAGCTCCGCAGGTGATCACTGGTGGATGCTTTTTAGTATGGAATTGCCACGTTTAGGTCTGTATCTGGCATGGTGTATCACTCTTAAGTCTGCAATGTAGCTGTCAGCTTACAGCCACAGCAGTATGCAAAAGGACTACGCTTCTGCTAGTAGTGTATTGGACCTGTCTTTGTTTTCCTATATGTATGTGTGTCTTGAAGCACTTCCTATATGCAAATAAAACCTTTGAACAGAAACTTTGGTTTCACAAAACTGTAAGTTCTGCCTTAGTGAATACAGTACTTATTAAATTACATCTCCTGAATGGAAGAGACCGCTGCTTTACTTAGATGACATCAGCCTGTAGACTTACTATAGCTTTACTAACAAGTATAGTGGATACAGAAGCCTGAGACTTGCCAGACTCCTTACCATACCGCTCTTCCTTCTCTGCCCTGCGGGCTTCTGTGGGATAAAGAAGAATGTCAGTAACCTGCACGTCTGTCGCCGAAATCCCGCAGCATTGATACGCTTTGACTAAAGCAGATGTTACATGGATAGACATGAGCACATCTCTTAAACGTTTTTCCAGTGTCTGCTATGCCCCATTACACTTCCTGTAAAGCAGACTCATAGCTTTTATCATGAGTAAATACTGAATTACAGCCCATGGCAAGCTAGGCCCTGAAAATAACTGAGCTATGTGGAGACAACTTGTTCCTGGAACGATCGATTCTGACACATTGTGGATGAGTGTATCTTGGCTTGTTATGGAGAAGCACTGAAGTTGACTTTAGAAGGCACTGTGCACACAGAATGAAGCCTAATTTAAATTCGCTTAATCCCATAATGCAGTATTAGCATGAATGTGATACTTGCTTGGCAAGAGTGTGCATGCCACTTCTCTATGGGCACCCTCAAGGCATGTTTCTCAAGTTGCAGAGCTTGTTATTAACTATTTTTAGACATTTAGGCAAACTTACAAAAACTGACAAATGGTAAAAGCATTCTGTAATGTTCTGCAGAGAACTAGAACTGCTACATAGATACAATGGGGAGTCTGAATCTCACATTAAATTAAGATTTGGACTGAGGAACCATCAAGTAGAGTTTGAACATTCCAGTCCCTACCTCACGGCATGGGGAACATGAAGTTTCTTTGCTGTATCATTTATTCTGGTTGCACCTACAGCTAGCATTGTCTGTGGTGGGAGATTTAATGTGCATGCAATAAGACACAGTACATGCTCCAAGCGGCTTGCGATCTCAGGAGCTGAAACAGAAAGGAGGAACTTCCTACATTTTTTAAGGGCAGTCAGTGTACGGTTGTGCGTAATGTCATTAGTTTACTTATCAGTTGCATTTTGATTTGATTTGCGTGTTATTTCCTGAGGTTTTTTGATTCTGTGGCTATTTTTAATTTCACTTTGAACAGCTGAATACATTATTTAGCAAAAGTATTGCAGTTGGAATGCTCTTTCTTGTAACATTTTTTCCTAAGAATATCATTAGATTGAAATTCCTTGCATTGGCAAGCTGCCTGTTGAGTTCTCTCTGTATCTCTTCAAGTTCATTGCCGAGTAGCTCTACCAGCGGCTTGGCCTGCTTATCCACTGTGCCTGTTTTCCTCCCTGCCGCATTTCCTTGGGCTAGAGGTCGGTGAAGATGGAGGAATGTATTGGAAGAGGAAGCTGAAGGAAGGGAATAGCTGACATGAAGTCCAAAAGCACCCCCTGCACGTGTTCTGGTGCACTTCAGGGAGGGGAATTCCTTTTAGGTCTTCTGCAGAGGGAAGACAGAAGACCAGAGGAAAGGGGGAAGGCCTGAGCGGAGGGCAGGAGACGGGGGCTCTGCAGGGTGGGAGGTTTTGGTCCTGTGGAGGATGCGCAGCCGCACGCAGTGACCGCAGCTGCCTTGCTTTCTCCGTCCTGTTTTTAAGGGTTGTGTCAGCCTTGACCAGCACTGAGGGAAGGCGAATTTAACTTGGGGGAGCTTTGCTGCAAGCCGTGCTCTTTCAGGGCTCCCGCTGCGTGCCTCTGAGCGTGCCATAAGGAGCAATGCACTTAATTTGGGTGGAGAACTCACTTTCAGTGAAGTTTTAACATTTGGAAATATTCTTTCTCGATGAAATGTAAATAGATCTATTCAAAAGCTTCTGCAAGTAGGAATGTTTCCAAAATGGTGACTGCCTTTTTAAACGTTTACAGGTTTTAGCTTTGGGCTGGGTATTTTTTGAGGACGTTACTTTCTTGTGCTTTCATGTAATGAAATCAGTGAGGGCCAAGATCGATGCAAGACGAGGTAAAATTATGCAGAGTTCTTGCACAGAGGCGCTAATTCGCCCCCTGCGCCAGGTAGCAAGCGAGGGCACAAGGCAGAAATTGCCCCCAGCGCTGCGGGAACAGTAACAACCACGCCGCTGATTCCCCGCAGCAGCGGCCCGGGCCCGGGACCTGCGGCCACGCCCGTCCCCCTCAGCGGGGCCGAACCTTCCAGAAGGCGGGCGGGAGCGGGCAGGCGGCGCGGGGAGGGTTGCGCTCCCCGGGTGTGGCTGGACCCAGGGCGAGCCCGAGAGAAAAACAAAGGAGTTCAGTTGCAGGGAGTATTCGTTTATTGTCCCGTTTGTTTTAATGTCGCATCCAGGAGTTTTCTCCATCAGGAATTGCTGCATTTTGGCTTGTGCTGAAGTGATCGCTTCCAGGGCTCCCCTCTTTCCCTGAGGTGCCCCGGTGCCACCGGAGCCTGCCTGCAGCGTCCCTGTCGGGCCTGCGGTGCCTCCTCCTCAGGGTGACAACGCCTTGCGCTGGGAGCATGTCGTGGGCTCGTACAAACCTGTGTTTTCCTAATTAGTGAGATTAAAAGGACTTTAGGATTCTTTGAGCATCAGCCTGTGAACCCTGGGGGAGGACAGCTTTTCCCGCGGTTGCTTGTGCTTCCCAGCAGGCGTGCTGCTGCTCTGTCCTGCCTCTCAGCCAGGTCAGCGAAGAGGCCTTAGCCTGAAATGCTGCTGAAGACCTAGTTTTTTTTCAAACCTGTACTGCACTGAAATCTGCGTTTAAACAGGTTGTTTAGCGGAAATGAAATATGTTGATATTTAATTGTGATTTAAGTTTGATCAATTAAATCACTGATAGGAGAATAAAAGCAACTATAAATTCATGTATGGGTTGCCCTTACTCCTCTACTCTTGCATTCATTTTGACTATGGCTTACTGCGTGAACTTGATAAATAGCACTTCAGAAAATCACGTTTCCTCTTTTTCCAGGTTCACACGTATTTGTCAGTACATGTGCAATGCAAAATACGTTGTGTGTGTGAGTTTTAGTGCATCAGCGAATAGGACAAATTAACTGGAAAGGAGGTTGGTTTTTGTACTTAATGGTGTCACTGCTGGTAGTGACATACTTCAGGTTTCGTCTGTCTGGAAGGCTAATGATTTCTAAATTAGTGCCCATCTGCAGGGCTTTTGTGTCTTGGTAGAACATGTAAAAGGATTAATTTATGTTAGTTTTCACTGCAATATTCGCACAGTGATGCAGAACAGGTGCAGTTAGTAATTAAACATGAGGTCTCTGTACCCTTACTGGTGAAGTGGGAGGTGACAGAACTGTGCTGTGCTCCCCTTCTTGCCTGCCTGGGTCTTGTTCCTTGTAAGGAAAGGTGGAAGGTAAGTTTCAAGAGAGGACTTGAGGAAAAACTCCCAAGTCTTGCAGTTTAGGCAAGCCCAGTATATTCCTGAGGTACTTAAGGCTAGTTTGGCGAGGACGTTATAAGAAACTTACTGATTTTTTTGATTTAGATACTTTTTCAGTCTGTAAAATGAAAACCAAACATTACATGTTACCAGGTTTGTTTACTAAAGGCACCTCCTTCAGTTAAGTCAATAATGAATATGTCTGGCAGAACCTGCGTGGTAGCATTAAATTTCACCCAAGTTCACTATTTAATAAAGTAGGGTAAGGTGAGAATTTCCACAAAGACTTGGTTGTGCTAAGGTGGGCATGAGAACGAAAAGCAAATATATTAGGAGGACATGTAAAACAGTACCCGTATAGTCAACTGTCTTAGCAACTCTGTCACACTTTAAAAGAGCCCATTTTTGAGTGGAAATGTGTCTTGCTGCCAGCTAGTTTGGAAGGTGTTCACCTAGAAGCCTTACTCTGTTCCCTGAGGTCAGATAGATCCTTTTGTAAAGTCTGGGATCAGATGACATAGTACTGAAATATGTTGCCTGTGTGGAATCAATCGCTTCACAGCTCATTGTTTAATTGACATTTTATGTCCAGTTGCCAAGCCAATAGTGTAGCTTGACCTACAGCTTAAACTATAAAAACCCAAGAGTTGTGACAAAATACTGGGTGAGGGAGGGTGTCAAGATACACGTGAGGTTAATAGGCAATAGAGTACTTTTTACTACTGTGGTATCTTGTTTTACAAGGGAATTCTAAAATGTGTTTCTTCTGCTGTAATTTATGCATAGTAAATACACAATGCTTACGTAAAATCCTAATGGGAAATGCCTCTCATTCAATGGGGGCAATTTAGTTAGCAGACTTTGTTCTTCTTAGACAAAAGGTTTTTTCAGATCTTTGACATCTGGGAACATTGTCTTTAGGTAGTAGTAATTGGTATATGACTAATCAAGGCAGTGCCTTACAGTTGCTCATCAAAAGAATCTCAATATTGAAAGCCAAAGGGTTATAGGGCGAGATGCTCATACAAACTTTTATTCTAGTGTGTGTTTATTGTTAAGGCTTGATTTTTTTTTTTTTTTTTTTTTGTACTGGTCAAAGCCTGTGGCTGTGTTAATGTTCCTTTTTGTATGTGCGGGAACAGTTCCTAATATGAAAGAATGAAAGACAAAAGTTATGAAATAGGAGTCATATTTTACAGAGCAAGTAAGCTCAGTCCGCTTGTGGTTGTTAATATGCTGCATTAGCAATGCAGTAGGCTTACCTATCAAATCATAAGTAAAGGAAGAGAGAGGTCCAGGAGAAAATACCATGCTTCAAGAGTTAATTTCTTCATCTTTCTGAGTAGCACAAAACTTTTCTTGGGATCTAGAAGGCAAACTGAGAATTTCAAAAATAAATATTTTAAAGGATCAAAACCAAATGAGAGATATTAGGAGGAGGAAGAGTTCAGGAATGTGAGGCTTCAGGATACTTTGAACTAAAGGGAATCAACACAGAAGATAAGGACATTTCAGAAACCCTAAATGGCTAGTTTGACTTGATTTTAGGGAATGGGAAGATAAGAAAATGTATACTGCAGAGGTGCTGCTTGATAGCTAGTGTTGCAGTTTATAAAAATAGGACACTTTCAGACACAGAAAAGGACAAGTTGATTTCAATCGTAATGAATCACAGAAGCTGGATTATATTTATTTGAGAATTCTGAAAATAGTTATGTGTGAAGTGACAAAGCTGCTAAGAATGATGCTTAGTTTATCATTAAAACTAACTTATACTTGGAGATGGAACTGCAGGAAATACCTAACTTCTTTTTTTCCTTTTTTTTTTCTTTTTTTTTTTTTTTAAATAACTAAATGAAGTCCTTGGAATGATAAGCTAGTGAATCTATCTTAAAAGAGTGGCCAGTGGAAGAAATACCTAGTTGAGCATGGCAGGCATAGCTTCTGCAAAAAGGAACTAGATAAACAGATCTTTGACCTCACTTAAAATTAGTAGAGGTTTTTGAGGATTTTTTTAAAAGATTGCCAGACGCAATAGATGATGTATACGAGTAGCAATTGAATAGCTGAGTGAGGGGAAATCCAAGATCCAGGTTTCGGAATTGGTCTGTACTAATCCTGTGTTCACACAGGGGTTAAACTAAGTTGAGCTGAAAGTTTGTTGCTTTTACAGAAAACAGATGTTAAATATATATTTGAAATAATTGCATGTATTTATTTTGGGTATTTGTTATGTCTTAGCTGAAGATTCAAAAATACACTTAAGTCAAGTAGAAAATCCTGGGAATACCATGTTCTGGCAGCTAACTAGGTGTATAGCATCTCCTTTGATAGATCAAGTAGTGGGTTTCAGTTACATTAGAGGGTATGAGCTGAAGCTTGGTGAAGTCAGGGGAATTTTACTTCTTGATTATGGCAGCAAGGAAAGTATTGTCAAAAGAAAAGGAATTCTGTTTGTACCTCACCGCCACTGTGTAACAGTGCTACTCTTGGTTGGAAAGAAACTGAAGATATTGTTATTTCAGTTGCCAAATAGGGGTAATGAACTGTGTGCAACTTCAGCTTGACAGATGATTTGAAATAGAAAGACTACACAAATGTGTTAACAAACTCGATAGCATAAGATATGTGGAGTGTTAGGCTGTATCCGTTTAAGTAACAGATTTTCACAGGAGAAGATAACTGTTTCTTGTCTTCTGTGTTCCTCTTGCCCAGAGTTCAATGCACTGATTTCCTTCTGGTTCTTGTGTGTCAACAGAGATCACGAGGTTTTGAATAATGATGTGTTCTATATATTTTTAAAAATCAAAAAGTTGTTGTTAATTTTCTCTTGAACTAAGGAATAGTCACTAAAGTGCAACTTGTAAAAATGAAGAGAAAAAAAAGAACTTATTTTTAAAAAAATTGGCATCTGGCTTGTTTTATGTGTTTCTTAATGCTAAATGTTAGTATGCTTATTTGACGTGAACTGACCATTGACTATATGTGAGCCTAATTTGATGCACATCTTCCTGATTACAGTGTAATTTTGCTGACACTTAGGAGTTATGAAGTGTCATAACATGTTATTATGCTTTAGGAACACTAAATTTGGCAAAATTTTTAGGAAACTAAAAATACTCTTGGTCATTTAGGAAAATATCTGTCATTAAAAAATGAGATACTGTTTAAATTTCCATAAGGTATGTTGGAATGCTTACCTTGGAGCCGGTTTCTTTATCACCATTCATTTGATGTAGTCATTCACATTGCATTCAGTTTGCCTATTTGTTTCTTCCTCTCAGACCTTAGTGTAAGTTTCATGGGCTTCTACTTTTTAAAACTACTGCTGTGGTCTTTATAACGGGGACTTTTGTCTGTTTCTGCAGTGAAGGGAAGTCAGAAGTGTGAGCTGAATTGCCGTGCGATAGGTTACCGATTCTATGTGAGACAAGCTGAAAAGGTGATAGATGGGACGCCCTGTGACCAAAACGGAACTTCAATCTGTGTGGCAGGGCAGTGCAAGGTAAGGCTACTCTCTCTAGCAAGTCTGCCTGCAGACTGTGTATGCCATATTAAATTTCTGTGAGAGGTTGATATGACTGTACCTGTGAAATGGCGTCTTCAACTACTCTCTCTTTTTTTTTTTTTTTAAATAGGTGTGAAAAATGTTAACTGTTATCACAGGTTTTATTTTTTAAGTAATGTTTCTGTCTGCTGAGAACGAACTATGGAATGCAGAAGGGCTGGATTCAGAAGGTGTTCTGGCCACTATTAAGGTGACTTCCAGTGAGCTTTTTCCACACATTTAGCTTTCTACAAAAGAGATTCTATGAAAGAATCAGAACAAAAAGATTGGAAGCTTAAATAAGAGAGAAATATAATATCTTTCTTTGATTAAACTTTAGAGTGGAGGTATTTTTTCAATCTGCTACATAATGGTTTATTCAGTTATGTGTTTATTTTGATTGCTTTTTAGCTGGTGTTAGTGTAACTTTTCTGATTGGTCCATGTTTGCCATTTTTAAGAATCAAGTCTTACTGGCTGTCCATTTACTCAGCGGTGATGTTCTCTTAGAAAATACTTGAGTGAATGGTTATTTTTCAAGGGTTCAGAAGGACCTACTGTGTTGAATTTTTGCAGTCTACTGTGTAGATTCCCTTTGTAATGAACAAATACACTGCTTTCTGCAAGATGGTAGCAATTTTAAAGAAAATATTATGGTATTTAGAAAAAAAAAAGTTTGTAATCTTTCAAGTAAGGTTAGTGAAAGAAATAAATTCCTAGCAAGGGGCATTTAACACTTGGCTGATGTTTCCCATATATGTTGGCAAAAATAGCAGAAGTGGGTCAGATGTGACACATGAACTCAAATAGTGAAAGGTCAAGTTCAGTTTAAATAGTTGATTTGCCAGAGGAAATCAGTTATGAATACAACCTTTACCTCTGCATGTCCAGATTCCTCTTATTTTTGCACATCTGGACAATGCCATGTATGTTTCTGTTGTGTATTTCTTAGTGCAAGCAAAGCTATAGCTTTGAATTTCCTTTGTAGATGATAAATCTGTGTGAAGTTGATTATTCTTTAAAGCTTTCCTTGATCTCAAACCAATTCAGAAAGGGCCAGAAATTTGTTTTAATTACAGTTCTGATCTATGACTCAGAAAACTGAAAAACAGATTTAGTATACCAGCTGTTGTATTTTCCCAGTACTGTACAATTACAAAAGTGTATACTGATATATTTGTATTGGAGGTCTGGGATAGAAGGGAAAGGCGGTGTTCAGCAGCCTACTAGGAGAGTGTTCTGAATTCTGAAAATCACCCATTGCCTGTGCAGAATGCCACTTCCCAAAGCTGCATATAAACAAACAACAGGTTGTGAATCCTAACTGTGAATATATATCTTGGGATTCATAGAATCGTGGAATAATTCAATTTGTAAGGTACCTGGGAAGGTCATGTAGTTCAACACCCTACTGAGAATGGGGCCCGCTGTATCAGGTAGTGATCATGGCCTTTCCCAGGTTGAGTTTTGAACCTGTTCCAGTGTTTGAGCAACATCACAGTGGAATCTTTTTCCTCTTATTCAATTGACATTCCCTGTATTGCAGCTTGTGCCCTTGGTCTCTCAACCTAGCACTGCACATCTCTGAGAATCCGACTCCACCTGCTCTGTTACCCTCCCATTAGATGTAGACGGCAGTAAGACCTTCCCTTAGCCTTCTCTTAAGGCTAGGGATTCCTAGTTCGGTGGTGGGTTTTTTTTGTGTTTTTTTTTTTTTTTTTCCTTTTCTTTTCTTTTCTTCCCCCCCCCCCGGTGTAGAAAAGAGACCTAAAAATCAAAATCTCGATGTTGATTTAAACTGTTCCACAGTGATGCTTACTTAATGCTCAGTGATGTAGTCTATCATTCTTAAAGACTTAAATAGAACCAGTTCTGTACTGGTGCTCAGTGCCTTATAAGCAATAAATTACCATGAGAAAGCCAAGATGAAGCAGATAAAGCCAATTCTTACTCTGTGCACTTTGTAGTGGTTCTCATTACAGCAAAGTAGAATGAGAATGTGAGCTGGGAGAAGTTGAGGGAGTTGACAGTCCTCGTATGCAGTAGCATTAACTGCATTTGTGCAGAAGGCTGAACGTTGGAGGCTTTGGGAGACACATCTAGCTAAAATATTAAAAGGTTTGTGTTTGTATTCTGAAGAGGAATTTAATTCAGACATTTTCCAGCTTCTTGTGATTGGTTCTTTTGATCTGTAGCAATTCACTCCTTATTCATTACTTGCAACCTCAGTAAAATTGTAAGGTGGATGTCAGCTGAAAAGAGACTTGACCTGTTCGACCATGCAGTAATGTTGAGATTTTGTGTGTTTGTAAGCCACACTCTAGTTTTCTTTCTTTCAAAGTTTTGAGTTAGTATGTGAGGGAGTATTCAGAGATATATATGTCAGACTAAAGGAAAATACAGTATTACAGCTTCATGGTGCTTCAAAGCACTGTCATTATTGACTCAATTACTCTTTTTTCAGTGATTTCCATGGTTCAAGATTAGAAGCTTCACCTCTAAATAGTCAATCACATGTTTGCATTTGAGAGAAGTCGGTTATTTTATGTTAGATGAGATATGCTTAATTCTTCTTAAAAGTACTTTATGTTTCAGGATAGGTTCGTCTGTATTAAAATTACTTGTCTTGTTCCTTTTTTATCTGTTCCATATATAAAATCTCATGTTCCCTATGATTTAAGGATGAATAAATCTGAATACACAAAGGAATATTAAGTTGCATATATTGCCTGTCTCCTTGGACTCCGAGACTTTGTATCCCACTTGCATAGGCAGCAAAACTATTAAAAATAAAGGAAATAATTTTACTTAACAGTGATATTATATACTGTGGAGTGAACATGGATGTGGCTGAAGGATGTAATAATTAGAGAATCAAATAATTTGGTTTGTACTGTCAGATACTTAAAAGACTATTTTTCTGAAAACTTGTCAGCATTTACAGTTAACTGAAAATGTTTCTCAAGTAATGAAGCTTATTCAAATCCCTGTAGTAAGTAGCTCTTCCTTAACTGCACGTTTTGTTTTTTTTTTTTGAGTCAGATAATTTAAGTTAAGCATTTAACGAATTTATGGTCTCTATCACCCTCTGTTGGACATTTTGCTGCATTACAAGAACAATAACATTCTTGTGTTAAAAAAACATGATCTGTTTTGTTCCCAGGACCATTGTTTCTGGTTAGTGTTTTCAGTTTACCTTATTCTTAGAAACAAAAGATGGAAAATGTTGCTCTAATAAAAATTACTCAGAAACAAAATAAAGAATGCGATAGAGACAGGTTTACCTTCATGTGGGATAAAAATTAAACATGTATGAAGTAAGGTATTTCTCACTTCTCAGTTTTTAACCATTTAAAATGTTATGTAAGGCAACCACAAGTAACATTAATTGGAAGTTCTCAATATATAAAATGCAGTCACACCTGTTAACACTAAAAATACATTAAAGAGAAGTTTTGTCTTAATGTCAAAACCAGAATGTTGAATGTATTAATTCTCTCCTTTTTGAGTTGTTAACCAATGTTAGATAGAATAACCTTTTAAACCTAAAGTATTGTTTAATATTATCAGCAAGATAAGCTATAGCATAAGAGAAGATTTTTAAAACAGTAGTGTGTGCAAAAGTCCTTCTTAAAGCCTGGTTGTTGTGGCCATTACAATATAATGCAGGCAGATTAGAACAACAGTATATTTCTGAGTACCTCTGAACAGCATCCCAATAACCATTTCCTTACTTCCAGAGAGTGTCTTTTTTCACTGTTGGCTGTTCTTTTGTTCAACTGGCCCCCAGAGCTGGAAGTAAAAACTTTATAACTTGATCAGCACAAGAGGTGATACGTAAAAGCTCATTTTTCAGACATAGTCCTTTAACAAAACTTAGTATGTTCTTATGGTGAAATATGCTAATTTGTTGGTTTTTTCACTTTCTTATTTGTCTGTGACATTGCAATAACTGGCACATATAATAATGCAAGTACTACAGAAAAAGCTCACTCATCATTGAAATGATTCTGTACTTCCTGGTGTAGATTAGACTCTGAATTCTAATGAAATGAAACCTTTTTAAAGCAATTAAATAATTTTAAAATAAAAACTAGGCAAAATAGGAAGAACCGGGTGATATTCTACCTATGCAGAAGAAAGAAATATAACAATGATCTTGATAATCAGTTTTATTATTTCTGTGTAAAATTGTTTTTCTGCACATTTGAACAATGTTCTTTCTGGTGAATTTTGGAAAGTGAACGAACTTTTTCATTGACAGCCTTATTGAGTTCCACACTTTTTTTTATTTAGCTTTTATTTAGTGCCACAGCTGGTTATTGCTAATACGTATGCTTTGAATGTGTTTCAGTATTATTGAGTATGTGTCATTTGTTTCAGTACATTTGCTACCCATCTCCTAACTCTAAATTTTCACAATGCAGTTAAGTTAAAGAATGCCTACGAATGGGGCTTCTTCAACTTGCTATTTAGCCTGAGGTGTGTATTTTCTTGTTTTGAGATATTTTTTCTGCTTGTTTTAAATCAGTGTATCCTTTTATTTCTTCCCGGAGCCAGTGGGAGGATCCTACTCAGTAACTTTAAAGTTTAGAAGAAAAATGCAAGTAGAATATTGAGGAGGTTTTAATAAATAAAGCAAAGTATGAGGAAAGAATGCTCTTCATAATTTTGCCCGTGACAATCGTTTACTAAATGCACCTATAGGGAAGTATGTTGCATGCGTTTTTTGCATGCATCTAGGACACTTCTGCTAGAAGTCTTTCCCAGTACTTGGGCAGGTATGAGCACTGACTTGTAGTTTTGGAGGCAGAAAAAAGGTTATTTGTGAGCTGTGAAGCAAATTGGTTTTGCAGAGATGTTAGTTACCACTCAGTGGCGCACTTTACAAAAATATCATTTAGTATTTCACATAAAACTTCATTTGGGTGGGAACTGTAGCTATCTTTTAAAGGTACCCGAAACAACTATTTTCTCTCTCCTGACTTTTATATTACATTTTCTCTTGCATTGTAGTTTATTTTCATCTTCCATTTAACTTCCGAAGTTAACTGAAAATATCTGAGCAGTTTTAAAATCCACACAGTGACTAATTTCAGTAGCAAAATGACTGGCAGTAGAGACTTTATTTGCCTTAAAAAAAAAAAAAAAATTGCATCAGATGTTGAAATCCTTGCAAACTTTATAGGGAGGTAACTTAAGTCAGCTATAGGAAGCATTGCCAAGCAAGCTAACTCTCCATCAGAAAAACATCGTTAGGCAAGGAGCTCCTATTTGGAACTCTGCTGATGCGCACTAGTGTCCAGGTAGCAGAACTATAGGTGCCATTATTGTTTTAAGTTAGGGAAGTCTTAATGACTGTAGGATCAGAGTAACAGATCAGAATGATGAGAGCTGTGTACTTTCCGTAAGTTAGGGTTGTTCTCATAACTCATATATGTTGAAATATAGAGTAGTCCTATGGTTGTTCTTGTAAGGGTAAAGAATCTGTAGGAATCTCAGCTTACTTGTGTAATGTTGATTGCTTACACTGAAAAAAAGGGTCTGGGGTGGATTTGGATTTTTTTTGTGTGTGCACTTTCTTAAAGTTGGAGCCAAACTTAAGTCCTTTCTGTATCCTCTTCTATTAAGTTTGTAGGTTCTTCTGAGCAAGTACTCTATACAGTGCTAACTTCTGTGAAGCTTTTCTCCTTGTTCCTTAGGCATTAGAGTGTTCATTTTTATCAATAATAACACAAGGAAGAACCTAATACCTGGATTAATATAGCAGAAGCAAGGGCACATGGATATCTGTATTTGTCCTTCAGCTGAATTACAGAAAATATTTGTGGTTGCTTGTTCATCTTGCTTGGTTGCTCAGAAGAGGGGGGTGTATTCTTCACTGCACAGGAACTTTGTACAGCTCTATGTCTTGAGATACAAAGACTTTGAAAAAAGCCTGAGAAACTGTACCAAATGAAACATTGGTCTGTGCCTCAGTGGCGTGCTCTGGCCATCAGTACTGTGGTATTAGCCTAAGTAGCAGAAAGGCAAGTGAAGATTGGTGTCAAGCATTGTTTGCATTTGAGAAGGACCAATGTAATGAACTGTTTCTGGTTATTTGACCTTATCCTAAAAGTGGGCCTTGAAATAGTGAATCACTTACCTTGTTTTTACCGTGGGAGCCGCCATGTTAAGAAGTTACATGCTGCAGAGAACTGTCACCAAGGCTTTGCCCAGGATATGATGGCACACAAGATTTGCTCTGTGGAAGTGGAGAACTAGGTTACGGAGCCTAGTGGCATTCAGATGCTGAAATGCATTTCAGAATCAAATGGAAATTAAATCTATAGTTTTTTAATATTCAAGGCTTGCTTTTTTCTTATTTTTTGTTTGGTTTCTATCAATAGTAGCTGAGGACACTGTGCTCTGAGCTCACGACCTTTTCCAGAAATAGGTAGGATGCATTCAAAGAGGCAAAAATCATCATTTTGCCAGATCTTTATTTAGTTTTACTCATACTGTGTATGGAGCCTCTGTTGGAGGCTTTTTCTTTCAAGGAAAAACGGTTGATCTGTAAAATATACCATAAAAGTGAAAAACTATAGTTACAATAGAATGTGCTCTCTTTCTCTCTGCCTTTTCATACACACCGTTATAATTTCTTGACTGTTGGAAATGGGACTCTTCATTGTTTCTCTTCATAAAGACTTGCTAATGCCAAGCATTGCATTGGGAAACACCTGCCTGGCATTAATGAGATGTTAATGGCAGAAACAGATTCCTGGGAGCTAAGAAATAACTCCTTTTGCCACTTCTTCCCTTTGCTTGCATGGTTTTCTGTTAAATGTTTTACAGAGAGTAAGTGAGCCGCTGTAAGGTTTCTTGACCTCCCTGTCTAAAAAGTCTTTCTGCCTTCCTTCATTTATAAAGAAACACTAAAATATTTTTTGGTATATGATCTTTGACCATGACCTAATTTAAGTTACTTCTGATAGCTGATACACAGGAGGTGCAATCACTGCATGTAAAAGATACCGAAAGGATAACTTTACTACCTTTGAACTGAGCTAAAACAGGCGTAAAATCTGATGACAGGAAATTGTGAATAGCAAACCATTCAAGTCAGTTAAGTTGAAACAAAATGAGTAAGACCTAGATCTGTGTATTTGTTCTTCTCCCCTTGTCTATCAACCTCTTGTCCTGCGAAGAATCTCATAATCCAAAGGATGGAGTTCCTCACTCTTCCATGAAGCTGCTATCTGAATCTATAATTCTGCACTCTTTAGTCTCATTATAAATAACTCAGTAATACAGATGTGATCAGGGTCAGATGTTACTTACAATGGCATTTGACATATTTATCCAGCCCATATAATACAGCATTTATGCTAGTGGTTTTGGTTTTTTTTCTCCCCAATTTTAAGGCAGTTATGGGGGGACAAACTGTTCTTGATTAAATTAATGCAGTATAGGTATGGAATAAAACCCACTGAAATAACCTTAAGCAGACATCAAAATTTTAAATAAATGTAATTTAATGAGAGTGAATTTATATAAGATCTGTATGTCATAATTGTGTACATAACCTTTTTTTTTTTGTTCCAACACTTGGAACCTCAAAGCGAGATTTCACTGTTTTGTTGAACTACACCCTGACAAGAAACTTGTGAAAAGACACAACATAGTTCAATAATATTAAAATTTGGCTTGCAGATTAAGTATTGGAGAAAAGGTTATCATTGTATGTTAAAATGTTTTCACCAGAGTGGCTGGGAAAAAGTAAAATACAATACTAATGCTAGAAAAAGCCTGATTAAACAAACTTTTTTCTTACGTGATAAAAAATTCCAGTGTCAAATACCTGAGGTAAAATCTCGATCTTGAAAAATGTCCTGACCAAAATTAAAAAATGAAATGCTTTGTAAAATTGTATTTATCATTTCAAGTTCCATAGCATATCAATAGAATGTGTAATTAAGGTTAACTGATGCTTATAATTGTATGAATTATATTCCTTCTTTTAGATCAAATTATCTAGATCATTTTCTTAAATGGCAAAGAGGAAGCATCTTCCTTGTGTAACTCTGAAGATTTAAAAAATAAAACACTAGAACTTCCAATTATATTATATCTTACTGCTGTAGTGTTATGCAATTATATAAAAATAAAATGAAGTTAAAACTGTGAAATTTGAGGGGGGGAACCAAAACCCAAACAAACCTGAAATGGTTTTACAGAATGTCTTCATTCTAAAATGTTTTTTAACTGCTTTTAAATATTCTGCATAGCATATTGCTTGGAAAATGTTTGGTGTACTTCAGTTTGGAGCAAAAATAGATGCTGAAATGCACCATAGAATGGCTAATCTAAATTCTGATTATCTCCGTGCTCCACTCTGTGTCTCTGTTTGTTTTCCTGTCAAATGTAGTCAATAATGTATAACCTGCCTATCTGAAGCAGCTTGAGACGTAGGAAAGCGAAGGAGTTGTGTGTAGCTTTAATTTGTTCTTATTTCTGCAATTCTTTTTAACAATTACTTTGCAGATTCAGATGTCTTTCTAAAAAGGTAGAATGTAATCCTTAGTCTGCAGTATGCATCTGTCTTCATAGGCTGGATAACAGTGTTAGAAAATACATACCAGCTTTGAGTTTAATTGTATCACTACAAAAATAGTTCTGAAAGTAAATGCTACTCTCTCTAATGATTAAGTGACACAATTAGGGAATCTTACTACATTTGAGGTACTCTTCTCTCTGAACTAGTTTCAAAATAATACATTAAAAATTCCAAAATAGAACTAAGAAAATTCAAAGTTTTAAAGAATGCTGGGGTTACTAATGGAATAGAAAATAAAAAATACTGTATGTTGTTGGGCCTTGTTTCTTTCCCTAATTAAACAGATTGATATATATCAGGCTGCAAGTGAAGCCAGGTTTGTTTATTAATCTGTCAGTATTCCCTAGGTTGGAATAGTCAAATGATCACTCTTGGGTGCTACTGACTTTCTCTGGGTCTAGCAGTGAGTATATACTCACTTCTTCAGTCTTTGACACCAAGACAGCTGATGATTCTAATGATGATTCTAATGATGACTCCAAGACAGCAGCTGAAGAGTAAACAAACCTTTGTAATTCCCTGCCAGTCATTTTTTTTCTGTTCCTGTCTTTTAGACCTTTTTTTCAGCATTTTAGTGTAGCATCTTTTTTCAATGACAGTCCTTTTAGTTTTGAATTTCTTGTTTAAAGTTTCTCTTTTTTGCTTGAAGCTGTTGATAGTAATTTTAAGTGTCTTTCTGAGGCCTACAACTGGCAGCGTTTGCTGGGTAGGAAGTGAGAGAGATGAACTTGATTGTTTTGAGTTCACAGTACAAACAGCAGTGCATGCAATTTAGTAATTCTCCCAGTAGAGTCATGTTCTGCACCTAACACGCTTTTAAAGAAACAAGATAAAGTCCTGTAATATAGTAATATACTACTATCAAACGATGCTGAGAGTGTTTATTAAGAAACATTCAGTAACACACCAGTCTCATAAACAAACTGAGCTCTTGATCACCGATTCTGCTTCTGAATTACTAGTTTTCTTCCATGATGTGGAAATTAAGTGTAGACAAGAAAAAGGGAGTATAAATAAAAATACAAAATAAATGTGATCTCAAAACTTTTCCTTTTTCTCAGTCCTTTTTTCAGAGTATTCATGAATGTATACTAACAAAACAAGCTGTGATAGCCTGTAGTAAGATAGCTTGCAGCATGGTCCTGCATTCACAAAAGGGGCAAACGGATGAAGAACTGTGTACTCTGTACCATGGTTGAGGTGGTAGTGTTTCACGTGATGTCTCTTATGCAGGAATTACTAATTTATAGTTATTGCCTTTTAAGTAACCGAGAGAACCAAATCTGTTTTGTGTTACATTACAGCAGTTCAAAGAAAAAAAATAGAAGAAATTTCAACCACTTGAAATTCGTTCGAGGGAGATGGGAAAGCGATTGTAAAAGAGAATCATGTAGCTAGTACAAGACCCTCTTCTGAGGTTAAACAGCAAAAGGAAACAAAGTAATTTAGATTTTATTGCAAAGAAACAAAGAGGGCTGCAGCAGAAATAATGTTCTGAAACTCAGATGTAAGGGGTCTGTTTAACACCTGGACAAGCAAGCAATGGGGAGAAAATTTTTAAGAAAGTGACTGACTGTATAAATATTCATTCTTGTTCTCCTATTTAGAACATGGATGAAAACTTCACAATTATTCCTAAATTATAAATGATACTATCAGAACAAACTGATCTGTGGTTTAAGTTATGGAATTTTTCTCTGTTAATTGGCTGGATTATGTTTCTTGTGCTAGAGATCACAGCTTGGAAATGTTCAAGCCATTTGACTTTCAGCATCTCATTGTGGTGATTAGGTTAGGATTCCCAAAAAGGGCTTATATATTCCTCTCTGCAGAATGTATAAAGAGATCCTGGCACCTTGATTAGATGCCTAAAACTAGACATTGTCAGTAGTCCCCCTGTAGACTGAGTGGTATTTTGGTTTATTCTCTATATGTTGTATCTATGTCAGTAGAGGCTGTGATGCACTGGTCAGTTCAGGACTGGGCTGCATCAGTTTTGTGCCATTGTCCCAGAGAAATGCTGGATGGGGGAACTTTATCATTGCAGGGTGTGTGTCATGCACAAAAATAAAAATGAAGAACCTGTGTTCTTGAAATCATTGTTGTCTGGTAGTGTTTATACTAGAAGACTGTCACTGTAAACAACCACAAATGATTTTGTCATGATAAACATAGGAAAAGCCGGGGTGGGTTGGGGTGTGGGGGGGAACACTTAGTTGTACAGTATAAGAGCAGGCTTGATATGGTATGGCATATTTTGTGAGAACTCTCATTTGATTGTGTACTTTCTCTCTGCTTGCTTGTTGAGTGTCCGTTTGTAGAGTTTTACCTGCAGTGGGGTTGGAATGTACAATAAGACTACTATACGTTATTACAAATTTTTTAAAAAGGCAATGTATATATGCTAGAGAGAGCTTATTAGCAGATTGAAATGTTCACATGGCAGATGGGATCATGAAGTAGGAGGGAGGCTATTTATGAACGGTTGTAGGGAAAGATAAAGGCTTGCATGTGTGAGGATTTATGAGGTGAGTGCTAAAAAATCATTAAAACAATAAATGGAATTAGTATTTCATTTTCATTTTGATTTTTTTTTTTGTTGCTTTCTCTCTCAGTTTGAATCCACGCTGTCTCCTGTGATGTCCATGGTCTAGGGATCAGGTTTTCTTTGTTTGCAGTTGGATAGCCCTGTGCTAGTTTGTGGCTGCACCTCCTTTGTGCTAGCGTAGTGTTAGCAATTAGTGATATTTCAGAGCTCATCTTCAAGTCAGAGTTCTTAGAAGTACAGTATGAAAGTATATTTTTGGCTAAAGGTTTGCTCATCTTTTCTTTTATAGCACTACTATACCAACTGGTTACAGGTTAATATTGGTAGCATTTTAATTACTGTTACTAGTGATAAATTACTGATAAGATGGAAATGTTATTACAAATTCAGTCATTTCAGAAACTTTAGAATTTAAGCACTGTAGGATTTTTTTTTTTTTTTGTTAACTACAAAACTACTAAGAAATTATAATAAACTATCAGGAGCCAACAACCCAGAGGTCTTAATGAAAGTAGAAGAATTTTTAGAAAGTGATGACAGTGCAGCTTAGTCTGACCTAAGCTGTTTTTTACTAAGGAGGCAAATAGTAAGTAAATGCTTAATTTTGTTTTGATTATTTTTGGGAGCAAATTGAAAATACTAATAAGAACTGGAACAGAATATTCCAAAATACCTATTATTTAATCAGGAAACTGGAACAGCAATCTTGGAAATCTAGTCTGCAGGAAATTAAGTATTTAGGCTTTGTTTTCATTTAGCTACATTATAATATTACTTTAGAGCCTGGAAACGGTCCAGTATGTTTTTAGGCACTTCTTTTAAAACAAAAATTACAATTTTGATACACTGGGTTGGGCAAATTTGTCACATGAATAAATAAATCCTTGAGAGGAAGATCCGTATAGAGAGAGAGTAGTGCTGTGTGTGCATATATTTTTCTTTTTATGCAGGCCCTTGGACACACATGTATGGATGCACCCAGAACAAATAGTTAAGGAGCTGTTCTGTCTTAAAATATGCTTGAACTGTTGCCTTACTGTTTTAAATGAAGGACATGAAAAAAGGTACTACCATGTTAGGAACACAGACATTAAATTTGTGGTAGTGTACGTGTAAAAGAAGAGACACTTGGAAAGCAGGAAAGTTCAAGCCTTGCCAGTATCTAATGGAGAGATGAAGTCACTGGACTATGTAGAGTGGCTGGTTGTTTGCTCCTAAGAGCTAGTATAGATTCAGATCCCTGTTCCAGTCAAACGAGCAGGGCTGTTCTGCAGGAGATTTCCTGTGTGACCTTGGATATTTCATTTAACCTCTTTGGTTATCGTTAATACAGCACTGTGTAAGGATACCTGAATGTGCAAACTGGACCCAAAAGCTCTTCTTCAGACTCTGTAGCCCTGTTAAGAACCAATTTTTTTAATGGAGAGGGAGCCCAATAGTATTGTGACTTTCTTCCTTTGGGTGGCTTGCTGGGAACTGGTTCTTGTATCCACCACGTGATGCATCTTTGTCCCAAATGTGCTCTTAATGCCTAGATTCCCCATCTCAAAAATGGGAATAGTGTGGCCAATCTTTGTTTTACAGGAGAAATGCAATTTGTGAGACCTAATGGTAGTGAAATGTACATAGGGACTGGATTAATAGCAAAGTGTTGCACTTCATTGTAAAAAAAACAATTTTTTTGTGGACTTTCTATATCTTTTGACCACATTAATCTGCAGGAAGTTGTGTTTTGCCCTTGAGCAAAACAAAGGTGTGGGAGAATATTCTCAGGGAGAGGAAGAATGTGAGTCTTAATCCTTTGCTGAGACCAGAGTTTCATTTTTGATGCAGCAGCTTATGTTTACAAGATGTATACAAGATACAGTTTAGTTTCACAGGAGCCTATGCAGAGTTCCCTTCAGTTTAAATTTCACACTGGTTAAGTTTTTCCCATAAGGCTTTTGAGCTTTTCTCAAAAGCTCAAAATAAAAGTGTTCTGGATGTCATCTGGTACCACCTCAGTCTGTGAAATTTAATAAGATTAGATCAGAGATTGTAAAATGGCGTACAGCTAGATCAAAATGAGCTTGTTCAAACTTGGTTGAAATTGAAATTTTAACAGAACCTGAAATCAGCCAGACTTTCTTGTGGCTTTGCAGCGAAACTGGAATCTTGATATTGACAGTTATCTTTTTTTTTTCCCCTACAAGTGCCATAGTATTTGACTTTTCTTGAAGTCCTGCAGACTCCAGCAACAGGTTTTTCACATTGGGAGAAACGGTGGCAAAACTTGAACAAAACAGAACAAATGTGATGTTATTACATAAGATTGGCTTTTAATCCTTTTTATGGCCACAGCGCCTCTGCAGTCACAGGAATATACTGTGTTGTTGCTGATGATATAATCCAATTTTCCTGGAATTCTGACAATACTGTATCTTTGAGCAAGAGTATTTATATGTTGCTCAATGAAGAAGTCGTCAAAATGCCTGTGAATAACTTCCTGTTCCCTCTTTGTAACAAACGGTGACACCTGATCTGTTCAAAGTCTCTTGTAAAAACCTACTTGAGCACATGCATTAAACTTGATAGATTTTCTTTTTAAATTATGGTGCATTTAAATGTATCAATAATGTCTGCCATGTGACATTGTTAGCTTTGTAGTTTGAGGCAGCTTAACCTGGCATCTAAGTGCATTTCATGAAATGAAAACTTGGCCAAGGTTAAAGCTGTTGTGCCCGCAGTCAAGCAATCCTAATAGTTCACTGGCAGTGTTTTAGTATAGTTTGGCTTGTGTGTAGTTTTAACAAACCCTGTGTAGTGGAAATTAGAAACATAAGTATCTCATAGCAGGGAAAGATGACTTTGAAACAAAAATCTGTTTTCTTCTATAAAATGCAAAATGTTTTTACAGACATTGCCTTTCCCTCTCCATACTAGAGCTGTGCCTATAATTTTAATAACGGTCTTTTGCCAGGATTTGACCTTACAGAAATTAGAAACAGCATAGACTTGTTAGTTACTGATATTGGGCTGTTGCTGATGCTATTTATATGTAGTCTGGCTTATTCTTCTCAAGTTCATGAACACACAAGGAACTGTGATGACAGAAGCAGGAATGTGCATATCAATTTGGTCCCTGTGTAAATATGAAAAATATCTGCAGAATACTAGTGAGCAACTTCAAAAACTAGTTATGAGTAAAATCAGTCCCCTAGTCCAAAACTCTTCTGTGACAGAGGCACTTTCTTTCCCTTCCTGTCCATGTTTATTCCCTGTATCCCAAGCTGTTTTCTGCAGAGAGGTGTGAGCCTTTACACACAAGGCTAATGAATTCATGTAGATGTTTCAAGTGTGGATTGGTGATATCTTATAAAATGCAAGGTGGAAGAATTGCTTAGTATAACATTTTTGAAGGGGACTAAGTTCCTGCTATAGTGTTAAATACATGTTCTTACAAAGCAGATGCTTCTTCCTCAGCACCGTTCTTGACATATGATTACAATAAAATGTGTATTCTTGCTTTCCTAGAAGGGTTGTGTTACATCATAGCTGTGTTGCTGATTTGTTCTCTTTAGCACACAGAGTTTTAACCAGTTTAGTAGGGTGGAAAGTATGAGAAAAGGAAGAATTGGGGTTCTCTAGTTGTAACTTACTTGATGCTTCTGTTGGTGATAATCAGAGCAGAACCAAATAAAGACTGTTCTGCTATAGATTTGCAGTGACACTGGTAAGAAGGAGCATGCTGTAGAGGAGATAATGAAGGGCTTTGAAGTCTTACACAGCTTGGGTAGTATGGGAAGGAAATGTGTATGTTTCACATAGGTGTGCGGTATGTGCAGTACAACAAATAGCTTGAAGAAAACGTGGCTTTAAATCAACTGGTATTTGCTAAGGTTTGGAAGTACTTTAGGGGTTGGTTGCAAGACCACATTATTGCAGATTAGCTAAAAACCAGTAACCACCTGTGACTATGATGCTTGTTCATGTCAAGTAAGAAATAATGCAGCCTGGAATTGCTGCAACTAGAGACTTAAGATAATCGCATTACCTTTCATTTGCTGTGGGCAAAGGGTTATACAATTATTGTAGCTCTGTTCATCTGTATTAATGTTAAATTTCAGTAACTAGCTGTAGCTTGAGTATTGATTTTATTCATATTAGAAAATGAATTTTCCTAAAATAAATTAACCTTTTGAAGAAATGTCATCTTTCAGAATAGCTCTTTTAATTTTTCTAGCAGCTTTCATGATCCAAACCAACACTCGCAAGGGGCACTGACGCAAAAAACAGTATGTCTGAATTTACCTTAGCCATTGCAGAACATCTTTTTTGGGGTTTGTGTTGATAGGCCAAACCTCATTTTACTGTAGCTGTGTATGTGGCTAAAGCTGAAGAACTTGGCTAATCTTTTCCACTGTTTTTTAAATAAAAGTTCACATATTTATGCAGTTAGGAAATATTCTCGTTTCATGATTTAAGATTCTCATAAACAGTTCATGTAGAGAAAAGTGTGTCTTAAGGTGACTTCAGTAGTAAAACTGGAGAAGGGCTGAATGTGAAATATTGAGAGATTTGATGGATTACGCATTCGCTAAAGCTTATTTAAATAAAATATTAACACAGGTAAATTGGGCACTAAATTTTGGGCCAGATGACTGCTTAATTTTAAAATATTCATTTCAATGTTTGCTGAGAGGGAGGAAACAACTTTTAAAATCGATTCAGGTGGCCTTGTGCAACCCTTGAGTTTTATAAAGAGGCATGGTCTTTCCATCAGATTATTGTTGAATTGAATGGAAGAAATATGTATGCATTGAAACTATATTAGTGTCTGAATACTCAGCATTTAAACCCTTAAATAGGTACAGTGGCCTGCATGGAAGCAGCCTAAAATGTCTGTATTCTTTAAGACTGGAAAATAGTTGTCATAATTGTATGTGTCTCCTACCACAGCAAGCCTTCATTTTGAAGAGATTGTTGCAGTTTATGCTCACATTTCAAGAAATGGGGCATGACTGAAAAGTCTTTGACCTGTGGAAATCCTACCTGCACAAGGATATTGTTTTACAGCCCATAGAATTTTATTAAAACAAATAAATTTTATTACTGCGACATTTATTTGTTTACAGTTGGCTGTATGTGGCAGATGCAGTTTATCTTATGTGCCTGAAGTTTGTTAAGCCCCTTTGCCAACACAGAGTCACAGTGTGACGGACATGACTTCTGAACTCTGGAATGTTTGCAGTGGACTCTTAGACTGCTCTAAGGTCATTCACCTCTGTTATGGATACTAATTAATTTGTACAGCTACTAAGGCTAGGCTGGAGCTTGCAATTGCTTTTGTAGGTTTGTTTTCCCCCCTCTGATGTACTTACAAGGCTTAAATTTCTGTTCTCTAGGAAAGCAAGACATTAAAAAAAAAGTTATTGTTTTGGAAGTAATAGTTGTACATTGTGATTTTCTTACACCTTCCATACAGTTCTGAGATCACTGCTGTTTTCAGCAACAAAATCAAATGGGATGAACTAGATTCCGATATCATTGTTTCTGTATTTCCTTATGTATTAGTTGCTCACTCTTTATTCCAGTCTTCATTTGATTTCTGCCCCCCTGAAGTAGTAAATCTATATATCAAAAAAAGGTAAAGCTAAGAATTTTCAGAATAAAATTTCTATATATGTGTCATTGCTTGTTGCATGTGATTTTCCAGAAGTATTATCTTGCCTATGCAGTGTTTCTTCCATCAGTACCAAAACATGAAGATGATCTGACACATTCATTGGAGCTCTAGAGTCCTCTTGCCTTTTAAAAGTAGCTTTGTGGAAAGTATACTTCATGGATGCTTTACTGTCCTTGTCGTTTGTCCAGATGAAGATAGTTCACAAGACCAGATACTGGACAGAACCAATTAAAACAGCCAAAAGTAGATCATGAACAGCAGTGCTAGCTAACTGGATCTTCCTGGACTATAAGATGCTTGACTTCTGCTGTACAGTGCTTTTTAAAACGTGGACTTCCAGTTGTTGTTGCTTAACCTTTCAGTTGTACCAGATACTTAAAGCAGTGTATATTTCTGTATTATTCAGGAGCCAGTACAAGCAAACCATGATGTGCTTTCTGTGAATTTAATATATTAGGGGTTTAAAGCCTTGTGTTTTTGTAGTTGTATTAGTTTTAAATTCTGCACTGCGATATCAACCAGCCAGTGAAAACAGTACTTAAGAAAAGCTTCAGGCTTATTTTTGCACTATGAGTCATTGTTAAAAAATGGGTTCATCTTATTTATTTTCTCCCGCAGTGCAGCTTTGCAAAGTATAACTGAAACTTGGGACCACGTTGCTCAGCAAATGTTTTTTGTAGAGTTGTTCTTTTCATGTTAAACTTGCTGGTAGCTATTTTATAGAAGTATAAAAATCTTAGCTGTTAGGTGTTTGGTCATTTGAACTGTCAAATGTCTAAGTTCCATTCTGAGAGAGAGAATTCCAGTCTTGTTAAATAGAAAGCTTTTTGTTTTGTTTTTATCAAAACCATGCTGTCTTTATCTACCCTGCTTGCTAGGAAGCATGAGGAGGACTTGTCAGTCTCAGAAAAATCTCACTCCTCATGTATTTTCAAATAATTTTAATAATATAAATGAAACCATTGCCACTTCATGTACTGGTGGCTTCTGCTACCTTTGCCACTACACTCTTTTGAAGATCAGTGATGGAAAGGGGAAGAAGTCAAAAGTCCTCAGTTTCACCACTTGCATTGTGTTCCACCTGTCAGGTTTTCCTGTGTTTAACTTGCTATGCAGTGGCAAGAATGAACCTAGCCTGGTAGCAGCAGTTCCTGAGTTTCATGGACACGGGAGGAATTGTTCTTTTGCCTTTTTTTTTTTTTTTAAAAAAAAAAAAAGGAATGTAACATCCTATTTTTTTCTGTGCAGTTTTTATAACTCAGTTTTCTAGATCGGGTTGGATGTGAAACAGTCTTATCTTGGATGAGTCTTCCAGGCACCTCATTTAGTTTCTCAAATACATTGCTTTGATGTTCCTGTCATGAAGCAGATTCCAATGAGAGAGGCTGTGTTTAGACATGAGAAACACTGTTTATAAGATTTTGTTGCATATCTTGTTTTGGCAAAAAACACTGCAGCTTTTGAGTGTCTGTAGCATTTAAACTGCAAGTAAATGCAAATTAAATCAGATTAATTTGTTACTACAATTGTTTCAAGGCATTCTGTTGGAAAATGTTGAAAATGGGTATTTTTTGGAAGCATCTTCTATTTCTTACCAGCCTTAAAGGCGGTTGAAATTTTTTTTCCAATTCTGACATTGTAGTAAATTCAGTGGGATTTGGAGCTATGTTCCATCGCTTTGAGAATTATCCCAGTCACCATGCTGCTTGATACACTGGGCATGGTGTTACCTACCAATACTGTGGCAGCTGTTCCACTTCCTATAGAAGTTATGGTTGTTACTTGGAGTGGGGTCCCACCTTCCCGGTAAGTATCCATTGCAGGCTGTTGAACCTTTCTCTTTCTTGTTCTTTGCCTCAGCGTTGAGTAACTCCCACAGAAAACACTGAGGAATTTAAAGCATTATCCCACATTCAGATCAGCTGTGTTTGCTTGAGAACACACATGAAAATTGTGGGAAGTCTTGCTAGATCTTGGAATTTCCACATCTTGGGCATGTGCCCTCACTCTGGGCATTGAGGAGTACTAGGAGGAGATCACTGCCAGTATCCAGTACGTTTTTTAAGTTAGCCTTTTACTAACCCAGAGGGGCATTGAATTCTTGTAGAAGTTCAAGCAGCAGGACTAAATTCTTGATTACATTAGTGCACCTAGTCGAAATTGTATTCCAAATTTAGACTTAATATACATTGTTCTAACAATATTTCAAATTAAGTTCAGCTCATAAAAAGAGAGGGAAGTGTCAGTGCTCAGCATCATCGGACAGTTATGTTCCTTAGTAACTGGATGAGTTGTGTGAAGCAGCATGAATGCACCTGGAGAAAGTGCTTGTATGTTCTAGTATTAGCTTTTCTTTTAGTTATGATTTCCAACACCTTTACTGAGTAAGTGTACTTAAAAACGCTTAGTTTAGGTTTGAAAATATCTTGGTGGAATTCAATAACTGGATTCCCAGTTAACTCTGATTGTTAGGATTGTTAAGATAGTTAAATTATTTTTTATGTTGTGCATATTCCCTAGAAAGCTGCTGTGCCTTCTTATGGCTCTACCGAACATTTGTTCTCCATTCTGCTTATTTCCTTTTTTAAGGGCTTGGGTCCAGGCCAAAGAGCACAATTATGCTTACGTGCGCCTTGATTCTTAAACACATGCCTAACTAAGCAAGTAAGCAGTCCCATTAAAGTCAATGGGATTATGTGCATATTTGGCGTTAGGTGCAGGCTTAAGCGCTTTGATGAATTGAAGCTTTACTGACTGACTGAGTATTGTAACACAAAAAAGCTTTTCTAAGCACGGATATATTAATGAAAATGCTTAACTGATGTATCTCACATGGATAGAATCAGAAATACATATTTAGTAGGGAAAAAAGTTGTACTAGATGAAAAAAATTAGTAATTAATGACACAAAATCCTCAAGGAATAATGAGTATTGCTGTTGTACTGAAATAGGAATTCCATCATATGCTGTATTTTTTAGTGTATATCTGTGAGAAATTATAGCAGTCACCTAATACAGAGAGTTACCATGGTAGTAGCTTATATCTTGAACAGCATCATTCTAAGAGCTGGTCATTATTCACATGGGACTTTTGGCTCTGTGTTTTTACTGAACTACTGCAAACTAGCAATTTCCTTGAGTGACCTTACTTTCTGAACATAAAATTTTCTTTGGCTTTTCAGTGATTCCCGAGCAGAAATCTGCATTCAGACAAACAAAGCAATACCATGACTGTTTCCCATCAAAAAGAGAATTCATACAAAATAAGAAGCAAATAAGTTTATTTCTGAACTGGAGCCTTTGAAAGAGATCTCACAGCAGCCTAGTGATCAGCATATACTGTGATACTAAGACGAATTTAGAAAGGCTGCGTTCATTTGCAGAGTTATACCCATGCTGGTGCCTTTTTTGGACCGAGGCCTTGCATGACAGTAAACCCACAACTTTCATAGTTGTGGGAGCTGACCTTTGTCTCTTGACCTTGAAATAGTTTCATGATTCTCTGATTCTGCATGTGGCAGAGAAGTATGCGACTCTGCTTGGGAGGGGAAGGCCAAAAGCCATAAGAAGACAAGAAAAGTTGCTCGATTCCCCCAGCTTGCTGCTGTCTCTTCTCTTGCTCACTAGGAGTTACAGCAGGAACAGTGACAGTGGCCAGAAGGAGGCTGTGGACAGGTGAGGGAGAAACCCCTTCTGTCCAGGTTGCTCAGGTAACTCCCTGAACAAGGAGATGAGAGATTTGTTTCTATTTCCAAATTTTCTCTATTGCCATAGCATGATCAAAATAAATATTGTTCAGATCTTAACTCATATGAGCCTTTTAAATCTTTAGTTTGTACTTGTGTGCATACCGTGAAATCAGATTACCTTTTCTTAATCTTTGCAGAACTGTTTTCTCTGGAGACCCTTTCCTCCCTCTGTCAAGTGCAGTTAGGTAACTGCGCAAATTTTACAAGCAAAATCAAGGAACTTTGCAGACCCCCAGAAGGTCTTTACTCATCTCATGAGGGCAGTGGGCTCTAGTTTGAGAACATCTGCTTTACACAATATCGGGTATTACTATATAATTGAATGCTTTTCAGATGCTAAGTGTGGAGGTTTTTTCCCAGCTGTAGCATAGAGTTGGTTTCAGACTTCAAATAACAGTGACAAAGTTGTTGAAACTAACAAATAATGACCCCAAATGGACTGAATGCTATGATACTGTTTAATTGCTCTCTGCTGCTGTTTCTGACTGAATTTTTCTTTAGGGAATAAATAGGTCAATGCTAAGGCTTACGAGAAGAAAAATGTGTGTTGAGATCGCAAGGTTTATTTTTTGGGCTTTTTTTTTTGGGTGTGTGTATATGTGGTTTTTTGTTTTGTCTTGGGGGCTTGAGAAGTTTGGGGAAATGCATAAATTTAAGTTTCAGGATTTAATAATGAAATGCATGAATTTTATATACAGCAAAGAATAAATAAGGTGTCTTACGAATTCTTGGATTGTATTTCTTTGTATTTGTGGAGTTTTAAAAGTGTAAGTATAACAACATAGATATTAATCCCTCTACATACTCCCAACAGGATAGTGCCAGAGATTAATCTAAAACAGTGGGTTTTGCAAATGTAACTTAAGTAGCGTCAAATTTCAATATAGTGTAGCATCTAGGTTTCAGTGTTCTGCTATAGCTGATAGGCCCAAATGTATTTCCCCAGGTATTTTGTGTCATGTATTTGTGCTGCAAAACTATCAGAGCAGATAAAATTGCTAGAAAAATCAATATTTACACCTGTAGGTTTTTTTACTTGTATGAGGATGGAATGTCTATACCACTCTCTTTTGTTTTAAGCCTTTCCTGTTACTTAGAGCTTTTTTTTTTACTATTTTGGGTTGTATTTCTGGTAGTATTTTTAGCACGATGTAATTTCACTTTTATAAGGGCAGTGTCATCCTGGTTTAGTCCACCAGCAATCCAGTTTTATGCTCACTGTAGTTGGTAACTCTGACACCTTTTATTTATTTAATGTCAGTAGGGGTCAAGTTTCACTGTGGGCTTTACTGTCCCACAGTGACAGTTCAATATCACTAGTCTTAGGAGGCTTTATCTTTCATTTATTCAGATTCAGTCAGATTCCTTGAGGATATGTTTGCAGCAGCCACATTATAGCCAGATGATAATCCCAAATGATGAGAAAATATACCTCCCCTCTGCCCCCCACCCCCTCCTGTGAGCTTCTATAATGACAATTCCATATTTGACTTGCTTTTTTAGTTTTTATTATTTTATATATTTAGGTTTTAAATAGTGGTAGGCCTCTCTTATTTGAGCCACCTCTGGCCTGCTGTGGTGTAGAAGTGGTCATCTATTCCTACTGGGTTTCCTTCCTTCAGCAATATCTGAAACAATTCAACAAGTTGTATACTGTCTCCTGCCATTTATCTGCCCATCATTTTCTCCTGCTGATGCTTTATGCTTCATTGTGCCTCCTTTGTAAGAGAGAATATCTTACTGTTTGTTCTTAGGGTGGGACGGGAAGGAATTTGATAGTTTTGGCCCAGTAACTGAGTAATTTGATGTCAGTGTTGCTATTTGGTCTTTGTAAATTTATCCTGTCTTAATATTCTGACTTTTGAGGATTTCAGTAATTCAGATCCAATAATTGCAGCCTTTTCTCTTGGACTGGCATATTTATTCCTGCTGTATCATTCATAACAATTTTGATGAATAATCAGAAAACCTATGATCAATCTACTTGTTGTGATTAGCTTTAGTTCAAAAACACCATTAGATAAGCATATTGCATATTAGTCTTACCTAGTGTGGTGGAGCCCACATTATGACATGCCTGACTTCAAAGACATTTTGTAAAAACATTTTGAGGTGGAAGAAGGGGGAGGACTGGTGTAACAATACTGCAAGAGTGGTAAACTTCATAATAAGCCTCTGTGCTTTAAAAACCTTCAGAATTTAGCGGATGGTATAAAAGCCAGAAGTCAGTGATACATGTGCATTTGCTGAAATATTTTTCTTACGCTAAGCATAGTATTGAAAGGATTGTTGAACAGCTTTTGACAAAAATTATTTCTGTGCTGTGACCCAGTGAATATTTATATGGTGGTTTATATTTGGAGAAGTTCTTCCATATTTTAAAAGAATGGACACTATATTTTCAAATCCAAAGTATGTTGGCATCTTGATGATGGCATGCTGGTATTTGTGGAGTGACACAACGATGACCTAGTGTACTGAATTTATTTTAAAGCTCTCTTTGCAAATTGCTTTTGTCTCTCTAAGCAGTTATTGTTATGAAGCCAGAAAAAAGCTAAGTGGAAAGGTTATACATCGGAAAACCCTGTATAGGCTGCTGTTGGAAATTTACATAGCAGTTACAGATCCAAAACCAACAGCTGCAGAGTTCCTCCAGCAGTGGTGGAGTTCTGGTTCATTCTTAAAAGAGTGTAGGCTAATTATGTGGGGGAATGTTGTCAGAGAAACTGCCATTGGCTATGTTGACTCTTGCACACCAGGGAGAGTTCTGGAGGTTTGTAAAGCATGTTGGTTGTTCACTGTGATCCAGTAATAGTTTGGTGTGTATGCTCTTCTAAGCAGAGCTTTGAATAAGTCACTGAATTGGCTTCGTTGCCTATTGTTTACTACTATGGGTAGACTTCTAGAAGAGAACTGGATATGCTATGGCTATAAATTTTTTATTAAATGCCATTTAAGATATAAGGTAAAATATAAGTAGGTATACTTTCATTCATGTCAGTATATGGAAAATAGATATCAGCCCATCTGTTTAGATTGCACAGGTATAAATGTCAGGAGAATTTTGTCTATTATATGAGATGATGTAACTTCACAGTATACCAGCTGAAGTAATGAACACAATGGCTTCTTTTTGGTTTTGTTATAAGCACATGCAAAATTTGAAGTGCCATGTCTACAGTTTGACACGTGAATAATTAGAGAAGCCCTAGTGTTTCTTCCCTTCCCCACCTACCTCACATCCCTTGTGAAATAGTGGATTTTGTCATGGATGGATACTTGCACTTGTTCTTAGTCCTTTTCCTCTGATGCTGTGAGTGGGTTCTGACCTTCTTGTTCACATTCCATCTCCTGCTCCTCTCCCTTCTCAGTCAGTGTGAACACACCAGTTCTGCTGAAGGATGTTTATGCTTTGAGGAGGAAGGAGGATGAAAAGCATTTGTACCTGGATATTTCATTCAAGGCAGAAATGCCGAGTCTTCATATATGTTTCAGTAGCTCTAAGTGCGCTAATCAATTAACCTTTGCCTTGCTTCTGCTGAATTAGACTCAGAAGTCTAAATCTTATCTATTATGTCTAGCTAACTCATCATTTAATCTAATGACTCTTGCTTTAACATAAATTGTGTGCCTAAATATGTAGTGCAACACACCCATTCATATACCTAAGCAAATCAATAGGTAATTAAACAATTTATCTGGTATAGCAGACAAAGGTTTTTGTTAATATTTCTGATTTTGATTTACTGAAAGAATCTCAGACATACTAAGGAAGTTAAATCAGGACCTACTGGCTAGCCAGATAAAAAAACAACCTTGATTTTTCCTAAGGATTTCAAATAGGCAACTCCTAGCTCTAACAGCTGCAACTTTGGCAGCGACATGAAAATTAAGAAAAGGTAACTTGAAAAAAATAAGTTACACATGTTAACCAGCTGTTGGTCAGAGTAGTAATTGTGGAATGAGATTTACAGAAAAGCTGTATGCCGAGGATTAGCTATGTAATTCAAGTGCCCAATCCAGTTCTGTACAAATGTATTTTAAAAATGTAAAGGGCACTTGTACTTTAGGTGGTAATTGCACACCATCTTTGATTGGGAGAAGAAACTTGGTTGGTATAAATTCAGATAACTTTTTTTCTGAGAGATTATTAATTTATCATTGTTTTCTTCTCATTACAACGTCTACAGCAAATCAGGATAATGTTTATAGTACATGATTTTTGCACTTAAAATAACAGTGCAGAAGGTTTTCATGTAAACTGTCCAGCACTCTCTTAGGAGGCAGCACAGGCCACAAATAATACTATACATTAAAAATTTTGGTGGAGTTGACAATACACCACGTCTCCTTTTATGATGAAGTTGAACCTTGCTGAGGACTGCAAAGTACAGCAAACTTAGTGTTAAGGGTTTTTTTTAATCTTTTTTTATAAGTAATAACTCAGTATATCATTAAATCTTCTCAGTAATACTTAGTGGTCTCAGTCATGAAATTTAACTTTACTGTATTAGGGAAGTTGATGTTATCTTGCTGGTTAGGCAAATAGAATATTTAAATATTTAGCATGATATTCTGCTTTTGGATCATGGAAGACATTCTGGTATTACACTTAATTGTACTTTGCATATGCAGACATACACAAGAAGCTCTGTATTTTTAGCTTCATATACACGAGTTAGAACACATATGGAATAGGACTTTATTCAGATATTTCAGGCCTGTTTCAAGATAATTGTGTCCTGAAAGATTTTCTGAACAGTCATGTGTTTAAAATGAAAAGTGGTTATAAAATTCATTGCATTGACTACAAATTCTGAAAATTCTGTAAAATAGCACAGATCCAGTTTGAAACATTCTCAGCTTCCTCCAATATGTCCTGAATAAGAAAATAAGATGTGCTTTTTATTTCTGCAGCATTTCCTTGAGTTCAAGTGTTAAATATTGGATTAGACCTACATTGTGCTACTAATGTATTTTTATTCTTATTTTGACTGCTAGTTGAATTTTTTTAATTTTATTATTCCATCAATGTAGTTACAGTGCCCACCTGTTCCTTTTGTACCAAGGTAATTGGTACAAAAGATATAAATTGTAAGATATTGTAAATTGTATTATAAATTGTAAGATATAAGTTGTAATTTAAATTTATAAATAAACATAAATTTATAATAAATTATAAATTTGTACCGTAAATTGGTACAAACAAACAGAGCCCACACCTGCCCTCTGTTTGAATCTGTAGATGTTTATGACATGAATTAACAGTTTCTTCACACAGGAAGAAAGTGCCTGAATTAATAAGTCTGTATTTTTCATGAAAGCCTGTATTTTATTAAGAACTGTTACAAACTGTTCAGGCTCACGTTTATACCGTAGGTATATTTCCCTAATTACAAATAATCAGACTATGTCAAGATCTGCTCCCAGATGACCTGCACTTTGGAGGGTACATCTCTGAATCAAGATGGGGTGGGGCAGTTATCTTCCATTAATAATCTTCAGAGGCTGGTCTGTAGGTTCTAAATTGAAGAAAAAAATTACACCCCAACCCCCCCACCCCCCCACCCCCACCCCTCCCTTTTTTCCCCCTGGAATTGAAAATTGAAAAGTAATTTGTGATCATTTATCTGAATGGAAATGCAATCCTTTCCTTTCCTTGGCTGGGGAAGTCCTTCCTTAGCAGACATACTTGAAGATATGATTTATTGCATATAGCAAGTGAAGAGGTTGCTGTACCTGGAGTAAGAGTACTCAGTGTGATTCTGAATACAAGTGAGAGCAAAGACTGATTTTCTGCAGAAGGTATTAAGATCTGCCTTTATCTGTGCGTGTGAAAATAAACACAGTTTAATTTTTCGAAGATTACCATGATGTTCTTCTAAGTTGGCAGCCGCTACTATATTTAACTGCTTAGAGCTGAGGAACTGTAGTGTTGCTGCCTTCTCTTTTTCAGCAAGAGAGAACACACATTTGTCAGAACTTCAGTTTGAGCTGGACTTAAAGTAGTTAAGCTTTGTATTACCCTGAAGTGAAATACTATAATTGGAAATAAAGCATTAAATTATTGTCAGAGCATCTATTCAAAATGGAATATTAAAGGTTCACATACAGAAGATTTTCTTTCCTAGGAACCCCTTTGTAATTAGATTCAGCCTCTACTTGACAGATTATTAATAATTAATTAATGTGATGGTGTGAACACAATAAGTAATGACATGATGCCTTGCACTAACTAGGTAATTGAGTGTACAGGCCCACCTGAAAGGCACATCAATGGAAGAAGGTGAAAATGTCTATTTGATTCTAGGATTGACAATACAGGTGAAGAGTACTCAGATGGAAAAGAATTTTAAGACAATTTTCAGGAAGAATTATGCCTACGGTGCTGCACCTCCAAGTTTCAGAAAATACATTCTTTCTTGACAAGCTAACAGAGAATGCAGATGTGTATTTCTGTGGGGATGATGGTTTCTTGGTTTTATATGAGGCTGTGTTACACTGATGAGCCTTTAGGGAAGAACGTATTTCTGTGGTTGCTCTTTTTGCCTGGGCATGCCAGTCATGAAGGCTAATTGCTGGCACCTCATGCCTCCTGCTGAAGAGTCAGCCTTATTGAGTTAATGGTATGGGAGACAGCATTGCTCACTAGAGAGCTTTCAGAATTTACTTCTACAAGACAGGTAATAACCTTCTGAGAACTTGAGGAGCTATCAGGATGGATCTAATCTTTTGATGATTGTAGTCTGTGTTTTCTGGCTTTGTCATGAATTTTAGGGTGGAAGGATATAAAGAAATACACATCAGAAGATAAACGATCACCCAGTCTTTAAAAGGACACAACCTGAATGCTTGAGAGAACACTGTTATTTTTTGTTAATACAATAATCACATTCATGTAGTTTTTAATAGATTATAAATGAAATTATTCTGGGGCATTACACATAGCATCAGAACTCATTACTTCAAGTGTTTTCAGTAGTGTCAGAGTAGCACAAGGAGTCTGTTCTGCATCGTCCACCTGGCAATTGTATTTCCTAGCTATGTAGTGGTCTATGATTTATGGATAAAATGATATTGCCAGATAACTAAATAGTAACACTGAAAAGTTGAAGTCAGCATTTGCAAAAGTTATGACCTCCTCTCATCACCAGTCCCTGAGGTTTAGTTTCTATCGCCTCATACGTTTCTAAAAATTATCTGCCTAACATTGGAAACGACAACAAAATAGCAACCCTAAATAATTGGTGGTGTTAACTTGCATTCTTTTATTGCAGAGGATCTTAAACAGAAAAGGAAAACTTGTCGGTGATTGAACATAAAAGGTTTTAGGAGAAGTCAGAACATGGCTCAAAAGACACTATCGGTCTACAGTGAGTAACATGAGACTGCCATTGGTAACAGTAGAAATTCATTGCAGAACTCAGTCAGATGTGCTTCAGTCTGAACACGCAGAGTAGATAGGGTTACAGTTTGCAAGTAAATAGCGAGGAATTCAAATGGCAGCAATTGCTTTTGCCTCCCTTTGTAATACAGAGTAGAGTATGATGCTCTTTTGCATCTCTGTATAATTTGTGATTTATGTCCTTCAGATAATGCGAATGTACTGTTCAACAGGACTGCGGGTTTTACTGCCTTGCTATTTGGTCAGCTTCTGAAACCCCCCACAAAATCAAAAAGTCTTGCCTGGAACATGTGATTTCTCTTGGCTGTTACAGAGGAGTGTACAAAATTCTGATTGGAAGCTTTTGACTTAATTTTTTTTGTTTGTTTTTTAATTTTTATTAGTTAATGTCTTGAGTTTGTTTCCCTATGCTGATCCAAAAGATGTGGTGTCTCTGCAGAGAGATTTAATTCAGAATCTTTCCCTCCTTAGTGTACCTTCATTTTTTCTTTCTCTCTTTTTTCTTTTTTTGTTTTAGTCTCTTGTAAGATAATAGTTAAAATAAAGTGGCACCCCTGAGACTGAGGTATACATGAGACATCTGGTCAAAAATTTTCAGCCAAAAGCCTCATGCACTCAAATGATCTATTTCTAGCTTGCTTTGAAGTGATCTTTTGCCATGCTTTTTGGCAGACAGATACAAGGTTTCTTGGCTCATGCTCCTTGCCATCCAGAAGCTTTGTAGCCACATGATGCTGATACCGAGCGTGCCTGGTACTGGTACTTTCTCTCAGAAAGGCATGCAGTCACACTAAACACTGTTAAATCTTTACACCTTTTGCCCTTTGTCTATACAGTACAGAGTTGGTGTCTGGCCAGTTTGAAGGAGGACAGAGTGAGTTGCATCTGCCTGCAAAGTATCATGTAGGCATTTCTTTAGAAGTAACAGTGTATGAAAAAAAATTGCAAAACATACCATCTTTAGCTGTCAGGCGGCTCTCTGCTCACTTAGTGGGGAACTGTAAGCAGGTATCTTTGGATGTTGCTCCGTGGTGTTTGTGTTGAGTGGGTGCACTGATTTATGCAAATCTTTTGTGGAAATTTTTACCAGTAAACCTCAGCTTTCATATGGTGGATTATTATTTCCGCAGCTGTGCCTAGGGCTATCATCTAGAGAATATTATGGTTCTGAACACATTTCGGCATGCCAGCCTTCTACTTGAGAGTAATTAATTTCTATTATAAGGTTTTAGAAGCCTTAGTAAGTAGTTTACTGTGTTCAGACTGGCTTTTCTGGAATCATATAGACCCCCTCTGTGACTTCAGTGTCTGGTTAATTCCTTGGCACTGTTGCCGGTGAACCTTGTGTGCAGAAACCTGACTCCTGGCACAGAAGGATTATGGATCGCAGAGCTGGTACAGCTGCATAGAGCTCAGGCTGAGCAATTCTAGCACTCTGCTCTTCCAGCACTAGTCACCTACATCACTGTTTACAGGGCTAGCTTTAAAACCTCCAGGGGCTAAAGTTACTCATAGGGTGGGTATGTTGGAAAACAAAAAGCCAGATATATTTCAAATTTTTGACCCTATACCATTTACTGCTTGCTTTTTTTTATTGAGGACTCGTGACAGGTTTTTTTTCTTTGAAGCTCTTCTTTTTGAGGGACAAAGAAAGCATGATTATTTGATTACATACGAAATGTAAAATGTAATCAGGAGTTCATTTTAAAAAACAGTTGCAGACTTCCTGCACAAACTCTTCCCTCTTAATCCTGTTGAGCATTTCTTTTACAGTGTTATACCAGCTGTAATAGCTCTGGGCATAGCATGGTGTAAAAGGTCTGAGAGTTTTGGAACAGTGGTGGAAGCCATTTGGCAACATAGACCTAACTCAGTGGTGGCTGCTTTACTTTGTCACAGCTAAATTATATTCTGTACTTGGACCAGATCTCCTGAAGACTGACTTGGGTATCTCTGCATTGCACTGCAATACATGTGTTAGTGAAGACCTTCAGCAACCTGGGAGTAACTGGGTCCTGAAGTCACTGTCACCATGTTTAAAAAAATGTGTTCCAGGTACTTACTCTTGAGTGCTTTGTTCTGTTTTTGAAATATTTTACTAAATTGCTTGCTAGAAAAATAGTTTGAAAATACATTTGTAATTTAAAATGCCAAGCTTATTCTCCAAATTAGAAAAAGGTGGTAGCACTCTCAGAAACATAGCAGAAGTCTAATGCTGAATAAAGGGAACAGTCATTTCAGAGAGAAGAATGCTTTTAGGGATGTTTTTATATTCTTGTTGCTTTATGGGGGAGATTTTCTTGAAACACTGGAGAAGTATAAACACAAAAGATGTGTGGACTTGCACAAGGATCTGTGGTTCTATCACACTTCAGGTACTTTTGAAAATTTCCCCAAGAGCAAAGTGGCTTCTTAAATAAATAGATTTCATCAACTTTTCTTTGGATTTGCTAGGCACTGAAGATTCATTATTAAAATTTGAATGTGAAATTCAAGATGAAATTTTGCTTTCGGAAATCTTCTGCAGCAGTGCCATGTTTCATGAGTAGATTTTTCCGTGAATTGAAGAGACTCAGATCTCACAGAGTGAGCTCCAGCTTCCTAGTTGCCCTTATCTTTGATATTGCTGGCAAGCTTTTTTGTAGAAGAATCTCTGGAGGGTTGTGAAGGAATCATTCTCAGTAGCTCTGTGGGTCAGCAGCGCACGTCCTGATTCTGATCACTGTCACTGATGTGCCTCTGCTTACCAAAGAGGAAAGGCATTTCTGTGAAAGCTGATGGATATTTATGAATGTCTTTTTCTGTAGGCATTGCATCTGCTCTCTCTGTCTTACTGTATAGGGAAAATGTTATTGCCACCCACAGTTCCTGTCAGGAAAGGGTTAACAGTTCAGGGAAACAATGGAAAAGCCATATAATTTTTAATTACTTGATAAAATACAGATCAAAGCCATTCATGGTTATAATGTTAATGGAATGTCACTGTTACAGTACCTCTGTCATTTGCAGAGAGAGAAAGCCTTTTTTATAAATGGTAAGGAGAGAGAAGCTGGCTTTGGTTGTTTCTAGCTGGCCAAGATCTTTGAGCCTTGCTCACAGTTTTTCTATTGGACATTCTTACATGTGTGATAACTAATTTACGGGGTTCTATTGAGTTTTCCAAGTATGGTTTTTTATTGTTTTATGAAGGGTGATTCTTACATATATTCTTTAATTTTCCATTTTAGTATATTTTTCTTAATTGTGCGCCATGTGTAAAAGTCCTATACTTTTAAATTATCAAATAGTGGTTAGCTAAAATTGAAATGCTGCAATACTTAGATGAATTATCTATACTTTATTCTAGAGTTTTCACACTCAATGAGGAACAAAAAGTCTTCCGGATAAAATCATGGTAGTTTAGCCCAGTCAGTGTTTGTGGTGCCTGTGTAGATTTTTGCTGTTCCTCTGCAACCTGTTCTACACAAGAAGTCAATGATCTTTTCTTTATAAGCTAAAATCGTATTCTGAAGGACCACTGGTGTTATTTATATAGTAGGATAAACTGTTTTATCTTGCCAGAAAGTGTTTGTTTGGGCCTGTTTGTTTTTTTAATATAGCATGTTTAACTTGCTGTTCATTATCCTTCCTAAGATGGACATAAGATTCATGTAAGATGGTTTTCACTTCCATTTTGTCCTTGTTGCCTGTTTGGCAAGCATTTTATATTGTGACCTGAATAATTTTATATAATGTCTTTCATTATTTCCTGAGATAATCACTTTAAAAGTATTATTCCTAATGTCTTCACTTGGATATGAAGTGCTAATAGTATGCAACTAAATGGATGTTATGTTCCTATTACATAGGATCCTTCTAAAATACATGACAAATCTTTGGGCATTCTATATTAACGTTCCATTTACAGAACAGATTATTTTTCTGTTTGTATAGCACACAGAGGTTCCAGTTATACGGACAGTGCCTGTTGTGCTTATGTTCTATCCTCAGGTTCCTTTGCTGGAATATAGCAGGAAGGGAACAGAAGTTTTATTTCTCTGGTGACAAATAGCTGGATAGCTGGTCTGATTACAAGAAATGGGAAGGTGGAAGAGAATTGAACAGCCTAACTCTCCTTAAAAAGCTTATTTCTGCCTGAGAAGAGTAAGTCCTCACTTACCCATGGGTTCATACTAAAGCCCTGATACTCCACCCCTAAACCATTTAGTCCCTGCACTTTTCTCTCTTCACCATCAAGCTTATCTTCCAGTTTCTCATCTCATTTTAATCATGAGTATTAGTCTGACTCCTCCTCCTACCACTCTATGCACATCTTCCCATCATCAGCCTCTTCCTTTCCCATATCAGTTCTGTGGTTTTGTTACTAACAAAGTGTTAACCCCTGCTTCAGTAGTTGTTCTCTAGCCCCTCCTTATTCCTTACTCCTCATCGTTACAATTTTGAGAATCCTCCAGGAATGTTTTTCATTTTAGACAAGGGACCACACGGATAGAAGAAATCTGTGCAGGGAATAAGAACATAGTGCAAAAATAATATCATCCTTTGTTTTGCCATTTTTAATGGCCCTTTTCTGTGCACGCTTATATTCAGCTGGAATGTTAATATTTGCAAACTTACTAATGCAGCTGCACTGCCTTCTTGTCTTTCCAGAATTCCAAGTCTCCCTTTATTTGCAATTTTCTGTCTTGGGGAATATTGTGTCCGAGGATGGGCAGCGGATACCTACATTATCATATTTTTATGTAGTGATGTTGGTTAAAAAGTCATTACTATATACACAACTAGTCTGTTCATTTAAAAGCAACATTGAGAATAATCTGTAAAATATCTTAATCTAACCTGGCTTTGGAAAGGATAAAGCATTTGGTTTTTCATTGGAGCAGTGAAAGGTGATTAGATCACACCTAATTAAAATGCAAAATTTTTACTAGCTCATGACCAACTCAGACCAACAATAACTTTCCCACTGTTTAAGAGTTCAATTAAAAATATTTTAAAATATCTAACATTTTTTTTTGCATTCTTACTGTGCTTATATGGGCAGTAATGACATAAGATGTTGTCCTGAATTAATTTATGGCATTAATTGCTATTATAAGTTTCTCCCTTGCTCTGTATATCTTCCATACTAATTCTGACTCATGGTGCTGGAAACTGAATTAAACTACAGTTAGCCATTAAAACTGTATAGCCAGAAGCAGAAATCTGATTGGTGTAAGACCATATTTTATAAGCACTAGCCCACACCTTAGAAACAATCTGGTGAAAAGTCAAAGGTTTGAAAGCATGGCCAGGAATATGCTCATTAAAAAGTTTAAATGTAGTAGACCAGTCAGAGTGGGTTAGAGCAAACAGAAGCCATGTGTCTGAGTTTACCATTTGCTCTATCAGATTGACAACATGTATGTCATCACCGTATCTTGGTTGTCTTAAACTTTTAATAGATGGTAAACTGTCCACAGTATTCTAAGTCTCTTCATGGGTGAGCTATTTGCTAGTTAGTAAGTCAACTGAATTTAATCTTGCATGAAACAAAGTTAAGTATCTTAAATGTGCAGTCTTGTGCTTCTTCCATCAAATCAACAAATACTCCAGTGTTGTGTTGACATTGGGTAATCCTGTTGATTTCGGTTGAAAGGTTGCCTAGTTTTGGTTCTTCAGTTGATCAGAGACTGATGTTTGTGCCAGATTTTGTTCTGTTTGTTGAATAAAAATATGTAGAACAGAAGACAGGAAATGAAGAACATGAATATCTGACTAGCAAGGGAAACAAAAAGTTACTAATGAATTCATGTCAGCCACCTAATTGCCCATTAAAGTCATTGGCAAAATTGTGAATATTATCTTTTTAGAAGCAGATCCAAGAGACATTCAGTGACATTTCAGTCTGAAATGTGCCCTTCCCTTTTTCAGCTATGACAAAGAACATTCCGTTTAATTTTCATTTTGTTTTGTTTGCATAATGACAGCAGTCTAAAATAATTTCCAACTTACCTGCATATGTATACTAAATTTCCCTGGTGTCACCAGCTATTTGATCACAGAATCATGACAGCTGTTCTTGACCAATAGTTCATGCAGAAGCTTATCTTGAGCTGTCTAATGTGAATTTTAAATCAATCTGTTAAGTTTTATTGGTTTGTATAGTACATGCTTTCATCAACTGTAATACCCAATCAACTTTGTAACCCATACATTATTCTGCACATATAAACTGTCAGCTTTAAATGTTTGGAATCTCTGTTAATTTCTGTGTAGGATTCAAGATGTGTTTGCAGAAGAAGAGAACTGGGGATCACCAAAAGTGTTCTAGAAAAGAAGTTACTAAGAATATTGCAGACAGCTAATACTCAAAGCCTTCTAAATACTTTTAAGTGGTATATATTTTTTTTATACTTTTTGGAAAGTCTTTGCAGAGTTGTCACTATTGTGATTGCCTGCAAATAGCTATTGGGCTAGAAGACAACCTTGCAGAAGGTTCTGGCCAGAACTAGGACAGTGTGCCTCCACTAGCTGAAAGAATATTGCACAAAGAAGTTACAAGGACATTTGCATGGCTGTCTAATAAGAAGACAGACACACAAGCAGTAAAGACTGATAGAGGCCTTTCTGTAATTTCCTTGGCAACAACTGCGCCGAGACTGTGGAAGAGGGAAGCTGTCATTGTGTATGTGGGATCTAGGAGACTTTTAACACTTGTTTCTCATCTCTCTGTTCATTTAGGGATTGGCCAGAAGGAATGTTGAATGTAAAATCATGACAGTTTTGGAAGTGATGATTGGAACCTCATCTGCAGATCACAATCCAGCCTGATAGTTTTTCAATCTATGTCAGATTTCTCTAAATTTCTCTGATTTTTCTGTAAATTCACTAATTTCTCCAAAATTATGAAATTTGGTCTTCATTCAATGCTGGCCTTTAAATTTAAACTTGATCTTGAATTGTATTTGTACGTGGATGTCCATCTAGAAACATAGACAGCTCATTTCACTTCTGCTTAGGTGTAAGAACCTAACTTTCCAGAGTTCCTGACTATTGCCATAGACAAAAGACCACCATTAACCCTTCTCGTACTGCACAATGATGAGGGGACAAAGGGAGGTTTACATGCTGTATAACAACAAAACATGAAGCTGTAAGTTATCAACAGCTGTGTAAATGTCTTTGCCTCCTTCTCAAGACATATTTTCCTTAATTGGTTCTCAGTACAACTGCAGTTCTTTCTTAATTACTGTAAACCTAATTTAAGACAACCCATGTTTAGGGAAGCCAATCCCACATCCTCAAGTGAGAGGCTGAGGTGGCACATTTGTAAAGAATTGTTTGCCTCTGGCTGAAAAAACTGAAGACAGCCGCAAAGAAAGATTTAGCTTATATTATATATCAGTTTGTAACAAATATTAAAACCCTCAAGAAGAATACTGTATCATACTCTCTGATTGTTGTGTCTGACATTTTTATTGCACAAGTGCTTAAGGTGCTGTACTTCTGCCAACACACAAATTAATTCTTTCCAATATGTTTCATAGAGGATATATGGTGAACATTCAGTAGTTCATACACTTTTAATGTGCAGTTTTGACCTTGCTTTATGCAGTCAAATTTTGTCTATTTTTCTATAGTTTCATTTAAAAAAAATCAGAACTGTCCACTCAATGTGCCATAAAATGTCTTGCTTCTAGTGGCAAACCTGTGCTGCTTATTCCAGCATGGGTTTCCAAGAATGAGTATTTTCTATTAGTCTGAACTCTTTTTAAATCACTGCAAGCACACAAGCACACAGAATATTCAGTGTTTGCTAACTTTTGTTATACAAAATACTGATTAGAAAAACAATATGTTACACGGGCTAAAGATCTTCACTTTCATATCACATGGTGGCCAGACACAGCAGCTGAAACCCACATTTAGAAAGGAAAATGTTTTAATATAGTGGGAGTTGATAGACGTGCATCAAAGTGAAATGTTATTTTTGTAGTGATCATCAGGCTTCAGACCTCCCATGCTAATCATAAACGTTCCAGGCCAATAAAGCTAATTTGTTCTGTTATTGCCACTGGCCTCCAGCTCCCTTTCCAAAGAGGGATATTGCACTTGCTGCTAGCTAGAAAATTAGCAAAAGGCCTTCTTTTTCTCCTTTTCTTTAGGCCTGTTATGCATGTGATATTTCAGATTGTTTATATGAGGTCTATGGGTGTGTCTTAAATGTATTCATGAAGAGAAATTGGATGAGCTACCCTATCCTTCTTTCCAGTCTTTCTGTATTAACTTATACTGCACTGGTTATGGCAACCATATGTTCAGGCCTCATCTCTTCCTCTAAAATATGTCCTTCATTCTTCCTGGAAATGTTGACCTGAGAGAATTAAAGGCTTTTGTGTATTTGTCCAGGCTATCCAGATGTATAACATTATGCCCAGCTTTACAACCTAGTGAATTCTACAGAGTTACACCAACCTTTTTTACATGTATGGAAAAGACACTTTGAGATATAGAACAGGTATTCCAAAGGACAGCTTAAGACGATAAATGTTTCCAGAATACATCAAGTGGGCATGGTGAGATAATCTGTAAATCGACAGGTAGCTGTTCAGCAGTCTGTCAGCAGGCTGTAGTTGAACAACAGACCCTAGAGGTGCTGTGCATTTGCGATTCTCCAAGCCAAAAAAAAAAAAAAAAAAGGCAGATTTGGAAATAGCACCAGTAAAATGAAGGCCAGTGCTGAATCTCCATAGAGATGATGGTCACAGTTTGCCCTCTCTGCTGACGGAATATGAAGTCCTCTGATAATTTGGGTTTGGTAGCTCTATCTGTTGCTGCTTACGTGTTAAATGGAGCATCCCTGAGTATGCTTTTCTTTTGAAGGCTAAAGAAGCTCTTTATCATCATGATTTCAGTTTTTTTCTTCAGCTTTCCTATGGCTGATGGATGCAATGAGCACATTTTAATGAACTAAAGAAGAAAGCTCTGTGCATAGTGTGTACCTGTTAAACTGTATAGTGTTCACCAAAGAACAGTTGAGATGACTGTATATGTAAGTTGGAAGGAGGACCTTCACATCAATTATTAGAAGAAAGTAGAATTAATCACAGAAGTTTAAGATTTTTATTTTCTCAAAAATATTTCTGAATATACAAGTTTAAACTTGGACTCGATTGGAATTTTAGTTGTAAAAGGAAAGATTATTCCCTGGCCAGCTTCTGATCTACAAAGAGGGACTGTAAGATAATTTTCAAGAATTTGGTTTTGCTGTGTTTCTTTTTTTCAAATGGAGACAGAATTGGGTGCATTTTTAAGACTTCATAGCCTGTTATATGAAATGATAGGAAACTAGTCTCAAAATCTTAAGATGGTATTTGCAAAAGTGTGATTCAAGAGATAAAAAAAAAATACTATCAGTCTATTGCAAAGGAGTGGTGTGTTTATTCTGTTACTATTGTAGTGGGTTTAATCTCCTTAAATAGATAGGTTCACATGCTCAATTTATTCCTGGCAATTTCTGTATTACAGAGTGCCCCCACAGACTAAGCACACATATGTTTAGATTAAGCATTGTGTGATTGATGTGAGTAGTAATAGCAGTATTAAACTGGTATGCTAAAGCCTGATTGAATTTATGGCAGAACTGCAGAATTAGATGCAGAATTATCATATGTTGCATAACAAGTCTCTTCTAGACCAAATTCATTAGAACTTAATTTTGTGTAAAACTAAATGATTATATTTCTTTAACATAATTCCATCCACTTTTCTGAACTTGAAAGTAATTCAAAAGCAACTTCCAGCTCAGAAATTTGTTGCGAATGTGTCCCTTATACACATACTTTACAAATTATGACCAAGATGGGTCCAGCATGCAATGCATTCAAAAGTTTGACTCTTACAAAAATGTTCTCTATAGTCTCACTAAAACCGAAGTAAAAAGAAAGCTACCTTAAAATCATGTTTCTAAACTCTTCTGTGGTCAACTCTGATCATGTCTGATAAACTAGTAACAGTCATTTATTGCACAGCAGCTGTTATCTGCTGTCTTTTCTCATTATGCTTTAGGAATTACACTGATGAGTTTGGCTTCAGATTCTTAGTTGCTTTTTGGTCCATATGTAAATGCAAGAGGATATTTTGCTTTCAGCACTTTTTTTCATAACCATAATTCTGACAATTTTTTTTTGTCCTTTTAGTGTAAGATGCACCATGCTGTAACTGATCAAACTTTCCTGTTGTTCAGTTTGTAAGAGGAATGTTAAATTAAGCATAATGGGTGTTTACTCTCTTTTGGATTAAAACCCTATGTATTCTTCCAATTAAAACTGTGCTAGACTACTCATAACATAAACATGCTTAGAGAAGACATTTGATGGGGAAGAGGTGTCTGAATGTTATTTTTTTCAGCCATGTATTGGACAGTCCCCACTTCCCCTCTATTATGCCCATTAAAAAAAAAATTCTTCGTCCAGAGTTACTCTCTGCAGTGCTGCTGTGGTATGCTTGTTTATATATTTAGGTCTGCATGGGGTTTATTTTTTTATTTTTATGCAAAATGACCAGGTGACATCAGCAGACTTTCTTAATTTTAAAATTTGTTGGGAAAGTTATATTTGATTGCAATCCTAAACCTATACATCACTTTCTGTTCTCATGTAACTACAAATTCTTTTAGTAATATGGCAATTGTGTGAAGGTGAAACTAAGTACTGGTGCTGATGTTGGATTCTCCACATGAGTCTTTATTTTGAAAGCCCTGCTTGCCGAAGATGTTCTTGTACTTAAGTAAGCCTTATGGGCAGTATAATATTGCAAGAGGAATGCGAAGGAGCATTAACATGGCTGAGTGAGGCCCTATATGTTTTCCTTTGAAATATCTTCACTGCTTGCCAAACCACCTTGGCAGTGAATTGCATGAAGGGTAGATGTGGAATTATGTATGTGTACTGTATTTTTGTCCACAATGAAGGGAATATGGTCTATGACTCCTACACAAATTTAAAGGCAATGATTGAAAGTTTTAGGGTAGTAGGATAGATGTATTGAAGAACCTAATTGGTAATCTCTTAATACTCTTAAAGTTGATTATGCTCTCCCTAATAATACATATAATAGTGATCTTGGATAGGAATTTCTAGGAAATTTTTCTTTCTTCTTAGATATATTGATGATTTTCTAGATATGGACATAAGAATATTTACTTTAATAGGTAAAACTAAGTACAGTATCTGACTTTGAATCCTTTGCAGTTACAGTTTTTTAGAGGAAAGCAAAAGGTAAGTTTTTTTCCTAGAAATAAAGGTTACAAATTAAAATCCAGTCTTTACTAAACACTTTCTTTAGTGTCTCTAGGTTGCAAAAAATCTTCAGAAGTGGCAATACATTATATGTCCTAAGAATTAGTTCACATAGAACCCGCTGATTCTACTGTGCCAATGTCACAAGACATGAAAATGAGAGAAAAATAAGCAATGTGTGCCACTTAGATTAAATGTTTTACATTTAAAGTTAATATTTATCTATAAGACCATGCCCCAAGGAGTCAGGCTGTTTACAAATACTTGTTGGAGAAGCAGTTATTTTTATTTCCCTCTAATATATTGGCAAAGTAGCTGTTTTGTTATCTGATGGTAGCAATCAAGCTGAGAGATTGTGAGGAAACAGGGACTAATAATGGGTATTATAGAGGAGTCTACTTGAAAATGACATCAGAGAAAGAAAGATAACTGAGAACATGGAGGTGAAGGATTGGAAAAGCTGCAAAAAAGTACCAGGATAATACTACATTTAGATTAACGTTAATCTGTTTGATGCAAAAGGAGTGCTTGGAAGGTTAAAGAATGAGATTTTAAAAGCCCTTTTAAGATAAATGCATAGTCTTCCATGATAATACTTCATAATAAATAGTTTAATTCATAGATTAATGCTTGATTTAATCTTTGTCTATTTTGGCATTGGATAAGTAGTCGTCGGTGGTCCATGGCAGATTGAATTTGTGTAAAGCCATTTACCATCACATTTTAGCATGTATATTAAAGTATTCTCTTGATCTACTTGCACATATTGCATTTAGAAACTTGAAACAATACATATTTTGTATGAACTAGGCTTCTATTCTAGCATATTATGTAGAATTTTGCACTGTGAGTTTTTATCTATGAAACATTTCGTAAGAGAGAAGAATATCACTCATTTTCAGTAAAAAGAAAGAAGGTAAAAGTCTGTCTGTGATACTATAAAAATGAAAGAAATGCTTACTGAGATTGAAAGAGAAGCAATCAATCTCCAGTCAATCCCACCTTTTGTGGTTAAATATAAATTAACTGAGACACTATAAAACTATTACTGACTTTGCAGTAATTTTTGACCCCCAAAAATAAAAGATTCCACACCTAATAGTTTAAAACATTAGTTGGATATTTGTTATTGTGTGTGGGTTTGAACACATGCTGAAAACCTTATCATTGCACTTTATTTGGTGTATTTCCTTGGAAAGGGATAAAATGACTGTACTTAATTGTAAACTTGCTTCTAAAACAGGTAATGACAAATCTGCAAACTTATATAGACAAAAAAAAACCCTGCCAGTTTGGAAGTGGTGTCTGGTTTTGTTTACTTTTTTGGAGTTTGGGGAATTTATGTATCTGTGTATACTTTTTCCAGATGATGAGTATTAATAATAAATAGCATTCTCCATGCAGCTGTCTAGTATCATGGCAAGCTCTCACTTTGATCTTCAAGTGGTTTCCAAATACATCAGCAGAGTAGCTGTGGTATTAGTTATACTTACCATCCTTCACCAGCTCATGTCGTTGGGTTGCTATATAGCTTTGAGTAATTCTTTTTTAAATTAAGGGATAGACTGCTGGCATGAATGATGACTCAATGGCTAGACTACTAACCTTTGAATGCAGGAGAATGTTTAAAAGAAAATTCGGTTCTGTGTTACACCACAGGCTTACTTGTTAATGTGCAGGCCCCTGGGTACCAGAAATTTTCTCAGTTGAAGAGAGCAAAATAATAATTGCCTTTTTTTTGAGATGTGTTTTTTCTGGAATCTGTTTTGTCTGATGAGGTGAAGTTTGAAATATCTGTAGTGCTTTAAGGTCATCAGTAATTGGATTGATCAGCAGCTTTAGAAGAATCCTAATCCTTACAAATTATGACTTAAGATGGCATTTTCTTTCCTATTGGAGCATGATTGTAATGCATACCTGGCTAGTGTGTATTGGTGATTCTGAATAAGTGATCATTAATCTCGGGTTGAAGTCGCTTGGTCAAATTCCTGTCACTAACAATTTGGACCATATCCATTAGACCAGGACACTTTAGAAATCTGGGTGTTCTGATGAAGTTCATGAATTCTCTTGGGAAGTTCTCTTTTAAGTGCTGGAAGTTGTAATAGCTCCGTTGGGATAATCTGGAGATCTGTATTGTAGGATAATTGTGTCCTTTTGATGCCTTGAGAAATCCCTCTCCAGGTTTCCTGAGTGTAATGGTAATGTCAGGTATCATGTGACACTATTTTCTGCCAGAGTTTCTTTCCTATGGGAAGTATCACTAAGCTCATTATCTTTCAAGAGTCATCTTTTCTTAAATTCAGTAATATCTGCAGTGAAATGAGCAAGCTAAACAAAACCCTGAAAAGCTCCAAACAAAAAGTTGAGGATAGGAAAAATATATTTTATATATATATATAAATAATTCTTAATAATTCTAAATTTTGTAACTGTTTTGGATGCTTGCACTAATCCCTTGACAGCATATCTAAAACAGTAGTGATATGTGGTTTGTGAAATACATGTGAAAAAGGCAAGTCAAATCTAAACTAAATGTGCTACCAATGGAACGGCAGGGTTATAATGCTGTTATGCTAGGAAAATAACTAACTGGTGAGTACCATGACTTGTTTCATTGAATGTGAGCTAGCATATGGAGCTGTATATAAAAATTAAGTGATATAGTCATTGAGAAGCAGTTCATTGTGAGGAAGTCTTCCTGAAACATTGGCTGAAAATTATTTAAGACCTGATCCATACAAATATGAAGTTACTGTATTGAAAAGACTTGGAACTGTGCAGGAAATCTTCAGAGGAAATCTTCCTTCCACATTGAAGGAATTTTCTGTGATTTTGTTCACTTGCTTTTTGTTGGAATTCTGATTGTTTTCCAGCCGTGTGATGGTGTTGGCTGCACAGATGTGCTTTTACAACCAGATTTCTCAAACAGTCAAGTTTTATGTCTCTCTACGGGCCTTTAAGATTAGAACTGGTGTTATTGCTAGCTTTAACCCACGTAGACAGTCTGAGTATGGGGATAAAGTAATCAGCACCATTTGCATCTTTCAAAATATATCTAGAGAAAGTTTCCTCAGTACCTTTGTTCTATGTGGCCTTTTAAGAAATTCTTTTTTTTTCTTAGTGTTCATATTACATTTATTTACACCTTGTTATCAGCAAACAGTGTTTCCACATTTTGTGCCATTATGTGGAGATTTTACGCTGTATACTGTAGATTTAGCTGTGTAGCTAATAATTGTACGTAACTGCTTAAAAATAAAATGGCATGCTAACTAACTTTCTAAAAAATGTTTTCAGAGTATCTAACTATTTCATGCAGTCATTTTGGGCTTGACTCTCCTCCTTATATAGTAGAAAAGTGTTCCTGAATTTAGGCATGTTGTTTGTCCTGGGAGAAAATCTGACAGTACTGAACTTGTTTCACTTGTTTGTTTCAGGAAGACAAATTTCAAGTTAAATTGTACTGGACATGCTCTGAATACTCAGAGGCTTATCAGCTGTTTATACAAGGTTTTATCAGTTTTGTGTGTTGATGATCCTATAGTAAATTAAATATTTGAGACACAAGAATGCATAATTATTTTAAGATCCTCGTTATCTAGTTTGAACTGCATATGAATTTTCAGAATTCATATACAAGATGTAGCTCAAGATTTAGCATAATCTATAGCTGTATGTTTCCAATTTCCTGTGTTGCAGAAATCAACCATGCACAAGAATTGGCCATTTTCTCTTTGTAAATGGCATGTGTGTTTGCAAGACACCTAGAAAAATGAAGTAAAGTCCAGGTATCTGCTCTACCTGTGTACTTCCCAAACTTTTAAGCATGTGGGACCACTTTCCGGACAGCTGGAAGACTCCACATAGGCTGATAGTTCATTTGGTTCTTATGGGCAACATTTGTTTCATGTGATTACTTTAAAAACAAGCACGTTTATAAGATAAACTATCCAAAAATTTATTATGTAAGCAATCAGATTTCCCTAGAATTTTGTTTTCTTCAAGACAGTAAAGATACACAGTTTCTCTTTAATTAAAAGAATTAATTCATTTTTGTATGGTATACATCTGCAGAGAAAGAGAAGCCTTGTTCTTGCACTGCAGCTATGCTTCTAATTTGTACCTAATTTGCACCAGCAGTGTAACTGATCTGTTGGTGCTGTGCGTTCTTGACCTGGCATGGACCTCCAGTGATGAAAAATGAGCCTTTAGTCTACTATCAGGGTAGATTTTGACCTAGGCTAGTGTTAATTCTTTTAATTTGCAATGCAGTTAGGGGGAGGTTGTATGCTATAGTATGCCTAAATCAGATGGTCTTATTGGAAGAGGTGGTGAACTGGGAAGATGGAATCAAACAGAACATGAAGAGATTTTGGGAAGGAATAATTGCATCTTTGGCTCCCGAGGTTTGTAAGTAGATGGGAAAATTTGGGATGTGGTTGCTGCCCAAAGCATAAGTTACATTACTATGAGATTAGTTCTCTCAGCTCACTTCAGGTATCTGGGTTGTGTAATGAAATTACTTTGGAAATCTTCCTCCTCTTTATTCCTGTGTTTGGTTTCAGGATGAGAGCTTAATCCAGTGTGTTTTGATCAGTATTGCAATTAAATCTCGAGTCTTTAGCCAAGCATATAAATTCCCTTTGCAACACAACAGCTATTTTAATTTTTTCTGTTAGGAGAGGAGAAACCTGGTATTCCCATAAACTGCAGAAAATACAATTTGATCATGAATCCAAGTCTTCCAAGATTTTTTCCCATTCTTCTTCTTTTGGAAGTAAGCTCTAGTTCATTACCTCTGTGACATCAGAGGACAGAGGTGCCTGTGCTGCAGAATTGTCCTTGGCTGTGGTGCTCCAGCTGTATGACTCCTGGTCTGATGTTTACTTTCTTTTGTTAGGAGGAATGCTGATCTAGTCCTCTCCCCTAAATACTGTGTGTAATGTATGCAGTGCTGGCTCCTTTCTCAAGGTTACCTCCATTTCAAGACTGTTTATCTGCTGCCTGATACAGTCTCGTAACTTCTTCCTTTTGCTTAGTTGATTTCTACTATTGCTAGCCCTGTATACACACAGTTAGAAATGCGAATTTTGGCATAGGCACAGACTTTCAGGGCCCTGATTATGCTAATCAGCCTTAACAGCCCTGACCAGCCTCACCCTAGTGGGCCTCCCCTCACATCTTTGCTCACGGGACCAGTAGCTCCATTTAAATTCAGCCCTGGACCTTCAGTCCCTGCTTGAGCTACCTTGGAGGCATGCCTCTCTCCAGCTCAGGCACAGCCATGCGTTCACCTGGCCATGGACCCTGCTGATTTGCACCCTGATCCATGGACTGACTTCCTGGCTTAACCTTGGACTTGCCTTGTCACCACAGACTTGTTTGGTGATCTTGACTCTTGTTTAACCTTGACTGCCACTCCTGGATCTGCCCTGCTCCGTCTTGTGGTGGCAGTGGGATGGAGTCCTAGCCAGTGAAGGCGACTTCCTTGCTGCCCTTGTTGGCATGCTTGACACTTGGCTCTCCATCCCTTTAGGGAGCAGCCAGCTGTTGCTGCTACCTGACAGAGTTTTTGAAGGTTGACTGATACTGTTTTACTGCTTTAGTTAAGTAGTAAGCATGAAAAATGTTGGCCAGCTTTTGTTGAGCTTTCTTTTCATCTTTAGTTGGCAGATGATGATGCTCATTTCTTACAAATGTAGCTTTTACCACAGTGTTTTTTACACATTTCCTACCTGCATATTGGACTAGTATGTGCTATAGTTGTTCCACCCTTGGGTAGGACTCACAATGATTTTCAAAGCTCTTTCTAGATCTGTTTTCCCCTGTCTGACAGAGTATCATTATGGTTTTGAGATTTCTACCAACGTAGAAAATAACAGGACAGGTAAAGTATATGCATGAAAACATGTTCTACAAGGGCTTCCTCCTCTGAATGAATTTCAAGAACATTTCCAAGCAAAATTGAAAATTATGATTACATTTGCAATCCTAACTAGTTAGTTCTTTCTTGGAGACAGCTTGTTCCCATCATTTTATGATGGCATGTTTGATGTCATTTGCCAGCTGGACACTTGGGAAAATGTGTGTTAGTGCTAAAATCTAGGTTTAATGCGTTTTAGTTTTGGACCTGAAAAAAGACTCTCCTTTATAGTTCTGATTTCATAGGATATTTCATAGCATAGGTCATGGCCTATTATGTCATGCAGTTTTGTGCTTTGTCGCCAGGACCTCTGTTTATTTGTTTTTGTAATTAAAAAATAAGTATACTTACATGGTCCAGAGGCCTCACCTTTTTCCTTATTGTATCTTTAAAATACTTTCTACATGTAGAGTTAGAAGTATAAGCCTTTATCCCTCATGAAGAAGTGAAAGATTTGAAAATACCATGATTCAAATTTATATTTAGAATGTTTTCTTTAGGGGGAGGCTTACATTTTGCAGGAAATAGACATGCATTATTTCTGTAATTTATAATTAATTTGGTTTAGTTAAAGATTATTTACAGTTTTTCAGGGGGATTTTTTTTTTAAAGGACAAACAGGCCTAGTCCCATTTCTTATTTTAGATGAAGTATGCAAACATAGCAGTGGTACCAAGTAGTTTATTTCCAGTTTTGTGGTAGGTGTGAACGAACCAGTTCACATATTTTAAAGGGTAAGGCATGTTTTTTTCCTTTAGTTTCTATTTTTATGTGGCTTCTCATTTGCTACACTTCAACATGAAACACAGATCAAAATGCCTTATGTGAAACTAGTGTGATGAGAGGTAGTTTTCTAGAAATGTGTGTCTGTTTTTTATGCATACAAGGAAAGAGATTAAATACGATCCGTGAAAGAACTCTTTACCTTTTGGTTTCACCACTTTTTCATGTATAGGAAGAGGTAGGACAGCATGAATAATGTTGAATTTTGTGTTATGAAAATAGGTGCGAAAATAATATTAAAATAAAGTGTGAGGAGGTCCAGAATATGGAGCTAAAAATCTTAATGCCTTACTAGGAAAACAGAAGACATTGATTAACAGATGCAGAGAGAACAAATTTTGTCACAAAATGAATGGTATTCATAAAAATTAGAAGTTCAGAGCATGGTGCCCACTTGTTCAAAATGTAGTGTTGGGCAGAGGAAGGAATGCCTCATAAATGTCATCTTATTCTACTTGCACTATGCAACTACTGTCTGGGGAGGCAAAGAGGTGCTTTGAGAACTTGGGATATAAACCAGAATTCAATCATCAAAATACAGAAAATTGGAATATGGCCATGAAAAATATGCATTCTAGCCCAGCCCTGAGCAGGTAATGACCAAGGGTCTTTTCCTCCCTCTAGCACACTGTAGTGCCAGAAAAGAGAAAAGGATAATAGATTTAGTACTGAAGGAAAGATTCAAGATGATAAATCAATTTGAGGTTAATACTCACCTCTTTGAAGGTGGACCTTTTGAGTAAAGTCTGGCTTTGTAATCAAAAGTCTGAGCTTTAAGAAGTTAAGAGTAGGGAGAAGAGGAAGGAAATGCTCAGATTTCCTTTTCAGGGTTTGAGTGTAGTATAAAAGCACCATGCACTGCCAATACCATGGTGGTAAGAGGAGAAAAAGAAGATGATAATGAAGACTAACATGTTATTACTGAAGTAACTGACAAACTTCCAGTGATGTAAGGTAAGCTGGGCTGACCTCATTATACACAGACGCCTATTTGAAACTTACTTTGTAATGCCATTTCCACAGGATGCAATAATACCTTTTTAATGGTGTACTTTCTAAACTGATCTGATCAAATCTCTCTTTCCTCACAACAACGAAGCAAAAAGATGAGAAACAGAGGAAAAGCCAGAACTTGGAGTGACTTTAGATGAGAAACAAGTGGAAAAATGAGGATTGTTCAGTTTAGAAAAGGAAATAAGCAGGAATAGAAGTTAAAAGGTAAGTTGGAAAGTTGTCACCTAATAAAAGTATTAGGAAGGACACAAAGCGACCGTATGGAATAATTTATTAAAAACTCTTTAAAGATCTTTTTTCCACAGCATCCCTTTGTCTTTTCCATAACTGTACAGTGGGATCAAAAAATGATGAGACATACAGGTAGATAAGAATATCCCTAGCTTTGTTATGTAAGATAACAGTGGAAGACATGCTGCCCCATGCAACGGTGTATTCTGGTAGCCAATCAATATTTCAGTTTTGGAAGGAATTCTTTTATGGGCATAACTATCCCCTTAAAGGTTTCTTTTGACAAGAAATTATGTGAAGCCAACTGCTTTCTTAACAAAAAAAATGAGCAAAAGATATGAATAAGACATTGGGAGTTACTTGGAAAAGTGTTAGTGTCTGAAATGCTTAAATTGAGTTAAAACTTCAACCAAGAAAGGATGCTGAGGTGCACTGAAATACGTGTGAGGCTCTGGGACTTGTTTCCTCCAAGTTGCTTAGTGTCTGGGGTTCACTCTCATAGAGCTCCATATACTTAGCCTTTAGGCTGTAATACATAGCTCACACTTTGACTTCCTTCCCAAGCTGTGTGGGTTTTGTATTTTTTAATGGCATGTATAAAAGTCCAAATACTCCCTCTTGGTCCTTCTTGTACCTATTGTTATTTCGTCTGTTCTTGGTCAACAGAAGAGAGAGATGCTGATGAAATTCAGATTCAGTGTGAGTATGAGCATGCCTCTTTCAAAAGGACTGCAATAGCAAGGAGAAATGCTTTAACTATAGAAGGGAGAGTATAGGAGAGAATCTCTTGCTCTCTTTCTTCACCCTGTCTGGCCACTGAAATGCAGAAACCAGTGAAGTGGATGTAAAAGCCTCCATACGGGTAAAGAAATCCCTTGGTGATTCAGCTGCAGTGTTTTCTGAATCCAAGAAGGCAGGGCAGGGAGCGGCATTTTTCTGCATGCAACCTCCTCAGTACACTGTTTTATCTACATTCTTTCTGCTGTCTAAATTCCCTGACTGCTCAGAGACACACATGCAGTGGCAAGAGACTTCTTTTATTTCAAGCGTTTAAACAAACACAAACTTTTTTTTTTTTTTTTTAAATCAAGAAAATTCATAGAAGAAATGTTAAGTGAAGTTTTATGGTCGGTGTCTCTCAGTAGTTCAGGGTAAAGGACAGCAGTAATTTAGTCTAACCTTAAAATAACTGAATAATAAATTCAGAAGGTAATGCTTCCTGGAAAAAATGAAATGAGATAATTATTAATATGAGATAATGAGATAATTACTAATGCCTATCTGACAGCTTTAAATATGGCAGCCATCTTTATACATGACTTTGTCAAGCATATAAGACTTTCTCTGTTAAACTTTTGTTCCTTTTTTGTTGTAAGTAGCCTGTAGATCACTAACTGGGGAAGATGACCAATTAAATAAAACCAAAACATAGTAGATTTTCCACTTGATCTTTCTTTTGTTATTCATCAGCATCTCATGTAACTTGTACTAAATTTCTAGTACATTCAGCCTTTTTTCTCCTCTGTTAAATTTTTACATGGAACATTGAAATAAAAAACCAACACCTTTTCTTAAGTAAGAATAGAATATGCAGTGTCTACTTAATTTGCTTTTTGTGTTAGTGATTCTAGGAAGATGGTGTCTGGCCAAAGCGAATTAAAAGAACGCTATTTTAAATACTTGTTTTAAGAAACAGTTAAAGGGCTTATGGGTTATGCTGCAGCAGCAGACTTGTTTCAGCCTTTATTTTCCTTTTAAATAGTTCATCGGCTTGCATGCTTCAGCTGAGTACCAGCAGACATTCCAGTCAACCCTCTGTTTCCTCCCCAATTCAGTAGCATTGACGTTGTACCCGTAGTGACAAAATGCGAATTAGACTAATGATTTTCACTTGTATGTATTAATACTTTGAAATGATGACACCAAGTTGGGTGGAAGTATCAATCTGCTGGAGAGTAGGAAGGCCCTACAGAGGGACCTGGACAGGCTGGATCGTTGGGCCGGGGCCAACTGTATGAGATTCAACAAGGCTCAGTGCCAGGTCCTGCACTTGGGTCACAACAACCCCATGCAACGCTACAGGCTTGGGGAGGAGTGGCTGGAGAGCTGCCTGGCGGAAAAGGACCTGGGGGTGTTGGTTGACAGCCGCCTGAACATGAGCCGGCAGTGTGCCCAGGTGGCCAAGAAGGCCACTGGCATCCTGGCTTGGATCAGGAATAGTGTGGCCAGCAGGACCAGGGAGGTGATAGTGCCCCTGTACTCGGCACTGGTGAGGCCGCACCTCGAGTACTGTGTTCAGTTTTGGGCCCCTCACTCCAAGAAGGACATCGAGGTGCTGGAGCGTGTCCAGAGAAGGGCAACGAAGCTGGTGAAGGGTCTAGAGCACAAGTCTTAGGAGGAGCGGCTGAGGGAGCTGGGGTTGTTTAGTCTGGAGAAGAGGAGGCTGAGGGGAGACCTTATTGCTCTCTCCAGCTACCTGAAAGGAGGTTGTAGCAAGGTGGGGGTCGGTCTCTTCTCCCTAGTAACAAGCAATAGGACAAGAGGAAACGTCCTCAAGCTGCACCAGGGCAGGTTTAGGTTGGATATTAGGAAAAAATTCTTCACTGAAAGGGCGGTCAGGCATTGGAACAGGCTGCCCAGGGAAGTGGTTGAGTCTCCATCCCTGGAGGTATTTAAAAGACAGGTGGATGTGGTGCTTGAGGACATGGTTTAGTGGTGGACTTGGCAGTGCTAGGTTAACGGTTGGACTCAATGATCTTAAGGGTCTTTTCCAACCTTAATGATTTTATGATTCTGTGATTCTATGAAATACACAGAAATCATCATTGTCTTGTTCTAAAGTAATTCAGCCTAAAATATGTAGTTATACTTCACGTTAACTTGCTTTAAGATTTTGGGAGTTAAGCTCTACAAACGTGAAAGCTGTAGGAAGTAGAAAGGAAGTCTTTAAAATATTGTTTTGACTCATGTTTTCTCTTACTATTACTTTAATATTAGGAATTTGATCAACTTTCTAAGCAAATACACCTTTAGCAGAAAGAAGTAACTGCGAGTGATTGTACCTGAGCATACTGTTCATGATTTCATGTGGAATTACAGGAAGGCTGAGAGACATAGAAGAGAAATTGCTTGGTTTTGACAAGTTTAACAAACTTGTCCTTGTTTGAGATTTAGGTGCAATTGCCTCAGGAGGCAGCTAGTAAGCAAACTTCATAAACGGACTGAAATTTACAAACCCCTTGAGACAGACAGTGAATTTGTTCACAGATGAAAGTCAGTACTTTTTTAATGAGAACTATACTTTCCAAAGGTCCATTGTGTGTTTTGTGTATTTTAATTTCTGAGAATAAGAGATAGGAACTTTCCTCAAAAGGTTCTGAAGTTGTTTTCTGGTTTTCTTTGTTTGTTTGTTTGTTTGTTTTTTGTTTGGTTTGGTGTGTTTTTTTGTTTTTGTTTTTGTTTTTAATTTTCTATTTAAATTATATACCCAAAATATTTAGGGTATTATTTTGCTTTGTTTGTATGTTTCTAAGTAAAAGCAAGGATGCTTTTGTGTTGAAATTAGAGATATTTCATGTCTTCCATTTTACTATTGCAAGATATTTTGGTTTCTTTATCTGCTACTGCAGAACTTCGTATCTGAAATAGCTCTTCAGTCATAAACTGATCTTTTTCTATTGCACCAGTAGTTTTGTAATCTCTATTGTAGTGATTGTCAAGGTTTGCAGAGAAATTCTGGTCTTGGTTGCAGCAGTGCAAGTTTGGCTTAGTGTTAAATTTCAAATTACTTTGTGCTGCAAAGAAAGGCTGTGGCTGTGAACATGCACAATTCCATCCAGTTCAGTTGGATAGTGCTTGAAAGTGTAGTAGCAGGAATGGACAGATATCTTGTCTTAACATGGAGAACAGAACAGCAGCTTCTGGATTTCAGGGAACTCTGCCTGTATGTTTTTGTAGAGGAAAAATTAAATGCGTATGGAAAGAATTAGTTATATGACTTGTTAAATGGGAATGTAGTACAGTTTTCTGTGCTCAGAAAGTCATCCTTGTAATATTCAGTTAGACTTTGATAAGGATTTTTATTATGTACAGAGGATATACTGCTTTCTGGAATGATCAGCAGAGAGAAGACTAAAATCACAGTAACTCCTAATTTTTTAATTTTGCTTGTCTACCTGCCATTAAAAAAAGAGAGGATTGGCAATTTTGTGCCTATGCTATATATTTATTCACAAAAATCAGTTTACTTTGTGAAGAACTGCAGAAAAAGGCACAGCTTTGTTTTACAGAAACAGTAGTCAATCTGCATGAAGCAACTTTCGTCGTTGGAGTTTTTGTTACACACTGCAACATCTGAAATGGTGTATTCTTTTTAAACTTTTTCAAGCACTGGAACTGTAGTTTTAAGTATCATAGTTGGAGCTCTCACGTTGGAAGTGTTTTCAACTCTGGTTTAGTTGGCAGTTTGCTCACTATCCCTTTTCCTTTCGTGGTACATCTACATAATTTCAAAAAAATAAGGAAAGACAGGTTGGCTTCCTGACAGGGTTTTGATGGAAAATTTCCTAAAGTTTATTTGGCTTTACATTTTTAGTCCAGAGACTTTGCCATAGGCAACCAGTGTACAAAGTACCTGTAATGGCAGCTCTGCATTTAGCTGTCAGCACAATGGTGTAATCTCTAAACCTTCAGCTTGCCTTAAAAAGGGGGAAAATGCTTCTTTCATTTAGGTCTTGAAGGGAGGTGTTGTATTTGTGAAATCAACATAGTAGCAGAGAGTTCTGGATGATTTTTGTCAGAAAGTACCATTAAGGTTATAGTGTCAAGTTTTCAAAAACTGCAGGTTTTGCTGTCAGTCACCATTCTTACAACTCTGTGGCTGGCTGCCTCTGATCATTCCCATCATTCAGAAGAGCTACTCATGAACTCCATACTCAAACTGTCACTCTGGCTTTTTGAATCATCTTAAGCTTGTACTGTTTCCTTGAGGGGAGTCAGCTGAAGGGGACTCTTCTGCCATTGAGACCCGTAGTCCTGCTTGGCCTACCTTGCATTGCTTCCTACCTGGCATGCCCTTGCTGAACGCAGTGCTAGCAGGTATTGGCAGTAATGCTGTCGGAACCACAGCGCTGCAAGGCTGTGTAACGACAGGGAAAAAAAAGGTTCACCTGTGAAAGGTGGTCTGCTGATTTGAGAGGCTAAAAAGGACAGGTTTTTCTGTAGATGTGAAAGAGACACAGCATTGTGAGTCCGGTTAGGCAGGAGAAGAGAGAGTACTCCTTATGGACAATAGTAGTAGTCCGTAAAAGGAAAGGCCTGAGAGGGATGAGGCGCAGTGATAATGATGTCTAGTTAATACAGGTAAGATTTTACTATGCTGGAGAACCAGATATCCAAATCCAAATACAGCAGAATTTGGACTTTTAGCAACAGTGAGAATGGTCATTTTCTCTACTGGTTTAGGAGTTTGACTGTATTTAATTACAATTCTGAAAACTCTCTAATACATAAAAGTAGTCTGTTGTTATGATTTGTTTGAATATTAAAAAAAGAGGGAAAATATTTGTATCTTTCATCCCTCATAACAGAGGAAAAGAAGACTTGGTAAAGCTAGTTTAAAAATAGGGTGAGGTGTCTGACATATTCAGCTGTGTATACACAGCTTACCAAATTACAAAAAGAAATCTAATACCTAGGAATGTTGTGCTTCTCAATTTCACCAAAATTTTTACTTCCTGCCTCCTAAAATCTTGAGATATTTTAAAGTACCTGTATTCTGAGCTCACGTGGTTTACTGCCTGACATATGAGACCAGGTTATTGTTGGGTCATATTTTTGAGATTTCCCCTGCAACCATGAGGATAAGAAATATGTATTTACATGAAAGATGAGAATATAGTGTGATTTCTTGACTTCAGGAGCTGGAACTTTAAGAAAGACAGAACGTCTCACGTTCCCATGATAAAGTACTTAAATAGGCAACAGTAAAGTTAGAAGAAGTTAAAAAGTAAAATGAGAAAGGGAAGGAATGGGAATACAGGACTGGAGCGTCCCGTGTATGTTAGAAAACAGTTGTTCTCTCCCGTTGTTGAACGTGATAGAACATTGGGGTTCAAAACTATATTCTGTATTTTTATGTTGCTTAGTTCACCACAAGAAAATGTCTATTGCGTAGATTACAATCAGACATACTCAACTAAAGGGAAGCCCTCCAACTTCTATAGCTCTCTACAATTGTACTCATTTTTGGGACAAACACTCAGTGGTCTGCTTGCGAGATGTAATAATCCAGCTTTGTACCAGGCTTTCAATACTGCTTTATTCTTTATTTGAAAATAGGTCTTACTCATCTTCTAAAAGTAAAGATTTTATTTTCAAAGGCTTGTACTTCTGCTTGCTTAGTCAAAGCAGGTTATTTGATGTGTTGGACTGTTATAAATCAAAATCTGTTTTATTCAGCTATAATATGAAAAAGAAAGAGAGATTACATGCATATCCTGCTCCAGGATTATCCTAAAGGATGGGGGTCCCTTTCAGGAAGCAGTTGTGACATTCTCGAGAGCGAATGGACACTTGGGTTCCCTCTGGGCCAGGAGTGAAAGCCGGCAGCTTCTGACTGAGTCCCTGGCAGGATCAAGCCATTCAGGTTGCAGGATTGTGCTGATGCAGGGCTCACTGTAAAACCATAGGCTGCTTCCTGATGAGTTTTTAATTTATGATTGATGTATTCTAAACTTCTTCAAGAAAAGGAGGTGCTGTACCTTTAAGTAGCACATGCCGTCTAACCATCAACAGGCATCTTTTGCAAGCTGCTTTAGCCTGTTTCTCCAATCATGCCTGCCTAAGTCAATAACGCATTGCCAAACCTCCTCGTGCATTAAAGGTTACCATTTAGCTTGTTCCATGAATCACAGCAGATGCATAACTTGGCAGTGACCACTTCTGTCCCTCCCCTTCTTTGCTTTATACTAACTACAGCCCCCCAGCTCATTGCTGGCTGAGCCCCCTCCCCCAGCAGGGAGAAGTCATTACATGAAGAGATCAACTTACCAGTTGTCTTCAGAGCAGTGGCTGAGAGCAAAGCTCCTGGTCGTACAGTGAGTGCGATAGAAAGGGGGAGAGGGAGAAAGAGTCGTACCTAGAAGAAGTAAGGGCTGTGATACTGAGACACAAGTGCATCTGCTAGCTGTTAGGACTTGGCAGAGGGTTTTCTCCTCCAGGGTAGCTCTCACTTTGGGTAATAATGTTTGTCAGCTACCTGATACTAACGTTGCTCTGCTTTCAAACAGCAGCGTCAGCAAGACCTGGGGGTGAGGTAAGCAAAGTATAATGCCTTGTCAAAAATCGTCTTGTCAAGAGTTGTATTTTCTTCCTATCTATTAAGATGGATTGTGAATGATTTTTATGTTGCTAGACATTTTAGAATTGCATTGTTTGCTTCATGTGTAAAAAGCTTTTGTTTTGTTTTGGTTCAGTTTTAGGGGTTTGTTTTGGTCTGTTGTGTTTGTTTTTTTTTTTTCCCCAAAGCCTATAGGTACTAAGGGAGAGTAGTTTGAAAGTTAGCTTCTTTCAATTTGATATACAGTATGCTTTCTGTGAGAGATGACTAATTTGTGAATTTTTCTTTGCTAACATACAGAGAAATACGATACTCTCTGCAGCAGTAGATGGTAGTGTACTGTTCAGATTTTGTACAAAAACCGTGCATGATTGAAAAAGTTTTTACAAAGGATATATTTTGGGGATGTGAGCATGTAAAAATTCCAGGCTCCATTACTTTAATAACATTCTTTTTGTGCAAATATATGTAATGTTTAGTATGTGGCAGGGCAGAAAGAACTTTTATTTTTTAAAAATGTGTGTCATATCATTAAAGAGGGACTTTATGCATTCTTAATATGAGAAATCTTAAGTAATGGAATAGAATAGCCTTTGCTATGCTCTAAAAAGTTGCTAATTGATTTACAAAGAGCAGTTTTGCAGATTTTTGTTCTCATCAGAGCAGGTTTTCATCAAGTTCTTATTTCATACCAAAGCAGAAAATTTCAGCTTTTTTTGTCATTTAGGAAATGTTTGTCATTTAGGAAATAATTCATCAAGCATAGTACTATTAGATACGAAATAGTCCATCTAATTAAGTTACTAGCAGAACACAGATTTGATACTCATTCCCCCTCACTCTAACTGAAATATGATGTATAGTTATGCATTTTAAAGGGATCATTGGATAGTTTTGCTCCATAATATGCCTTCCTTAACTAAATCTTCTGAAAACAGTGATTCTGCTTTAGAGCTTTGTCTTTTGTTAGCCCTGTCATAAGTTTATAGTAGCCTAATAAAGTCCAGAGCAATTACTTTCCCTGGTAAAAGAAAGTGGAAGTGAACTGGAAAAAACACCTTGTCCAACAGTGTCTGGTTGACACTCTCTGTAGCTCGATGTCTAGATATAAACTGTATTTTGCTTTCAGGGTGTTTTAAAAAGAGAAGTTGTAATGGTTTTCATTCAAGAAAATGTCTTTTAATGAAATCTTGTGCTGCCTTTGTTCTAATTAAAGCAGGGAAAAGTTTTCAGCAGAGGCTCAGGGAATTTAAATGGACTGATGATCAGAGCAATTGGAAGGTGATCATTGCCCTCTAGTTGTCACTGAAGTTTTTAACTTCCTGGTTGATTGTTACTGAGCTCAGTAAATGACAGATGGACTCACCTTGTCCAGACTGAGGGACCTTAAAATGTGTGGTGGCTCATATGGAAAATATTTCTGTCACCACTGCCTGCACATGTGGTCTTCAGAGATCCATATAAAGAACAAATCTAGAGCAGCAGCAGTGTTGCCTGCCAATTACCCTCATTAGCAAGTAAAATAAAAGCAATGCTGTGTTCTTACCTGGAAATGAATTTCTGCAGTAAAAGTGCAATGTGGAATGTTTTAGCGCTGTGATCCATATGCCAAGTACTTTAAACTGTACTGTTCTTCTTAGTTTTTCAGCTAATACAGCACAGAGAATATGAAAAATGGCCTGTTACTTTATCAATGAATCTTAGGTTGTAGGTTTTAGTAGGTAGTGAGAAATTTTCTCCTTTATTATGTTCGTATGGCTAATTTTGAAAATTATATAATAGAAAATATACTGTCTACTATTATTAATAGAGTAATTCTTTGTCCTGTATTGTAAGAGACCACCCGATAATCTTGTGCATTTCCCTGCTCCAGCTGCAGAACCTTAGCTATATAAATATTATTTCTCTAGGAAATTACTCAGTTCAGATTTTTCCTGTGGTGGACAGGCAGTGAATTGAAGACAGGGAAAATAAGTGAGAAGCCATTTTTAAAAGGAACCTGTATTGTAGTTTTGTGCTCCTTTGAACTGTTCTGTTTACTTCTCTGAATATCTTAATTGATTTATAGGTATGTATTTTTAAAAGTTCTGTTCATACAAGTGTCAGTTTGTGATAGATTATAAAGTTAATGGGAAGTTGCTTTTCTTGAGAGCTTGCTCTCTCTGTATTTTAATGCTGCAGAACTTTGACCATTCAAGAAATAAACAATTACAAAAACCCAACTCTTATGTTTTTATCCTTATAATTCTTAAGGAAAACCTAACACTTGTTCTAATGTGTGTATAATTATGTTCTGCTTTTCATTTGTTGTTAAGGAATGACTTGGCATTGAGTCAGTGAAACTGCATTGCATCACTTTTCCATTCAGGAGGGAAATAAGGTTGTATAGCTTTGCAACTTAGACCACATTTGCAGTGGCCAAGACCAAAATTTTTTTTGTGTGCTTCTTAGGAAGTGAGCGTGACTCTCTTCATCCATAGCTGGAAGCTCTAGCTGGTAGCTTCCAGGTTCAGCCTCGCTAGAGGATCGGAGTTCAGCTTCCTTCTCTCTGGCGTGTCCATGAGCAGTTGTCCTCATCAACAGACTGTGCTGCTGTCTTCTGTGACTGAGAAAGAGCTAAGGCTAAGTTGGCATCAGATGGGAAACCTGTGTGATGAGGAATTAGAAAGTAAAGATGAAGCAGGGTAAAGATATGTGATACTATGCAGAATGCATGAGGCCTGAACTCCTAATTTCAAAACAATACTTAATCAAGGTTTCTTCCTTCCCACTTCTTTTAATCTGGTGGTTTGGAATAATCTCTAGTATGAAAATCATTGGTTTGACTAGATACATCTTGGAGCAACTAGAGAGTCTTCCTGAGGAATAGCCTCTCTCTCCATGTTTTCAAGTCTTCCTAAGCATATCATTATTCTTCACTCATTGTCAAGCAGGTAGCCTTTTAAGTATTGATTTCTCAGTATATTTGATAGGTATTTGTATTTTGAGAAGAGAATTTCACCTTCCTTGAGATTTTAGTCGTTGCAGCTGAATTCTCCTCCCACTGTAGTAGCTTCTTTAATCTTGTACACATTGGCCATGAATCAGTACTATCAGTACTACTTGAACTAGTACAGGTGTCGGTGAAGCTGCGCAAATGTACTAAAGTCACCAGCCTCTCCTCCTCAGCAAAAAAGCAAAATCAAATTGTACAGTTTTGAGTTTTGTTTGTGTTGTTTTCTATTAGCATTTAAAAAATTCAGTCTAGCTGACAAAACGTGTAGACAAAGGGAACTAAGCCTCACATGTAACTTAAATGTTGATTTGATCTGTATTTTAATGTGGCAAGTACTCGTAATCTGACTAATCAAATTAATACATGATATATGACTTAACACAGAACTTTCAACAGGTTTCAGTGAATAGGAATTGGTTTTTAAGATTTAAACCTAATTATTTTTCAGGTCTTGAATAGTATTTGTTCAGATAACAGGATGTTTTGCTACAGTTAATATAATACATAAAGTTGTTTACAGAACCAAAATTTTGATTTAAATATATGGATACTATTTAGCTTTAAGAATATCTGAATACTAGATACGGTGTAGCTTTCTGCATAAAGCAGGTAACATGAAGCCTAGAACATACAGCCTCTGAGGACGTTGTTCAGTTTTAATATATATTTTTATTTTAAATGCTGTGTTTATTTAATCACAGATGTGAGATACTTCCCTTTGGAATTTGGGCATAAAAAGGGTGAAAACATCAAGTTCTATGTGCTAAAATGCGTAAGGGAGTCTGAATCTTTGTATGCTAGAGAATCCGCTGGTTCTAATCGGTGGCTTATGGGTTGATACTTGGAACAGTTGTTTCACACAGTGTCCCAAGTTGCAAGACCAGGAGTAAACACACAGAAATGCAGAGGACCCTATTGTAGTGAGCTCCCCATTCATTTCTACTTTTGTAGTGGCTGTCCTCTCTGCAGTATGTAACTTGTCCACAGGAACCAGAAAAGCAAAGAGAACTTGTCAACATTTTAAAAGAGCATTCGGTTCTGGACAGGTTCAGGTGTCACAATCCCCACTACATATTGCAAGAAACTTAAGAACATGTAGAGCTCTAACGCATATATAACTGAAAAACTGGCAAAGGAATTAATGACAAACTTTAGAAGATTTGGTTCAGACCTTAATCCAAACTATATACACTTTGCACTCAGAGACAAGGTTCCCTTTCTGGCCAAAAGAAAATATACTAATAAGTTACATGAAAATAAATGCTTTTAACACTATCTTTGTAGGTAAACTGCTTTCATTCATGCCTAAAAATAGATACATTGTTTTAGTTTCAGAAGAGACTAAAGAGAGTTTCTATTAGAACTGAACCATTTCTGCCATTCCTAATTATTATCCTTCTTACCTTGTTAAAGACCTGTAATCCCTATTGTAAGCTTGAAGTTGTGATTTTGCTTCTAAAACTTTGCATGTGTGCATATACGCATGCATATATATATGTATAGAATTAACTCTGTGCTCTACTGGGCTGTGGAAAAAAAACCTTAATAATTTTAAAAAACATCTTCAGGGTACATGTAGCCCTGTGCAGAATTCTTTCCTGCCTGCCCAGCTGGTTTCTGAGGTTAGCTGGGGAGTACAGCTCATGCCAGCATTGTGACTTATTTCTGTGTGGTACAATATGAATGGAGCTTTTTCTTTTGCTGATCTCCGAAATAGACTGCTTAAGCAAGAGGAAAAAAAACAACAACAAACAACTTGAGGTCATGGCTTTTTTGACAGTGTTTCTTGACTGACTTATTTCTTGTCAAGGAAGAACTCTCTTTCTTCTGACTTGTTGGAGTAAAATTTCTGACCTTACTCAGTGGAATCTTCCAGTGTTAGACGGTCAGACCTGATGCATGTGGGGCAAATGGTGTGTGCGTGTGAAGAGGCATGGGCTGACAGCTAATCAGCAGGTCACACAAGAGTAGGCTAATGAAATTTCAGCACATTTCTGTGGAAGGACAGTGTGGAGAAATGAGCATGGCAATCCTTACACTACATGACTGTTAATGATCCTCATTTATTGCATTCAGCTTTACGTTACCAGCCATATTGGCATGGCCTTAATTATGGTTGTATCTGTGGATTTTGTTGTCTTTAATTTTCTTATCCTTATGATAGTCCTGTGAGGTAGGGGAGTGCTGTTACACAGCTATTACTTCCAAATTCCTGGGCCGCAGAGGTATAATACCATTTGGAAGCTCAAAACAGTTGTCAATAAGAAGAACTATTAGATATGCTTGCCAAATCAGCCTTTCCAGCACCTTAATGGTTTTGTATCCTAGCACTGTCTCAAAGTAAGTCTGTATGGCCAGGAAATGAACTAGTTAACCTATGTCTGCTCAGTCACCAGGCTACAGTTACTGATACGACTTCTTCAGTTATAGGCGGGGAACATATGATATGACCCAATAACACAAGCATTTCCATTTTTGACTTTCATGGGGCCAGAGTATAAGAAAACATAATTCCTCCCACTGACATACTGACAAAAATAATTTCTCATCTCTGTACCTGAGTGTTCCCATCTGCAAGCCAAGGTTAATAGGGCTTCCATTGATTCTCCTGAGAAATTGGTATGTCACCTTGACTATATTTTCCCATAAAACATCACCCTTAACCCTTCTGTTTATGAAGCATGAGAATGTTTGAGAGCCTTTGTGGCCTGGTAACTAAGGAGAGATTGAACCATTTATTTATTTAGCATATGTAAAAGAAAGTTATTTGGATTTACTTTAAAATTACCTTATTCTGAGCTAGAAAAAACAGATGGTAATTTACATACGGCAGTAATTGCTGACATCACCAGTAGAACATCTGAAAGTGAGACATACTATAGTTGAAAAATAATCCTGTCAAGTAAATATCCACAGACGTGGCCAAATTATAAGAATATGCTCAGTATTCCTGTTGCTGTAAGTACTACAGAACAGGTTTATTTGACCTCTGGCATTCTTGCCTCACTCTTCCTAGCTTTACTGTCTGTCTCAACTGCAGTATTAGTAACACAACCCTATTTTGCTTTAAAAACTTTGATGTAAACTTAGTGTAGTAGGATGTTCAGTTTACAGTTAATTACATTCTAGCAAAATTACTCAAAAGGTATTATTTCACCTTTTATGATCAGATAGAATAAATGTTCTTCCAGTTTTCTTCTCAAGATTTCTGTAGGGCTTTTAGTTCTTCCTATACTGCGTATCCTTGCCTATTCTTGTGGGAAGGGCAGGACTGAAATATTAGCAGAGCGGTGTGTACTGGCAGAAGTCTGTAACGATACCTCCTTAATAGCTCTCAGATCATAGGCCCAGATCCAAAGCCTTTTGACTTTGGGCTCTGGTTCAGGCTATGCTGAGCTTCTTGTTCCATGCTATAAACATCTAAAAGGCAGATTGAGGGCTACAGTAATTCCCACAGTAATTACAGCATCATGCTCAGTCCTACCATAGTTAAGCTAAATTCATTAAGTCATTACCAAATGAATGGTTGTGTGTGATGGATGAACTAATTTGTTTCTTAGACATGGTTCATAGACCATTTTCTGGAAAGCTGTCCTAGAAACTTGTTGGATTACTTATTAGATAGACATATGTTTTAAAGAATTTAGCATTAATTTTACACCTGGAAATACTATTTTACCTAGAAACTAATGGTTCACAAAATACTTTATTGTATTTCATTATCAGTATCCATTCTCTTGATCTACTTGCTTTATTTTTTTTTCATCTTTGCTTTTTGAAGTAATAATTCACTTAAAATTGAATGCTAATGAATGTATTTTTATCACTATAATGAAAATGCTTTTTCTTCTGGCACAGTGAGTCTATCTTGAATTTCTTAGATTTTTAATATTTGTTCCAAACATGCTGAGCTTATAAGCGGAGCAATGAATTTAGGAGGTGAGTAGTTTATGTTAGGATGTATTGAAAGGTGTTCACAAACAACAGAAAAGGGAAGAATAAAATCTAGTAAGTAAAGTAAGTCCCTGTAATTGTTCTTAAATCATAAGTCATTGTATAAATAGGTCTTTCTTCTAAAGAAGACTTCTTCGGTTTTCCTGTCTCTTTATGGTAATGTTATAAGGCTCTGAATTTTTTTAAGTGCTCTGATGTATAATAGGGCACAGGAATGTGTTCCAAGACTCATAAAATGTTTAATTAAAAGAATGGAAGTTCTTGTAAACTCCTGGTGATTGCCTTTAAGTAATATCACTTCTTAAAACACTCCCCCTCGCCTTCCCCCCACCCCCCACCCCAGTCTGAGATTATCTTTCGTTTTATGTACAGCCCTGTTATGTTTGCATGTGGATGATGTACACTTTTTAAGGAAAGTAGTTGATCAGTAGAATTACCCAGCCTCTTACCACCAGGGCCATTCTGGAAATGAGACCTGGCACACAAAAGAGACTGTGCTAAGTAACTGAACAAATGCCCTGCTGTTAAAAGTCAAGACTGTAATTTTGCTACAAGCTTTCCTGCAGGTAGACTGCTGTAGATGGATTACTAGCAGTACTCACTGAGCTGAGGCTCAGAGCCTGTGAGTCAAGAGTTGGAGGGAATTATGCAGTGATCAGGAACGTAAAGCAAATTTTCATTGTGTGTTTGAAAGACAGTGGATAGAAGGGGGCTGGTATGTGTGACACATATCCCTATCCTTATTTGATCTGTAGCTTTCTTGATTATTCCTTCCATATCACTTACTATGCATTGCTGCCAAAAGGATAGCAGCAGGGATCAAACATCATCTGCTGGTGTGTTTAAGGACCCAAAGGCACCAACACAGCAATTATATCACTGACAGCAGCTACATTGCTTCTCTTTAAAGACCCCTTCTAAATGAGACACATGAAAGTGGAGCATGAGAGAGTATTAAATTAAAGGTTTGCCTGTGTATGTGATTGCCTGAAGCTGTTGATCTGTTTCTTCATGGGTTACAGGTATTATTTTCCCAGTGTGTGGGTTGTGAAGAAGGTTTTATCAAGAGACAGAAGTTTTTAACAAATTTCCACTCCCACCTATTTGGCAGACGCAGGAGAGTGAGGTGAATTAGGAGTCAAAAAATTAATTCTTCCAACCATAACTGCTTTTTGACTGCAGCATAATGTTTGCTTCCATTTTTTGTGAGATTTTTCCCAAAATGTCATGGTGGTGGGAATAAATCCTTTAACATTTTTGACTTAAAGGAAGAATCCTTTTGTTGCTAAAATATGTCGGTTAGAAACTAATCCTTTCATCAAAAATTGAAAAGGTTCTTTAGAACTGTTTTTTGAAAAGATATTGACTAATATGTAAGTCATCGCAGGTAAAGGATAACACAGCAGTAGAAAGCTTGGTATTTTAATATAAGATTGCCTCCTTGCTCCTTGGAAGTTGAAATTATAGAAGCAATGGTAAAAAACACATGGAAATGCTGCATTTTAATCCCAAACAGTTAATAGATTTACCATTAAAAAATTGCCCCCTCTAAGGAGAGTTCTCTTCTTTCTCTTAATGTAACAACTTCAGTATACTTTTGAAATGAGTTTTAAGTAACTGCTGCAGAAACAACAAAAACACATTTGATAACATTCAGTGTATGGAGGGTGTATTAACATCTGTACATGAATAGAGCATTTGAAACACGTGCTGGACTCTTGCTTGTAAGTACTTGAAAACTGAGATTTATTTAGTGCTCAAATGAGCAGGTGATAGTGAAGTATTCTAGCCAGGGGCACCAACTGTTTTGATGTTAGGTATGAGCCAATATCCTCTAGAAAAGCACAAGGACACAGAATAACTATATAAATGACTTTTGTTATTTCCTCATTAAATGGAAAATTCTTTGCTGAAATGGTAAAATTATGTTGTTTGAGCCAATCTATTGAACTGAAGACAATTTTGTTAAGTATTTGCTTATATATCAGGCACAGATTTTCTTGGTACTGTGGAGGAACTGGAAGAGGGTAAGTGATAGGGGCATTGTAGCCCCATGCTGTTACGGATAGCGCACGCATACCCTGCTCGTGACGTGCAGTGATTACAGCATCATTTGCTCTGTGGCTGCATCTCATCCTTTTGAAATTTTCAGGTAGTCAAGTGATGGTCTAGTATTTCAAGGTTAGCTCTTCAATGTTATTATCAGGCTGCCTGATAGAGCATACACCAAACGCTCGTAACATGTTATGTTCGTAGAGGTGCTTCATTATTGGTGATATGATGGCACCCGGAAGAACAACGCATTACCAAAGAAACCAGTAATTAAGAATGATCAACATAAGAAGCAGAGGTATTTCTTCAGCTGTTCTATTATGGTCCAGGAAATCAACAAAGCTAATGCAAAGCAAAATGATAAGCAGCTCCACTATCAGACCATTCTGATGGTGAAAGTAAGAAAATACCTAATGCATCCAGCTGTCATAGTGTGGCTACTGGGGATTATCTCTGATAAAAGCAAATCAGCAGAGACTGAGTTGTGTCCTGCCTATTCTTTCTGAATGACGGTCACTTATCATTGGCATATGAGAGTGAGAAATACAAGGAGTGACAGCTAATATCATGATGCTTTATTTGTAATGGTAGAAATCAGTTTCTAACCACATAAAAATTGTTAATAGCTAAGTAAAACCATGCTTTGGGTTCAAATAAAGGTAAACAATCGTAATAACTTATTCAGAAGAAATTAGAAAGATGTCTTAGTCTTATTTTTAGGTGTACTAACTTCTTTTCATAGCTGTGTCACTACTGAGAGGCTTTAAAGGAACGTTACTCTCAGTGAGAATCAGGCCAGGAATCTATCAAGTACAGTTCTGGTTTCTTTGTTCTCACTCCTAACAAACTGCCTAAGTATCACACTATTTTAAAGGTGATAATAAATGTTGTTTGTTAAGCATGTTTTTTGTCTGTCCATCATTTTTGCTTTAGTAGTGGATACATTGAGTCATTAGGCTAATTTTTATTTTGTCATTCTCACTGCCGTAGATTCTGCTTGTGAAAAAAGAACTGTCTCATTCTTTTATGGTTTTCCCAAAGGCAATTTTAGGAAAGAAGAATCAGTAAATACCTGTTTACAAGACAAGATACAGTGTGCTGAAAAAGTAGGAGTTACTTGGAAAGATCTAATACATTTTTCCATGTTGTCAGAAGTCAGTATCGTGATGCACAGAAGTCCATTAGTCCTGGGAAAGAATGGCAGTTGGTGTAGCTCCAGCTGTATATGCAACCATTCATTTTAAGAATTGATTGAGAGCAGATGACATCAAAAGTTAACATCTGCAGCTGTTTCCAGCTGCTAGAGAAGCATTAAAGAGCTGGTGAAGCTGTATTTTAGTGAAGGAGAAACATTTCAGAACTTGCAAGAACAAATTTCAATGTTTATAGCACTATAGCACTGCTCTCACTCAAGTTTCAGGATTGGGTTCTTCTCTCTGTTAAAGAGAAAGCTGGGAATACCTAGCAAGCAAGTTAAAATTTGTAGAACTTTCACATCTCCCTGTAAAGGAGAAGTAGTTCTTGGATAACAGACTGATGTTGCTAGAAAATTCTAATACTTCTGCTTCAAGTCAGAAGGAAATTTCTGCTTTATCATAAACAGTTTGGCAAAATTTCAGAAAGTAAGAAGTGAACACTATTGCTTAAAACATTGTTTGCCTTAAGAGGATTTGGCCATGGATCTGTAGGAATGTAAGGAAATGACCTCAAAAGCAATCAGCCTTGTGAAAACTACTGGAGACTTCATTAGGGAGACATAGCAGGGAAGCAAAAAGTAGAGGATCAACATTGGGAATGTCAAGGTGAAGCCTTGGCTCAGACGAAGATGATGAAAGCCAAATTGTCAATGATTTAAAACTGTCATAAATGGGGTTTCATTCTAGGCAACTCGGGATTTAGGAAAGAGATGTCATTAGCCAAATCCTGCTGCCTTGATTAGATGCAAGTTTTCCTATATGCATTGTACAAATACCTGTACAATGGCTGAGTTGTAAATGCATTGGTTGGGAGGACCTGGAAATAAATGTGGTATTCTGTAACATAAGGCAGGAAAAAAACATCTGATGTGGGGCATATCTAAAAATAGTAAGAGCTGACTAAACTCTGTGCAAACCATTTTCAATTTTAGAATGGCAGTGCTAAAACTTCAGGAGAAATGCTGTCCCTTTTTCATTCATAAAAGTACTGTGGCATGACAAGTTTTGGATTTTTTTTTTCTTTTTTAATCTAATTTTAATACATTGTCAAAAGGTGGAGACTGGTGAATGGTTTGTGTGTAATTCAAGGAGCGTCCAGGCATGTGCCTTGTACCAATTAATCACATACAGCTCTGCCTGGATAACAACCTTCTGCTAGTGGGTGGAAGAATCAAACTCTGTTTCAGTCTGGACCTTTAATGAAACCAGTTTCACGGAGAGTTAGGTTGTAAGCTGGATGAATATATAATTAGTAATACTGCATGGGGGGGAAAGTGTTACTTCAGCCTTATTGTTCTTTTTTCCAAATGGTAAATGTTCTTACATGATAGAACTGCTGTGTGTGCCATCATTGGTGGTTAGTGTAAGTTTTTCTGTCATCTTATGTGCACACTGCATGTGATGAAGTTTTTGCATATGGCTTCAAAGGGCTTGTATTAGCTGAGTTCTCAGGCCAAGTCAAAGACCAAACGCAGTATTTTCCAATTGTGTGTTTAAGAAACATAAAAATATGTGATTATGTCCTAGCACTTTGTGGTATTACAGCAATTATTACAGGATTATCCCAGTTTTCCTTTTTTGGAATTTTTTTTAACCTTTTAAAAAGTTTTTTAATCTGTCTTAAGTACAAAGGATGTTTACATTTAAGGGAAAATATTGTGTCAGTGTTGTGATCATCTTCCTGGTAGTAGTCTTGTTTGGTAATCACGACAGTTACAGTAACTAGTGAAGATCATAATTTCTAACTTTTCAGCATCTGCTGTGATTAAAAATGAAACCATATACCACTTAAATTTTTGTACCCCTTTATCAGAGACATGCCCCATTCAGCAAATACTTGAACATGTTCACAGCTTCAAGTGTGTGGAAGTTCCCTTGAAATAGTGTGCTCAGATAGGACCATAGTGAGCATTACTTTCTGAAGATGATAGGAGTTTCTACACAAAGCAATGGAACCATGTTTCCAGCAGCGTTAAGGCCACAGTGTTACTGGCAACTAAGGAAAAGTTAGGAATAATATTAATTATGTGGGACTTGCAAGCATGACTGTAAAGGATTCTTTCTAAGTGTGTATTTCTTATGCAGCGTCTTGAGACCTGGATGCTGTGGTAAATGACGTCTTCAGACATGTGAGATTTATGAAAAATGAATTAGGGCAAGGGTTCCTGCTGGTGCAGATACAGGGAAGTAACATTTTTTGCAATCAGCTAGTGCTGAGATTAATAATGAAGACATTGTTAAGAGTGACTTTGTAGTGATGTTTAAAAATGAAGTCATCGCATCTGTTCTTCCTGTTTAAAAAAACTCTTTTCTTCCTCAAAGAAAAAATAAAGTCTCAAAGGTACTCATAATTTTATGCTTGGGAGAAAAACTATTTAATCAGAATTCAGTAGTTCAGTATGAAAAATATCAGAAGCTAACCAAGTTATAACTGAAGAAAATGAGTTTTATTGCTTTGATAGGTTTTTATTCATTGACTGAGTCCATGGTAGAAGCAACTCTGCTTGTCCATACAACAATCAGGGTTCTTTCATTAATTGATCCTCATTCACTGTTGATTGCTGATACTTCAGAATTAATTAAAGCCTAAGTGAAAAAAGGAAATAAACAAGATGCATCTTTTTCGTAGATTTGTCCAATAGTTTCCTCAGCGTCATTATCTTAGTATTATAAAGTATTGCCTTCAGGAAATGACTTCCTTTATACTTGTATCCCTTGGGGCCCCTCACTCCACTCCCCCCCATCCCCCCCCCCCCCCCCCCCCCCCCCCAAGAGGAGACATTTGCCACGATTTGGTGTAGGTCTATGAGAATATTAACCCTTTGTCTAATTAACACAGTTAATACATTATTCACTCACTGAATTGTCAAACTTACAGGTATGAAGAGGTAGTTAATTTTTAATCTGATCTGAAATCATTGTATGATAATTACCTGATAATTACAGACCTCTCAGACATCATTGCTTGGATGCTTCAGAGGGTTATAGTGATGACAGTGAAAGGATTAAAAAGTCTTCCATAGCTTTGGGGGGGGGGGGGTGAGGAGGGGTGCTTTTTGGTTTTTGTTTTTGTTGTTTGTTTGTTTTAAGATTCAGGGCTTCTGGAGAACAAGTGTAAAAATTTAGAGAGCTATCCAGCTAATGACAATTTTTTTTAGGTACTGTTTACCTCCATACAAGTTTTGGTTTCAGTTTTCTGTTGTTCATGGTTTTATAGGCAAGCAGGCTGACAGCAGAGACATTTTCTTCAATGCAATAAATACCTGTGGGGTTTTTTCCTCCTATAAAATTTGCTTAAAGCTTGAATCAAAATTTTGCATTTTAATTTACTAATAGTATACTTCTATTTAGAAATCCATAGATATGTAAACCAAAAATTAAGTGAAGTCTTCATATTTTTTTGTATTTGAAAAGATATCTTTTTTCCTAAATTTTTTGTCCCACAGATGCATTATTACAATGCTAAACCGTGAGAGATTCCTCTTAGCAGGAGACACTGTAGTCTGTAAAGTAACAGGACCCACAATACATACTACTTTCTTGTATTTGTGTTGTTTAGATATGGTTGTTTTGATAAGGTATCATACCTTAACATTTATTTCAAAACAGATCCTTCAAATAAAAATAAAAACAATTTGTTGGTCCTAGTAGTATCAATCAAATGAAGCTCTGTACTGTTTGTTAAAGATAAGGTAGTATGGAGAGGATTAAATGTAACAATGTTTTGTACATGTGTTCTGGTTAATAACAAGCGCTTTTATTACTAAGATTCAGATGTAAATAAAAGTAATGAAAGCAAAATACTGATAATAGCTATTATATTTGTCACATTGGTAAGTTTTGTCATGTTTTAATTCAAATTACTACTCACATTCTACTTTTATCTTAAGATATTTGGAGTGTAAACATGCAGTTAACCCCTAAAAGTGTGGATTACTGCAATGACATTTAGGTAGGCCTACAACATTCAACTAATTTATGTAAGAAATTTCATATTTATTTGTTCCAAACAAACAATTTTGCTGGAGTTTTTCTGTTTAGTTGCCTATGGGGATGTTTACATAGAGGCCCACTTCCCTTGTGTATCTCTCCCTTTTGTCTGCTTTTAACTTTGTGTATAAATGATGGACTTCTGAGTTTGAAGGTGTTTAAACCATGAAGAATTAACTTAACTGTAATTGTGATAAAGTCATTCTAGAAAATGAGTAACAGCTGGGTTTCTATTAAAAAATCTATCCACGTGCTTACCAATGTATTTGGATGTATGTATAAATGCAAGCATTTAGTCTCTTCGTGGCCTCTTAACATTTCATCAGAACATACCATTTTAAGAATAATTCCTGAATCAGACAAAAAAGCTGTTTTTCACTCATGCTTCTGTCAGTTGTTATTGACAAAATGTCCTTGATGTGCTATTGGTATTTATTGTGTCCTTGACACCAGTGAATATAAACTACTAAATTGTATTTTATAGCATCTTCTGGATAGAAAATGTAATGTAATCTTGCTTCTCAATTAAGTATACACAATTTTTAATGGATTGCAGCCTTAATGTGTATTTGTGTACGTGTAGGCTCCATAAAGCCCAGACTACAGACCACGGTTTGTGAAGTCACATCAACAGTTGTAGAATATTATCAGATGCTTGAATGGATTGCTTTAGCAGTTGGGTGGCTGGGTGTTTCCTGGTTTTTGGCTTTATTTTTCTTTTTTACATCTACCCTGTGGAATGGTTTCTACTAGGGATTTGTTGAACTTCTTCAGATAAAATAAAAACTGTGGAAACCTTATAGTTCATGGTCAGAAGTCAAACTAAACTTCATGTCCTTGAAGCTCTAAAAAATGTAACTAAATTTTCTCCCTGGTATTTTTCACTTTTAAGTATTTTTACTGTTTTGTCTAGACAACAAATAGAAGCAGTAATAGTCATGTTGGAATATGGGATTAGAATTGTCCTTGTGGGTAAGCATGTCCAACTTTCTGTTGCAGGTCACCTTCTGTTATGATCTTCCTTCTAAACCTGACAATTTCCATCTTTGTTCCCTTTTTTTTTTTTTTTTTTTTGCCTTCTGTCCTTGAAGGTTCTGAGATAAGTAGTTAAATTTAGGAATATGCCTTTTGTTTGGAAATAAACCTACAAAACTTGGACAGTCTGAATATTTGACAATTTCCCAGAAAATACATAAGGTCATGAACATCTCTGTAGGGCCTTGTTTCTGTTCAGAACAGATCATTTCTGTATGGATTCTCTAACAGAGGTAAGACAGACTTAACGCTGTCAACTTTTTCTGACTGGGAATGTATGATTACTTTCTTCTACGTAATCTCCTGTTACCAAAAACTGTGGTGCCTGTCTCAAGTGTATAGGTAAGCCATTAAAGTTTTCAGTGTGTTTAAAACTGGTCAGATCTTAAAACTTCCCGTTAACTAGTCCCTGTTCTGCCATGTATTTCTTGTCTTGCTTTTGCTTGACTTAAGAAATAGGAAACTTCTGGTAGTGTCTGTAGCTGCATTAGTGTCACATAAGTACTGCTCAGCCATAGTTATTCTTCCTTGGCAAACTCTGCTTCCTAAGAACAACTATGATCTTAGAAAGGTTGGACCAGATGATCCTTGAGGTCCCTTCCAACCTGGTATTCTATGATTCGATGAATCTTAAGGCCGATTGCTTTACCTGATTGACCTTACTTTTCTCATCTGTTAAACAGGGCTGACACTAAAGGGTTAGATGGTAGAATGCCTACAATGAAAGCAGTATGTCATGACATTCTGAAAATTATTTCCATTTTCATGCCACTCACTTCTGTAACGTTCTATTCACCTTGCCAAACTTACCTTCATCTGTGAATCCTGAGGTAAAATGAGGGAGTCCCAAGCCACAGGGCAGCATCAAAGTGTCCACAAATGGTCTTAAAAATTGCTGGTGTCACTAATCCCTTATTAGATATAATGAGGCCCTAAAATTTCTTTTTGAATTGCCTTCATTAACCTGAGTCCTGTGTAACTTGGAGAGGCAGATTTTAAATATCTTTGTTAACATAGCAAGAGAGGTTATTAGAGGTTAATCCCTGAAGCATGACATTTTTTTTATGCGGCTATAAATTTATTTGTGTACGTTAAGAATACAAATGGTTTAAAGTTCAGCCCTTACAGTCTGTCTGGAGCTTAACTCAATGCACAATCATGGCAGATTTCCAGATGGTGGTTGTGCCAGGCTACAGAGTTGGTTTCCCTGTAGTGGTGAAGCTGAAACCATCTGACTCCACATACTTGAAGCCAGTTTACTGTTGAATTGGCAGCAGTTGCGGTCAGGCTTCAGTTGTAAGAAAATGCTTTATTACTTCCAAGTTTCCTTTTCAGTGAAGAACACTTATAAGACCATAAAACTGTCTGTGTCTTTCTAAGATCTACCATGGCAACCTGGTAGAACAGCGTCTATTTTTCATCTGAAGAGTTAGTGGTTTCCAATTATGTAGAAGGCTAAAGTAGTAGTATTTATTTGTCCTCTGACTTGTTCTCTGTTGCTGTAAGCTTTGTCCCTTCTGAAATGCACTGGTCTGCATCAACAATGTGAAGAGTTCAGTTCCTCTACTGCTTTTAAAACAGGTGGAGGCATAACTAATGGTAACATCTGCTGCAGCATAGTTCAGAACTCTTGACGAAAAGAAAGGGAGAAAAATGCCACAGAGGTTTAAACCGACTCTGTGTAAAGCAGCACAAATTCATACCTTCTTCCCATCTCCCAGATAAAATCCATCCTCACTGCTTTTGTGCATGGTAACCATGTATGCTAATCCATTTGCAGGGCCATCTGACTTTACAAATTCCCTTTTTTTGGCTGCCTTCACCCAGATTTTTTTAGGCAAGTGCAGCAGTGGGATCGTAACAGATTACCACACGTGGCTTCCTTCCCAAATGGAACGTCAATGTGTTTGTTAGCTTCTTTCAGATAAACCTGAGGGAGAGAATCCCTTCCCTTCTGTTCCTGTTACTTGAAAATATTAAGGGTACAAAGAAGACGGATTTGTTTTTATTGAAAACAACTGTTTGTATGAGGAAGATGAGAATCTGTGCCTGTATTACAGATATGAACTTTTCTGGAAATACTATTTTGCATCCTGTTGCATCTATTTTTCCCCTCTTAAGTATAATTAGTTTAGATTTTGATACAATAATTTGATTTGGATGGGAAAGCTGGAGTTTTTCCCTTTCTGCACGTCATGAAGGACTTGCAGTAGGAATAGCATGGGAAGTGAAGGCAAACAGGTGGTAGCCCTGTTCCCTGAGGTTTTGGAGGGCGAGAACACTCACTGGCTGATCATGAAATATAGGATTTTGGTGCAGACAAGTCTTCCATTAATGTAGCTTTTTGATATTTGGAATGCAGGCTTGTGTGGCCCCTCCTCTGCAGCAAATCCTTCTTGTCTTCCACAGGCTTCTCTTGCTGAAGTCCAGCAACCACTTTTGTCCTATGTGATTGTCTCCCAAAGTCTTCTTACGAACCCAGATGGAAAGAGGCCTGCTGGGGAGGAATAAAAGAATAAATAAGTAAATAAAAGGATTATTTATGTTTTTAGGCCTTAAAGATTACAGAGAGATTTTTTAAAAAGTAATCTTATTTCTGTATCTAGTGGAGTAGGACTGCATACAGTTCTGTGAGAATGATGAGACAATTGAAATATTTGTGTAGTTCATCTGGCTCCATCAGTTCATTAGAAAAATTTAAACTTCCTTTTGAAATGTACTGAATATGGGAAAAGTTGTTTTTAAAACTTTCAGAGCTCTTTACATATAACTTCCTCAGATTTGAGTTTGAATTGAGGACTTTCCACCAGTTAGCAAGCCAGTGAATTTCTGTGAAGATCACGTGTAGAGAGTATTGCAGCTTACATAAGTCTTTTGAAAAATACTGTGTGGTTGATACACAGGTGAGAATGCTTTGTCTTGGTTTCTTACAGGTGCAGAACAGAGAATACTGAGGAGAGTGGAAAATCAGTGTGCAAGAGATTTGTATCTGTTTCCTATTACTTCTTAAATTCTGCTGCCTGGGTGGAGCCTGAATCCTTAAATCTCCATTCAAGGAGCAAGGGAGAGGCCTAAATGCCTCTGATAGTTAATTTCAGGTAGCGGATCCAACTCTTGTGTGTGCATACTGGCAGAGCAGAAGAGTAAGACTTAAAAAAAATCAAAAGGCAGAACTTACGGTATTAGATTTTTTGACAGCGGTATGTCATGCAGTCTTATCAAGGTCTCATGCTCGAAGTGAGCAAAAAAGTTATTTAAATTTATCAAAAGTTGAGTTTTATGAGGCTTGGAAACCTATTTATGAATTTGAATCTAAACTTAAAAGAAGCTGTAAAGGAGGGGGAAGGGAAACATGCAGAAGCAAATTAAAAATGAAGCATGATACTTAGAATGTAGTTCTGTGGAATGTCGAAGCTTGTCTAAAATGGGTTTAATCAAATTTATGCTTCATTGTAAAGGTTTTAATTGTTTCACTTCAGTTTGAATCACTTTTCGCTCTTAAACCATTATTAAAGTCCCCACATCTGTTTTCGCACAATACTGCTGGTGTTTAGGGCTGTCCAAATCTAAGAACATAAACTGAATTCACACAGAATGCACGTATATATGTGTGAGAGAGAATATACTTACGCAGGCAAGCGCAGGCATGCTAAGATGCCCTGAAAACCCAGAAGGGACATGTCACAACAGTGCTGTTCGACCTATTAAGTAACAGAGTGCTTTGTTTTCTATGAAGCATTTCTCTGAACCTAAATCTCTCTTTATCTCAGATATTCTCCACAGTTTTCTAGTGGGGCTATGAGACATACTCAAGAATAGTATCCCATGGGTTGCAATAGGACACAGATAAGATGAGATACACGGCTTTAAGCAGAGCTTCCCACTCAGGAGATCCACAGCTCTAAGCAGAGCTGCACGTTCAATTAATCATTGCCTGTCTTTTTTAGTGGAGTTTTTATTTTAGGTCCCAGATTTTTTTTTCATGATTGCCAAGTAAGAGGTTGTAGTGAAAAGCTGCAACTGCACACAGAATTAGTGGCATTGCAGTCACTTGACTATCAGTAGTCACACAAGCCTTTCTCTATTCCTTTTGTCGTATGCATTCTACAACATCATGTAAGTAATATGAAATTATTAAGATGCTCATTTGCATATTGTAAAGTAATTTATGATTTTCATGGCTGGAAACATGAGCTGTTTACATGCAGCAATGACTTTAACTCACGTTCTCCTAACATTCTTCTTAGCTTACAGAGCCATGTATGTTCTGAGCCAAACGCAGCAGTTCTTACCCAGGCGAAACTCCCACTGATTTCACTGACTTCAGTGGGACTTCTGCCTAAGTAAAGACTGAAGGATTTGGATCACCAAACTTAGAACATAGAGTTTTCTATAAGCTTGGGCTAAATTGCACAGAAGACAGTGGGTGTTTGAAGGATAAAGGAAGTACACTTTTTTCTACAATAATTTCAGCCCTGTTAGTGCTGAAGTTAAAAGCATTCCTTTTGGGAAAGCCTGGCTTCTAAACTCTGCCAGTGTCTGGGACTGGGGACGTTAAGAATTACATTTGGAATTCTTTGTACTTTACTGCCAAGTTTAAGGAGATACTCTTCAATGAATTAGCGTAAGTATTAGTATGGTCGGTGTTTTTGTCATGCGGTAACAGAATAGATGTTCTGTGAAATATAACAGTGTACTTGCTTTCTCTTGCTTGAAGTTTAAAACAAAGACTGGCAACTATCCCACAAATATAAAAATCTTGAACCAAGTCCAGGAAACTTTTATTTATTTACCCAATATAATAAATATACAAAAAGTCCATCTTACAATTATTTACTGCTTACAACTTGCTTTAAAAGCTTATCCAGTAAAATGCAGTTAGAACAGTTCTCCTCATCACAGTGTTTACTGCCCAGGTACTGAGATGAGCATATAGTTTTTACACAACAGTGCAAAATGAACTTTAAATATTAACAAATCAGAATATTAGTGTTTTACACCCACTTTTCCCCCGTGCCTATGTCCAAGCAAAATGCAAGATATTGGAGAAGCAAGCCTGGAGTACTTATATGGCAAAAATGTAGCAGTAGCATCTTCTTAGCTATTTGTACAATAGTGTTGATGAGTTCAATACTGAACAGGATGTGAGGCCTGGAATTTTTCATGTGAAATTAGTTTTTGTGCTTTCATGCTCATAGAGGCAGGGTATGTCATAAATGCGGCCTGTTGAAATGTTACAGTAAGCCAAGGTGGTGGTTGATAGGAATTGCACAGGAATGTTTGCTTTTCTAGGAGCAGTTTATCTCCTCTCTTCGTTGGTGGCTGGATTAGGTACCACAGTAGCTCTAATCTGTGGTGTTCTGTATAGCGCTGGAGAACATAAAGGAATGTGGAAACAGAACAGGGAAACGTTGATGAGACCTCGTGCTGAACCCTGGCATCCTGAAACCCTGCCTCTGGATATAAATCCTGTGGTGTATCCTGTGGCCAAAGCTAGGAGGAAGAAGGGAAGTCTGCCAGGAAGGTCTGGAGCCACACAAGACTGTAGGGAGGGGTTGGAAGGGCTGGATCCTAAACCATGATAGTTTATTCAGGCCTACAGATTTCATAGTCCCTTTTAAACAGTGTGCATCAACCCAAACTCTTCATTAATGTTAGGCAGACTTTGAAGATTTTGTGTCAGAACTTCAAAGTGCTGCTGATTTTGCTCTAGGCTGGAGAGTAGAATATTTAGGCTCTTTCTTAATTCTAGCATCAGGTTTCTAAAACTCTCTACGATATGACTTTTATTTATACTGAGACTGTATGCATTGTATCCAGAATAATACAAATCGTTCTTTTGGAAACTAATCTTCACATATGGGCAAACAGATTTACATCCTGATTTCTTTGAACTCTGATCTGTGCATAGAGATTTTTAATAGATGGATTGTAGGAAACATCATGTAGCAACTTCTTTAAAGCTTCGTATGAAATGGTGGTTGCAACCTGGGATAAATTCTTCAGAAAGAAAATATTTTAAAAGTAATATGGTAAGTATATAATAGGCCAAATTCTGTCGTCTTTATAAAGTTTCCTGATCCTACTTTGCAAGTCTGTGCTCCTTGCAGAAACTCCTTGAATTTCCTGGTCATTGATCTCCTCACGGTAGTGGAGGAGCAGAGAATTACTTTTCCTCCTGTCCTGTGTGCTTGAATATCTGCTTGGTCTTATGCTGCAGAGCACAGAGTGGTGGAAACTCTTGGCTCTGCTTCATGTACAGAGCACATAGTGGAAACTTCTGTCTCTGCTTCATCTTAGTTTGCACTTCAGGCGGTTTGTTCAGCATTGACATGGGAATATGGAATCTTCTTTTCTAGCATGCTGTCTCTGTAGTCTGACAGTACAATGGTCCCCACTACCACATAGCTCACCCTTGCTTCTTGAGCAGGAGGGTCGTTGGCAAAAACTCATCTGGACTGATTCTGCAAAGGTCTGGGAATTTTAAGACCATCAGGCAGAATTTTCCAATCAAGGAGAAGTACCTCACATTGTAACTGTCATTACAGCAAGCACTGCTGTGCTTTATCAGTGTGAAATAACAAGAAAATTTGAAGAAATTTTAAAGGGGTTTCATGTAATTACCCCTACTAGTAGTGATTCCATTATCTTGTTGTCATTTATATGTAACACACCAGTTATTTATAACCTATGCGATTAAAAGCAGGATTGCAAAATAGTAAAATCTAGCTTAAATGCCTAATTATATTTCCATAAAGAATGAGAATATCTGGCCAAGCACATCAGTCAATCAATAGAAAGTCAAACATTTCTGCTTTTTTACAAAAGTGGTTTGGGAATGGGTGTTAACTGTTCAGCAAGAAAGGTTAACACTCAGTGATGCTTGGTGAATCAAGCAAAATATATAAGACTTGCAGTCATTCTCCAAATTGAGAGGACAGGTCTTGGAAAAGTATCTGTTAATCCACAGACTTGAAATTAAGACTCTTACATAGTCCTGACTGAGTTTAGAAATGTGAGATAACAAATTTTGAATTGAGCAATAAGTAGAATGAGAGTAGGTGATATGCTTTGTATTCTGATACTTTGGCAAGACTGAAGTAGTGATTGATTTAACATCAGAATGAGAATTTACTTCAGGACATAAATGCATTCTAATTCTTAACTGCTGAAGCGTACTTTTAATTTAATTATTTTAAATTTTAATTAATTCCACTCCCAGTGGTCAGGTGGTTCAATTACTTGTACTTGCTTACACTTACTGATTAAGAAAAGCGGGGGGGGGGGGGGGGGGGGGGGAGAACCAGCCTGACATTAAGAAATAGCCTTTACTTAAAGTTGCTGTGTGTCTACCATTCCATATATTTAGTGATTGTCTCTAAGGGTTAAAATTACACTTGTGGTTGGTGTTATAGTAATATAGTCTCTCTCTGATTAACAGTGTTAAACCATTGACATCTTTCAACAGTGCCAGAGAAACTGTTTTCTGTAAATGGTTTGTTTTAGAACTGATGGCTAGCTTGATAATAATAATAATGGATTTTCAACTTCATTGAAGATAAGGACAAGTTTTAGAATTCTAGAAAGAAGTATTCCAAATTTTATCTAACAGATTAGAGGTTTTCTAGGGGCAAAATTAACAAGAAAATATGGCTTGCTATGGAGCTCACCCTGCAAATCTTAAGAAAAGATCTTAGGGCTTACTGAAAATTGTCAGCAGCTTATTGTGAAACAGTAAGTTTTGTAAATGAGTTCTGATTATAACTTTTACATAAACATTTTTCAGTGTGACTCATTTGTTGCCAAGCGGCACTTTGTTGGTAAAGGATGGTGAGTCTTCATGAGGATCTTTACCCCAGCTTTCTTCAGTTTAAAGTTCAAACAGATGTGCAGTGTATAAACGTTGGGTCTTCTAGAACCATTCACTCTCCTCTGGAGTTGAGTTCCTATCTGCTGCTTTTCAGAAGTCAAGTGTTAACTGCTTTACAAATGCAACAACCTATGGCAACTGCTGTAGAATTTCACAGAGGCTGGAAGATCCTTCCATGCTGCCTCATGAATAGTTGATGAAGGGTGTCCTGCATGTGAACTATTTATCCTGTTTTTTCTTTTCATTCCTTTATTTCACTGAGGCTGAGATTGAAAGGCTTACGGATGACAAAGGCAATTTCTTCAGCAAACCCTTGAATATCAATACCAATACCTCCTTTAGTCAGGCTTAAGCCATGGAAACCACTTGCTTCATTTTCTTTATATTTAAAGTTTCAGCAGATACTAAGCATGCAGTCACAGTAAAGGGAACTCAGATTTGTAGGTCAAGTACTTCAGTTGGTGTAAAGGATTTAACCAGACCGGATTTAACCAAACATTGAGCCAGTATCATCCATTCAGTTGTTAGAGATGCTGGTAATTGTAGATGGTCTCATTAAGTTCTTTTTAACTGTTCTTTTGTAGCCAATCCCAATAACATTTATGTTAGTGCAAGACTTCACTTTTTACTTGACAATAAATAGTATATAGCATAAAAGAGAATTGTTAAGTGGTACTGCATCTTTTGGAAGCTGCAACAGCTTTGAGATGTGCATTCTAGAAAACTAAAATAGGTGCTGGATTCTTAGGTGTTATGAACCTGTATAGTAGTAAGAGGTAAGCAAAATTGCCATGAATGTGCCAAGTATTGTATCTTGGTTTTACTAAGGATTCAGCAGGTAGTAGAAGTTTAAATATATTGAAGGGTTTTTTTATTCAAGAATAGTTGGTCATCTGCTTCTTCATTGGGTGTTTCAGGAATTATCTCTTACCTACAAGAATCAGTGATGGATTAGTCCAGTCTGCATTCACTCCTCAAAAGAATATACGGAAAGAGGATGTGGGTGTAAGTTAACAAGTGGTTCACGGTTAAAGAGGCGGTAATACTAAAAATTTTGCAGTTTTCTCTCTACCAGCTTGCTTTGAGAAGCGTGTGATTTCCTTTTACTTTTTTATTACTGCTCTGTAAGATTTGCTGAAATTACAGCAGTGTTCTTGTTGAAAACTACTGTCTTCCATTAGAAGCATTAATGTTTGTGTTGTCTTTATCTGCTCTTGTCGTAAGCGATGTCTTCACTGTATCCAGAAAAAAAATCATTTTATACTGGGAGATGGCAAAAACACTTGAGAAAAAAATACTGAAGCAGTGAAGAATGGTATGCATCTGCCTTCATGAAGTAGATTCTTTCTGGCTAGAATTTTGAATGTGTCCTCATTAAGTCAGAAAGAGTACATAGGGCTATGATGGTATTTCATTATTTACTCTAATACTTCATTTTCCTAGTCCTTTTAAAGTAATTTAAATCAACAGATGAAATGTAATTCAAGAAAAGGGCTCAACTAGCATAAATAACAATTGTGTTCGCATCAGGAAATGGACAGTAGAGCTGTATTTAGTTTCTACAGATGTAGGAAATTAAGATGATAAATACAGTATCTTACGGAAGGAGAAAGTGTTTTTTTATGGCAAAATCTCGAGGCAAGTTGATTTTACCACTCCCGCTCACATACCCACATATACTCTGAAACACCAAGACATATCTGTCAAAGTGGTTTGGATGGGATCACTTCTGTGCAATGTGGAAGGCAAGGAATGCTGGCTGTCCAGTCCTCACTCTGTCTTCTAGGTTGTCTCTTGCTTAATGAGGAAGACTTAGGTTTTCGACAGATCTTTTCTAACCTAAAAGCTATTTAGGAGTGACTTTTTGACTCAAAAGCTCACTCCGTAAATCCAAAGCAGAGTTGCTGCACATTGTCCTTTTTTTCTCGTTAGGGATAACTTCATGGCAACAGTCTGTCTTCCTGTTGCACCAACAGGAAAAGGAATGATACATGTGACCCGCTGTAGCCACGTTGCCCTCCTGCTTTAGCCAGAGTCTGGTCTTGACATAAACATCATGCTCCTCAGTTTTATTGTAATGAACAGTGTCCTTTGTTATCAACACAGGCCATTTTTTTAAACTGTTGCTTTGCTGTTTCTTCTGGAGCTCATATATGTTGTCATCCATACCAATCTTAATATTTTTGGTACAATTCTCTGCACAGACTTCATTTTGAAGATGTCACCCAGTCATTCAGTGTTATGGTTTACCTCTGTGAGAATATTATGAAGACACTCTATGTCTTACTGTCTTTTGGAATATTTCAAGAAACTCCTTTTGTAAGAGTTTTTACAGTCCATTCTCTACACATAACTGTAATCCAACTAATGAAAAATAATTCAAGGTTTTCCATAGGAATAGAATCACTTACCAGCCATCAACTGGCACCAGAATGGAGACTAGTCTGTGCAATTTGCTTGCTTATTAAATTCTCTCATTGTATCCTCTGCTGATCTAATTGCTAATCTTTTAATTGATCTCTTTACCTTAAAACTGATTTTCCTCAGCTAGCACTGATGTCTTGACAATCTCTTCTAATTTCACAGCCAGTCCGTCATCACTAAAAACACAGTGTAGTAGTATTATGCAACATACTTTTAATTCCTTTACGCTGTTTAAGTAGTTTCCTGGCTACAGTAAATTTTGTTAAAACAACATTGTACTATCTATCTTTTATTACAACGCTGGAGTTTCATCCAAATTGAACTATCAGGCAATTTTTTCATCTATTTCATTTAATTTGTGAATTATATGGATGTTAAATGTAGAGGTAAGCAACACAAATGCAGTCTAGGATATTCATGTGGAATTATATTTGTTCTTACACAATGAGTTGTCCGTATTGCATGACTGCAGACACATGCTGGATATTAACATAGTGTCGTGGTTTAACTGCAGCCGGCAACTAAGCACCATACAGCCACTTACTTACTCCCCCCACAGTGGGATGGGGAGAGAATCAGAAGAGTAAAAGTGAGAAAACTCGTGGATTGAGATAAAGGCAGTTTAATAGGTAAAAGAAAAGCTGTGCACGCAAGCGAAGCAAAATAAGGAATTCATTCACTACTTCCCATCGGCAGGCAGGTGTTCAGCCATCTTCAGGAAAGCAGGGCTCCATCAGGCCTAACGGTTACTTGGGAAGACAAACTCCGAACGTCCCCGCCTTCCTCCTCCTTCCCCCAGCTTTATATGCTGACCATGATATTATATGGTGTGGAATAGCCCTTTGGTCAGTTGGGGTCAGCTGTCCCGGCTGTGCCCCCTCCCAACTTCTTGTGCACCCCCAGCCCACTCGCGGGTGGGGTGGGGTGAGAAGCAGAAAAGGCCTTGACCCTGTGTAAGCACTGCTCAGCAGTAACTGAAGCATCCCTGTGCTATCAACACTGTTTCCAGCACAAATCCAAAACATAGCCCCATGCTAGCTACTGTGAAGAAAATGAACTCTACCCCAGCCAAAACCAATACATCCTCCACCCTTTATTCCATACCTTCTACATCATGCTGAGTTCGCACACTATCCAATACATCCTCATTAACCACTACCCCTCTTCCCATCCTTTGATACAATACACAGATATTTTTCCCTTAGTCTATGGACTGCCCCTATAAAATGTCTTTTGAATGTCCATAAATATCCACTGAATTCATTTGGTCCTTGACTTTGGGCTCCATCTGTTACGGTGGACATAACAGGACAGGAGAGGTGGTGTGTTGCGTGGAGTTCCTGGGCACCAGAGCCAGCTCAGGTCAGGTCACTGCTGCGCTTGCACTGCTTCTTGTAAGGCTTCTCCTCCATTGGTTCAGGTGGTTCCTGCTATAGTAATTTCTATAACACGCAGCTCAAATCATGGGTTACAACAATTTAAAGGTATTTCCATTACAATCTCCACCCCTGGTCCCTTTGGGGGGCTATTAGAATAATGATTGTCACCAAATTCACAATGGCTTGGTGATGGCAGTTTATATAGCCCTTCAGATATTTTGGCATACGTAGATATTGCACGTTTTGATAGTGTTCCCTGATGCTTTTAAGGACTAGTGAGCACATCATCCTGTGACTTTACGGTTCCAAAGTTATGTAAAATAAAACTGCTTAGAAACTATACCTGCGGGCTGTTCTGTTCAGGTGACTCTTGTAGGAGTAAAGACCCAGATTGCGTGGAATTGTAATTTTTAATGTTTTGAAAGCATAAGTTGCATTTTACTACTGTTTTTTTATTTATACCCACCTAGCTGACTTAGGACTCATGAAAGAGTTTTCTGATTGACTTTCAGTTAATTTCTGAGGGCAGCTCTTTACTTCCTTTGTATAGTGGTATGGTTTTATTGATGAATTAGTCTTTTCCCCTCCTTTTTTCTTCCTTCCTGCTTGTATTTTCTTTCATCTCTAGTTTGTTATGTGTTTTTTAATACTTTGTTGTATTATTGCATGCATTTTTTCAATGACATATGCTTCATGTATCATGAGATGCATAGAAAATTTTCCTTTTTCAATCACTCTGCTGCTTTGTGCACATATGATCAATTTACTGTGTAATACAGCTGGTGAAACGGTGGACATGGTTAGTTGTAAATGGTTCTGCATGTAGACTGTGCATGCTGATAGCATGCTAATAGAAAATTTTGTTCCCTCCACTTACTCTTGCGGAGAGCTGCTGGGAAACCCTGCCTCTTATGGTTCTTCTGTGGTTAGAGAATTCTGCTCTTCGCTGTATGCTCTCCCATTGCCTAGGAGAGAGCTGTGTTTCTTGAATATTTACATAGGTATGAATGCAGAAAACAGATGCTTGCATGAGTGTTGGCAAATTTGATCAGGATATTGATTCAATATAACAGCAAATACAGCTGCCAGAATTCTGTGCTCTGGACTATTTTATGGATTTGTTCCAGGTGGAAATTCACCTCTCTTCCTTCTCTCCTTCCTCAGATAGGAAATCAAACAGTGTGTTCTCTTGCCTGGTTCTTTCCTTGCTTGCCATTGGTATTTTGTTGGCTGTTTTCATATATCTTTTGGCTATTTTCTAATTGGAAGAACCTAAGTTTGCCAGAAATTTTGTTGACACTGTACTACCTGCTTTTGCAGTTACTTGTTTTGTACTACTTTGTGCTAGGGAAAAGAGCAGAGTTTATTTTGCCTTTTTTTTTTGTTGTTGTTGTTGCGTCAAGTGAGTCTGGGCATATTGCAGGACTGGAATGAGGAAATGATTAGGTGTTTGGTTTTTTCTGCAGTTGTGTAAATTCATGTGGGTGGATGCTATAGTTAGTCTCATTTTTATGAGGACTAATTATTAAGCTGTTTATGAAATATCAGTATGAGATACCTTGTGGCATCCATTTGGGTAAGACATATCTAGCTCTTAAATGCAGATGTCTTTGCATATTTTTCTGGGATGTATTGTAGCTTTTGTTGCTGCTATACACACGTTTATGACACTTTCCTTTTAACTTCTGCTTATTTGTAGCACACCTTGTTAAGTTATAGCTCTGTCCTGGAGACCTCATTCAGGGCCATATTCAGACTAAGATCTCCACTGTAGTCAAAACTCACAGTGGAGTTAGGTCTTTGGGATGTTTTGTTTGGCTTTAAAAAATTTAATAGAATTTAAGTGATTTTTCTTTCATACAAAAGTGCTTAGTAGTCCTGGTAAGCAAACATTTAAAAATGTTTAAAGACAATTGCTCCCTAACATTGCTTAGGCTTTTGTTTTTCATCTGCCCTGTGTTCCACTGCATGTCCATGTTAGCTTTTATAATGTTTGGTCTGACAGGCAAATCCTGGAGAAGTGGCTGTCTAGTTAAGCTCAGCAGGCCTGAGCGGAATGTGTTTGTTATCCCAAGACCATTAAGTAGCTGTATAGTGAAAAACATTCTGGTCTTTATCACTTTTCTTTTTCATCTGGGTAGACTTTTAAGCAGTAGTGAAAATAAAGACGCAAACAAAGTGACAGACACTTGGAAGGATGATGAGGCTGGTCAGTTCTGTATCATGTCTTGCAAGCCTTGTCCTTTATCAGTGGAGAATGTCTGCTTCTTAAGAAATTTAGAGTACGATAAGCACATAAGCCTTGCAAAAGTGGAGATATATCTCCCCTGATCAGAAATAATACATGTGTGTGGATGAGTTTCTTATGTTGCCTAAAGACAACATAAACATAAAGCTAAAGGTTTTGTTTTGTGTCAGTATATGTAATTATCCCATTGGCTACAACTTACCTGACTACTTAACCAGTGTTTTAGCAATTATCATATAGGAATTAACATAGGTTGGCACTTATTATTCAGCAATTGTTCATGCGTTTCCCTGTGTGGAACAGTATAAAATACCTGCAATATGTGGGACACTGTGAGATAACTTACAGACAAGCGGTGCTTTTTATTAGCAGTCACCGTATATTTTATGTTGTGCACATTGGTAACTATGGTCATATTGTTTTATGTAGTTTGGCCTTTTGTTAATTTGCTTTACTTTCTATTTCATGTATGTGTGCACAACATTTAAACTGGCATAACCAGGATGAGGTGGTATATGTATGCTTCTGTGTTAAAGTTATTTGTTAGTAGTTAGTATTTAATTTGATTCAACCTAGACTAGAATTTTTGTTGTAATTAAAAAAAGCATTGGAGAAGAGGGCATGTAATAATCTAATTTGTCTGCTAGTATTTTGCTTTGAGATAGTGGGCTACAAAATTCAGTGTCATTCAAAATTTTGAAGTCTTCATAGCACAACATACCTACTTCTTCAGTTTTGCCTGTTGTAAGAGAAAATACATGATCTCATTGACTGAAATACTGACTATTCCTTTTATTGAACTGATCCTAGAGAACTGCACAGAGTATGGATTAATTTTGCATTTGGGTACTGACAATTTCTTTGGCAGTCAGAGGAATAATGTAGGGTGGAATTTAGGCCCCCTCTGTTCTTTATATAGAATACATTTTCTGAAACAAGCTTTTCTAAGCAAAGGGAGTTCCCACCATATTCTCAGCAAATTACATTAACTCTCATGTAAGTAAAGCCCATATTGTTTCTGGATTTTCCTTTTCTCCTAATTTAAAATAATAAAATAGGAGATGCAGCTTAGTGCTCTTTCTTCTTAGCAGAAGGGTTCTTATTTGGGATTGTGCAAGTCTCATGTGCCTTAGTCTGAGAGACTTATTTTCAGTAAGGCTTTGTTATTCCCACTTCCTAGAGGTCTTTACCTCAGAGAATGCTTTTCCTAGGTTTTTGGATGGTTTTACATATCAAAAATCTCTTTGTTCTTCATACCTGGTAGTCTTGTGTCTCTACAGTTGGCTAGTGATTATATTGTGGTGGGTGTTAGGGAAGGTGTTTAGGAAAATAATAATTAAATAGCATGTATAAGGAATTGAATTCTATTTCAAATTCAGAGAGAAGCTGTAGGCAAGTTAGAATCTGACCAGGATACAGAAGTTAATTCTCTCATCAGTTGTATGTGCCATAAAAGCTTAGATGGGTAGTTGTGCTCAAAATGGATTTTAATTCTATTTTGATGAATAGCATAAAAATTATTCCAGAGTTTTTGAGCTGTGGTCTTCTAGAAGACAGAGCAAGCAGAACAGTCTTGGACAGGAGAACAGTTGTCTGGGGTGTCTGGCTGGATGTCAGAGAATTTGCACTGTTCATATTGTGATGAGCATTTGTATGGTTGTATTTGGGCGGTTAGAATTGCTATACCAACCTAAATATTAGTCAGAGTGCCTGCTGGTTGCGTAGGACCAGTTCAATAAATCACAGTCCAAAGGCACTGGGAAATATAGCTAGGTGGTACGCACATCTCGTTAGCTGTTGCTGAATAATATCATGGAAAAGTGATACATTTTTTCCACAGAGTTTGCCTGATTGAGAAATCTTTTTTTTTTTCAATAAATGAAGTAGCAGAATTACTGTTGAATTCAGTACCCAGATAATGTATTTAGAAGGTTAAGTACAACACGTGTTTTATCATTTCTCCCCCTGCCATCATGAATAAACAGATACTTGAGTAATAAAGTAGAGAGAAAAGATTGGAGAAAAGCATGCAGGGTTGAAAAAGGAGTGGGACTCAGATTCTTCACAGCAGCTGGCAAAGCAATGTTTTTGCCTTCAAGCCACAGTAGATACAATAGAGCTAAGTGAAAGAAATCAACAGTTTTCTATTTGAAAAGCACTCACTGGCAGCGTAATAAATTTTAAAAAGGCAGAATTAAATGGAAGAAAATCCTCAGTTTAGGGCCAGAGGAAAATTTGTATTTATTTCCAGCAAGAGCCTAAATACGGATCTGCCTTGAATAGAAATGTGGTGTTACTTTGGCTTCCTATAATGTACTTTATTAGGCACTTGGAGTAGAGAGAATAAGCCTAAAGAGTAAGAGCCCTAGAAGAGTTGTTTTTGTGATTTAGCTGGGGATCAAGAATGGGCAGACTGTGTGGTTAATCCTGTCATGTCTTGGCACAAACAAGGTGTGATAATTAAATTACATCAGTGAGTTCACCGGTGGTTTGGAGTGAGAGATTTTGAAATGACTAAAATATGACTGAAACTGAGATTGTGTGTAATTGGTGCCATACAGCGAGTGAGTGAGAATATTACATAATCCCTGAGGCCAAGCTGATTTACTAACAGATGGATTGTACGTTCTAAGAACAGAAGTGCTGGGAAAAAGATGCATGTGCTTTGCTGTTAGCATGATAAATATGATAGATTCTAGTTTTTAGTGTAGAAGTCAAGCATGGAAAATACCTCCCATTGTTGAATATGAGCTTCTTGAAAAAGCAACTCCGTTCTTGCTGCTGCAGTACATTGGTGCTAGATAATCCCTTGGCTTTTGGGGTGCCATCAAAGCAGATAGGGGTGCTGTTAAAATTTACTTTGTCTTGTCTGGGAGGTACCACTTCCAGCTCAGGGCAGGGAGAATGCTGGATTCAGTCCCTTGCTCCTGAGTATTAGGATGACTTTGCAGGCTGGTACTGCAGGTTGTGACTTAATTAAACCACAGTGAGGACAGAGATGCTGGATATATGTAGGCAGACTAAAGTTGAAAACATGGTGATGCCACTTCCTGCCATGGGCTGTTTATGACTTTCTGGTATTTAAAGAGCTGAAGTATTTCTTCGGGGAAGGGCTGAGGTTAGGCCTTAGAAGGTGTCTGTAAACCTCCTCTCCTGACAGGGAAAGGCCTAGTGCTGTTGTGTAACATCAACGTGGCCGTGCGGCCTTCAGACAAGTCCAGGGGCGACCATGAAAACCTGTTGTAAATGAGTGTGAGCTTGGAGCAGCCAAGAATGAGAAGTAAGTAGGAAGCTGAGAGTTCTGCCTGCCTGCACTCTACCCCATTTGAAACTCCAGCTCTGAAGCCTAGACTTGGTACTGTCTATTTCCTTTTCAACATGCCTTGGGGCAAAAGAGCATTTATTGAATACCTAACCAAATAAGTGGTAAGCCAGACCTTTCAATAAAATCTGTAGCATTTTCTTACTAAGAAAGAATGTTTCTTAACTGCTGGTGGTGCCACCCCACCTAGTTAGTATGAGTTCAGTGTTGGGGTACGTCTCCGCACCTCTGTGTTTTGGAGCACCTCTAGCTCTTCAAGTCTGACCTTGGGAATTAATGCAGAGTTTGGGGAGGCGGGGATAAAGAGAGTTTGAGAGCATATTGAAAGATACACTTTAATGTTGTCATTTTCCTGTGTTTGGAACAGTCATATGAACTTGCTTTGTTTTCTGAAGAAGGAAAGCTGCAAAACCCTGCTCCCCCCCAGAGATTCCATCATGGAATCACCTTGACTCTCACAGAGGCGAGCAAGCTTATAAAAGTCATTAGATAAAAAGCCACTGGATATCAGCTGTTTGCTGAACAGCTAAAGTGTTGAGACTCGGGATTCTTTGCTACAGTTTCTGCAGGTCCTGGCTGTAAACTACTTGCCGCCTTCTCTTTTGTCCTGGTGCTGGGAGAATATGCTTCTTGTAAGTTGTGCTCCAGCTTCTCTTTTTGTCCTTATCACCCACTGACTGTCTCTTCCTTGGTCATGTACAGTAAAATACACTTTTTCTGAGCTGCTTGTACTGCTTCAGTGATAGCAGGCTGTTTTCATGCACTTTCCTTCATGACGGTAGCAATTGCAGGCAGTCTTGAACTTACTTGAAACTCTGGAGCATGCACGGTATGGGTGGGGTATTTTTTTAGTGTTGTGCTGCCTAATTCTTAACAAGTCTGTGTTGACTAGATGGCATGGTGATACTCGGGTTTAAATCTTGACTAGACATGGACACCATTTCATAAGAAGAGAAAAGGGCACATCCTTGATACTTTCTCAGCCTCCTTGCCAGTTTTGAGCCCCTGATCTTAAAAAAGAAAAGTACAAGAATTCCTGAGTAAACCAGTTATAAGTTCTTTTTAAAAATATTTACAAAACACAATATTTCATGTAATCCTAGTTTTCGGAAAAAACGAAATTATTTTTACTGTTTATTTTCTTTGAAAAGAAATGTTCAGCTTGTTTCAAGTACCTGGCAAGGAAATTTTCAGTGTGGGTTGTTAAGTTTTGGCCAAGCTATAACCATCTAAAAGCAACAGGGATATTATTGGAAAGCATTTGAAAATATTAGCCATTACTATAGTTACCAGCTCTGCCTTTATTTCTTTTTTTTTTTTTTTTTTTTTTTTAAAGCTACATTGTAACTTGAAAGATTGCTGGGGATGCAATTGCATCAGTGCAAGTAGTCTCAAAAGGGTACACCAGGGTGGTGAGGAAGTAAAGACATAAGTGGAGCAGCAGTGAGCATAGCAGGGTGAAGAAAGGTCAAAGCGGTAGTGGGGTTCATAGGAGATCCGCTATGCCTTGAGTTCCTGGGTGTTGCTGCTGTTTGGGCCATGCACCTCATAGTTCTCAGTAGCACAGTTCCAGGTGTAATAGGCATAATTAAGCGCCCAGAGGGGGGAAAATAAAAAAAACAACACTTGTTATAGAATTTCAAATTTTATTAGAATAAAAGGAATTAATTTAAGCTGTCCTGGGAGATAATAGGGAACACTGTTTTCTGTGCTACTTTCTTGTGAGCAACATAGTGGATAAAAAGAAATACATGCAGTTGAAAGGGAGGACTGATGAGTAAGTGTTTATTGCCTAGATATAGTCTGGCTATGTTAGCTGCTGTTTTAAGATCAGACATCTGTCCTTAAAATATTTTGCTGCTTGGAGGTTTTTTCTTTACCTTGAAATAAAGCCAAGTTTTTCCTTCATAAAGGAGAACACTTGAATAAACATAACCCTAGTATAAAGCCAGTTGGGACTAGTCTACTGGTAATGGCGAGAGTCCTTTTCACATTGGGAATTATTAGAAAGACAGTGAATCTAACTTCCCCCATCTCAAGGATAGCTCACACAGTCTCTGTTCTTGACTTCTGTGTTATTAAGGAGAATGGAAGAGACAGAGGTTTGCAGGAATAGTACACTAGGCCACTTTTATTTAGCCTTAGACCACTTTAGGTCTGTTATTTTTCAGAAAATATTAAATATTTCTTTCTTTTAACTTTGAAATTTCAAAACATGCAAGTATTTGTTAAATACACTATACCCATAGGGACAGTTATTTACGCATATGAAGCAGGTAAACTTGGAAAACTCCTGTTACAGAACAAAGACAGTTCAGAAGTCTGAGTGGCTTAGCAAGCTGAGATTCGTGTATTCTGGGGAGCAGTGTTGGCATGCAATGGTACTTAACTATGAATTGGATTCTGCAGAAGTTTGCATGCATTTCTTTCCCATAAAAAAGATCTTGTAAGAGATGGATTCTCTGTATGTCACAGCAGGTCACAAGAGTTGTAATGCTAGTAATGGCTGAAACTAGTTATGTACTTCCTTTGTCCTCAGTTTACCTGTCTGTAAACTGTGTGCAGTGTAGTATTTGCCTCAGGGATTTTAGGTTTCGACAATCCACTGAGAATTTGGATGAGGTAGCCAAATTGTTACCTGTTAAAACGGGAAATTTGCTTTTTTAACAGATTATGTTAGTTTAACTTTTATTTTGTTCTTCAGTAGAAGAGAAGATTGAAGCAGGTCAGCAATGACTATGCTTTGCTTTGCCTCTAGGCATTTTATTTTTAATCCAAATTCTGCTGCTCTGAGAGACTTCTGGCATTCATTTATCTCTGCTTATCAGTGGAGTGGACTGTACTGAATCCTGAGGAATCAACACTTATAACACAGACTGCAATAAATACTTAAATAAAAGAAAAACTAGGTGTGAGCTTACATAGTAAAATTCAGGCCCATCTCATCTGAACGTCAACAATGTTGCGTTTTTTTTTATCTTGACAGTCACAGCTGTAGAAATCTTTAATATTAATAGAAGGTGCATAGGATCACATGCACTGCCTCGCATGTAGTGTTTCTAAATTAAAAAAAGAATGAGTACGTATAATGAAGTTTTTCCAACAATGAGCTAGCTTTGATTAGTCTAGGAAATGGAATTTAAAACAAATCTTGATAGGATCATTTGCCTTGGACGTGGGTATTTATGAATACACACACTGCATTTTCTCAGATAATTGATAATGGAAAGAATGTGAACATGTCCTTAACGTGCTAGGCTAGAATATGCAGATGTATTTCTTTATAATATATATACACATACGCAAATTCTTGTTACTCTCTCTGCACTTTTCCAGTATGTAATTAAGTGCACTTGAGAGAGTGAATGTGTGGCAGTTTTCATGCCATTGACACTTAATATGAAGCTGGTAGCAACCTAGCAGCACAACACTGTTAATACCATATTGTGGCTAGAGTAGAATTTATTGCATATATGACCTTTGGCAATAAAAGAAACCTATACAGAGACTAGTAGAACAGTCTTCAGTTGTGTTTTGATTAGAAAGCCTTTCCTAATGTGTTTTTATTAGAAAACCAGAAAAGCACTTGTTTCAATGAGTAGAATCTATGCAGACAACAGTCTCTCTTCTGCATGGTCCTTCAGATCATTCAGAGAACTTAGCCCAACTTTATTAACAGTTTTCTAAGGTCACATTTCTGCGATACCCACCACAACCATAAAACGTGCACAGATACCACTTGGAATGTAATGCGGATCCGACCAAGGACCAGTGCTTTCCATTAATTTTCTTCAGCTTTTATTTTTAGGATGTGGTCTGCAAAACCTCCTGCTGATAACCTGAAAAAGAAAGGGAAGGAGGAAGGGAAGGATGCAACTTGATATCTCATTTATTCAGAGATTCGTGGTTTACACATAGAAGGAAAACCACCATTTCATTGTACAGGCTTCTTAGAACTGTGACATATGTGTGTACTGATGGTAACAGATTATACATGTAGGAGAGTAATGCTGAGGTAATGTGGATAAATCTTACATCTTTGATTTTTTGTTCTTACAATTTTTTTTTTTACTCCAATTGGAAGCATTACTGATTTGATTCCAACGTCAAGATAAATGGCCTCCAGATATTTTTGAATAGTGGGAAGGTGACAAATACAATGACTGCCTGTCAGAGGAATATAATCCTTGTCACAATAGTTGAATGAAGTATTTCCTGAATTTGAAAATTGTATATAAAATAATTCTTCACTGAGACCTGTTGCTTTGCAGGTTTGGGGAGGGGAGGGAGTGTCTACATAGTATAACAAAAAAGCGACCCTTTTTGGTATCATGAGAAAAAACACTTGGAAATTAAAAAACCCAAGATTCGAGTAGACAAAATTAACTGCTGCATTTCCATTATCTTTTCACTTCTTGCTCATCTAGTTAGTCATAAAACTTGCTACACAATCCCTCCATATGTTATCAATGAGGCACAGAATGACAATGGTAGTAACTCTGTTTTTTAACCTTTGCATTTGAAATGTAAAAGAATGCTGTTGTCAAAATGATGTTTCTCAAATAATAGGAGAAAAAACTTTTTTTATATTCTGTCCTCTAACTCATCTTTGCTGAAAAAATCCAAATACCTGATCCATGTTTAGATGACTACTCAAAGCTCGTTCCTTTTCTCTCTGCACTATATCAGTCCAGGAAACAGAAATGCCTAAAAGACACAGAATCATCAGCAGTCATCTTTGGAGCTGGGGAAATGTAAGGACTGAGAGCTGACAGATGCTACATGTGACTCAGAGTACATTTCATAGTGTTAAAAACACAGACAGTCCTCTCTGTCTACTCTTGTGTAATATATGTACCTCTCTGGGAAGATAACCCGGCTCAAACTTTGATCCTTCTTTTGCATATATTCTCTAGTATAAATACGTGCAGACAAAACTGCAGTGACTGAATAAATTGATGACTTCCTTGCCTGAATGCCTTGTGCAGTCTGGATGTAGCTCCAGCAGTAGGCCAGTGGCCATGGTGCAGTTGTAGGTACTCATGGTGTGAACCCCACCTCATGTAATGTGTTTACAGGAACCGTCCACAAATGACACTTGTTTGTATCCTAGTGGCAGGATTTGTGTTAAAGTAGTGATGGGGATACAAAGTGTATAGCAAATACATGGTGACTATGTGGTGACCATGGACAGTAAGAAACAAAAGTCAAATTCCTGAAATCTGACCTTTGTTGCACATATATCCATTTTCTAGTAATCTAGGAGATACAGTATTACGTTCCTTTTAATTGTTTTCCTGTTTTATGAGAAGGGATCTTTGTGTTTGAAATTCAGATGATGTTTGACATAACAAAACTTAAACTCAGATTTGAGTATTTGAACAGCTGTTGAGTCAGCACTGCAGAGATTCTCAGTAGTTCTCAGATGCCCTTGATTTACCTAGCTTGATTCTCAGCTCTTCCCTAACAACCAAAGGAAAACCAAAGGAAATAAAATTTGAGGTCGCATTTGTAATCTCAAATTGTCCATTGTAATTTCAAATCTTGTCTCTCATTCAGGCATAGCCTGTTACTGTGTGCTGCAGCCTGTGCATTCTTCAGCATTTACAACTGGAATATAGAAGTTGAATGGAATTCTATAGCTCAAAAATTGGTTATTGTTTATCTTTCCTATAGCACAAAAATTGTTTGAAGAACTGCATGAGCCTAAATGCAACTCTTTGAACCTGAGTGCTCTGGGAAAAGAGAGAAATCAGCTATGTCAAAAATCAGAAAAGAATCCAAATGCTGTGGCTGTGACTTTTACAGGGCATTCCAAATGGCTGATGCTCTGGGGAAAGATCTCACCTTGTAAAACTGCCTGCAGTTTTCATATCTCTTTTGACCTGTCAAGATATCCAAGACAGAAGAAAAAAGATGTTGAAAAATATTCTTCTGAAACAGAGAAACGGTGTTTGAGATCAAGCACTCATAAGTGATTTGAAGAAAGGTAGTAGCAGAGGCAGTTACCTTCTAAAAACATTTTAGAGCAAACAATATAGGAAGAACACTATGAGGGACAGCAGTGGGCTGACCTCATAAATACTTGGATCAATTGTGAAAGTGGTACAGTTGCATTCATTTGCAGGTATATCGGACTTTCTCTTACCATGCCAAAATTAACCAAACCTTTAATGAGTTCCACCCTGAGAAAACACTGTGAGTGTGGTTGTGGCTCTGTCTGCACAGAGCTTATAATGATGTTTAAAACAGGATTGAACTTTGAAAAATGTACATTCCTAAAAGCGTATCTTGAAAACAATTAGATTTTTAAGAACTATTAGATGTAACAGCCTTCTGCATAAGCACTAAAGATATATTCGAAGAATGAGATTGGAAGAGGAGGAGAACTAGTCTGTTGAAACAAACAGACTAGGAAAAACAAAAAATCTTTTAATTCAAATATAAATGTGAATTTTCTCAAATCTCTGTAATGTTTAGAAACTGTTTTCAAGTGTTAGTAATCCTCTCATATATAAACAAATGCTATGTCATAATTTGACTTCATATGACCTTGTGCTCAAGAATCTCACTTCACATGTAATGAATGTAGCTGCTTGCTTTACTTTTTAAAGGAGAATCAAGCTCACGTGATCTATTTAAGCTCTTTGAAGGGGTATATCAACATAATGGGACAAGGAAGATCCTATTTGGATTTCCACAGCTTCTGTGCAAGTTCCCTCAATAAAGGCCCTTAAAGAAATTAATTTGTGATGGGGTAAGAAGAAAGATCATACCATAGATAAGTACCTGGTTAAGAGATAAACCCCAAGCATGAGAAGATACGGTTCTAAGGTTTCTTAATGGAAGAAAATATTTATTTTTATCACTGTGTCTTGACTTAGGCTTATACTGTTCAGCACAGTTAAAGGCAAGTCATCCACAGAAGAAAAGATATCCCCAATAAAAAAAAAACCATAATGATAGTAAACTAGTTTGCCATTCAGAAAAAACATTCGGACTTACACAGATGTTTTTATGAAAATGTCAGCTCGCTGTAAAATAGTAAAAAGGCAAATCAGAAGTTAGGAATTAGGAAAGCAATGGAAAACAGAATCGGTTGTTCTGTGTGTGGTTCTGTGTATAAGTATGTACAGACAGACAAACATACACGTGGTGCATGTGCATATCAAATGTGTGCGCCTCCCCATCTCAAATAGGATTGTTTAGAACTACAGTAGGTGCAGTTAAGCCAACGGTGATGACAAGGGAATGGAATAGCATGAGCAGCGATTCAATAGGCTGGACATTTCAGTCTGGAAAAAAGATAACTTGGGTGGCAATGACTGAGTGAAGTCCATAAGACTTGAGAGTTCACGGAGAGTGTGAAGAGGAAATGATTGTCATTGTCTTTCTCAAGACAAGAAATACAAGGCATTGGCAGAAATTACCTAGTGTTAGTCTCAAAATAAAATTATATGGCATGTAGTTAAACAGTGGAACTCACTGACATAGGAATCAGGGCTGCTAAAATTTAGGAAGGAAGCTGAGCATATTCAATAACAGACTACTAAATGATATGAAGCACATTATATCTGACTTAGGAAGTCTTTGTGCCTCAAAGAAAAAATGCAGCCTGGAAAAATATACTGTCAAAATAGCATATATTTTTCCTGGTTTTAGGATCTCTCTTACGCATACATTGTTGATAGCTTTGAATAATGGACCTTTGATCTGACTTGACATGACTTTCTTATTTTTCTGTGTTCTTGTGCTATAGCTGAAGAATTTTGGTCATTGAATCTAGTCATTCAAAGGGCCTGACCATTCACTGCCTTGAGATTCTTCTGAAGCTCTTCATACTCGGGCTTCTTTGCTAACCTGAATATCTTCACATTAGCAAGAAAATACTAAGAACCAGGAACGTCTAGTGCAAATTACGAATGAAGTCATTATTAACACGATGGTGAAGTTGAACATACTCTTCCAAGGCAGGCATTAGTCCCCATTTTTTTCCTTATTTGTATGCCAATCAAAACAAAGAAATGCATACAGTTTTCCAGGGACCTTGTCACTGATATTTTGCACATTTTCTCTCTGATGAACAGAAATAAAAATATTTGAAACTTTGCACCATTGAAATACGTTAAGATAGTAGATATAGCTTTTTGCTTATGCCTGACCCTGAGTCTTGATCCTGCAAATATCAAGAAACTGTGCTAGAATATAAGTAAATGTTGAAAAATTTTGAATGGAATTAAAAACTGTATGTTGAAAGTGTCAAGATTGTTGTTAGTATAAGTAGTTCCAGTTCTATACCATATGGTCAGTGGAAACCATTCACAGTATCTTCTAGACTTAATAATACTCTATGTAGTTCAGGAGGCAAGGATTTAGTTAATTATTTCCTTCATAACATAGCAAATTGCATCCTGGAATGACGAACCTGTGAGAATGAGTTAATAAGCTGTATTTTATTGCTCCATGTCTAATTCGGCTGTCAGGTTTTATTTTGTTTTGAAGAGCACTGGCGTGGTGATGAGTAAAACAAAGAGACAAAGCAAAGCTGAACTGAGACCTTGACTTTGCTTAACTGTGGATTGTCTTTTCTTGCATCACTAAGGAAAGTCTTTTTGTTCAAATCAGGCCCTTCTTGTAACAGCTTTGTACAAGCTGACAGGAGGCTATTTTCTTCCTTGTGTCCAAATTTTACTCGTAAAGCAAGTATTGGTTATGTTTCCCAGCCCTTGAGTTACCCCAACAAGGGAAGAGGAGTGTGAGGACAGCAGACTACTTTGCATCTCTGGTTAAGGTTGTTCAAGAACTTAATAACAGTTGTGGAAAATTTGTATGTAGTCTGTATTGTACAGGACAGTTCAAGTGTTACCTGTCTATCTCCACATAGGTATTCTGTGGTTTGGAAGTAGTTATTTTAAATTTTTAGTGATAAAGAGGTCTCTTCCCCGTGAATTTTAGTATATCTTACCTTTTCATGTCTACTTTGAGATGTTTAAAACAGCTTAGTTAAGCAGCAGCTTAAAAAAACCCTTAGGTTTCAAGAATAACTCTTTTGTAATACAAGCTTCTAAATCTAATCCCTATGCAAACCCTATGAATCATATACAGAGGTAATCAGGAAAGGAACTTAGTACGTTCAGTGTCATTATCTTTAGAAAGACCATTCTTAAGTTTTCATTTTCTGTGAGACACTGCTTCACTGTTGGCTGAATAGGTTTAGGAGCCTAGAAAAGGGATTTTGGTCTACCGCTCCGAGTTTGAAGAAAATCAGCATCCTAAGAACTGGACTTTATCAAATTCCCTGGTTTCTGGCTACAGAAATGTCACTCAAAACATTACGTTCATTATTTGATAGTGTTTGCGCGTGAAAAATGCGTAATGATGTAAACTGATTAGTCCCATATAAGCAGTCTATTAAAAGAAGTGAAAAGGAGGACTGGTTTTTGTCTAAAATTACAGTATTCTATATTACTATTATTTTTATATGTCATATTTGTTGGTATAGAAAGATGGATAGTTTTAGTTAAGTGTTTTTTTCAGAAATGTATTCTGTCCATCTTCAAACATGAGCTCTACAAGTAGGGATGGCATGCTGCTACTCTTTCATCCCATGTCTGTTACCGCAAAATCATGTTGTAAAAAGGAAACTCATCTCTGCAAATAATTTCTCACAAGTAGGTGAAGATCATGTAGTAGAGGAAACTTCCCACTGAAGTAAAAAACAGTTGTATTTAAAACAATGTTTTAGTATACTGTATAGACAAGAAGTTATTTGGGCTACTCTTTTAAACCCAGAAACAGTAAAACAACATGAGTGAAGAATGTGAGCCATGGGAATGTGTTGCAGACCTGTAGCATCTTGGTTGCAAGATGATCAAGGAAGAACTTACATAAAGAAGAAACAGTTCCTGGAAAGACTATGTTTCACATAATAGTAAATTTCATTTTTTCTTTTTATCAGATGGAATATTTCTCAAGTTTGCTTTGTTGAATCTCAGCATTGTACTTTGGCACAAACCTTACAATAACACCATGTTAAGAAAAAAGCACTAGTTAAATCCAGTCCTTGCTGGCTGAAGAGCAAAGAACCGTCTCTTTCAAGATAAATCTAAAAAGTCTGACAAATGCTCAGGGCCACGTGAGATCCTAAAGAGAAGTGATCTGCAGCTGTGTGGAGTATTCCAGAAAGGCGTTTTCTCAGGTATTGCTTGCATTTATAGGAAATGGGTGTTCCTATTTCTGCTACTTGTGTTGCAGACACACACTTGGAAAGAGCTGTTCTATGCCATCACATCCTCTGCTCTTGTGGTCTCCTCCCTTTTGGATTCACACATCTCCTTGCCCTACAGGATTGATGTACAGCCAAAAATCCAGATGGTTCAATATTAAACGGGCTTTGTAATTAACTCATGTAACAGAGCTAGAGTGCACTGCTTGCTTTCCTAAATTCTGGTCAGTAAGAGTATGTAAAGCTCCAGAGTGTTTAGATTCCACTTGTCTTGCAGGAGATTTGCAATAAACCCCCCCCCCCTCACCCTTCTTATGCTTTAAGGGCTGTTATTTTCTGTAGGACAGGCAGAATTGTAGTATTCCAAGACTGCAAACTCAAATAGAGCTTTGCAAGGATAAAATCTGTTTTGTTTGTCTGATAACTAAAAAGTAGAAAACTTGAACGTTTAAGTTTGAAAGATTTCTTTACAAGTATCTCTGTTGCAGCTCTGTGTAGTATATAGTTTCTTCAAAAAGAGAGAGCATTTGAATTTGTGCAAAATCACCCATGTTGTTTAAATGGATGCTAATTGGGATGATATGATATGATATGATATGATATGATATGATATGATATGATATGATATGATATAGCTGTTCAGCACCAAGGATGGAGAAAATAGAATTGTATTGAATGGAGGATTCCACTCCTGGCTGTGACATTGGAGACGTCTGCTGCATTGTGGAGGGGCTGCTCTGCCACTTCTGATTTTTCAGAAGGAACTTATTGTATTTTTCCATCATTCAAATGGAAAGACTACCAGTTCATTTTTCCATTGCCTTTTCCTACATGGCAGGATAAAAACAGCATCATAGAGGTCATCATGTCATAGAACTGTTCTTCAAACAATTAAATACTTACTGTGGAAGCAGAGACTCTCACTGCTGTGTGGGTAGAGGCGAATGTTTGCCTGTAATGCTCAGGGGGCTATTTTAAACTTAAGTTGTAACTGAGACTATTTGTGTTCTTCAGCTCTCTTCCTGATGTTGTCTTCAAATATTATTACTGTTTGTTTACACTTTTTATGATGTTCATGAACCAGAACGTAATAATGGTAGGTATTGTAAGAGTTCAGGAGAAAACTTAAAATGCAATTGTTCGAGGACAGCAAGGAGTAGATATGTTATATTGGGGAAATAGCCGTATCTTTGGGTGGGTTATATTGTGTTTTACACTTAATTTCTGAAGTATCAAGCTTTTGAAGAGAATTGTGGAGACCTTTCATTTAGTCCTGAAATGGGCATAGTACTACCTGCCAACAATAATACTGAGATATGATCAGGGTGGTGCTGACTTATGCATTTGCTTTAGCCACTTAGATAAGAGGTCTTTTAAGAAGGCATAGAGTTAACATCAATGACATAAATTGTATTATTTTATTTAACTGTTTCTTGTCATTGCCAACAAGGTCGAATTAGGCTAGATTTTAAGAAATGTTTCATGAATTTTCAGACCGCACTGTTATGGGATTCAGTACATCTGTACATCCAGGCCCTGTCTGCATTTTTGAAGGCCTTAGCCTTATGATCCACATCATAAACATACACTTCATCTTTGTGTGCGGATTCTAGGAAACAAGATACCCTTCTTCAAGAACTGTAATGTGTGGAGTTGGTATCTGGCCTTAGATATTGAAATGGTTTTCTGCTTTTCCAGTTGAGTTGTATAAATAGAAGCATGAAGTTTGCTTACTCTTGCTGAATCTGTGATATCAAATAATTTGCCATATTTGCAGCAGGTCAGTATATTCAAGCAGACATGAGTGCTTCATTATATTTGATTTGGAATATTTATTTTAGATTAGATTTAGTCTGGTCTCAGACTAAAGCAACTTTACTATCCTCGTGGTTTAAGTTTTCTGAAGTGAAAAAGCAATTAGTGCATTCTGGAGATGCATATATCATTTGAACCTATTGTACCTCTTGAGCATTAGAACTTTTTTGGATATGGAGCTTCCAGTTGCAGATGTAACGTTCAGATGACAAAAATAGTCAAACTTTCAATTTCAGGTACTTTTTAGTTGTTTTTTCTATCACAGTATTCCCATCCTTAATGAACGTGAGCAATTTGATCCACTTGAAAGTATGAAGACACAAAACTGAAGCCCCAGGACCCTAGATGTTCTGCTGAATGCTCTAGCAGCAGATACGTATGTGAACAGGCTGACCCTAGGGTCCAGGCATGGTGAAACTAGTCTCCTCCTGTATTATGGTCATGTGTTTGTGGTTGGATTCAGTGCCAAGAGGCTCCTGGATGGTTAAGACAGATTTTTTCTAACCCAGGCAGAAATGAGTGCTGCTGACTGAATTGTATGCGATCAAATGAAGAAAAAGGCCTACAGGCCTTGCACTCACCTTTGATGTATGTTTTACCGTTTCCAAGGGAATGTATATATTATGATGAGGCATCTTAATCTCCTTCACTCTTAAATGCTACTAACACGGCCACTTCAAAACACTTGAGTAACAAACTTCTGTCATAAGGTATTTGTAAAGTAGAGGTCTCAAAGTTGAATAGCTGTCTGTACTTTGATAAGGCAATAGCCAGCGATGGTCTGTTTCAATTTCAGCTCTTTATTGCTGCAGTATTGCTAGCGATTAGCTTGCAATTTCATACAATTAGCTTGTATTTGTATTGCTGCAGTATTGCTGGCGATCAGCTTGCAATTTCGTACACCTCAAATTGATTTCATACACCTCAAATTGATTCTGTGTATGGGAGAGCTACAAGTCCCATTAATAGCATCTTTCCTTAGAACAAAAACAATGTCAGAGAAATTGTTTTGCTAACTGTCAGAGGTATCAGTGTGAGTGAGATGCATGCTTTATATTTTTAATCCTTTTATATCAGCTGTTACTGGTTGGTGTCTTTAAGACCATCTTTTCACATGATTACTTTTCCTGGATGGCTTTACTTTTTCCATTGTAACAAGAATAAAACCTTTTTTCTCTCAAGTAATTCTCTAGCCAGCAAGAAACCATTGAATGTCTTACTGAAAGAGTCTTTATATGTCTTTATGTGAGTAGCTTTTTTTTGCATTAAACTGGTGCATATCTAGATACCATAAATGTCATTTGGATACTTAAGGTTGTCAAAAATGAATAGTTTGTTTCTTCTTGCTGTCGGAAATTTAGCTGACAAAATTAAGTTCAACATAAAGCACAGATAGGTAATGAAAACAGCTATTGTGCAGGTAGAAAATCTGTGATTAATTAAGTGGGTGGTATCTGGATGTGACCACAATTTATTTGTGAAGGGCTGTAAATAGCATCAAAGATTTGTGAGCATTAGGTCTGTGGACAGCAGGAAATATTGGAAAGCCAAAGCAGGATCAAATGTTTGGGTAAAAATTATGGTTATAGCTAACCACAAATCAAATGAGAGCCATTAGAATGTTGTTTGTTATCCTGTGGTTGAATGTAAATTCTCAGCACAGCTCCTTTGATTTGTAAAGCAAATGAGGGTTAGGCTGCAATCCTGAAGACACGCAAGATGTTAGACAAGCAGGCTGTACTGTCTTTGTTGTGTTCTGTCTTTGGAATTTTTCTGAAGGTATCTCTTGCTCTACAAGTATAGGCATGGTTCCTCACTGTTGAACACTTGGTTTATTTTGTTTCCACTGCAGGACATGCACTACTGAACCTTGCACTTTTGTTTGTACACGTTAACTACCTCATACAGTAAAATGCTTAAAAAGCTGGCTGTGTGGTGTAAGTTGCTTGCTGTTCTGTTAGAATGCTATGAAGCACATACGTTTTGGCTCCCTCAGGGATCAGCAAAGCTGAAAGAAGTTCCTGGAAATCTGTATAATTCTTCTCATTTACAAATAGCTCTGGTAAATGAGGTGTACATTGGTGGGAATCCCACCAGGAGAGGGGATATACTGGCACGTGCTAGCTATTACTGTCTAGCAGTCATAAAATCTTCACTGATGCCTCATACAATACCGGTCACAGACAGATAGCAATGAAAGGAATAATCTTCATCTAACTGTAGGAGTTAAATCTGTAAGTTCATACATGAGGGTCAAAGGTTTTAACAGCGGCCAGGGAAAACCAGTATTGTTATCCTCGGCTTCTTCACATGTTGAGGAGAGAGCCATCCAGCCAATCTCTAGGCAGCCTTGCTTAAGCTTGGGGGCAAAAAAAAGACCCCAAAAACCTAGGGTCCTCCCTAGCGGAGAGAAGAGAGATGTATCAAAGGCAAGAAGCAAGAGTTGGGGTGGAAGTGTCAGAAACGGGCTGTCTGGGAACGGAATATAAGTCCACTAATGCAAACTGTAATTCTGAAAGATGAGGAGCCAAAGCTTTCAGATGCCAAAGCAATATATGCTTTCTTGTTACTAATCTAATGTACCTCCTGCCTGGAGAGAAAGGATTAAATGAGCAGCACTTCTGTGAGTTCCAGCTGAGTGAAGTTAGTGAAACTGGGACTTTATTAGTTAGTATCTCTTGTGATGCCCTCTTTATCCAAGCTTCCTTGTACACATTCTAAAAGGGGAGCCTAGAATGTAAACACCAAACTAAAACATTACTGCAAGCGTTTAATGACTTGTTTAACTCCTCCAGTCCAATATCATAAATGACTTTGTGGATGAACTAATACCTTCTGGAGTGCGTGACATCCTCATGTGATGTGCATTGCCATAGAACCCCATAGACAGAGCTGCACCATTTTGTTGTAGCTAAGTACTTCACCCATTCTGGTGTAGAATTCTGTTAAGATCTGATTTTACTAACGTTTACATTAAATTTTATCCTACAGTTTTTACCCAGGTTGAAGTGACTGATCTGAGAAAAAGATCATCATTTGTATGCCAAAATTGTTTTTTAATATTCTCTCCTCAGTATTGTGCATCAAATGCTTTTAATTACAGTGAGAAACTTAGAAAATTCAAGTTGTTCAAACAGGGCTTGAAACTCTGTGTCAAATATATATATTCTAATGTTTGTGTTTGCTTTTTCATTAACTAACCTTACTGCCTCTCATTCATTTTTCTGATTTACTACTTTGAATTTGTGTGTGTTTGGGGTTTGTAAAGGTATATTCACTACTTGCTGGGGATTTGAGCCATTAGAAACAGAACGCACAAATGTTAAGTTGCACATGCAAATGAAGGGCAGGGTATAGATCTTCTGTGGGGTACAACCTAAAGTGAAATAAGGCAGCTGAGTTTATATTAATATAAACTCCTGGAAGTTGGAGTTCGGAGTGAATAGAGAGGTACTAGTGGTATAAAGGGGCGTACTTTAATGTTTATCATTTTATTTCTCAGCTACGTACTTACATAGCCATTACTTAGGGGGAAAAAAACCCTGACTTGATTTTTATGGTGTTGCTTGGTTATAAAAGAAGTAGGAGTTCTTAGACATAAATATTCATCTGGAGAAAATGAGCAATGGGCTGTTCTTGCCAAACATCCTTGGCCTTTCTTACTATTTAAAATTTTGAATGTATTCTTTTAAAGTAATTTTTTAATTTCTGTGAGATGTCTGTGATACAAATTTGGCTCTGAAAAAAGATGCTCAAGGCTTTCTTTAGAAAAAGAAATCTGGTATTGAAAGAATAAAAGGATCTTTGCTTTATGTTCGTTTTAGTTTAAAGATGGCATGGTTTTTAATGCTAGTGCATAAATGAAATCTTAATTCTTGAAGGTATAAATGTAGATGTCTACATCTAGCCAGTTTTAATCAAGGTTACTGCCTATTTTACAATGACTATGTCTCATAAAACCAACAGAGACATAACTAGAATTAATAAGAGATAAGAAAGAACCATTGCTAGTTGGTGGTGCAACTTTGAAAAGAAAATATGAAAAGGAAGTGATGCAGATCATCTTACAAGATGTCCAGTGGAAACAGTTGATAACTCGTATTGTTTTATTTTTATGATCATTCTTTTTTTTATGTGGTTTCACATTTCTTTGTATCATTTCGTGGTATTTTCACTTTTCTTCTTTTGGAGGATGCAAAGGTAGAAGAGGGACTTGGGTAAGGAAAACAGGAAAAAGAGGAAGAGAAGGGTTTGTCTTTGACACATTCAGAAGCTTTTAATGCTTTCTCTTCAAAAACATTCTTAAAGTAAATGCCTTGTACTGGGAGCCCAGAATTGGACACAGTATTCCATTTGTGGTTTCTCAAGTGTCAAATAGAGGGCATAATCACCTTCCTTGACCTGCTAGCTACACCCTTGCTAGTACAGTCCAGAGTGCAGTTGCTGTCTTTGCTGCAAGGGCACACTGCTTCCTCATGTTCAACTTGTTGTCCACAAGGACCCCCAGGTCCTTGTCTGCAGAGCTACTTCCTAGCCAGTGAGCACCCAGCCCATACTGGTGCATGGAGTTATTCTGTCCGAGATGCAGGACTTTGCATTTGAACTTCATGTGGTTCCTGTCTGCCCATTTCTCCAGCCTCTCAAGGTCCCTCTAAGTAGCAGTCCTGCTTCCAGTATCTTGACTACTGCCCGCAATTTGGTATCATCTGTACATTTGCTGACAACACAATCTTGTCTTTTTGTCCAGATCCTTAACGAAATGTTAAACAGTTTTGACTCCAGTAGGCCTCCCAGAGGGATGCCACTAGTAACTGTCAGCTGGATTTTGGAGCAGTGATCACTACCCTTTAAATCTGGCAATCCAACTGGTTTCCCACCCACCGTATTGCCGACTTACCCAGTCTGGATTTCTCCAGTTTGGCTTTAAGAATACTGTGGGAGACTATGGTGAAGGCCTCGCTAAAGTCAAGGTAAAAAACATCCACTGCTCTCCACTTACCCACTGAACTAGTCATTTAATCATAGAAGACAGTAGCTTGTTCAGGCATGACTTGACCTTGGTAAATCCATGATGGTTGTTCCCAATAATTTTTTTGTCCTTCATGTTCTTGGAAATAACTTCCAGGAGGATTGGCTCTGCAGTCTTTCTGAGGGCTGGGATTAGGGTGACCAACCTGCAACTGAGCCTCAGGTCCTCCTTCTTGCCCTTAATGAAGATGGATGTGGCATTTGCTTTTTCCAGTCATTGGGCATTGCCACCAATCACCCTGACCTTGCTGTGCTGTCATCCAACTCCATTGGCTGCATCCCGTCTGGTCCCAAAGATTTGTGTACATAAGATTTGCTCAAGTGCTCCCTAATGTTTTAATTTTACACAAAAATACAAGTGAGTGGAAAAAATTAGAATATATACTTCTGTTTGATACACTTAAAACCAAAAGTCATTTAAATTTGTTATTAAATTTTGGATTGTGAAGACCATGGAATTGACATAATTTTGCCATGTCAAATCCATAAAGAGGCCAACTCCTGTGACTTGGCAAATTTCCAGTTGATGTCGACTTTGAAGTCAATGAGGATTCCTTTTGAAGAAAGACAGCAGGATTTGGATTAAAATATTTATGATTGACAAATGAAGTCCACCTGGTCTCCAGACAAGGAGAGCAGGTGACGCAAGAAAAATCAGTTTGAGAGTTTCTACTTCATTTCAGTCTCGAATAACATTTTATGTCAGGTTAAAATGCCTCCCAAACCAAAATAAATCTTTGGATTGGCTGATAAATTTTAAGAACATTTTGCTGATAACAAAACAGCAGTACTTGTTACTCACGTAGTAGAGACTAATTTGAACAGAAGAGCAACACAAACTTTGTGTTTAGGTGTTATGAAATTTTTTTTTTTTTCTTGCGTGGACCTTCTACATTTTGATTTCACAAGGATTTTAAGTGCCACCTTGTGGACAACATTATTAACCTTGTATCTCATTGTGGGACACAAATTGGTGAGATTGGATAGTAAAATTTAGTTTCAAATTCTGTGACAGAAATTAGTTACATTTTCTTTGGGGATTGGAGGATTTTGATTTATTGTATTTTCCAGTATTGTTAATTGATGTTCTGAGACTTTAACCTTCTTAATTAGTATATGACTATTCTGTAAGAAGTCTCTGAAGTCAAAGAACATTGGCTTCAATGGCTGTGAGTAAAACCAAACTCTGCTAGCCTTACTGTGGAGTCTTACTACTTTATGATTTTTTGCAGTTCTTGCACCTTTGTTGGTCACTCTGAGATCCTGAATGTTAGCTTGTGTGGATCACAGATCTGGTTCAAATGGCAATTTGTTACATGATATGTAGAACTTTAGTAAAGACTGTAAATTGCAGAAAAGCAGGTCTTTTAATTAGTAAGTTTCCCTTTTTCTCAGCTACCCAAGCTCTAGGTTCTCTTTAGATTCCGTCTAACCGTCACCAGATAACCCCACCGTATTCGAGAGGGGACTGAGCATTTGTTCCCAGTAGTGTTAAATAATACAGCCTTTTGTTTAGTAATTTAAAACCTTTCAAGGATCTTTTTTTTGGTCAAATCTTTTAACATTCCTAGATTAAGAAGAAAAACGAGTGTTTCCCCTTAACTTTAAAAAGAATGTAGGAGCATGCAGGAACAGATATAGTCTACATTTGTTTTCTTCTTATCACACATTACTAAGAATTTCAAGACTGTCTAGGTTTTGAACCATTGTTGATTGCAGTGTTACATCATGGCATACAGTAAAAGGTGGGTAACAACTGCACAGTGCAAGCTCCCCCTGATTAGGGGGAAAAAATAAAGTTGTGCATTTTCTGCTTATTTTGCTTCAGAGAGTTTTAGCTTATCTAGAGCAATATTAATTTGCTTATTTGGGGTTTCTGTTTTCTATTCAGTAAGCAAGCTGCATTGCTCAAAGCAGGAGATCTCTTTTTCCTTTCACCGGAACTTGGAGTGGTGGGGTAGTTTGACAGCCAGAGGAAAAAGAGATACTAATTTTGTCAGTCTCATCTACAGTGTCAGGAGCAGCAAGGGCATGCTGATCCATAGGAGAAGGTGAGCCTGGAGCTGAGAATCACAGCAAACCAGGGAGGCAGTGGCCTTACAAAAAACTGGCATGTCCCCAGTTCCAGAGCAAGTAGGGCAGGTCTGCTGGTGGTTGCCAGACTCAGCCAACAGTCCAGATGTCAAGGTCAGTCCCTAATGATGAGCTAGATCTTATGTCAAGCCAGAAAATGAAGTCAGCAGGTCAGGACCAAGGTCAGAATCAGGGTGGCACAAGATCCGGCACAGGTGTATCTGCACCGTAGCTCAGACAGAGACCAGTGGTGAGACCCTGACCTTAGAAGCACCTCCTGGGAAAAAGGAGGGCAGGAGGCATCTCAGCTCTGTGGTTCAAGGCTGGATGGCTGCATTATAAAAGTTAGCCTTGAGCCTGGGCCACTAACCTCCCAAGAGTGGTACACAAGACCTGAAACAGGCAATAAACAAAACTCGGCTTTGTCTAGTTCAGAGCCTGGGAAAACAGGCTAAAGAGGCTTTATCCTGCAGCTGCCAAGCTCTGGTTGTAGTGTGTCTGGACACCTTCCTAGGGAGTGCAATGCCAGAAGTCCTAGCCAGTCCTGCTCTGACTACCAGATGCAGCTGCAGCACTGAAATCTCCGAGGTGCTCACACTGTGTTTAGGAAGCAGGAAAAAGAACCAATCTGCCTTCCTGGCCAAAGCCCCTTTTTGTAAGCCTGCTTTCATCATGTGATCTTTTCATTTCTCTCATGTTTTGCAATGTGGGCTGATTTACCAAACCATGTTACCCAACTTATATTAGACTGATGTTGATTTAACTGGAACTAAACCTAAGCAGCTTCAGGCCCAGAACTGGAAAGGTGCAATGAGCCAAAAAACACTCTGGTTTTGCTTTCTGCTTCTCTGGTGAGTTGTGTTTTATGTTTAGTTTCCCAAGAGCTTATTCAAGCTAATTATTTGCCCAATTTTCCTGTTTCCAGTTGCAGTGGAATTGAGTCTCAGTGACGGGCATGATTCCCCAGCTCTTCCCATTCCCACTGACAGTCTGTCTTAGCTTCCACAGTTGTGTTCCAGGCTGTGTATTAAATGACATCAATATTTTCTGTGTTGCATTGGGGACCAACAATATTTGCTGCCTTTTTGTGGGATCAGTGAGGAAGGAATTGATTCAAAACGGGTCTTCAAATCAAAAGAACTCTAATAAAATGACTTTCTCATAAGTTTCTTTGTCAAAAGGCTAAACTGGATTACATAGTACATCTAGATGTTGTCTTACCCAAATGGATATTTGATGGATGAATAACAGATCGATAAAGCAGCAAAGCTTGTGTTCAGATTTCATACTTTATTAAAGGTGGGCATAGTGTTTGCTAAATTAGTTTAAATCTTGTATCAGTTCTTAGAGACTCCTGAGGATAAATCCTGTAGTTAGTTACAGTTCTGTTTATGTGAGAGAGAATGTTGTAAATAACAAATAAAGGAGTCTGTATGCAATTTGGCCTCAGGAGCATATGTGCAAACTTTTGTTTCAGAAATTGCAAACAAGTTCTGTGAATAGATGACAGAAGGGGGAACAGATATCATCACTAAAAATGCACGTGAAGTCTCAGACTTACCAGGGGAAAGCATAGTTAACCTCTGCGACAGCAACACTGGTGTGATTCTTAAAAGTTTTGAAGGCAAGATCTTAGTGAAGGAACTAGTGTGTAAGAGTACTCCCAGAAAGGCAAATATTTGTAGCTTTAGCTTGAAGGCTCTGTCATAGACAGGAAAAAAGTGTTGTGTATTATAGACAACAATATTTACATACTAAATGCTTTGCTAAAAAGTCAGTAACAGTATTTGCAGGTGTGAATTTAACATTGAGGTGGGTAAACCTGTTGGGTAAATTGGGATTGATAAAACAAATCTGGTTCTGGCTACAACAGCAATGATCATTTCCAGTGGCTAAAGTGTGAAAGAGATTAAGGTATCTGTGAAGCAGCCACTGAGTATAAAAGGCTATTGGTGATAGCATTCAAATTTTTTTCCTTCGTATCATGTAGCTTTTTGTAGTTGTCCTGGTGGGCTTGTGGTTTGTTTAACGTAAGATGAAATTTGAGGACTAAACAGTAGAATCATAAACCAGCCCAGAAAATGAACAACATTATATTCCTTCAGAGTTCAAGACCTTTATAAGAATAGATACAGACAAAGAGTCCCTATGGAGACCTCCTAAGTTATTGTCTGAGGTGAAAGGGCTCTGAAAGGCCATTAATCATGCTGTATTTGTGGTACAATGAATCCCACAACTTTTAAGTTGAAAATCCTCCAGGCTTACAAAGGGCCATGAAGTAAATCGTGATCTCAGCAAGCTATTCCTGGTGAATCAAGAACAGTGAATTATCCTTATTCTTGTATCTTTCGTAGATGGCATTTCACTGGAGACTAGAGCTAATTCCTAGGCTCAACTCCCACTGATTTCAAAGGGAGCCTTTCCACTGATTTCAGTGGGATTTGAATCAAGAGTAACTAATGTAATACAAATGTGTTTCTCCACGAAGTAGGTATTGTTGGACAAATCTTGGAATATCTGAACACTTACTGCACGTATACTATGCTTACTAAATGGGGGGGGGGGGGGGGGGGGTGTGGGTGGGGAAGGATTAGAAGAGATTCAGAAGAAAACATTCTTACTAATCCTTTCAAAGCTTCCTGCGTATTCTTGGCTCAAGAACCCACTGCATGGACTCAGCTGAGTGTGTCTAGACCACGGTCACTGAATGAGACATTTTATATGAAGGTGATGCACCATCTTTTAGCATAATTGCACTACAAGGGAGCTAAAAAAAAGAAGGTCCAGTATCCACTAGATGTTATATCATGAGGAGGTCTGGAATATTCAAAGGAAGGAGAGTTGGATACTGAGTGCAACTGACTGCTGGTGAGAAAACAAAACACCAACTGAGCAGCTTTATCCTGTGACTGACTTCATCCCTGCATGGTTTTTGAATGGGAAGGAGAAAGAAGAATCCATTTAAGGACTGAGGAGGAAAAGCAAGGAATTCCTGTAAAGGTGGAGGGTAGAGTACTTTCTAAATGTGTAACGGAGCAGACTTGTGTTTTCTGGCAACTTCTCCTGAGTGAGACAGCAGTGGAATACCATAGGAGTGAAATCCTGGATGCCTGGTAATTTGACAAGCTCTTTATGTTGTAACCCCAAATGTCCTTGTGTGAAAGTGGCTTGATAGTAATAATTCACACAATGTCATGAAGTAGCACATGTAATTTTTAATTGTCAGCAGTTCATGCCATGTTACCTGTATACACTTTTTTCTATTAAGAGCTCTTGCTTCTGTCATGCTCCTGCCCAAAGGCTTTTAAATTCTGAATGCCAGTCTGACTGCCAGCAAATGAGTGCCTCAGAAAATGCATAGGGCTCTCTTGCATCAGGTAGGTCAGAGAAGTGGAATTTCCGAATCTGATACTGCATGACAACATTTCAGTGTTGAGCTTATATGTAAAGCAGAGCTCTCTGTTTAAACCAACTAACCTTGGTGCTCAGAATTTGCTTATAGGTGTGAGAGAACAGAAAAGCTGATATTTCCCAAAGCCAATAAATAAAATTCAATCATGGCAATACAAATAAAAGCTTTGCAGTATATGTTCTTAGAATCATGGAATAGTGGACATTGCAAAGTACAGTTGTTGAATTCAGTCATTTTAATTTCCTCTATTGTGGGCTTTCCAAATAATGCCTGTTTAAAAAATTACAGCACCTCTAAGTAATACCAAAATGCTGTTAACCAGAAATGAAAAGGAAGATTTAACAAGACAATGAATGCCTTGTCCATCTTGAGCAAAATGCACAAAGGAAACAAATAGTATATTTAGGAAAAGTAAATGACTTCTAAATGGTTCCAGTTATTTGCTCAAGCACAGAAGGTGAGAAATTAAAATCAAACAAAGCCAAAAAACATCCAACAGCGTTTGCTTCACCAGTACATTAAGTTGAGCAAATACTAGGAGAATTGCATTCACAAGGAAGAAACTGCAGTTTAATTAGCCGTGTCTGGGCTCTCTTTTACATTTTTCCTCTTTGTCTTCCTCCCCTTTACCTCAGCCATCTATCTAACCATTTGCAGTCAATTGGAATGGTGGGATTCGAGTAATTTTCTGTAAACACAAATGGCCACATACATGTTCAAAAACATTACTAAGCTGTGGTAACTAGATCAGCCTGTATTCTGTCTCCATTTGAAATGAAACATATGTTAGCAGCCAAGAGGAAAAAACACTGTTGAGTCGTTAGTGCTCTCAAGAATGGAAGTAGTATATCAACGCGCAGCAACAGGAGGGAGGTGATAATGGTAGAAGAAAGGAATAGCTAAGATTGAGTCAATTCTGCCTGCCCCGCCCCCCCCCCCCCGATGGAGCGAGAAACAAGATGTTGCTTGTAGCGTAAAAAGTGGCAAAATGAATAATACCAGAAGTACGCAATGATATGTTTTCAGGATCAAGAGAGCACCAAGAGGAGGAGCTCTATGGATCTTAGATGACTGTTCCTCCTAAGGCCTCTTTCAGCTGCGAAGATTCCTGCAGATTTCTATATAGTGTATTCTGAACTTTAAATACTGCAAGGAGAGCTTCCTAGAAAGTATTTGTCAATGTTTTTCTGTAAGTTATAATAGAGAAATTTATATTATTCATTGTATGTTTGTAGAAGCAGAAAATACAAGTTATTAGAAAAGCATTAAAAATGTAGTTAAGCTGCTATTGGAGTGTCATTCCTACAGGTCATTGTTCTACAGTTGGAGTCTAGTTATTTTCAGTTGATGCACAAACCAGAAACAATTTAGTCTCACATTCCCATAGCTGTGTTGGCCCTACAGTGCCAGGGAAAATGAGACTTTTTTCCTGGTTTCTGCATCAACAGAGTTTCTAACTTGATTCCACTTGCAAAACAATTTTCTTGTGGAGTGACATGTCAATACCAGCTTTAGGTTTGGTTACAGGGAACCAAGTAAAAATAGTGGTATAATGGAGGCATGGTCTGGAAGGAGTTTGGGGTTCTCCCAGAGATCTCCAGTGTGACTGCAGATTGTTCTAGCAATCATATCCTTCCAGATTTAAAAACAATCTGAAAAGGCAGCTGCTTATTCACCCCTTCTCCTCGCTGTGTCCATGGGTGACTAATTTGTGGCTCTTGAACAGCTCAATCATCGTCCCTATGTTGGTTGGGACTTTCTTGCGAGTGATGGTGGACTGTGGTGTTCGGAGGGTGGCTTGGTAGTCTGCATCTCTATGTGTGGGTTGTAGGGTTTTCTTTGTCAGACATCCTGGCGTTTCCTGTGTTTGTGGCAGCTGTATTCTGCTGTGGGACATGGTGTTGTGACATCTCATGGTGCTGGGTGGGTCAGCTATGCCATGTTTCTACAGGGTTTGGGGGAATGTCTTGTCTCTAATGCCTAGGTACAATGATGCCTGTAACAGCAAGCCCTGACTCAGGCATTTCTGTGCTTTGCATGAATAAAACCAAATTTTATTCTGAGGAATATAGAGGTTCTAACTATATGTAGTTACTTTTCTGCTTCTTAATAACTTAAAGATAGTGTTGTCAGATTCAAGGTATATTAAGTATCCACTGCTTATCTTAAAAGTGTCTCTTGAGGATCTGGAGCTTCCCCTCTAGCCAACTCAAATTCAAGCCTGTATTCTAGCAGTAAATACCATGCGGTTTGTCTTTATGCTATTTATCTGCCAACCATTCCAACTGCTTGCGCACATGCAGTCACAAATTCCTACTTATCTCCAGGCTATACTTAGACCATAACCAGTATGAAAATTCCAGGACATTAAATCTCTTCCTTGGCTTGCTGGTGAAGCGCTTTGTATGTTGTCACAAAACAGAAACTGATTTCTCTTATAGATAAGTTATTTTTTAATGAAACTGGTACAAAAATATACAGCAGCACTGTTTTTGTAAAAATACAGTTATATTCCTGGTCAGTGAAGAAGTCTCTAAGTTAGCATCTCAGCTATTGGGAAGCTGTTTTACCTATTGTACATAGGGTTACCTCACCTAAGCGTCCGGGGGGCAACACTGAATTTCTAATGTGCAAGTTCAGTTGTGTCCATTTCATTACTGAGTGAATTATTAAGATAACTTCTTTCCATTTCTGTTTGAAAGGCTTGGGAAGTAAAAACATCAGACTGTATATGGAGAAGATATCTGACATAGCAAGGAAAGCTCAGACTACCTTAGAAATTTGACTGGAATATAGGAAGCTGTTGATTAAAATGGGGATGAAAGAAGGTCGAAGATGATTCTCTTAACAGCAGAACCATGAACAATGTAGAGCAGGGTTAGTTAAAAAGTTAAGGCTCCAGCATTCGGTAGAAAAGACCAAGAATGATGGAAGAATTGTCTTGTTGTTTACATGCTTTTATCACCTTTCAGCTTTAGCATAAGTGGCTCTGATATTACCTTTATTTATCTGTTAAGAATCTTAACTTTTTCCTTTTTTCTTTTAAATCGTTGCTGTATTTCTAGCTTATTATGGCATCTTTCTTGACTTTCAGTTTTAGCGTTATTATAGATTTTGGGAAAGATTTCTTTGTGCTTGAATGAGCATTTTTTTGGTAGACCTAAATAAACATGTTCAGGAAAATGTTTAGAGTTCAGGGAAAAGCCAAATGAAACTAACTGTAAAAACATTTGTGATGTTCGCCCCCCCCCCCCCCCCCAATTTATTTTTCTCCTTCATTGTTCTCAGAGATGCCATAGTTTATTTAATTTATTTTGAAAGGAGGGATTAGGTAAGTGTAGAAAAATTTTCTTCTATGGACTTCAGTTAGGCATGTGTCTGGGGACCTTGGAAGTCTTTCTCAAGAGGAAGACCAAGAGAGGAAAACTCAGAATAGGCAGTTTCTACTGACATTGCTACGGATCACTGGAACTTCAGTTTCTCTGACAAATTCTAAATTAAGCTAGTGGCAAGTGAAGCACTAAATTGTTGTTGTACAGCACCACACAGCCAGTAGAACCTAAGAAGATAGTGCGGTAGTAACTAGTAGCATGATTCTGTGGGAAAATTGTTATATTACAGTGTATAGTCTACTCTCTACATGCTTCATTTGATAGAATATAGTAACAGTAGACCAAGAGCTATAAGGCACTCCATGTTGTTCTGTACTAGTGAAAATAATCCTGTAGACCATCTAGGAAAATGAAAGGAAAATGGTAATTTCTAGGAGAATAGCAGAGAAGCGAGACAACTGAGAATCTTATCTCAGATGCTGAACTCGTGTTGGATTTACTGTTCCCGTGCTGTTTGTAGGGCAGAATCTCCTCAACAATAATAACCAATAATGACTACTACATAAGCTGCAACTGCAGAATTCATCACCTGTATCACTGCTGATCTATTATGGGTCAATTCCGCCCTTTGGGAAGAAAAGAAACCAGGCTATATAGCCTGTAGTGCAGATATGACAGGATAAGGGTCATTTTGGGGCAGATGTATAACTGTGTAGACACACACACGCTTTTTATGTATTTCCATTTATTGCTTATATGGATGAAGAGCACAATGACTTTTGCTTTTTTGTTGTTGTGCTGGTGTTTTATTCAAAGTTGTTAGTGTGCATCCTTGGAATGGATTACTCAGGTGCAATTATAAGCAAGCACAATAAGCTACAGAAATAACAAGATACCTGGAAAAAAACCCGCAGGGTTTCTTAAAAACAAATTCAGCTCTTTTCATGGACCTGAGAAGCACAAAAAGCAAAATAATAGCTGTGTGCTGAGAAGACCATGTTTAAGTCATCTACCAAATATTCTTGAAGTTATCACCTATTTACAGGTCACCTTTAAAGCATTTTCTTCCTCTTGTTTGTTTTTTCTGCATCATATAATGGTAGAAGTTCAAAATAATTATTCCAGTACCAGTCTATCTTTAATGCTGCTTTATCTTGGCTTGGTTTAAAGTGATGTTCCTTTATAGTGCGATATATGCAGATTTACAATATGAATGCTGGAAATGCCAGACTCCTGACATTTGGATCAGAATCTGTGATACCTAATTAAAAAAGATACATAGTTAGAACCCATTCATCCCATCTTCCTTATCTGAATGTAAATGAGAAGCTAAATATAATTTTTGCAAAATCCTAAATGAGTCCTAGTAAATATCTTCTCCTCAAAAATTCATATCATTATGAATTAATTCAGTAGATGGCTTATTTTAAGTGAAGTCTGACGAGAGTAGTTTCATGGAGAGTTTGAATGGTAGTGTTACTGCCTCAGTGTTTATTCTTTTTAGGCCATGTCATAGATATTCCAGAAAAAAAGACAAGAAGAAAATAATGTTACTGTAAGGGTGACATATTTGATAATACCAGCTAGATGACATATATGATAGTATATGATTTATGATTTATCAGCTAGTATTCCTACATCAAAACCCTCAAACCTAGTATTTCAAAATACTTTATTAAATGGTCTTTGTTAAAGGCTTAAGAATGTGGGCCGTCTACTATATTTCTTGCAGTCACTGTTAGGAGAATACATGCCCTCTGTGTGGAATTCTCTAGAGTCATGTATCCTGTTTTGGATCTTAATCCTTGCTTGTTAATTTAAAGTCCTTGTAAGGTACCTATGAAAACTGTAGGGTATTTTACCTTCTGGGTAAACTAAATAATCTGTGTTCCTTCTTGCTTGCCCTTAATATATACATCTAATGACTATGTATTCTCTGTCTTAAGTGGCAGACTGCCTAAGAATAGTTCTTACTCTGTTCACGCTTGAATCTCATTCTCTGTATGCCGTGCAATCACCATTCTATATCTCTTTTCAGAGTTAAATAATATATTATTAAGATGAACCTATGTCATTTTATAGCCGCTAACAGTACAAATGAAACTAGGTAACAGCAAGTGGAGAGCTAAGTATTAACAGAGAAGCATCTAGACACACTTAGAGGATGTCGTTTTTCTTTCAGATCTTTCTATTTTCAACACAAAATAATGTTACAGGATATGTGTGCTAAAATTAGTCATTCCATGTGTTGATAATGCTTCATGGATTACCCATTTGCTTTGGTAGGTTTGTGTCAATATGCAGATATTCTTACCCTTGCATGGTATTTTTCTAATGTAAACCATGGAGTATTTTTACTAGTTTCTGCTCAGGTACCTGGATACTTACAAGGCAAAGAGACTCAAAACAGCTAATGTGAGATTTGGAGGATCTTACTTTTCCTGTTCCTTAAATGCAGTAAATAATTAATCCTTAGTATTAGATCCAGTAATTTTTATGAAATATTTCCTGTCAGTATAATATTTAACAATTGATGTAATCCTGCTTCTCTGTAGAAGCTACATGGTATTAAACAGCATAAATCCCAATATATTCAAAATATGTTTTTGCATAATTTGATACTTTATAGAAGGGAAAAAAGGTAAATATTTTAACTGCAAATTAGAATATTGAAAAGATATTATCACCTAGCAAAGCTAGTTTTAGTGGTGTTGATATATCATGATTTCTGTTGGATTCACTATCAAAGGATGTTGAACTACTTTGGAAGGATGACCAGAAGTTTGAGAAAGGAGGTATGACTAGTTCTGATACTGTTACATTATGCTACCCTATAAGACTCATGTACCAAGTTTTTCAGAACATGGAGAGGAGAAAACAGTAACTTAAAAGTAAAGGCATCATCTCCTGTAGTTAACCCCCAGAAATCACCCACAACGCTAATAGTTAATCTCAATACTTCTATTTATTCCACAGAGCAGGTGAAAGAGTCTGTGTTTTTTGGTGGCTAAATCAGTGATACCAAGTTGGGGAAGGCATGGTATTGCTCAAGCAGAACAGCAAATGTGATGGCTCCCATGAAGCTCTGTTTCACAGGACAGTAGGATATAAAACTTAATTAGCAGTGGCCTCAGCAATTTGTAGAACTAGGATTTATTGATAATATAAAGTGTTAAAACAGGTCTACCACCAGTAGCCAGGTATTCTTCTGCTACCCACTGTGGGTGGTGTTTTAGACCATGCACCTTGCTTGATTACTCTTCTCACATTACCCTGCCTAACATTTCTTTAGCAGCTGGATCAGCTGTGGTACATCTGTAACTGTCCCTGACCCTTTTCTTAGAATTTTTGACTTTATAGTTAAGTATGACTTCTAGTAAACCTTTTAGTCTTCTGCCTTCTAGCGCCATGGATGCCCGGACTCCAAATTACTTATGTATTACAACTTTTAGCTAACTACCTGTCAATATAACTGATTTTTGAAGTAAATCATGTTACTATACTACAACTCATAACTGTGGCTTTCCTACCTGATAATACAGTGCAGCTAAAGCAATCGAAGCAAGTTATTGTCATGTTATATTATTTATGCCGCTCTACCACATAGATCGCAATTTTTAATGCAATCATTTAGTACTGGAATTGTAACATCTGTTTTCCATTTCAAGGATCAGCACTTCATGTTTTCAAATGCCTGGCACCAGCCCCATTCTATTGTATACATAGTCCTAAATCCCTATTAAGTCCACCACTGAATATTTCATCCAGATTGTCCCTTGTTTCTCTCAAGGGTTTTTATTTAAATTAATTTTGGCATAGAGTTGGCTGTAATTCTTGAACAGCGTCTTTCGTGCTAACTTGTAACTTGAGTTTCTTGAACCACTTTGCAAAAATAGTTGAGCAATACAGAAGATGTATAGATAGTGCACGTTAAAAGTACCTCTTCTAAGAAACAGTACTTTGCAAGAAAATGTTTTAAGGGACAGATGTGTTCTAGACTTCCTCATGTTGATAGCCAAGGAACAGCTTGCAGTAGTCCTGTCCAAAATCCTTTTGGTGGGCAGAATGCATTTATCTTTGTCTTCTTGTTCATCTCATATTCACAATCCTAATATTTTTACATTCATAGTAGGAATGTTGTGTGTGATGTGGCTCGAAAAGTGCCATCTGCTTTTGGATTCCTTAAATGTGTCTTACATGATGAAAAACAACTGTGAATTCTTCATTGACTGAGACCTTCTTTCACCGTTGTGAGAGTGTACTGGGCTGTTAAGTTGGGTGTTAATGTATTTGGCACCCACTTTACATCTTAACCTTCCAGAGTTGTACAAGGAGACTTATCTGAGATTTCAGACCTATCTGCTTATCTAGCAAAACTTCTGATCTTTATATCTACTGACATAGTTAAGACTTATTCATGTTCTCACAGCAAGTATTGGAAGGAACACTCACAGTGAATTCCAGTTTCTATCACTTCTTTCCTTAACATCATTTTTTCTTGCTGATGTATCACAGTGTATTAGGCAATGTGATAAGGGGATTTATGTTTGCTGTGTATACATGTGCTTAAATGTAATGAATACCACATCCTGAGAGATGTTAGAAGTCAGTTCATATTTTTATATGCATGTATGTTAACCAAACAGCAAGGTGGTACTTCTTAAATTTATAGTCAAAACAGGAAGGAAAAAAAAAAAAGAAAAAAAATGCTGAATTATCTGTTCAGTGCAGTTGCATGGATTCTACATTTTTGGTTCATTTGGGTGAGTTCTGTTTACCAGTGTAGTTCTACAAGGATGACTACCATTCCAAATCTCTGCACAGCTTCAAGCAGCTGTTTTAAGAGCAGAAAGAAAACAGAATCAGCTTGCCAGAAAGGTGTGTCTTTCATCTTCCCAAAATTACTCTGGACCAAGGCCCAGGACATCCTGAGTATTGAGTCCTGGACCAGTAACGGGTGTCTGATCCAATATGTCATGACCTGTTAGTGCTAGAAATCTATGCTTTATGCAGTTAGAAAGGGAGATTCCCATAAAACACGTGGGACACGGGCTTGCTTTATGATATACTTGCTGGATCTGGTAATATTAGAGTACACAATCATTTTTCTATGTCTGCCTAAACAGTATTAAGCAAATGTCAAGGTTTTCTAGAATGTATTAGTTATAATTGGCCTCTTCCTCTGAAACCTATTCCTCTTTAAAGCACATCATTTCCATGGAAGCCTCAGTAGATGCCCCAGTAAAGATTTCTAATTTTCTTTGTAAAATTGTAATTTGTTGCTAAATACCTGTTCTATTGGTATGTAAAATGCATATGAGTGCACGCTGCATAATATATATCATTTACTTATATCTTATTATTTATTGTATTTATTATCTTATTTATCTTGTGCTATTTACTCATTATCTTATTATTTATCTTATTTATATACTTGTCGTTCTGTGGCTTTTTCCTCATTGTCAGTTGCTGGTTTCAGATTATTAGGTCCTTGTCTCAAGTAATTCATTCTTTGTATCTTTCTCAGTCATTTCTGTGAAAGAGCATTTAAGCATTACAGGCACTTTTTGTGACACAGGCTCCTTTTACCCTATATGGGAAGAGTTCCAAATAGTACAGCCAAAGATTGACAGCTGTTTTGTATGTCAGTCAACATTTGACTAAGAATGACATGTGAATTTAAAAAAGGTTTGATATTTATTCCCTACAAAGGAATCCCATCTGTACTGATCGGTTGTGTTTCTTCTGTGAAAAGTAGTTCTGTTCAGACTGACCCACAGTAGTTCTGTGTTATGGTCTCAATGAATAAAACACACTTTTCTCTATTCTCTTTTATTTGCTAAGGGGAAGAAAATTGTATTAACCTGTGTGGGACTCAGTACTGATGGAGAACACCATTAAACATTTATGCTAGCAATTCATATTGTATAACACCTCATACTTGAAAGCACTCCCTCCATAAAACAACTTGCTGGCAGTGGAAATTTCCTGCTAAGTCACTGTATAACATAGGCTGGTGATAAGTGCCACTACATTTCCATCCAAAAAGTATGTGGTAGAGAAAGTGTAAATACTCTCAGCAAAATATCTTTCAAGGAGGACTAGTACAGAGATTAATCAGTCATTGGGCACAGCTGTCTTAAATCTAGATCACTCACATTCTTCAGATTGTTTTAGCAGGTCTGAAATCATATTGTATGATTTGGTGTAGTGACACTTGTAATTCCTATGTTTAAGAAAATGCATTACTTTGTTACTAATAAAAGGCATTTTGAGGCAAAACACAAAAATTGAACCCATACATGATTTTAAGATTTCCACCAAGCAATGCAAATGCAAGGTGTTAAACCAAGTGTTTCTGTTTGAATCCAAAATCTCTTTGAAATCATGCAACAATCTGCTCACATGAGATTTGATAGGATGGAACAGATTTTTAGTTATCAGGTTACCCCACTGTGAAACACAGAGTGCTTGGGAATCTTCTTCGTTCTCTTGCTTCATGACTACAAACAGGTATCATTGTCAAGCTCCATATGATCCTGGCAGTGAAGAGTTAGATGGTTTTATCTGTGTTTCTTGGATAGTCATAAAAAAGATGTTGGGTGTTAAATATTTATATTGGAACTAAGCAGACTCTGGCTTGCAGTTTAGAACATTTTTTGCAGCAAGGGCCAAGTGTTAATATTGGGAATAGGAAAGACATACAGTGATGCCAAGGCTCAAGATACTCCCTACGTTGTAAGTTGGTGGTATCAAAAAATTCTTTTTCTTCCCCCTCTTACTTGGATGTTTGCTTCCAGGAAAGACCATAAAACAATAATTAGCCATTTTTTCATCAAGAATTTGCAAGTATTTTTGACAACTTGAAATAGTAGAACAGTACTCCCTCATTTATTTTGAATATTTTCCATCAAATTACTACATTTCATAAAATATGTGATAGGCTTCTGTTCTACTGGCTCATGTAATATTTCATTCTCACCTGAATGAGAATGAGAAGTTCTTTTTTCAATGTGCCAATTAATCATATAGGTAGGTGATGCATTCATCATAAATGTTGTTTGAAGTCTGTAAATACAAAACAGCAAGATCAATGAACAGAAATGGTTCTGTAGAAGAGGAGATGGTCTCTACAGTATGTGCACTTTTGAAGTGCAATAAGTTGGAAAGATTTTTTTCTGCTTTGTGTCAAATCTTTAACATTTTTTTTCTGCCCTTTAATTTACATTATTTTAAATTATTTAATTTTTTTAAACTATCCTATCCCAGTGGTTGTTACTGAGTGGGTTGAAGATTTTCTACTCAGTGAACAGGAGGATCGCTTCTATAACTGTCTAGATGCAGTGTAAAGACTTTTTAGAAAGCTCTTTTGGTGACAATAGGCTCAGTGCTCAATTTTAGAGGAGATTAAGACGACACTTTATATATATAAAGTAGTTCTGCTTTTGTAAAAAGTCCATTTTGGATCATAACAAAATTGTAACTTTTCACCTCTTTTCTGACTAGCAGCTAACGGAACTATGTTGTTAAGAGATTCTTTTCTTTCAGCTGAGGAGGGTGTAATCAGCAATGATCAATGCATTAGTGTTCTTTAGTGTGTTCTTGTATTTTTGGTAACAGGCTGTAAAAACCTGTCCACTAACTTGAAATCCCAAGTCTGTGAACCCTCTGTTTTTTATTGCCTTTTTGCATACAGAAGAACAAGGGAAGCAATTGCTGAAATGCTAATTCACAAAATCTTTTCAAGGATTCAATGTTCTATGAAGGTCATACTGTCCTCGGTTGTTATGTCTGAAGTCTGCAGTTGTAAGATGTTGGAAAAAGAAATCTTATTTTATTTTGCAGAGCATTGGTTGTGACGACTATCTGGGTTCAGACAAGGTGATTGACAAGTGTGGAATATGTGGAGGGGACAACACTGCTTGCAAGGTTGTGTCTGGAGTTTTCAAACACACGCTAACAAATCTTGGCTACCACAAGATAGTGGAAATTCCTGAAGGAGCTACTAAAATCAACATTACTGAGATGTCAAAGAGCAACAACTATTTGGGTAAGTTGCATCTCAGTGAATAAAGCATTCTTTGTGTGCTAGTGCAACTGGGTGGAGGTTATGCCTTGAAAGGCCTTCTAAGCAGTGTGAATTAGATGTCAACAGCAAGAGAGGAGAGGAAAAAAAATCATTGAACAGGCATTTTGATCAGAACTAACTGGCAGTTGTTAATTCTGGCTTGATCTCGCGTGACAAACACCATAGACCTGTTACCATCTATTTTCCTGTCTGTCTGACTTGGCTTTGGTGTTTTCCTATTAGTTGGTTCCACAGCGGTGATTATGCTTCCCACATCGTTAACCTTCTTTGAGTGACCAAGAATTCAGCCAAGCGGCATGCTCATTTATGTAAAGTGTATCAAGGCTGCCTGAGGAGAAAAGAGCATCTTCTGATTGCCTAAAAAGTTCAGTTCTTTTAAAGTGAAAGTATATCAAATTTGTATTGAGATAATGTGATATTGAGGTGGTATCTGCAGAATGCAGGGTCATTTGTATAATTGTTTATTCTGAAGCAGGTCCTTAATTCAAAACCGTAAAGGATCCTGGAATGTTTATACTAACATCAGAGCATCTTGTGGCATATTTCTAGATCTGTCTAGTGTGCTGCAAATTAGAGATTATTTGAAATTTCTGCAGATCTATGTCTGTCTTGCGTGCATTTGTGAACTGTGCCGTTCCCTGGTGTAACCTTTCATGTTCCCAGGTTACAAAGCCCTTAGTTTGCCTACATTCGTGCTTCTGTTTTGGAGCCAATTCTGCTGAGTGGACTGGAGAGAAAGGGGCCGATTAAGATTTGTAAAACCTGCCCCTTGCCCTTTAATTTCTCTTCACCTGTCAGTCCATCCTTAGATCTGTCTTAAAAATTACCGTAGCAAATAATAAAAATGGAGCTACACGAGGCCTTTCTTGCTAGCTTGATGTAATTATTACTAGAACTATCTAGCTGTACTGGAAGTTTCAAATCCCAGTACTCTTGTTTGACAGCTGCTTTATCTCACTTCTGGCTGGTAAGCATCTCGGCTACTGCTCAAGTACAAGAAAGGAAAGTGCTCATTATTGAATTGCTTCTCTTCTCTTTTCAGCTTTCTTCTCCTTAATTCCCACTGGAGCCGTAACTAGTTCTACAGAAACATTTGCCTGTAGATGGGAGTTTATTGTGGGGAACAGTCTGCACTGTAATGTGAACTCCATAATTTTACCAAAAAAGTGACTCTTCAAAAGTGAAGAAATAATATAAGCTACCCACAGTCCAAGAAAACCACATGTTCTGGACATCTTGTAGGGTGGTCTTACCAGTTCTAATTTGTCCTGGTTTCATCCAAATGTGGTTTTGGTACATTACATACACCTATATATACTAGCATTCATTTTTTGATGCAAACAGTTTGTATAGCATCCATCAACACTAACTTGTTTGACGACAAAAAAAAGCCAATAATTCTGTCTAAAGAGCTTCCATAGATACTTGTACATTCAGTAGAAAACAGGCGAGAATGCAGCTTACTTGGCAGGACAGTGAAAGTAGCCACGTTACTAATATACAAAATCATGACATTGAATGTAATTTTTCTGTAGATCTACATGCCAGCATCTGAACACAGCTGGCAGAAAAATTCCCTTAACTATGTTAAAATGTCCTGAGCCACTTGAACATTTTTGGAATGGGCAGGACAGAAAAAGAGTAACATTTTTTGCTTAAAAATAACCAGGCTGTTGGCATGTATGGGAAAGTGGCAAAGTTTTTATTTCCCATGCTACTCCTTATCTCCTTATCCCCTGAGCTCTTGGGTTTATGCTATCATCTTTTCTTTCTTTCTTTTTTTTTTTTTTTTAATCCATTTCATATGTTTCATTTTAAAGCTGCTGGTATGGATTTAGTCTGCTAAATTTGCCAGCTCCCTCCCCTGTTAGGAATTCTTGAGGCTATAGTTCCAGCTAGAAGGACTCCCAGTCTCTCTGCTTACACCGTTACATGATAAATTGGTTTATTGAGGCAGGTGAGTTGCACCAGGACAGGAATGAACATGTTCTAACAGATCAGAAAACTAAAGCTATTCAAGGGTTTATCAAGCAATTTATTGGACAAGTGAAATGGTAGTTGGGAGGTTGTTTTTTGGCATATTGGTGGTCACAAATTTCTCACCGATAAAACAGCATTCAAAATGTATACATGCACATTTTTATAGAGCACGTAATGCTGGTAGAGCTGGAAATCTTGAAAACTCAGATCTGGTATTTACTGGTTTCTCTGTATTTATGATAATAAGCAGAAGTCTGGAACCTTAAAAAACAAAAAAGATCTCAAACTCATCCTTATGCTGCAGCAGCACCAAGAAAAACAATCCAGCAGCCATTCCTTTCAGCATGTAGTTGAGTGCTTTGCAAAACTTGGAAGTTTCAGGTCCCTGTTCTGTCATAGTCCAGCTGTAGCCATCAGAGCTGCTTGTAAGCAACATTCATCTTGTTGCAAGGGGTTTAAGTTAGTTGCTTTTGGTTTTCCTTTCACTTTGCACATTTTGTGGTTTCTTCAGTGCAAAATCGTAAGTCAGCTCAGGGTCACTAAAATTTTTTTAGAAGATGACAGCAGATGTTTCTGGGAATCTGAGTTATCCTGCTTGTCTCTGTTCAGGAGGCTGTCTTGTGTTCCGTGTGGTTTCATTAAACAATTTTTACAAAGCTCTCCACCTTTTCACTGCTTTGTCAAAGGTACTAAGCAAATAAGCAATCAGGAAAGTGTGTTTTCACAAGGAGGTATTTCTGCAAAATCAGGAGGTGCTGGAAAAAGCAGGCAAGAATGTGAGGTTTGTCACCCAAAGACTTTCAAACTCAGCTAAAAGTCGTCCAGACATTGGAAAGCTTCTCCATGCTGCTTTTGTGAACTTTTTGTAGTAATCTATTGCTCATGGCTGCAAAACCTGTGACCCTCATAAAAAGCGTAATTCTAATGATGATGCTAACTATGATGGTAGCTTATTAAGGTTTACTAATTTTAAGTATTGCATTTTTGGTTTTTGCACAGAAGTTGGAGTGATTGCAGAATAAAATTTATAAGTTCTTGCTACTTGAAAACAATAAATTTTCATTAAGAGAAAAAACATGACAGTGGTATATGAAGCTTTTAGTGTTTCTGGAACACGCCATTATCTGGGTAGTCAGAATATTCAGCTTAAGGAGATAGGCTATTTCAGTGGTTGTTCAACTGGTTGTTCATGTAACTTTGTAATTAGCTTTTCATAAAAACTACAAAATCATAGATTTCTCGTGCATCTAGTGATCTATACTATTTTATTTCTGTATACCTTAAAAACCTTCAACAACATTGTTTCTGTTTTCTTTTGCTTATGTTTTCTTTTTTTGGGGTGTTCTGTTTTTGAATGAATGAATTCCATACAGCACAAACATAATCTTTTCTTCTCCCTGCCTGCCCCTCTGCTAAGAATCCTTTTGGATTTTCCATTTCTCGAAGATCTTTACTGTAGGAAGAGTGTCGATCTGATAAAGGAAAATATTTTAACAGTTGAATTGAGAATGGCCTGTGACATTAACCGGTCTTTCTTAGTGAGCCAGAATGAACTACCTCTAGTAGAGCCATAAGGCAGATCAGAAATTCCCCAGGAAACATCTTGTATTTTTTCTTGTGTGTGTATGTTTGGAAAGAAGCAGTCCAGTTTTGGACTGCTAAATAATAGCTATTAATAATTATTAATTGTGTATTAATCAGTCTAGATTTACTTCAGTATTTTTTTTACAGTTAGAAGCAAAAGCTACATATTACAATTTAGGTTTGGGCTCTATAAGTGTAAACAAGGCTATAGGCTGTACAGTCCTGAGCTATGTACAGAATGACTTGCTTTTCAAAGTAGTTTTCAGCAATATTTTCTTACTGGCTGATGTGTTAGACCTTTCAGCAACAGAACTGCTGACCTTGGGCAGACTTTTCCATTGGCAAAGCACTTCTGTCACATGCTAGTCTTGCACAGAAAAGAGACAAAGACATACTTTTTATCCCACTGGTAATCATCAGCTGGCCAGTTCTCATACACTGAAGCAGGAAGCTTGCCACTGAATTAAGTAGGACCATAATACCTTAAGTGGGACCAGTACGTTACAGCACTTATGCTGCAAAGCATGTGGTTTTGAATATCAATACTTTAGCATCATTGGGATGTGGGATAATGGCAAAATTTTAAAGCCAAATGACATGAATCTGAAGTGATTTTTTGGAAGGTGCTTTTTTGCATGTTGGGTCTTGAGAACCTAATTCAAAGACGCTGGTTGTTATCCACATCCATAGCCTCAACAGCAAGAGAATCTGATGGGAAGGAGGTATCAACAGTAAAAATTGAAATTTAGCTTAATACAAAAGTGAAAGATACAATGGTTGAAAGCGCATTAGTTTTGAAATCCACTTACCGTGTGTAATGAACTTATTCTAATTGAAAAGAATCTGGTAATGTCCCGTAACTCAAGCAACAGTTTGTTTTTAGAGCAGTTGTCTGAATCTGGAGTTATATCACTTTGAGATTCAGTTCTGCAAACGGTACCAGACATACTGCCTGCCATGGCTGGCGGTAGATGTTTATGAAATATCTTATGAAAGGGAAAGTATATACATTAGAGTTTTGGCAAGTCTCTTAATGTTTTGTGCCTTACCTGAATGCTATTTACTACAAAGATGTTTCATAGTGAAATTTATTTCATTGCTAATTGCTTTACAGTTCCTTCAGGGGAATATATTATGTATTTCAGTTTTGGTTTTCATGGAATTAAGTTATTTCAGCCACTAAATGAGATAGGGACATCTTTGGATCTAATCCATTGCCCCTGCTTTCTGTAAAATGATACTCTGCTATTCTAGCATCTTCTATTAGCACAAGCCAGTATACAGTATTTGCGATTAAAATAGGAGTTGCACATTAATATTTTTTTTAAACAAAAGTCTAAGAGATGTTAATAGCATTCTTGTGAATATTGGTGTGCCTGAACATGAATATGCATTTAAGGTATTTGTCGTATGATAACAACAGTGGCTGATACTAAAGGGGCCGTGAAAAGATTCTCTAAAAAATATTTTGATTCAGTATTCCCTGCAGCAGATAACATTCAAACGGTATGTTTCATGATCAAATATTGTTAGCACCTCTTGAGCTTAAAATAACATTTTGAAATCAGTTTAGAGATTCAAATTTACAGCAAAGAAAGGAGCTAGATTGGAACACTGGCGGAGAATTTAGAAGATAAACATTGTTAGAGGCACTGCTATATCACGTGATCATACGAAAAGTTTTATAATTTATATATTAGCAATTAACTCATTGATTTCCTTCATGTGGTGCTAAATAGATCAATTAATACACTTTAAAATATACATTTTTTTAAATTGCTCTTAATGATTTGGGTTTTTAAAAATTTTTATACAAGATTAAAGGTTTCTGTGCAAAAAAGCTGCAACAGAAACTATATAGTAATATGGAGGAGAGAGGGTATGTGTTTGAATTTTCAGGGCTTGGAATGAACATGCGAGAATATACCAGAGGAGAGGAGTTTTTCTGTTTTCTCACTTACTTTATATACAAGGGATCTGCTTATAGTATACTTCTGTTACAGTCCTTAGGTGTGCATTGAGTTCAGTGGCTGTCCCAAACAAGCAGTGAGAGCTATCAGTGCACCATTGATAATTCTTACATTTCTATTCACAAACAAAATCTGCAGTTTTTTCATTTGAATTTTCAAAGTGCTGCAACCCAAAGCTATGCTCTTATGTATATTTATTGTGACGGACTTGTGAAACCCCCACAAGGACTTTGACATTGTACTTCTTACGGTGTATATTATGCACTGAGTGCATCTCTATATGTGTCAGTTTATGCATTGGAATTGGAGTGTCTCTCTCATATGTACAGCTTACTGAATGCATTACTTACAAACTATGTAATTACAATATCTGGATTAGAATAACTGTTTTTTTTACCTTTTGTCCTTGGTCCTCTTGCCTGTTCTCTGCTGGAGTTAAACAACAAAGACATTTCTTTGTACAGACAACGATGTGCTCCAAACTGTGAAGAAAAGATTTAAGGAATCACTTCTTAAACAAACTGAAATTAAGCACAGCAAGTTCAAGCCATAAGGAAATTTCAGAGGAAATTATTAATATCTGAAGAGGCGTTAGAATCTCTGTGTAAACTTGACCAGAATATTTTGAATAATATTCCTTAAATGTGCTTTTTATGATTAGGAATCCTAGCAAATCTGTTGCGTAGTTATTTCCTGAATACTGAACTGAAGAGTCAGGAAATACTACAGAGAAGGAGGAACAACTTGGGTTTTTTTTTGAAATGTTTGCAAAATCAAGCATTCCTATAAAAACATGGTAATGAAAATATCAGTTGATAACTCCTGCTTATTTGCTTCTGCCTTATCTCCTTGTCTCCACTCTCAGTCTTTTCCTGCAGTGCTTCAGATTTTACGTTTGGTTAGATGTTTTCTGACTCTCCAAAATTGGCCATTAATAGAAAATTAACTAATTTTTGGCCACCTCAAAAGGTTCAATTGTATGTCAGTTTTAGAAGAGACCTGATGAGCAGAGAAGATTCTGATTTTTTCCACTTAATTCAGTTTAGTTAGCATTGGTTGCTTAGTTGTAGATATATTGATTATCTGAATTAATAATAATTTGAATTAATTGTCTGTGTGGCCAAGCTTTAATTCAAAGCTAACACAGGTCTACTAAGAGAGTTGTCTTTCTCAACATGGATTTAAAAACAGCCTCAGTACTGAAGTGTCTAATGCTGACATATCCAGGAAAATGCCTTTCCATGACAGAGGCTCAGAGTCTGATCAGACAAACATGCATTTTTTAGCAACTACCCAGTCCAGTGTGTGTGAGTTAATATTGCACTAATTGCTGACAGATTCGCTTCAGGATTTACATTTAGACTACATATGCTGGCCTGAGACTTGCATTTCCTTAAGCTGAAAAGTAAGTACAGTATTGTGGTTAGTTGGTTATGGCAAAACTTGTTTACATGGGTGATTTTTGGTCATTTCGTGGTCTTCCTCTGCAAACTATAGTTTCAGTGGGTGTGAGCCCTACACCCTACTCTTATTCTGGGTCATGATAATTACCTTTAACATAGCCAGTGGCTATGTGGCTACCACATTCTGTTGGGAGGATTCAAGACAATGGTGAAGAGGCACGAGGAGTCTCTGCTTTATGCCTGGAGACGACAGAAATCTTAGAAGCATATTCTGTCAAGAATTTTTGGGTCAGTCTGAGTTTGGATCTCGCCTTCTGTGGTCATATTCCTGTCACAATGAGTGTGGTTTTTCCCTATTAAAAAAGTCATAGCTAGGATGAAGTGTTCGCTATGGTACATTTAACAGGCTTTGTCATTTCTTCTGCATACTAATTGCATTATTGATAATATTCTATTTATTAAACTATTCCTTCCTCAAAGGTAATGCTAGGTTGCAGGACAATTGAGATTACTGCCTGGGCTTTCTAGCCACAGTTGGATGTGTGTTGTGACGTGGGTTAGTTCATTCTGGGATCTGGAAGGCCCAGATGTGGGCCTTCACCCATCTGTGGTGATGCTAGATAAAAATCTAGGACACACAAAGCCAAGGAGAGCGTAGGATCTTTCACTTGTGAAGCCTTTACAAGATAATGATTTTTGAAAACCATATGAGCTTATCACTGAATTTAAAAGAACAAAACCAGAAAAATCCAGGACTGAAGAATTACTGTGGGACAGCTTCATGTAAGGTATAGGATGGGAGGCAATCCAAAATCCAGTGTGAACACTCCTGAGGCTGCATTAAGGGGATTTCACTTATGATCTCATACAGTGCTGCTTGAAGTCCTTGCAGGTTATGTCAGTATTTGACCTTTGGAGTTCAGCCTATGTTTGAGGATAATGCATGTGTAGATAAGTTACCAAGGAGAGTAAAGACTGTCGCAAGTTTGCTTCTAATGCAAAAGAGTTAAAAACTAATAGGAGACAGTATATTAGGACAGATAGAAATGTGCAACAGCTATCTTTCTAACACTTCTTACCTGAAGTTCATTACTAAGACGCCTGGTTCTTCATGGACACACACCTAAATTTACATATCCTTTGAATTATTGTCCTTAAAATAGTTTCAAATTGATTTTCTGCAGGGAGAGTTTCTTTCACTAAATAAATGTTCATCTTATTGTAGCCAACATGTATTACTTGGCTAGGCTGATCACTTACTAAAACCCTTGAAGTTGTTAAGACTTTGGATGAAATTCAACCCTAGCGTTAATGAATACAACTCCCCTGAATTCAAGTTGCACAAGAGTCTTACCTAGTCTAATGACCTGTAGTTGAACCAGAATATATCTAGGACATTGTTCTTTGCTGACCATATATTTTTTCAATACTGGTGTTGCTTAAATAATTACATTTTAGAGTTTCTGGCAAGGTTATTATACTTATTATAGTAAATTCCAAGGTGACCTTTTCCCTTCTGCCTTCATTAAACAGCCAGCTAATATCTAACACTGTATAGTGGTCTGTAGGGTTCCAGGCACATTTTGAAAACATACAAAAGAAATGCTTTCTCAAAACCTGATTTATTCTTTTCTATATATTAAGTGGCAGATCTTAAAAAAAGGCAGACCGTGTTACGTGTCTGGGTGATGGGAAGTACTCTTTCCCCTGGCCTCAGGAAAGTGGTTAAGCCTTAACGGCTGGGTTAACTTCTCTGCCACAGCTTTCCACCACTGCCTTACAAAACAGTCTTCTGCATGTCACCTGCCATTGCACTTACAAGCTTCTAAATGAGTTTCTCCTTGCTTGCTGATTGTGGGAGATCTGCTGGGAGACAGCCCTAAGTTGGGGTGCTGAGCAAGAAGCCTGGGTGCCTGGCCTGGGAGACTGGTGGCTTTCCATCTGGCCTGAATCTCAAGGAGAGTTCTTCGTGTTGCTGCTTTTCCAGATAAACGGCTTCCTGGCCTTTTTTCTCTTTTCCCTCTGCATCTTGAAGAAGAATATGAATATTTCTTTCCAGCACCCATTGGCTAGGCTTTTTGGCTCCTATCTGTTATGACCAGCTTTGGAACTTACAGAAATCATGTTTTAATTTCCTGTGTTTCCTACTTCTGTCATCATTTGACAGAGGTGTTGTTTTGTTTTTTTTTTTACCATTTGTTTGTAAGCAATGTTGTTATAAAAACGGCTATCGCTACAGCAGTTCACCAGCTGAAGCCTGCTGTTGCTTTGATGATCTGCCCTGCAAATACATCATCTGAACAACAGCCAGCAGCAATGAGTCCCACTGAGGTGCTTGTTTCATAAGTTCTATATTAAAGGAATGTTTTTGTCCTTGTCTTGAAATATAGAAAGGTTGTTTTGAAAGGAAGGGAGAGGGATAAAGAGAAGTATGCAAAATAGTGAGAGGAAACTCGGAAAGGCTGGTTGTTCAGTTTGACTTGTAAAGCACCCAGCAATGTGGTTGCTTATATAACTTTGCAGACCCCCTTGGCCTGGAAGCCTCTGGAGAACAGACTTTGTAAGATTTTCAGTATTTCCTGCCTCTTGTCAGACCCCAAAATCTTTAATTTCAGCCTTTCTCACAGTGTTTTGATTATATTTCTGTTTCCAGGTATGGACAGAACCTAGGAACTTGAATGCAAAATTTCAAAGAAAATGCATTAAAAAATGAAAGAGATGGGCTGTTTGAACAGTTATTATTAATCTGAACCCAATTAATGTGAACTTCGTAGACCTCAAAGCTTTAGATTATTTTTGTCTTCCAGTTGATGACCAAACCATCAAGTAATTTGCAGGAAAATACCTGTTTGAACATTGGTCTTAGCGCACAGTGTTTGGAATATCAACACGTGGTTTGTTCGAGGCTTCTTAAAAAATCTAAGCTCTTCTGAACAGTGTGTGTTAATTGAGCACCTTACGATGCATACATTTCATGGCGCTGACCAGTATTCAGTAACATGGATTCTCCTCTCACTAATGCAGCTGACTTTCTGCTTTCACTCCATTCTTCCTTTGTCTCTGAGATGGCCAACAAGGGATCATCTTGGAAATGTCATGTACTCTGTGGAAATTATGAGCTTTGTGAGTTGATTAAAGTCCCTCATATGTAATCTGTTGCTCAGTTGTGGTTTTACCTGGAGTAAACACTACCTTGACTAAACATGTTCTTTTTTAAAGTTGTGATCAAGATGTAGTGATCTTACCTTGCTAGTCATGGGTCCGATACAATACTTTTCTCCTCTTACTTACAAATTTTAATTCAAAATGAATTTTGTACTCTGACTTAGCTATACATAGAGAATGACCAGTGTCAGTCCAAGTTCGTAAACTATCCATAGGCAAATTCCCACATCACATGAAGACACATTTCTTCCTTTTCTTGCCAGAAGGAGAGGTTGTTACTAATTTAAATAGTTGTTTGAATGCTACACAACAAAACTTCAGAAAAAATGGTTAGGAGCCTGGTTTCAATCGTCATAGGTGTTTCTGTACAGCATTCTTTGATTCCCTAATCTTACTTTATTCTGAGCAAAATTCTCTTCTGGATAGCAAAACCCCTTCTTTGTTCCTTAAGCATCCCTTCATCTAGTCAGATAGAATGTGTTCTTATATCTTTGTCTGATTCTGTAAAAGAAATATATTTTCATCTCTTTTTTTTCCTGTGGTTCTCTTATTTCCCTTTGAACTTCTCAGTTTCAACATTTTTGTTTCTTGCCCTTTTAAAAATCTCTTCTAGTAAAATAATCACCCATTAGAAATTCTACATGATTAGTGGCTTCATGGTTGGATCCAATAAAGAGATTTCATCTGCAGAGAATATTTTTATATTGCAGCATTAAATTCTAAAAGAAATCCAAGTCTTTTCTAATACACAATATATATGAGGATTTAAAACTTGATTTATAGACTGTGTGATTAAGTTAGTCAAGGGAGATTAAACTTTATCCTTTATTTCTTAACTTGCCCAGTGTCTTTGTTTTCTATTGAATATTACTTCAAACATTTTATGTCAGAAAAATTTGGGTGCTTAGAAGCCTTACAGACCCAATATTCCTTTCTTATTTGTACCCATGGCAGCAGTAGTTACCTCATGGTCATGGCTCCATTTATTTTATATATTTGTGTTGCAGTTAAACTGCTGTAATTCTGAAAACTTTGGTAGTCTGACTGAGAGTTCTGGGTCAGGTGAATGTCTGCTGTGAGATTATGAACTTGTTTTTAGTGAGCTACTTATCAAAGGTTACCAGCTTGCACTGCTAATCTAGACATGGCTTAGGGACCCTGAGATAGAAAAACTGGGTATCTGTTGACCACCAGTAACCACAAAATGCCAATAAAGGGGTTTGTTAAGGGCATGATTGTCCAGCTGCAGCTAATCTGCATTAAGAGGTTAATACCACCTCATTCACCTACATTCACCTACACCAGCACTCCTACCGAAGAAAATAATACACAGCTTTGAGTCAGCATGCAGTCAGTTGGTGTAAGTGATTGCTATGGCATGAGGCTACAGCTGTTTCCTCCGCGCCTATAAAACTCTTTGTCTGTAGCTGGTACAAAGCAGGAACATCTGAATGTAACTTAAAATAAGGATTCTGTGTAGCAGTTTCTACTGAAATTATGGGAGGTAAACCTCAGGGAGGAGCAAGAGCAGGGCTGCTCCATTAAGGAGGAGTACTTCTAACCAAAGCATGAGAACATTTAAATGGTAAGCAATACCAGAGCTTTGGAAAACTTGGGAAAGAGATACATTTTTATTGGCAAAAAGAGGCCCCATCATTTGTCTTGTAAATTGCTTGTAAGGACCTAAGGCCACAACGTCTTAGTGTATCTGCAGATGTTCAGTCAGACTGCAGAATAAAGATTCCTTCAGTAAGTGGAATTAGAAGTTTACTGTTGAATTTCTGTCATAACACTTCATCATTCTCTTTTAGGTTTGTATTCCAGAGGACTGGGGGGATTGACTTTTCCTTAAATGTCTGGCAGAGCTAGAAGAGGTTGTTATATATCCAGAACGATAGTTCCTTCTGATTTTTTTTGTTCTTACCAAATATTTTTTCTTTCCTTCCCCAAGCTGAATTAATGCAGAGGAAGGCCAAGCCATGGGGATTGGTTTGAGCTTAAATTTACATTATAAACAGACAATACCTTTCTTCAGTTGTCTTCTGCCAATGAAACAAAGATCAAGAAGCATGATGCTGTCTTAAATTTGTGTTAAGAGACTGTAAATTTCCAATATCGTCATTTTCTGTTGCATTTTTAACAAAGTGGACTTTTGAAAAAATGTCTCCAATGTGTCAGTTGAAAAAAGCACGTAATCTTAAGAACTTAGTGGTTTCTTCAGACTGTATCTATTGATACAGTGAGAAATTAATTTTTCCTATAACCCTTGTCTCTCCTAATAGAACATCATAGTTCATTCCTAAAGCTTTTGAGTCTCTGGTTCAAAACTGTTCTTCATGGATTGTTTTGAAACTGTTCATACAGTCCTAATGAGCAACGGACCTAGTTTATTGTTAACTACCAGTGGTTAGCTCTATTAGAGGGAGAGGTATTGTGCATTGAAACTGCAAAGTTTGTCAGTTATTTATAAGCAAAGGTTCACTGGTTTACGGATGAAGCAGAGGGTTCCTTCCCCATGCCTCTCAGTGTGGGCTCAGTTCTGAGCAGTTGTGCAGAAGACAGATTTTGGAGAACGGCAAAGGAAAAGCCAGGATTTTATTCCATTCTGTTAGTTTGTGAAGAAGTATCACGTATTTGTAATTTAGTATGTTGCCATGAACCTTGTAGATAGTTTAATTTAAAAAGATAAACACGGGAAATTCTATTAATGTTTTCGGGTTAACCTTGAATTACCTTGTACTGATGGTGGCCTTGTGGAGTGCTTCCTTATAACAAACTGTGTGTGGTAGTTCATGTGTCGGGAGAGGTGGGTGCCCGGAACCCAGGGAGAAGTAAGTCCAATGACCATACAACAAACAGAAGTAGTGTTTTCACAAGCTATTTAGGACAGTGCAGCTTGCATCTTTGTTCTTTGCCTTTATTTGTCTTCAGTTAACAGGCTGTGAAATGAGCATACTAACAAGTAGAACACAATGTTATTGTAAAAATAAAACCAGACAATTATTTCAAAGACTTAAACACTTAAGAAAACAGCAATGTGACTTTCTGTATGCACCTTGGAAGATGAATGTTATTTTGTATTTATTGAGAATCAGGTGAGACTGACGCCTTAGGATCTTTGATACTCTATCGTGCCAGAGTCGTGTTCCTCAGTTAGATTTTGTTGGCTGACGTTGAAAGTTAAACTGAGAAACAAAGCAAACAAGGGATCTTAAAATTCACTGTTCTCTGTTGTTTTTCAGTTTAGAATGTGTGCTATATCTTTAGCATCTCCACTGCATACACTTTTGAAGCAAAGGTGAAATCAAATGGAATAGTTTTTTTCCCACCTTGCAATGTCTCTAAAGATTCAAGAGGAAGAGACAGGGAGTGTGGAATGGGATGTAAGCATTTGCATTTTATTTCAATATCATCCCTAATGCAGATGAAGCAATCACAATTTAATGCTTTTCTGGAGGTGAATTGATGAAGGTTTTTTTCAGTCTGCTAGCTTCATCACTTCTTTTAAGCAGAAAACAATGGTAGTATGGTCAGGACTCCTATGAAGTCCGACCAAAATCAGGCATGTTGGAACCCAGCTAGGCTTCAGAATTAGGTAGATGCATCTCCATTGGCCTTAATTCTGCAGGTCCTGATGAGTACCCTCTAAAGAAGCTGAGACCCTCAACGCTCCTTAGTATTAAAGAGTTAATAAGGTATCTGTTAGGTTGCAAGGTTAGAATCTAAAACTGAGAGTGCTGCATGTTAAAACAAAGGAATACAGTGACAGAGCAGATATAACATTACTGTGTAATGAAGTCTAAAATTTTCTTTAGTATTTCCTTGGTATATTTTGCCTATACATCTGAGGATGCAGATTTTCCTGCTGAAGGTAGCGTCCTTAGTCATGGACTAATGCTGCTTTCTTTTCACTTGGTTGAATTGTGCCATTTTCATTTACTATCTTTGATTTTTCATCATGTGTTAGAAGTACAATGAATTAACAAGACTGAACAGTAAGCACTGACTATAGCATCTGCTCATACGCAAGTCATCTGTTGCTCCTTCATTCTAGTATACTTACGTCTTAAAATTGGCACAATATTGTGTACGTAGAGTCAAATTCCTGTTGGATTTAGATTTTAACAAGACCTGATAACTGTTATGCATCGCCACCTGCTTGTGCTTTTTCTTCCCTCCTCCAGTATATAGCAGCCATCCTATGGCTTTCTTCCCTGGAAAACTGAAAAACAGCTTTTAATGTCCAAGTTGCAGTTCTCGCCTCTTGTTCTTTTCTTCTAAGGCAGTTCAGTACCACCACTTGCAAGGGTGAAATTTCCACTCTCCCTAATGATGCAGAATAATGGAATAGTGGAATTCTTTGGGCTTGCATATGTGCTGACTCTGGCAACTTAAAACCTTAAAAATACAATATGCAGATGAGATTTTCAAGCCTTAATGATAATGTATTTAATTGGTCTAAGGTACTTAAGAGTCTGAAGTACAGATTCTGTTTTGGCGTGTTGTGTGTCAAATAAATTATAGTAATCTTTTGCAAAGTATTGGGTTTCACAACAGAGATGAAAGTGAGAGTGCTACCAAAGGTGTTGCATATTTGCATCCCCAGGAGCAATGATGGTGGTTCAAGTTAAATACTTATTTTGAACCTCTTAACTGTCATGGTGATCTGGCTTTCTTGGAGTCCACATCAATATAAGAAAAATTCTAGAACTGATCTTCTGAGAGAATGCAATAATGGGCCAGACCTTTCATCTTGTGCGTGGTTTTACATACATAGTGCCTTTGAGTATAAGCAGAGTCGCCTAGGTTTCTTGTTCTTTGAAAGGCTCCCAGACTTTCATAGAGCATCAAGATGTTCCAAAAGTATTTCAAGACACTGCCTTTTAAAATTAATAATAAATAGCAGTGTAGCTGTTTAGCACTTAAAATCCGTTCAGCATGGTAAATAGTTCCAGAGGGAAGGTGGGAACAGTGACTAAAACTTCCTGCTGTGCAAGGCTGCCCTCCTTCACCTTCTCTCAGTGGTGTTTTCTGCTGAAATCCACCCATGTATCGGTTTGTATTTCACGCCTCCATCCAGAATTCGGCTGTTGAAACAAAAGCTCCTTGGTTCTTTGAGAAAATCATCACAGAAAGTACTTCTTATCTTCAAAGTGTTTTCCTGACATTAATTAATTGGATCCTCACGATCCTGTGAGCAGGATAAGGAGCAGCCTGAAAATGCCCATTAAGCACTCCTCCTGCAATGAACTGTATTAAACACTTTTGGAGCCTAGCTGGATAAAGTGTTTTTTCTACTACCCAAATAACTTTAAAAGTGTTTGAAAAGAAGTGCACAAAAATTAAAAATGCTTTTGAACTTTCGGCAGACTTTTATGCCCATGTGCTTGTGGACGTAAAAAATCTGCTGTTCAAACAAGCAGGGGCAGATCCTCAGCGGCTTGTAAATTACAATGGTGCCATTGATTTCATTGGAACTGTGCTGCCTTAGACGAGCTGAAAGGCCTGGCTCTTTACTTGGGAAGTAAAGCAATATGTATTAACACCTGATTTGAATAAAGAACTTTAAAACCTAGTAATAATAATAATACCTTTCATGAAGATATGCTTGCAAGCACATGGAATAGATTTTGTGTGAGACAGAGTCGAGAGAAAGACGCATTAAATGAATGGAAAAGAAAGGCAAAACAAAATAAAGTCATCGGTATTTGTGGGTATATCCTAGTATGAAAATGGAAAATACTTTCTCTCTCCACTGAATTACCAAAAATTCCTTTCTCTCTCAAGTGACCATTATCCTAAACTGTATCTGACAGTAAGTCATTGTAAAGGGAACCAGTTCATGTTTTGGTATTTGGGGTGGGGTTTGTTTTTGTCTTCACTGAAGTTAATCAGGAAATGCTGTTAACCACTGAAGTTACTGTGTGGATTTGTGATAGGATTATAAATGAAAAATATGGAGCGTTGAAACTCACTGAACTTGGAATATGCGAGTATCAATATCGCCCAGAAAGATCTTTATTATTTAGTTCACATTGTCAATTCACGGTCAGATATTTTCCCTAGGAGTTACGGTCCTTAAATAATGTAAGCATGATACTTAGTTTGGAAGTAAAATAATCGTTAATTAAGCAGGCTGTGAACTTGGAAACACTGAAACAAGGACTGATTAAAAGGAGAAAGATAAATATGTCATACTGAAGACTATGAATACTATTTCAGTCTGCCAACTTAAATGAGAAATGTTACCTTCACTGTATCAGATTTATGGTATCTTCCTATTTAGTGTAGACAGAAATGAACCTAAGAGATGGGAAAAGAGCTGTTGAATAAATTATTGATCAGTTGTTTGGTATGTTATGTAAAGCTGAGGTTGCAGTAACATTTTTGTAGACAACTCAGTGTGCAGCAATATTTCTTGTCTTTGAATGGGTTTTAACATGGATATGTTGGTGGCTCCCAGGCCTGTATGTATGCACAAACACAAATTAAGAGACTACAGCTTTTGGGCAATAGGTGTAGAAGATCTTCATTCTCTAGAAATTTAATCCAATTGTGTGTTGCCCTTTTTCTGCTGCTTTAATATTCCTACCCTGCCTGAATAAGCATTGGAAACCATTATTGGTTATTGATCAGTGCACTGAAGATCTTATGCTGTTTACAGCATCAGTTGGCTGGATAAAGTGCTGAGCTTCCTGCCGCACTCCAAACTGAGAGAGATGATAGAAGTCTGCGTCCCAGAGTGATTAACATTTAGCTCAGTCTCGATGAGGCACCTAGCATCTGTCTTTTCTGGAATGTAATAGCTGAAAAAAGGTGTTACAAAGCCTTACAGCTTTTCTCTTCGTGATGCATTTAGAAGTGGGAAGAAACTGTGTTTACATCATGTATTTGAGAAAAGTATTGAACAACTCCTTTGACAGAAAACTCCATTAGCTGATCAGCTGGGCAGCAGTAGTGAGCTTCAGAGAATTTCACTGTTCAGAGAACGGTGTTTGCTGCTTTTTGTCTGTGTGTGTTACGCCAATGAGACTTCATGTGTGTTGCTCAGCCAGTACATTATTTATATTGCAGTGGTTTGCAGCGTTATTCCATGTCTTTTTTTACCTTGGCTTTTTTTGGTTGTGGGTTTTTGTTTTGAGGTTTTTTTTTGTTTCATTGGTTTTTTTGTTTGGTTGGTTTTTGGGTTATGGTTTGGGGTTTATTTCATAGGATCATAGAATGTCCTGAGTTGGAAGGGACCCACAAGGATCATCGAGTCCATCTCCTGTCCCTGCATAGGACAACCCCAAAATTCACACCATATGTCTGAGGGCGTTGTCCAAATGCTTCTTGAATGTTGTCAGGCTTGGCGCTGTGACTACCTCCCCGGGGAGGTTGTTCCAGTGCTCCACCACCCTTTGGGTGCAGAACCTTTTCCTAATGTCCTACCTAAACCTCCCCTGGCATATCTTCCTGTCATTCCCTCGGGTCCTATCATTGGTCATCAGGGAGAAGAGATCAGCGCCTGCCCCTCCTCCTTCACTTGTGAGGAAGCTGTAGACCATGATGAGGTCTCCCCTCAGTCTCTTCTTCTCTAGGCTGAACAGACCAAGTGACTTCAGCCGCTCCTCGTACGGCTTCCCCTCTAAACCCTTCACCATCTTCATGGCTCTCCTCTGGACACTCTCCAGTAGCTTTGTATCCTTTTTTTACTGTGGCGTCCAAAACTGCACCCAGTACTCAAGATGAGGCCGCACCAGTGCAGAGTAGAGCGGGACAATCACCTCCCTCGCCCGGCTAGCAATGCAGTGCTGCTTTTTGAGCAGAAGAGACCGTCAATGCAGATGTATGCAATGATTTTATTGGCTTGAGTGGAAGAGACATTCTTGTTGGATCAGCTGCTTATGGTTTCTTTGCATGAGGTGTGCAGGGTTTGTGTTTTAGTTTAGGGTTTTTTTTTTTTTTTTGCAATTAGTATAGAAACAAAAAATGAGTAAATAGAAAAGAAAAAAAAGGGCTGGAGAAAGTAAAGGAAAGAAGATGCTAATTGAAAGGCAGTATAATGGGAAATGCATTCTTTAAAATGCTAGGGAGAATTTTAACCTGGATTTACATATCTACTAAAAGTCATCAAAGAAGTATCTGTGGATTGCTGTTTACTTGGATTGGTAATAATAATCTCTGATAAAGACTTTTTTGGTTCAGTTAATTTGTTTAAATTTATTTTGTGCATTTTTTTAAATGTAGGTGACTCAATAGCTTTATTGAATGACTTACTCAAATTCAATTGCTTTATGTTATATAATAACCATACAAACTCTGCAAACTTTGGCAGTTACCACCAGTCCTGCTGTGCAGTGTATAAAGCAGCTGCATACCACAAGCCTAGACTCTAAAGGATCCTAAAGCCTCTCCTAAGTTGATATAGTTGACCCTCTTTGGCTCTCTTCTCTCCAAAAAAAAAAAATTCTTAGCTTTTTGGTCAGTAGTTAGACTATTTCTGTATTTCATTGGTCAGGAATAAGAGCTAAATTGGAAGATGCATTGTATGCTTCCACTTTAAACAGTCGAAATTAAACAAAGTCAACAAGCTTTCAGTGGTGCTTTATCATTAATATTAGTAGTGTAATAGCAGGGTAGCTATTGAACTATGCTGACATGGTTAACTATTGGAATCAACACTATGAAGCATAAAAAGGCTGCAGGTGGAATGGATGTGTTGGGTGAAATGTTTTCCTGCTTGAAGATGAGGAGTGCTTTGCCAGTGACCTCCATGCTACAAGGAGGTCACCTGACAAACTTAATTTTCAGGATTCTGTAGGCAGAGGTCAGCCTGAATGAAGAAGGGGACTGAGCAGAAGGAGATCTTGGATCCTTGATTCTGGGTCACTTAGGCTATAAACGATACTGGAGGGGGGGAGAAGGAAAGGGGATTGTTCAGCAGAAATTACAGTGCAGTACAGCAGAGTTTCTCCCAGGCCATGTCCTTTCCCACTTTAAAGCAAACAACCAGCATACTTTCACCCTCTTGTTACATTGCAGAAGAGAGTGGAGTCGGGCTTTGCACTGGCAGTGCTCCCTGATAGAGCATGAACATTCACCAAGACAGTGCCAGGCACTTTGATCTCCTTTTGTTCCCAGCAGGACTCTAGACTCTGAGCCAATGTGTTGAGTGGCACTCGATCCCAAGATGGCACTTGAAGTCAAATTTGTTTGCAGAATTATACTACAAGGCGTTTATGGATCACAGTATATGCAGATAAACAGCTTACCCACCAAAGAAGTGGTAGCTAGCTCTGTTAGTGTACTAGGGTATGGGAGGGGATCTCTAAGGTACTCGCTCAGTGGAATACGATGTGCATAGAAATATCAGTGCTTTGATTTATGACTTGGCAGTGACCTGTGAATGTAACCACTTCAAATTATGGCAATCATTATGGTCTAGCCCACTGGATTAAGAACTGGATTAAGAAGGTTGATTTCTCTATATTTACCCTCTCCCTGATAAAACTCCTATTTTTGACTTGAATCAGATTGAAATAGGTCATATAAAATTAAAGATTTTTGTGCTCTGGTAAGAATCTGTGCTATCATTCAGTAGCATGAAGTATTTTTCTAGACATGTTTAACCCGTTGCCATTGCAGTGATTATTTAGTTTGTGTTTATAACAGAAAGCCAGTTTAAATGTCCTTTGGGAGGGTAGATCTTTAACAAGCTCTTTACTCATAGACAGTGTTCGTAAAAAGACACACTTATTTATCTCAAATACGGAAAAAAATGTTCCCAGCTGAGTATGAAACTAAGTGTACTAGATGTATTTTTTTGCAACCAAAGCATAGCCGGCAGGTCGAGGGAGGTGATTCAGCCCCTCTACTCTGCTCTGGTGAGACCCCACCTGGAGTACTGCGTCCAGCTCTGGGGTGCTCAGTACAAGAAGGACACGGACCTGTTGGAGAAGGGTCCAGAGGAGGGCCACAAAAATGATCAGAGGGATGGAGCACCTCTGCTATGAGGAAAGGCTGAAAGAGCTGGGGTTGTTCAGCCTGGAGAAGAGAAGGCTGCGGGGAGACCTTATTGCAGCCTTTCAATCCTTAAAGGGGGCTTATAAGAAAGATGAGCATAGACTTTTTAGCAGGGCCAGTAGCGGTAAGACAAGGGGTAATGGTTTTAAACTAAAAGAGGGTAGATTCAGACTAGATATAAGGAAGAGATTTTTTAAAATGAGGGTGGTGAAACACTGGAACGTGTTGCCCAGAGAGGTGGTAGATGCCCCATCCTTGGAAACGTTGGATGGGGCTCTGAGCAACCTGATCTGGTTGAAGATGTCCCTGCCCGTTGCAGGGTGGGTGGACTAGATGGCCTTTAAAGGTCCCTTCCATCCCAAAGCATTCTATGATTCTACTTCTACAAAAAACTGAACTCACTGTTAATCTAAACAGTGTGAAAAATGCTGTCTGAAATGCAGAAAAAATAGATTATGGATTATATGAACTTTTGTTTAAATGAAAATTAGGGCTATAGATAATGACTTTTTATAGTTCTGAAAAAGTGACACTGGAGAAATTCCATTAAAGGGAGAAGATAGAGCTTATCAAACTTTAATATGAATTAATCAAAAACATAAAGACAAGGATTTTTCTTTTCTAAGGTGGAATTGTAAAGGAGAAATAAGAAATTTGCTTCTGAAATGTTGACTATTTAATATTCAGCCTGATAAATTCATTGTGGTCATATTTCATGGTTTAGGAGCATAAACTTGGCCTGTTGTTGCTACTGAGATTCCCCTAGCTCCTCTGGAAAATCTGGGCCTGTATTAGTCTGTGTATGTAACAGTCTCTGCTCACTGTATTGATGAGGAGACGTATGGGACTGGAAGCAGAAGGTCGAGAAGATCAAACTTGTGAAATACTAACAACTGTCTGCAGAGCAGTTTGCCAGAGATCTACTTGCACAGTGTAGGTGGGAGAAAATAAATAACTTCTTGGTAAAAGAAGGAAAAAACCAACTTTCTTCTAATTTATATATTCTTTCCCACATATGGTTGGAAAAACTTTAAATTCCTGATGGCAAAATAATTATATAGTTTGTACTAGTGATACTTAACTCACTTTCTTCTACTGTCTGTTCAGAACTGGACTCCACTGCTTTATCTATGCTGCAGACAAAATACTGCCATTAACTAGCCAGACTTATTTAGTGACCTGGGATAGACTCACAACTTGCAAATCCATATTTTTTTTCCGTATTTCCATGAAAAAGTTTGATCAGAGAAAATTATTGTTTCATTAGCTTAATAGGTAGCTTGAGAATAAAGAACAGTGATAGAATGAGAAGTGATACACTGTATTACAAGCAATAGACTTGTATTTGGGATAATCCTGTACATCTTTTTGTGAAATAATTCAGTCATATTCTTTGTTGTTCTTGGACCTATAAAAATCATCAATAAAATAAGATTATTTCCATTTTTGTCATGTCTATAGGTTTCTGGGCTTACCTCCAGGTATCAGTTGTGTGTTTCACATGGTTTGATAGCTTTGTCAAATAAATATCAAATCCGTTCAGTCCCAAAGCATCTTTTTTATGTTTAAATGTGCAGACTGACATAAACAATAACATGTGTGAGACTGCCCTGAGTCCTTATAGCCAGAAAATAATGTATGAGAAAGTGGATACCAATGCTGAATTGACTTGCTGTACTTCCAGCTTTCCTCTGACCACCCAGCTTTGATGTGCCAGGGACTCATCTTCTGGCAAAGTGTTCTCAGGTAAATGGAGACAGCCTTTCACTAGTCTGTATCTTGTTTTAATTTGCTAAGAGCCAAATACTTGTGAGGATCTGTAATAAATTAATGTTGTTCTAAGCTGAAGACCAAGGTTTACTACACTGTTGTCAGCTTCTATTGGAAGAGAGAATAAGTGAAGAATTGAATGTTTTTTCAGGACTGAACATGGACAGTGCAAGTAAGTCTGTGGTTTAGTTTGTGGCCTGTATCCTTACTGTAATGGCCACTGAACTAATCAAAGCTCCTGTATCCTTACCATAATGGCCACTAAATTAATCAAAGCCAATCTTCTCCCAGCCTTAATAACCTCTGATCTCTCTTTGGTCTAGTAACTTCAGTCTCCGTGCCAGTGCCCTGTTCAGATCTACCTTGTGTAGAACCTTGTGCCCTCGTTCTAAACTCTGCATACGCTGCTAGGCCAACTGGCTGGCCTACCGTTACAGATAGCTGTGGTCTCATGCTGTAACCTGCTTTTCAGTAGGGGAAAAACTATTTTAGATGTCTTCTCTATCCTGTTGTCAGCATTTGTTCAAATGCTTCTGTATTTAAGACTTCAGCACCTTTGCCAGACTTGCCTGAAATCAGACACGAGGTTCAAAAGCCCTCCAGAGAGTGAGAATGACAGACACAGAGCCAGAGGAATTCATGTCTAAGCTAGGGGACCCAACAGTGCTTTGCAGCTCACAGATCTGTGTGTTTTGAGTTACAGTATTCAACTTTACAACACAGAGCATCCAAAATTCTTGAGACATTCCCCTTGAAATGTGAAACAGCTTAGGAATATTCATTAGCTCCAGTTTTTTATTGCAAGGAATTAAAGCTATTTAGCAAACAAAAGAAGCAGTTATAATTCTTTCTACTTCAGCTTTTGATTCTCATGAGATACAGTGCTGTTTTTCTGCAGAGGTATCACAATCTGCTGTTTTAACTTAGCTGTCTTACAACTATTCCAGTTCTTGGCAATTGTCAGGAGTGCAAGGAGGTACAAAACATTTTTTGTTATGCCAGCTGGAGATAAGAGTGGGGTATTTGCACATATGCATTTGACTAATCTGGCCCTTCTGACTGAAGTAGTGTCTAGATTAGAAGATAATTCAATTGCATTTATCCACCCATAGGACTTACGCCAAACGTGTGCTGAGTTTCTGTGCTGGGCTAACTAATGTGCAGCTGAGCTGTGCCAGAAAGCTCAGCTATCACGTTCGGAGCCATTAGCAGCCAGTCCCATCAGCTCCTGAAATATAAGAACCAGATTCTCACTGAAATTATGTAACCAAGCCAAATACTATAATCTGCAGGTTCAGAGGGAGTTGCATAAAATATCACATGCTACGTTGGAAATGTGTCTCTCCTGGAGACTACTAGTCCTGAATGTTGTTTGTTATTTCTAAATACTTGGTTTACAGCTATTGCCAGTGAAGGGTATTTCCCAGGGTTACTGAGGTATGGTAGGAAATAAGTTGCTAAAAATTCAAGCCGTGCTTTTTCATTGGGATAAGGCTGAATTTTTTGTTAAGCCTTGTAAGAGCTGAAGTTCTGAGACTGCCACTTAGAAACTTTAACCTTTAACCCTGCCTTCTTTAAAGAAAGAAATTAAGGATGTATAAGTAAGAATGTGAAAAGACTTCTTGAAGTTCTGTGTAGGAAAACCCCCACAATTATGAGTTACACGTGTGTTATTCTGCAGATCAATTCCTATGTCCTTCTGAACCACAAGAGTTCCCTGGAGGTGCTGTATTTCCTAAAACAGAATAGTAGATGTGCAACTGCATATACATTTAACATAGTTTCTCTACAGATACAAGACATGCATGATTCTTACTCCATTCCTCTGGGGTTTAGTGCTGTCCTTTATCTTCTTCCCATTTCATTTGACTCAGTCTACTTTTGTGCCAGCCCTTTTGTCCTTCCTCTTCAGTATTTTCAGGACAAACCTGAACAATGGTAAAATTATATACCATTGAAAATAGCAGAATATTTACACTGACTTTAATGGAATTGGGAATTTGGTCATATCCTCCTACCCTTTCAACTTGAGGGAAATTTCTGTGCAAGTTAAAAGAGAATGAGCTTTTTATAGATCATTTTAATAGTACTTAATAAAATGTATTTGAGGTATATAATTATAGAGAATGGCTAGGTAAAAAGAAATGGAAAGCTCATCGTTCTTTATCATATGCTCTCATTGTGAAGACTGTGTAAGTCCTTTTAGTTTAGCTCATTTACAGAATAATAGGAAACCTACTCATTTTCAATTAATGTTGGAATGATTCTTAACCTTCAGCAAATACTGTGCTCGCCTTTTGATAACTTGTGTCTTATTTCCCCTCCAGTACAGAGGACTGTAGTATACTACTCATAAAATACAATGACTGTGTTTAGGAGTGATGTCATTTCTTGCGGGATTTTTTTGCTTGTTGCAGTCTATACACTTTGATACAAACTGCGAGTCGAAACACCCTTGGTGCAGAATTGGATTGTTGTATCTTTAATTGTGGTAGTGGTTATTGAAATCCTGACACATTTGCATATATAGTTAACAGCATACCATTAATGCCTCCGCACTTTCCTTACTTTAATAAAGCCCATCATGCTAAAGAGGACTAAGCAGGTTTACTTTTGTGCTGGAGTCCTCGTAAACATAACACTAGCATAGAGATGAACCTCATCTCTGTTGTTTCTTCTTGTTCTTTCATTTTCTTTCTCTGTAAATATTAGTATGTCCTACAATAAATGCTTTTAGAAACTAATTGTATGCTCCAGGTAAGCTATTTAGAGTCATATGTCAACTTTGCAGAGTATTGCCTCTGCATAACTTACTCCCTATGGAAAGCATGGGAATCATGTAAGTGTTATTAATTCTGTACTTATGAATAATAATATGAAAAGTCATCAATCACTTAAAAGCACCTGTTTGAAAAATGGGAAAAGGCTTTTTATTAGAGCAATTTTAAAGAGGCGAAGCAATAATAGAAAAAAAAACTGAAAATGAAACCCAAGATGTAATTCATAAGGAGTGCTTATGCCTTGCAGTGGAAGAATTGCCAAAATGCTGAAATTCTGCTTTAATTAACCTTTTTACTTGCATCATCTAATCTGCTTCAGGAACTCCCTGTTTCAAAAGTTCCAGCCCATATACGGACATATATTTACAGTCTTACTCTAGCAGCTGGATTAAAATAAATCCTCTGATTGATTAACACTGCTATTCATATCTGTTTTTAAAAGGTCCCTGGTTAGATTTTCAGTGTTGCACTCTGTTCCCCAGTGGGATTGAGTATGATGTGTGGGAGAGCTGTAGCGACACTGAAGCACAATAAATGCCATATAATCACGTATTTTGCAAATGTCATGTCAGATATCACTGTATGCAATTCTGTAGTAACTTGCATGTGCCAGAGTATCAAAAGTTGAAGTGTGAGAATACTGTAGTCAGAGAGTGTGTTTGTTTCATTTTGCTCCTCATCTCATCAAAAAGACATAACAAAAGAGGAAGGGCAGACTAGCTAATGTGTTTTTGTTTCAGTTGGCTATTATTAATACCTATCAGGGAAGACTGTACTCAAAAACATGGGGAAATACTGCATCCTCTTCTGATAAGAGCTAAAGATGTATGCCCTTTTGTGACGTGCAGATTAAATCTGAAATTTGTTTGGAGATTTTATCGAAGCTGTCAAGACTTTGAACCTGCTGTAGTGTCTGGGCCTGAATAGATCGTATGGCTATATGATAAATCAGTTTTCTTTCTCAAAGCCTGTATTATTTATTGCAGCAGTAGTTAATTGTCTGTTCTGCTTTGCTGCCCCAGCATTTTCCTTGTGCTGATGCATCAACATGGGTTTTGAAGTCAGAAGTGAAAGAAGGGACAGGCATAACTGAGTGAAGAGAAGGCTGCATCAGCAGGGGGAAGTTAAGAGAGCAACAGTTTAATGAATGCTCGAAAAGGAAAATGACTGTTTGCTGCAGTGGCAGAAAATGAGCATTTCTCTTCGCAGTGATTAACTGTAGAACCTTTACCTTTAAACAAGTAAATAGTATTTTCTTTTTGCAGGTAGAAAAAAATTGGGAATGTTTTGAAAGCTATAGTGGGATTTGTTGCCTGAGATGATCTGCAAGAACAGGCACATGAGGAGCTCTGAGCAAGATTAAACTTCTTTCTCTGAGAACAATTTCAGAACTATCATGAAATAAAGAAATTATGTTGACAGCAGTACTTTACTGTGAGACCTCACCCATGCTGCTGCTTCAGAGATTTGATAAATTGATACATAGAAAGAAAAAAAAGAAGATTACACAAGTGAACAAAAATTGTCTTGCCATTGTAATTAAAACTTGGGAAATACCTGCCAAAAAGTAGCAAGTTCAACAAAAGGCTGAGGCAGGATGAAAACTATGTATGCATCTGTGTCAAATTCCTCTAGTACTTGGCCACAGCTTTTTCAGGAAAGCAACAGACGTTTGTGACACGATATTTTCAAAATTTTATTTTGACACAAATTTCAAATCCAAGCTACATTTTTCAGAGCCAGACCAAAGGTACTAATGTTCTGACACCAAAGGAAGACATTTCATTTTGTGCCAAAGTAATATTATTTGGATTTGGGGGTTTGTCTGGTTTTGTTTGCTGAGCTTTACCATCTAGTGCAGCTGTAGATAGTGTAGAAGGGGCAGTCAGTTGTTTGGTTTTAGACTGCTTTTAACAGTGGGCTGCAGGGGAGCTTAGAATAGTAGTCAGAAAATCTGAAATGAAAAGTTAGAAGAGAGTATGTCTCCTCCAGGCAACAAACCCTTGGAAAAGTTTACAATAATCTGTCTTCTGTGAATGCAGTGCTGCAATCACTGACACATCTCTGCACATAATTCAGAATTGAAATGTAGATTGATCACAGCATACAGCTGATGAAGCACAGAAAACCTTTGTAATTTAGCTTTATCAATTCATGAGTATTGGACTTGCTTGTAACACAGTGAAACACAAAAGAAAAATGTATCAAAACTAGAGGATATTTCCAGAGAATCTTAAGTATTTTAAAATACTGTCAGATTATTTTGGACCAAAAATGAGGTTAAATGAAACAGATAAGGCAGGAGAAGGATGTGGTCTTAAAGAACTACCTTAACAAACATGTTCTTTATTTTAAGCATGTCCTTGGAAGCAACTGCATTCCCAACATCTCAGCACTTGCATGAAATCCAGAAGAGGAAATTGCCCAGAAACTGAAGTAGAACCGGCAGTGCTGTTTTCATTAAGCCTGCTGGATGCATTGTAGAAAAGTGGCCAAGCAAGATGAATGGCAAAAAGTAAATGAGCTCTGAAGGAATTGGATTCCAGCACACTCATCTAGTGTTAGTAATGAAGATTGTTTTGTGACATCTATATATAACATAGAACTGCGGTACGAAACTGCAGATTCAGAAAAGCCAGCTTATAATCAGTAATAGAGGTTGAAGATAAATTTTCCATCAGCTCAATTGATTTCTCATCCACCTGTTCTAACTTACCATTAAGTAATCTATTTCCATTCTAACACTAAAGATTACATGCCCACCTTTCAAATCGATACAAATTTACTAGACCGTGTTTAAAAAAAAAAAAGAAGATGGCTCTCATAATAATTAGGAAATGCATTCAGAAGATGTCTGTTCCCTCACAACTAGACAACAGTAAATTAGACCTAAGACAGCAGAGCAGGAATCTCTTGTACTGGCTTTTTTTCAGTGTGTCACTGTGGAAGGATAAAACCTGCTGAAGTAGAACCTCGGGACAAATTTGGCAAAATTAGTTTAATGCAATTCACTGTTTCAAATTTATTTGAAAGCAGGATTTCAAATTTATTTGAAGCAGGATTTCTTTCACATGGTCTGATAGGTCCCCAAGTAGAATACCAGAAAAATTCCTTAGGCAGGATTATGCTGAAGAACATAATATTGATCTGAAGTCTACTGTTAATATTTTAGATAAGAAAGAAAACTGTGCAAGTCTTTCCTTGGAAATAATAGTATACTTGAATTATAATTTCTTGTAATAGTATTGCAAATGTAGTATTTTTATCACCATTTTTCCTCTGTACTATGAAAATATTTAAGCAATTGCTTGAATGCTATTGTTAGCAATAACACTATGTGTCGTAGGTAACTGGCAATGTTATGAATACTACTCAGTTCATGGATGACATGCAACAATAACTTTGGGAAATAAGCATGTGCCCAAGCTATTCAAAGATGTAAGGAAAGATGTTTGCTGGATTTCTAAAAAGTAGATTTTTAAGTTCCTAGTAGGTGAAAAAATGATTAAGATTTGTAAGGATGGGGTCTATATTACCCTATTTTGGGTAACTGTATAGAAAGATAGAACAAACATTCCAGATGCTTCCCAGATCCAAATATGACTAAGTATCTCAAATTTGGATACTTGTGCAGAAGATTCTGGTTTCTAGGCTTTGAAAAAGGACTGGAAATACCACAGGATCCAGCTTACTCTTGGTTTCAGTCAGGATCTAAAAAAACATGTGAAAAGTCATGTTATGCTTTTGTATTATGTTTGCTTCTGGTCCTCCCTGGACTGCGGAATAGTGGAGGTATACACAGGGGTTTTTTTGTCCTAAAGTTTGTATTAGAAAGTATTCATCTGCATTAGGATTATGTAAGGTCATATAGTACTTCCCAGTGGGGAGTCCCACTCTCTGATCTGGGTCCTTTCTGACACTGTTTAAGTGACAAGTAATGGCTTTGAACTTCCAAAATGGTTGAAAGTTCAGCAACACTTTGTCTCAGCTATTCACTGTTAGAAGATGCCCCATTTTTGTCATGGAAGATCTGTACCCTTACCCTTTCTTGCTTGCCAGTGAAGAAACCAAATACAGTGCAGGAGATTAAGATGTCCCACCTGCAGAAATACTGTCTTCAGACTGAGTGTATACAATCTGCTACTAATTTAGGGCCCAGTCAGTGAACTGCTGACCATTTTCTAATATCCTCAGTTGGCTCTAGAATAAGGGTTTTGTAGGATCAGACTGTTAAAGATCATTTGATTCTTGCTGATTACAAGATTCTTAGCCCTACTAATATTTCTTGAATTAAGCTCAGAGTCCTGTGGGAGCTTTGCCATGGCTTCAATAGGAGTTTGAATTCAAAAGGTCAGAGGCAAATAATGCATAATTCAGTTCACAAGAAGTGTGCCAAACTTCTCCTAAATATTCTCTAACTAAGGTGTCTTCTAATAATAGCAAGTATCTATGCTTTTGGAAAGGAGTTATTTCAGAGAATCCATTTGAACTAATGCATATTTTATTATTTTAAAACTGTAGTTGAGTGTCTAGGCATTTGGCTTTTTTTCTCTTTACGCATCAGAGATACTTTGAGTAGCCTAGTAGCTGTATAATATGACTTACAGTATTTCTAGACTGTGGTCAATGGGCTCTTTCTTCATTGACTTGAAATGTGTTGTGTATTCCGTACTGCAAGGCTGACAGGCAGGTAGGCAAGCTATGTTTTGTAAAACTGAATTTATTTTTTTTTTTTAAAGTATCTGAAGTTGTCTTCAAGTACTTTTGGAGAGAGAGTTTTACAATCTATACACATTCAGAAGTAGCCAGTGCTTTTAGGAGTTAACTTGTGGTATACAGCTGGTCAACAGGCTGTAAGCATGTGCTGTTCAGAGTTAATGGCCAGCTTGATGCAGTCCATGGGTTGGACTTTTCCAACAACACCCCCCCTTCCAAGTCTCTCTTACTGTTACGTTCCCCACTGCCAAGTTATGCATGGTTTTCACCATGAAACTGAGTCACTTATCTCACAAGAGATTTCACCAAAGGGTATCTTTATGGTTTTGTGTTACAAGATGCACCATTCTGCACTGATTTTTATAATCCAGTGTGTGAATATTTTAGATTTGTCTCTGAAAGCTCCACAGAATGTATTTTCATACAGGAAAAATAAATAGCAGAAGTTGTGTGTTTCTTTCACTTCTTTCATCATAGTACTTATTCAGAAGTAGTGTTATTTACTGCAGCTTTTTCTGGGCACTTTCTTTAAAGATGCTGGGAAAGTGTTATTTCTAAAGAAAACTAGTTTAGCCAAAACATTCTTACACTTTAATTCAACTTAAACAGCAATAGAATTTATTTTTAAAAATGCTTATTAAAGTAAAACGCCAAAAATGTGCTCCAAATGTGATGTGTTGAGTAAAAATTGTGCTGAGGTGTAAAAATAAGATGGTTGCTACACTTTGCCCTTAAGATGCTTTGGTTTAATTGGCAGCTGCAAAACAGATGTGGCTTGAGAGCCGCATCCATCTCACCTACTCGCCTTTTCTAGGTGCCTCTGTTGAGGAAATTTATCGAATAATTTTTTACCATGTTTTATCAATCTTTGTCTTGCATCTTGAGTGCATCTGCACCTTGTCAGTTAAATTAAATTACCATTAAATTACCAGCGAGATATTTGCAATTAACTTCAACAACACAAGCCTTCACTTTGTTTCCCACTGACCACAGTTGCAACCATGCAGTCCTCTTCCCAGCAGAGAGGAACTACTCTCTGCTTCTCTGTTTGGGTCAGAACCAAATGAGAGACACTTAATAATTTTAATACATGGGAAATAACTTTGATTCTGTCTGTCTAAAGACTTTATGTGGTTTGTAAAGCAATTAAGTAGGACTTAGGACACTGTTCTCCCAGACAAAAAGGCCTTAGGACAGAAAATAAATATACTGTGTTACTCAATATTAGTGCTGTTTGCCAGGTTTGAGAGGTTTCATTTCATTATTGGTACTGTGCCTATGCAATTTGGGGTGAAAATGTGTTGCAGATAGTGAGGAACTAGGCCCACACATAAAATATTTCTCTTCAGGTATGAAGTGGTTAGAAAAAATAGGAGTCATTCAGTAATAAGTTTACAAAATATATCAAACTGCTTATATGGATCGGGATGTTTCCAGTTTTCTGAAGCACAGGTGGGACTTTGGGCTGGAAATAGTGCACGTATATTCTTTCTGGATCATACAAAGCTTTTAGCATGTATTTTATAAATTTTCAATGCCAGACCGGACATACTTCATATAGTATAAGGTGTGTTTAACATTGGGTAGGCTAAAACTGAATGTGTACAGAAATGACCTATCAAAACCTAACTTTGAGGAACATGGGGATAAATAAATTGAAAACTCTTATTTTACCTTGCACCGTGTTGCTAATTGTTGTAGAAGTTGCTCAGATAGCTGTCCTTCACATAGTTCTATGAAATTGTTGCTTTCCTTACCCATCCACCAAATTCAAATCCAAACTAACGGTTTGTTCCAAAATTTCACTGTAAGTTTTATCTGTAAATACTCTGCTGCCCAGAATTGTTTCCCTTGAAAACTGTCTAGCACCTTCATAGTAGATGTTCAAAAACAATTCATTAGATTTTAAGTCATTCACTCATGCCAAACATTCATATATAAAATTCAGGGTTTTTTTCTTTGCATGTGTAAAAATGTCTGTATTAGTATTTAATGCTAAACTATTAATTTTACTTTCAATTAATCATTACATTTATTGCAAGTACTTGAATCTTTTTCTGGCATTTTTTCTGTCAATATCCAGAAGTATTTAAGTAAGCTGAATAAAACAGAGACTCTGTTTTTCTCTTCATATTTTGGAGTATCTTTAAATGATGCTGTCTGATGGGATGTAACAATTCCACATGTGTAATGTTGGCAATACCTGGCACATTAACATGAATACACTGTAAATTACGTATCTTATAGAGGCAGTTGCCATTTGTTCCTACTTAATCGCTCACTTTCTTTTTGTCGTTTTTGTTGTATTATGTTATAATAATAATGAGATAAATTAAGATGTGATATGAACCTTTGCCCTGTAACTCAAGCTGAATGTATTTTTACGTTGAGTTTAGGCGAACTTTAATTTTCACAAGCAAATGTTTGGGGCTTTTCCCAGAATTAAGACTTAGGAAAACGCCACACGAAGAGGCTTTTCTTGCATAATGTGAACTTACTATGAAATGAAAAATTCTGGAAGTCTTGAAATCCTTTTCCGCTGTAGATTTAATGAGTCTTGTTACTAATTTAGCAACTTTAAAATATCTGGAAAACTAATTTTGTTCAAACTTAACTTGGTAGCTGGAAGTATATTAGGATTTTTCATATAGAGTTATTTCTCTAACCTCTACAGTGGATCTGTACATGTAATATTCTTTCACTGATTCACCGCTACTTCACTGTGACTGACTCACAACATTTTCTTTTCATCAAGGCAGTTATTTTCACACATACAATTCATGACAGAGTGAGTTATTTTATTTTTCAGGCTAATAATTATTATATTGCAGGTGCAGCATCTTAAGATGGCCAAATTCCAGCTATTTACTCTGTTTTCAGAGTTGAGAAGGGCTAGAAAGACTTTCTGGTCAGTTTTAACCAAGTGGGACCCCAAGTCATTAAAAATCAGACAATAATTCTGGAAACAGGGAGACTACAGAGGAGCAAAAAATTAATCAGGCAGTTATCTTATGTCTGATAATATGCGTATTCGCTGATGTCATGGGAATGAGAGCACATTTTTGAAAACTGTCTTCAGGAGATATGCATTGGTATCAACTTTTTCCAAGTTCTTCTCCATCTGCTTGAGCATCACTAGGCACTTAATCTAAGGTAGGAGAGTTTTGAGCAGAAGAGCAAATGGTTTTGCTTGAATTGTATCCACACTCTGATTTTTTAAAGGTGGGTTGTTCTTTTTTGGTGGTAATACTGTAAATGAGATGCTGTAGTTCTAATAAGAAATTGCCTGTTTGAAAAAGTTGAGTGAAACTTTTAAAATCTGGAACACCAAAACTTACCTTAGCTGTTAAATTAGCTATAGCTGAGGGGAAAGGAGAAAGAGGAGTGACACATTTATGCCAGAACAACTGGGTTAGTAAATGCTAAGGAGCAGTGCCTTTTTTCCTGTGTAAGATTCTTAATTTGTTGTTACATATTTAAAAGTTTTATAGAAAGTTTTGATACAGGCTGGATGATGTTTTTCACAATAATAATAATAATACTGGGGTCTTTTTACTTGGACCCTAGCTTTGATGTATACTAAGTTCACGTCTTCGTATATTTTTCTCGTTCTGAGTGTTACAAACTTTTTTGTAGGTTTTGGTTTTATCTTTTTTTAAGCGCACCTGAGAGTATGAAGTAGTCACTAACATTCAGGAGCTGGAGCATGTAGTGAGCTAGAATTGAGAAAGTTGGCAAGATTGAAAAACGTAACAAAAGGGAACTATAGTAATAGAATTATCTTTAAAGTAGTGGAGAAATTGATTTTTTAATTTTCTGATTGCAGTGATGTAGTTTAAATTAGGATTACAAAAGCTACTCTTATAAACCATCAAACACAACTTCTAACTGGAAATACTGACCTTGAAAGTGGATGTGAGGTCATTTTTTACAGAACTTCACTCCGTTGCACCACTGCATCGACTACCATTGATTTAAATTCTCTTTTGCTAGTTTTTTTCTGAGTTGTAGGGGAGGCTGTATAGAATTGTTAAACAGGAAGACAGGAGCTGCAAAACATCTTTAAAAGGAGAGCTGTAAGCTGAACTGTAGAAAATTAATTAATACTCTTCAGATACTTGAAATAGAAGACCTATTGAGATTTTGTCATAGAATTGTAGCCCAAGTAGAAGTGTTGATCAGAGTTTGTATCCTGAAATATTCCATCTCTCTAGTGCAAAACATTACTGAAGGCCACTGTAAACAAAGTTTTAGTTAAGAAGCTGATCCCAGGATGGAAGATAGATGAAATCAGCTACAGACTGTATGAGGAATTCCTCATGAGGAATTAACGGTAAAGCTTTTCATAATCTCTCATGCTTTGGCTAAAAATATTAGCATCATAAAAATTCTTCACGGGGCAGAGTTGAGGTGGCAACTGCGGAGTGATCAAAACATAAAAGAGGCACATTTTCCCTTTTTATGGGGAGGCCTCTTTCAGACCTGTCATATGATAGATTTGAAATGAAAGTTTAATGGAGTCTCAGTTTCTCAGACAGCCATCTTTCTACAGCTTCATTATTAACAACAATTTAATCTTAGCCAGCTCTCTTTCTTTCTTCTGAGCTCTTGATAATTCATTTATTTTATTTGCTAGAGCTCTTGATAATTCATTTATTTTATTTGTTTAGCAGCAATATAAGAAAAAATACTCAAATCATAAAGTTAAGGAAGTGTGCCATATTAAAAAACAATGTAAAACCAGTCTCCAATAAATTTTGCAGAAGCGTTTACTCCACAGTTGTTTGAATTAAAATGTAACAAGTGTAAATAGCATGTAAATAGTGTGAATGGATTTCATATTTAACCTGTATGCAATAGTATGTGAGCTGTAATTTTTCCTCCCAGCACTATATGACTAATAATGATGCCATTTTCGTGGCTGATGTATAAAATATTTTTCAACTAATGTTTACAGTATAGAGACTGTTTTGTTAATGTGTCAGAAAATGAGACCTGGGAAGCAAGTGGGTATATGATTGCTCTTGGGAAAATAAACATGTAGCATTAACTAAAATAAAATTTCAAAATGTGTGAATGCGTTTTTACAGGGTCTGATCCAGAACCATTAATGTCATTTAAATTTTTTACTTCAGTTGCAAGCCAAATGTGCCAGGTTCTTGATTATGCCAGCTATTTTAGTGCTCTTCTGGGGATGATATGGACTAACTTTGCTGTCCTTTAGAAGTCCAAAAAGGTGGGAAGTTCTCCACTGCGCCTCGTGCCTTCTGAGTTTATGTGGGTGCAGCTCTGTCTAGCTACTCAAATCCACTGAGTGTTTTGCATAGGGAGAAGTAAAAGTCTGAAACCTCACCCATCAAAGCTCTTTACAGGGACAAGTGGTCCAGGGACAGTCCTATGTATTTCCTTGAGAGTAAAGACTTGTCAACAATATGGGCTGCTTTCTCATAGGTTCAGAACAGGTGGTAACCAATTGCTTTAATCCTTAACCTTCCTACATCTTACATTTTGTCCAGAACGATGAAAAAACACATTTCTTTACAGTGTAGAAAGCAAGGAATGCAATAATATAAAGTCTTTTAAATTAATTTATCTACTTTTATACCCATTCTATTCAGTTACTACCTTATTTTCCTTTTAATGAAAAACAGATTTGATCCTATTAAAATTTTTTATTGCACAAACTGGGACACTAATAATAAAGACTAATTTATATTTTAAATTTGCAAATTGCACACGTGTTCTCATGTCATTTGTTACCCCACTTCGAAAAAGTATGACTGTAGTCATACAGAAAAGTGACTGTATCAGTTTAGTGCAGGGTTAATTAATAAAGCCCATACAACTGCAATTCAAATCTATTAGTAGTTAGATAATATATTAGTATTGCATACCTCTATTTTTGCATGTATTATAAGGCAAACTAATGCAAGCTGACTTGAAATCACAAACATAACTGAAAATTCTAGTTGGTTGAAGACTGATAAAGTCACCCCCTTTGTCTAATGAACCATTGCTTTTTCATTAATGAATAACAATGGTAAGGACTTACAAGAGACATCAGTACATCATGTTATCTAAGCACTATTTACAGAATTTATCAAAAACCACAATGAAGTCATCTTCTATAAACAATTTCATCAATATTAAGCAAATTGAAAATAGTTGATTAGTCAGCAGCAACCACTCCCGTAAGGGAAAAAGACTTTGAATCTTGCAACTTAGCAAGGCAAGGACACTAACAGTGTCACTATCCCTTTGCCCAGTATGTTCTGTTCTGAGTTCTTAGGTCTTAGCCTAATATACATAGGATATTATGAAGTTCAAACCTCCAATATTAGGATGTTCCTTTGCAGCTATTTACTTCTATTAATTAAAAAAAAAATATCTCTACAAGTCCAGTCAGTCCCTTATATTAAAGTGTTCCCCTCAACAGCTTCTTGTTGGATTGAAGCTGATAGGCCTATAGACACACATCATGTGAAAAGTATTCTTTTTGAATTTAAAAGCTTTTTTTTTCATTACTTTCCTTTTTTTTCTTTTTTAATTGGAATAATTGATTTTTAATCCATATGTCTATATTTGTCTGCATCTTTATCTGTAACTATGGAATTTTCTCAATACAGAAGGTTTGCTTTCAACGAGGGGGTACTGAAAGAAGAGTAATGAAGTGATTGACACGGTTTCTGAAATGTGGCAATAGTATTGCACTTAAAATCATTAATTTATGTAAAAGAACAATGATATTTGCAGTGTGGTTCTCTATTGCTGTCTTTTCTTATCTTAACATAATGCGCCTTTACATTGACTTTTCGTAACCATTTCTCACCACACAGTCACACTGATGTTCTTCACTGAGAGGCCTGCAGCAAAAGCAGAAATACTGCTTCTATTAACTAACTCACTTAATTCAGATGTCTGGAATATGTAAGAACAATTTAAGTTTCTTCTTTAATGTGTATTACTTTGGAATTAACAACATTAATATAATTTCCCATCATTTAGGCCATGTATGTAGGCTTTTTAAGTTTTTCCCAGCAGCATAAATAGTTGTGTATAATGCTGAGAGCATATTAACTGAACATTGCAGTTGTGACAGAAGAAGAAACAGTCTCTGGAATAACTGGGTCCTCAGCCCTACATTTTTATGAGTTCAAAGCTCGTAGCTTTAATTTGCATTGAAAAGTAAATTGCCAAGCAATATAGAATGTGCTGGTTTTGGCTGGGATAGAGTTCATTTTCTTCACAGTAGCTCGCATGGGGCTGGTTTGGATTTGTGCTGGAAACAGTGTTGATAGCACAGGGATGCTTTAGTTATTGCTGAGCAGTGCTTACACAGGGTCAAGGCCTTTTCTGCTTCTCACCCCACCCCACCCGCGAGTGGGCTGGGGGTGCACAAGAAGCTGGGAGGGGGCACAGCCGGGACAGCTGACCCCAACTGACCAACGGGCTATTCCACACCATATGACGTCATGCTCAGCATATAAAGCTGGGGGAAGAAGAAGGAAGGGGGGGACGTTTGGAGCGATGGTGTTTGTCCTCCCAAGTAACTGTTATGTGTGATGGAGCCCTGCTTTCCTGGAGGTGGCTGAACACCTGCCTGCCGATGGGAAGCAGCGAATGAATTCCTTGCTTTGCTTGCATGCGTGGCTTTTGCTTTAACCTGTTAAACTGCCTTTATCTCAATCCATGAGTTTTCTCACTTTTACTTTTCTGATTCTCTCCCTCATCCCACTGTGGGGGGAGTAAGCAAGCGGCTGTGTGAGGCCTAGTTGCCAGCTGGGTTGAACCATGACCCGCAGCCAAGGATATTAGTAGATTTTGTTGTCTGGTTTAAAGTCTGTATTTAAAAGCAAGTTCTTCTGTAATAAAATTGAAAATCTTTTGAGTAGAGCCTTTAGAGAAAGGGTCCTGTCTTTCCTGTGTACTTAAACAATGTCTTGATGTGGTTTCAGCTTCAAGGTATTACTGTATTTTAAAAAATATAACTGTAATATTGCATAAAATTATGTATGTGTATGTGGCTGGAGTTTCTGACCTTAAGGACTTAATATTATAGTCACATAGACAGATAGAGAAAGTAGGAACAAGAAGGAACAGAGGCACCTGGAAATCGGTGACTTGCCCATGATGACAAAGGGAATGGGCGGCACAACTGGATATTGAATCCATATTTTATCCTTCGCTAGCTAGAATCTGATTTGCAAAGTCACTTTTCCTTACACAAGATATCCTCCTGGCATTTTCAGAGAGCTCGTCATTCCAAACAGTGCTGCAGATCGGGGCTCTGCAGATGCTCTGCAGATGTTCTGGCAAAAAAAAAGTTGTGTTCTGAAAAGGAAATGGAAGGAGTAACTAAATGGCTTCATGAAGAATAACTGGAATATTTGGCAACCCAGGATACTCATGTGTCCCTAAATTGTTTGCTGCTTCTGCATTGTATAATGTACTGATTTTCTGTATCTGCCTCTGTGTTTTGTTCTGTCTAAATCACAAAACAGTCAATTCAATGGGAAGGAAGTGGAGGAAAACCACTTCCTCGGCATCCATGTGTGTTCAGTGCATGCTGCTGGCTGGCTGAGAGTCACATGGCAACCTGTGAGAAACTGTTGAAAAAGGTTTCCAAGCTATCTTTGTTCTTTCTTTTCTTGCAACATAAACATACCAAGTGTTTGGACAAAGTTTTCTAGGCTTTTTTTTTTCTTTTGCACAACTACTGATATAACTGTTCTTTTCAACAGCCACACAGCTTTGTCCCCTGTCATCAAAGAACACCTAACAGTGTCATGCACCTTTGGGGATTTGCTTGGACACCAGTATGTGCAGGTGATTTCCTCTGATCAAAGTCCTTGTGTTTCTGTCTCCATCCTCTACAGCATTGCGGAGTCGATCAGGACGGTCCATCATCAATGGAAACTGGGCAATTGATCGACCTGGAAGATATGAAGGTGGTGGGACAATGTTCACTTATAAACGCCCCAATGAAATCTCCAGCACTGCAGGAGAGTCGTTTTTAGCTGACGGTCCAACAAATGAAGTCCTTGATGTCTATGTAAGTTTCTTGTATTTAGATTAATCTTCCTGATGGACAAAAATTGTTCAATTCACTGTTAACATGCAACAGTAAAATTGCATTCAGTGCCAATATTTTATTACTGTTTTGTTCCTTTAATTTTGAAACATTATTTTTGATATTTACTATTGCTTGCTGTTGCTCCCATCGTGCTCCAGATCGTAGGAAATCTAAATAATGATGAAGCCTTTTTCTCTCAGATTTTACTGATCCAGTAAAACCAATTTTACTTGCTCAGTAAAATAGAGATAAAGCATACAAATGTCTGGGGTTGGTTTGGGGATTTTTGTGAACTGGATTTTCTCCAGATACTTTCCTACGCAAGCAAATTTGGCGTACTTTAATTTTACAGTGAACTGAAGGAAATACCTAAATCAGACAAGGCCTCTCACAGAGTGATACCATCTCGGTTTTCTTTAAAAGAAACGGAAGTCCAAAAAACTAGAACGTGGGATTTGCAGCAGAGCAGTTTTAATACAAAACTGTGCTAGGAGACCATAGATAATAACCTTCTGAGAAAGGAAGAGAGAAGACAAATTGTGCCTAAGAGGGGGGAATCGTATTGAAAAAGCTGTTTACTTCAGATAGGACTTCTACTGCATCTTATTGAAATAAAAAATATAACTGTAATTGATTACAAGTTATTCAAAAATAAATGATGTGTTCTGAGATTATACACTTTCACATGGTAAAATCCACTCGTTGAAAAAACTAGATTAACTGGTGATATGGTTGTTTCATCCAGCTATGGCTTTTTTGCCCTTAAGTGCAATATGGGGTGGAAAAATGAGTGTGCTGGGTTGTTTCGTGGAAAAATGAATAGTAACTACCCTGATTACTTAACTCGGAAAAGTTAGAAGTTGGCAAGGTTATTCCCCATCTGCTATATGGTGTCTTAAAGCAATGTAATAATTATGCAAACATTACTTCTTTTCAGGTAATTTCTGATTGATTGCAATGTAAGACTGGCAAAAGCCTGGAAGATTAAATGGTTTGGCTCCTAGATTCTGCAATGCAGACTGCATGTTTTTTAAAATATACATATCATTGTGTAGTTACAGAATGCTATGAGCTGAGGTTTGGTCTTCAGTTTCTATTGTCAGCTGATTGATGCCTAATACGTAATGACCCAGAGAGAAAAGGATCAGGAAATGGATTAAACAGATTTTTTCCAAAATAATACCATAAAAAAAAAAAAACCCTTAAGCTTAAATTTATCATATTTTAACATTTTAGTTTAGGCTTAGTCTCTTCTTTTTTTGCTTTTGCAATGAATATAAGAAAGCTGGCCTGATGGGCATAGCTTTATCAGTTTTGCTCTGTGGCTGCTACTATGGATTGCCACATCTAATTTGACTGTCCTCTTATCTGAGATGTTTCCTTTAGATGTGAGGAATACTATAATTCATTATAAGCTGATAGTTTAGTGTCTTTTTCATTTTAGTGTGGGAAGATAAAAATGGATAGTGCTAGATGAAAGAAAATCAATCATCAGTATGCCACAGCCTCTCTTACGGGTTTGAAATTTGTAGCCGTGCAGATACAGGTGTCTTTTTTTCAGACTTTGTCTTGCAGTTCCTGAATCACATAATTCTCTCTTCATCCATACTCACGATCTTTATGCTCTGTGTAGAAAAATGAAGAGATTTGCAGATGGGAACTTAAAATGGCTTTCTGTTCCTTTTTCCTGAGATCATGCTGTCTTTCTTCCACTCTAAAAATGTAGAGAAAAAATCTCTCTCAAGTTACAGCAGGTTATAATTAGCAAGATAAAGAGAGATGCAAGTTTTGTCCAAGTGTGAAGTATACATGGCTACAAAGACTTAGGTCCACTAACTCAAAGCAAAACTCTTGTATAATTCCAGGTGTTTTCCTGCAGGAAAGCTATGACAATATCTTCATAGGGACTTCATCAGTTAAGCTCTTTATAACATGTGCCTGTCAGTTGTTTGAGAAATGTGATGGAAAAACCATGGGAACCACTGGAAGGCTGTTCCTGGAACCGTCTTAAGAACAGGTCCTGGTTCTGGAAGGTGGGGGGTACTCTTCCGCTGAAGTCAGCTTCACAGTGCTCAGTTCTCTCAGGACCAAACACAAAGAGGGTGTATTTTTTGGATAACAAAGTGACATGGGAAGGACCAACCCTTACAAAAAATATTACAGGCAATGCATTATTAGATGGTTCAGAAAGGTGAATGATCTCTGAGGGACAGAGTTTAGAGGAACAGCTATTATGTTTGGCAAGGAAAAAGTGTTTTTGACACAAGGAAAAACAAAGGTCTGAATCCGTAGCTGGTGTTAATTGGTGTGACGAATTTAGTGGAACCTTGAAGCGTAAGTGTGCTCTGCTGTGTCATAAAGCCATTGGCATAGCATGACTTTTTTCATTCCAGCCCATGCTTTGTCAGAACCAAAGAGCTAGTGCAAGCTCCGGTGTTTGTTTGGTTTGGTTTGGTTTTTAAAAGAAAGGTACTTAAAGTGTAATCTGAGGCTTCTACCAGACCAATCCCCACAAAGAGTTCAGGACTTTTAAAGCAGTGGTGTCAGTAGAAGCAGTACTGAAGTAATCAAAGCTAAACTAGTGAAATTAGCATCTGATGGCATCCCTGCCTTTCTAGTGTGAGTATGCTTAGGCTCTCAGCAGCAGCAACAACGTAATACAAGCCAGTTGCGTACGTAGCATGCTGCTAACAGTTCTAAAAAGGTTTCATAAAGTCATATCTTGCTCAGGTCTTATTATGCCTAACTGCTTAAACAGGCACACAAGAAGTGACGCTGACTTTCACGCGTGCTCATGTCAGCTCACATGGGCTTGTGCAGCAGCGTTGGGAAACCACTCGGCTTCGTTTTCACATTTAAAGGAGAAAACCTTACAGTTCCCTCCTGTGTTTCATAACGAACACTTTGATAGAGTTGGTGTGGCTAGCTTGTAAAGCAGTGGGAGTCTGCACTTACGTTACATCTTCAGTCAGTTGAAAATTAGCATGGAAGGATGCAGGAGGGTTGCACAGGCACTCTTCAGCTGCTGTAACAAGTATATGGGCCTTTGTAATCTGTTCACTTGTGGTCTTTATTGAGCAATGCTTATGGTGAGAGCAGCATAATGTTAGTAATTGTAGCTAGTTGATTGCTGAGTCTTCATTGAGTGGTGCAGAGGTAGCTGCATGGCGATGAAAGGAACAGTTTGATTTGTGGGATGGTACACACAGAATAACACGTATGTGCTGTCTGCATGTGCTCCATTCAAGTACAACTGATAAACCTTAAAAAAGGCAGTTGGCTAGATTTGTAGATTGAAGTCTGTGGTATTTATTTTTCTCTGCTTTGTTTCTTCCTTGCTTATGTTTCCTCAGGCATCTGTCAAGCTCCCTCTATCTGAGAATGTTTTGGAGACCTTAGGGCCATCTCTTCTGCTGCTGTGGCCTGGTGTGAGCCTCTGATGCCCACGCTGGCGAGAGGCGAGGCCACGGCTGGTGCAGGCAACAGCCACACCTTGGCCCCGAGCATGTCAGTTTTACATTTTTCAAAGAAGATTTAGAGAAACAGTTTCTCTGCCATCACCAGCTAGCTCAGTTTGCAAACACAGTGACCTGTATTTTCTTATTTTTTCCAGAAACAAATATCTTTTTTTGCATTTTTTAGAGACGGTCATTAACCGTTGTTTCTACCCTGACCAATGATAAATAATGTTACGTAGTTGATCAGTTCAAATATGTATTTAAGTATTAGTAATATAATAAGTGGAAGAACTGAATATATGGCTGTTTTTCTTTTTAGATGATACATCAGCAGCCTAACCCAGGTATACATTATGAGTATATCATTCCAGGAGACAATGTCATTAGTCCTCAGTTGCTTGCTCACAGGAGGCCAGGTAAAATGCCACTATTTCCTATTATTAAACACAGTTTGTTACCCAACAAGCTAATGGAGAAATTCATACCATTAAATTCATAAATAAATTCATAAATACTGCCATTGATATGGGAGAGGCCCAGAATTTCACCCTACGTGTTGAAAGAGAAGTCTGTACAGATTTGGTAACTTCAGTGAATTAATACTGGCAGGGATTATTTATGCTGTAGCAGGAAATCTGGTCACATATTTCTACTTTCAGTAACCATTTTGTTGTTAAAATGTTAACCATGGCTTTGCATGAGCTGGAGTGTTGTAACCATGTCTCAGAAATGAAATAGAACATGATTTTTCTCTTCAGAGTTTGAGATAATTTAAAACAACCCTTCACAGTTTCTCTTTCCTCTCCCAACTGGAGAGGATCAAACACAAAACTGTTGCCTTCCCAAGCCAGAATCTGGACAGCTCGTGCTCCCGACTGAGCTATGGTTCTGTGCTGTGTGTACTGGTATGAAATTCTGAAGGACAGTAGAAAATTTGCAAGCGAGTTTGGTCCTATTTCTAATGTTTGTGACTCGCCTTGACAAATTTCTAAGTGTGTTTGCAGTCTGTAATGAGGAACAGCTGTGCTGTGACATGGGGAGACACAGAACACAGAATATGGTACAAAAAAAAAAAAAAAGATTTGGGAAATTTTGACACTGGGTGCATTAAGTCTACAGTGTGTTTGGAGATTCTTCAGTTTTTAATGTATTTGCTGGCTGAGACGTGGTTATCTTAGTTTAAAACAACACAATCTTTGCAGGACACTATTAGGAGGTCTCTGCATAGCAGATGAAAGCTGCTTTCAAGTTTTATGATGCTCCAGTTGTGATTATTAGTGGATGAAAACACAGACTGATATTTGCAAGTGAGGCTTATGATTTTACTTTTTTGTTATTGTCCATCATCAGGGGAGCCCTTGAATGGTCAGTTAGGAATGCCAGAAAGTACAAATCATGAGGATGAGGATTTGCATAGGGAGACGGATACTCTCACTGGACAGTCAGCTGGAACTTTTCCAGTTATTCAGCCAGGAAGATTTCCTTCTCATCAGCCAGAAAACCAGGTGCCTGCTGTGCAACCACCAAGACAAAACCGAGAGCACAACTGGAAACAGATTGGAAAAACTGAGTGCACTACTACATGTGGGAAAGGTAAGTGCTTCATACACCATGCACAGAAAGTAGATGACCCATGGGAGGGTTTCAGCGTGGGAGAGAAGCATGGAGGGGAGAAGCAGTGTGACTATTCAGCAGCTCTTGTGTGCACAAAGCATTGCTGGACCTGTGTTTTCTGTTATCTTACAAGTAAAAGACATATCAGTGCTATTATGTGTGCTTATATTTAAATCGGTAGAAACAACAAAAATAAAAATATGAAATACAAAGTATGTAAATTAAAAGGGAATATATGGCATTTGCCTCTGAAAGGAAATATCTCAGGATTTTATGGCAAGCTGCTCTCTCTCTCACCCTCGATACACAGCTGCTTTCCTCAACATTCTTTGGCATTCTTTATCCTTCCATTTGGCCTCTCCAGCTTTGTCAGATACACACACCCTCAGTGCTTTTTGTGTCTTTGTCAACAGTTTTCTGATCTTTAGGGGAAGGTTTCACAGGGATTCCATCAGCCATGTCTTTGCTTCATTGGACATTGCTGGAACAGCAATAATGTGACTTCAGAAAACTGAGGTTTTCATAGGGGAGAAGTGGGAAGGAAGAGGGACGGAAAGGGACTGGTAATTAGTGAGCTTTCGGGATGTGATGGATACACTACTTGGAGCTCGCCAGATTAATCTTTGCTGTAAGACATTCACAGTGACCACAGATTCAATATTGCATAGCACAAGCAATTATTTGGAAGAATAAGTTTTTGTGATAGTAAAAGTGAAAGCTTTTGTACTATACATAGCCACCCATCGCCATACCTTAAAAATCACAGAGCTTTGAAATAAAGACGTACCAGTGAGGGATCTCAGCTGACTGTCACCAGTTTGTATACATTGAAAACATTTGCTTCCTAATTAGTTTGAGAGGACATTTTGTGAATTTGGTCCAAGGCCAGATGAGTGTCCATGTTATAGCTACAGATAGAGCTAAAAACAATAACAGCGATATTGATACCAGTCAAAATTGCTTCAAGTAAGTTACCTGTTGGTTGCATGACAAAGGAAATTTATTTCAGTAAACTCAGGATGAGATGTTTGAATTGTTAATTTCAGAATATTTAAAAAATTATTTAGCAGTTACCGTTAAATCTATAGAGGTTCTGAGCTCCAGGAGATAAAAAATGTGGAGCTAATTAACCACAGATCTTAGACAAAGACTGCAAGTCCAAGTAGATAATTAGAAATGGAAAACTGGAGAAAACTCACCTTCAGTCCAGTGGCCTAAGACTTGTAGTGTCAACCATCTTATGAATCAGTGTCACTGACAGCGCAGGCTTTAGTAAACCCACATTTGAGGTATGTAAGCTTTAACTGTTACAACCTAGGCCTTTTCTACACTCTTTTTAGACAGAAATACCAGCAAAGATGCAGCTGAGTTTTCTGTGCAAATTGCTTGGGTCTTCTAGGCAAGATGGGACTTCTTTTTGCCTTTGACTGAGAGGCATGGCAGTTTGTTTTTTTGTAGACATATATTTTGATCTAAGGAAAAGAGAGGTCTATTTTCTGGAGAGGTGAAGTTGTACTGATAACTCGTGCCCTGCTTCCTCCTATCTTGCCAGTAACATGGAGAAAAACCACTATTCTGTAATCTTTCTGATGCTTGGTCTAGAGACACTGTTGTATAGGGCGCATTCCTGAGATAGAGTGATAGCTTTCCTAGATAAACGTGTTTCAGACAAGAGCAGTGTGAGTGTGAGCAATATGAGTTCTGTTGGAAAAGTGCTTGCTTAAACCACCTGAATTTTGGGTTTTGTCTCATTCTATTTCTGGTTGCAGACACTGAGAATTAGGCATTTATGACTCTGTCTTCAGGATGTACACTATATTTCCCCAAATTCTGAAGTATATTGTTAATATCAAGGTCAGTCAGTATAGTTTTACTTGAAAAATACAGCCTTATTCAGAATGATCACGCATCATCCATGCATCTCAAAGGCAAAATGACAAACGTGACATCTGAGAAGGAGAGCATTCCAGCAAAAATAGGAAAACGTTCCAGGAAAAATGGGAGGAAAGAAGTGTAAACTGTGTATCTGCTTGTCTGGTTGAATAACATTCCAGTTGTGCTTATTGCATTCTGTGGAAGAAAGTTAGGTCTAACCTAAGCAAAATGTTTCTCTTTCAGTTCAGAGTTAATTCACCTGTTCGTGGTTTCTTTCTCTGTGTAATTCTGAATATCTGCACTAACAAGTCTTCAATACCAATAAATAATCAGTCATTTGGAGTTACTTGTTGTAGGATAGTCTAAAACAACTAAAATCACCCAATTTTTAAGTCAGTGGGTCTAACTTCAAGTGGTTGAACTGGCAGTTGTGGGTTGTACCTTGACCACTTCTCTTTGGCTGAGCCCTGTTGCTCTTGTAACCAAATGGCTGCTGTTACCATGCAGGTGTCCTATGCCATTGCTGTACCACAGTGAGAGGAGCGGTTGCTGCCACTTTACATGGTATAGACACGGCAGAGAGAATCAGCAGACTTTTGTACTACTTTCTAAAAAGAACTAAAAGGAAATTTTTTCCAAGTCTTTCTTTTGCTGTTTATGTACTTGTAGAGTTGCCTTTCACATTCCTTGCCAGATTCAACTCCAGGCAGGCCTTCGCCTTTCCTAACCGCATGCCTGCACAATCAGACAGCATCTCTGTACTCCTCTGAGATCACCTGCCCGTGCTTACACCTCTTGTACTTCCTTTTTATGTCTAAGTTTAGTTAGGAGCTCCTTGCTTATCCATGCAGGCCTCCTGTCACCTTTGCTTGATTTCCTACTTGTTGAGATAGACCTTTCTTGAGCTTGGAGGAGGTGGTCTTTGAATATCAACCAACTCTCCTGGACCCCTCTTCTCTCTAGGGCTTTATCCCATGGGATTCTTCCAAGCAGATCTCTGAAGAGGTTTGGGTCTGCTCTTCTGAAATTCAGGGTTGTGGTCCTGCTTTTTGCTCCCTCCTCTTAGAATCCTGAACTCTACCATTTCATGGTCACTGCAGCCAAAGCTGACCCTGATTTTCACATCCCTGGCTTTTTCTTCCTTGTTTTCCTGTATCAGGTCGAGCAGAGCACCTTTCCTGGTTGGCTCCTCGATCACCTGTGTCAGGAAACTTGTTAATGTACTCCAACTTTTCACTTGCCAGATACAAGCAGGCATGTTAGCACCTTGCTCTTTGTCATCATTTTGGTAGTCAATTTGCAATAGTAATAGAAGTAGAGTTCTGTCTTTCTGCTCCAGAACGAAAATTATTTAAAGACCGAGCATTAAATATGGAGAGTAGTAATTTTTAGTGAGTCTGTAGTCTACAGTAATGTTTAACCTGTAAGCTTTATCTTATGCATCTTTTAAAAAAAACAGGTAAAGTGATAATATTCTCATGTGTTTA